>NC_139143.1:7610925-8282446 GCF_964270905.1 Leucopleurus acutus
CCTACAAAAGCAAATATCCCTGGACACCTTCCCCCTACACTTGATTTCCCATAGGCAAATTCCTCAGATACTGAAAGAGAAATGTATCAAGAATGTAATCACACATTGCACAGGCAACAAAAAGTCATAGAGATCAAAATGCATTGGAAGTAAAACTTCCTATGCCATATTTTAGAGTAAATATGTTGATGATTGAATTTGATCTTAAATTTGAAGTAAATGCTAATATTTCTATACTGTTGATATAATATGCAAGTGATTCGGTTCTAAATTCATTTTTATTTTATGTTTAAGTATTTTTCATGAGGAAACGTTCTTCCTTAAATTGACTGATTGCATATAATTAGTTTAATTTCAAATTAAAAAGGTTTTTGCTACTACATATTAATGAGAAATGATGATAATCAATAGAATAAAAATTTATGAAACATATCTTAATCAGTGATGATTTTAACATAATTTTCTCCTTGTTATTTAAATTCTAAAATGATAGTATTGAAAATAGACTACTGTATGTTTCAAATAAATCAAAATATTGTGAGAAATACTTTCTAAGTACGTGTAGGGTGGTGGTTGCACAATATTGTGGATGAACTAAAAGCCATGAGATAATTATTTTTTTCCTTTTTGCAGCTTTATTGAGGTATGACTGACAAATATTGTAAATATTTAAGGAGTACAATGTGATGGTTTTATGTAAATATAAATTCTGAAATGATCACCAAAATCAAACTAATTAGCATTCACTACCTCACATTTTTTTTTCTTTTTATTCTTCTATCCCGCTCCCTTCTGGCAACTACTGTTTGTTCTCTGCATATATGAGTCTGTTTCTGTTTTGTTATGTTTGTTCATTTGCCTTTTTTTTAGATTTCACACATAAGTGAAATATGGTATTTGTCTTTGTCTGA
This sequence comes from Leucopleurus acutus, assembly GCF_964270905.1. Taxonomy (NCBI): domain Eukaryota; kingdom Metazoa; phylum Chordata; class Mammalia; order Artiodactyla; family Delphinidae; genus Leucopleurus; species Leucopleurus acutus. The sequence goes on from NC_139143.1 coordinate 7,611,837, forward strand.
TATTTCACTTAGCATATTAACCTCTTGGTCCATCCATGCTGTAATAAATGGAAAGTTTTCATTCTTTTTTATTGCTGAGTAATATTCTTATCCATTCATCTATTCTTATTCTTTATCCATAGACACAGTCTAGTTTGCTTCCATTTATTGGCTATTGTAGATAATGCTGCAATGAACATTGGTCAGGGGCATATGTCTTTTCTAATTAGTGTTTTTGTTTCCTTTGGAAAAATACCCAGAAGTAGAATTGCTGGATCATATGATAGTTCTATTTTTAATATTCTGGGGAACCTTCAACTGTGTTCCATAGAAGCTACATGGATTTAAATTCCCACCAACAGTGCATGAGGTTTCCCTTTTCTTCACATCCAGGCCAACAATTGTTACTTGTTGACTTTCAGATAATCACCATTCTGACAGGTATGATGTGGTATCTCATTGTGGTTTTGATTTGCATTTCACTGATGATTAGTGATGTTGAGCATCTTTTCACGTGCTTGTGGCCATCTGTATGTCTTCTTTGGAAGAATGTCTATTCAGATCCTCTGCAAATTTTTTAATCAGGTTTTTTCTTTTTTTTTTTTTTTTTTTTTTTGAGGTACGCGGGCCTCTCACTGTTGTGGCCTCTCCCGCTGCGGAGCACAGGCTCCGGATGCGCAGGTGCAGCGGCCATGACTCACGGGCCCAGCTGCTCTGCGGCATGTGGGATCTTCCCGGACCGGGGCATGAACCCGTGTCCCCTGCATTAGCAGGCGGACTCTCAACCACTGTGCCACCAGGGAAGCCCCAGGTTGTTTCTTTTTTGATATTGAGTTGTATGAGTTCTTTGTATATTTTGGATATTAACCCCTTACTGGATGTATTGTTTGCAATATCTTCTCCTATTCAGTAGAATGCCTTTCCATTTTTTTGATAGATTCCTTCACTGTGCAAAAGCTTCTTAGTTTGATTAGTTCTATTTGCTTATTTTTGCTTTTGTTGCCCTTGCCTGAGGAACAGATACAAAAAAATATTAAGACAAATGTCAAAGAGTTCACTGTCTATGTTTTCTTCTAAGAGTTTTATGATTTCAGGTTTTACACTTAAGTCTTTAATCAATTTTGAGTTTATTTTTGTGTGTGGTGTGTGGAAGTAGTCCAGATTGATTCCTTTGCATGTAGCTGTTCAGTTTTCCTAAGATCATTTATTAAAGAGGCTGTCTTTTCCCCATTCTTTCCTCCTTTTGCATAGATTAACTGACCATATAAATATCAGTGTATTTCTGGACTCTCTATTCTGTTCCATTGATCTTTGTGTCTATTCTGTGCCAGTAACACTATTTTGATGATTGTAGCTTTGTAGTATAATTTGAAATTAGGAAAAATGATACCTACAGCTCTGATTTTCTTTCTCAGTATTGTTTTGGCTACTTGAGGTTTTTTGTGTTTCCACATGAATTTTAAAATTATGATTTCTTGTTCTGTGAAAAATGCCATTGCAATTCTGATAGGGATTACATTGAATCTGGGTAGTATAGTCATTTTAACAATATTAATTCTTCCAATCATGAGAATGGTGTATCTTTCCATTTGTTTGTTTCATCTTCATTTCCTTTCATCAGGGTCTTATAGTTTTCCTAGTACAGGTCTTTTACCTCCTTAGCTAGATTCCTAGGCATTTTATTCCTTTTGATGTAATTTTAAATGGGACTGTTTTCTTAATTTCTCTGATATTTCCAGAGTCTCTTAAACTGTCTTCATTTATTTTATTATTTTTCCCATTTTTCTCTTCAGCTTGGGTGATTTCCATTGCTCTGTCTTCCAGTTTAGATCCATTTCTCTGTATCATCTAATCTACTGTTGATTTCTTCTACTGTATGTTTTGTTTTAGTTATTGTATTCTTCAGCTCTGTTTGGATAGTCTTTACATTTTCTAACTCTTTGTTAATCTTATAACTGTGATCATTCATTCCTCTCCTGAATTTGTTGAGCATCTTTATGATCATTACCTTGAACTTTTTATTGGGCAGATAGCTTATCTTTACTTCACTTATTTCTTTTCTGGGGTTTTATCTTGTTCCTTTGTTTAAAACATATTCCTCTGCCATCTCATTCTAATTCTGTATTTTTATTTTTATGTATTAGGTAGGTTGGTTATGTTTCCAGTTCTAGGAGAAGTGGCCTTATGTAGGAGACGTCCTATGGAGCCCAGCAGCATGCTTGCCCCTGGTCACCAGATCTGTATGCTCTAGCGTTGCCCCCTATGTGGGCTGAATGTGCCCTTCTGTTGTGGTGAAGCCAATGGCTCTGAGTACATTTGTAGATGGGACTGACCCCTGGCCCAGTTGGCTTCCAGACCCTGTCTCTTGTGGAGGCTGCCATTCTTCTGTTGGTCAGAGTCAGGTCCCAGCCTGTTACAGTGCATGACCAAGGGCCAAGGGAGGTACAGGCTTGTGCCAGTCCACTGGTGGGCAGCAATGGGTACTGAGGAGGCTGGTTCCAGGACCTGTGGGTTCAGAGGCTGGTATTTGCTCACTGGTGGGTGAGGCTGAGTCCCCACACAGCTGTGTGCTCAGCATGGGAGGGGTCTTGGGACTTGTGCTGACAGACTAGTGGGCAAGTAAGTGCCAGTACTAATAGACTAGAGGGAGGACTCTAAAATGGCATTTGCCTTAACCAGTGTCCTCATTGTAGAACAAGTTTCCAAAAATGGTTGCTGCCAGCATCTATGTCATCCAGGATATTCCCACTTGTTTCTTGCCTCTCCAGGAGGCTCTTCAAGATCAGCAAGTGTGTCTGACCCAGGCTTTTCTCAAATTACTGCCTCTGTGCTGGGTCTTGGAGCATGTGAGATTTTGTTCATGCCCTTTAAGAGCAATCTGTTTCCTGTTACCCTTCTTTTCTCCAGTACACCAGCCCCACTGTCTTCAAAGCCAGATGTTCTTGGAGCTCATGATTCTGAGGCAGGATCTCCAGGCTGGAAAACCCAATGTGGGGCTTGGACCCCTGGCTCACTGGGAAGAACATCTGCCATTGTGATTATCCTTCCATTTGTGGATTACCTACTCAAGGGTGTGGATCTTAACTCTACCACATCTCTGCTTCTCCTACCTGTCTTGTTGCAGTTCCGTCCTTATTTCCTTAGTTGTGGAAAATCTTTACTGCTAGACTTCAGGTTGTTCTCATCGACAGTTGCTCTATAAATAGTTGTAATTTTGCAGTGCTTTTGGGAGGAGGTGAGCTCAGAGTCTCCCTGCTCTGCCATCTTGGCCACACCTCCCCCATGGAATTGTTCACTTTAAAATGGTGACTATTATGTTATGTGGATTTTACCTCAATAAGTTGTTTTAAATTTTTTGTTCGGCCTTGTATTTATCTTTTATAAATATCCCCATGGATTTAGATTAAAATACACTTTACTTAGTAAATTCACGATTTTAAAAATATGTTATATCATGCAATTTATATAATTATTTAATATTTAATAATCTATATTCTCACATTCTAAAATTTCCCTTTTTTTGATTAGTCAAATTAAAATTTGAACATGAAAAAATTGAAGGTCATTTCATATTATTTTATCCATATGTATCTACCTAAGTAATTCAAGGCAGTGATTCAGAGAATGTTGATTCTGAGATTAATTAGAGCAATACAATGACTACAGTGTATATTAAATTATCAAGGTGTATTCATTCTTTTGGATTAATTATACAAACCTCATAGCAGCCCTACAAGGTAATTACTGTCATTCTGTTTGCATATGAGTAAACTGTGCTTTAGATAATTCACCCTAATGTTTTGATTATAAAACCTGAACACTTTCTGTTTTCACTAGGAAACCTGTATAAACCCAAGAAAGGCATTATTGCATTATTCTAAAAATGAACAGGCTATAACTGTGTATGGTATCTGTATCTATAATTAATTGTGGGAGACTGCCAATATACTCAATGAATGCTTCTGGCTATATGGAAGTTGTAGGGAAAATGCATTAATGTGATGTAATTTGTGTTTTGAACGAGGACAGTATGGGGGGGATATAATATAAATACAATTTTTATTTCTCTCCCATACTTTCTCTTTAATATTTACAGGTTGAACACATGAGTTTTCTTGTAACAAAGTGAAAACTCTGGCAAAGCCCAGGGCTTCTCTGGTAGCTTGTATTTAATAGTCCTGTGATCATTTCATTCATCAAGTCTAGCTTCATTTCAGCATCTTAAATTACACTTCAATATATTAATGAAAACTCCAGTCTTCATTGAGAAGCATCAATTTCCTCTTTGTTCCTCCAGCTAGAATCTATAATTGGTGGGATTCATAATTATTCTAGTTTTACTTCCTCTCATCACTTTCAGTTATTTTTACTCTTTTCTGGATAATCTAGAGCAATATGCAATTGCGCATACAAATGTACTTTAAAATCACCCAACCTAATCAAAGCCAAACCTCAAGAAATCAAAAAAGGAACAAATAGCCTCTCTCGCTTCATTCTTTTGCCGTTACCAGGCCTTTCTTATTGATTTTATAGTAAATATTTATAAGAGATTAGTCTACTTTAACTGCCTTCACTTTCCATATATCCTTTTCACTTCATTTCAGTATCATTTGTAATAACTTTTACATCAGTGAACTTACATGATTGATCAAGGAAAAAATTTGGATGAAGAGAAAAGACGTAAATAAAAGCAAGGATTACAAAAGGGAATCTTTTTTCATTAAATGTTAAATGTATAATTTCAAAGTTACAACATGATGCGTTGAGCATCACTGCTTAAAAGATTTAAAAATTTGATGAACTATATATTTTATTTTATAGTATATATTTCTATATATTTTAATAAATGTAGTCTTCAATTGGAAATCACTTCTTAAGTTATGGGTCCAGGACTGATTCAAATATTCAGAATCAAAAAAAAAAAACCCAGATTATGCCATTCCCAACAAGCTCATATCACAAGTTAGGGTTTTCTAGTAAGGTGAAAAAAACAGAAAGAAAAAGAAAAAAGTAAGCCAATGAGGACTGCAGTCTAACCTATAACTTCAAATATGCACTATAGATAAACTGGTGATTGAAAATTAGAGCAATCAGTATTTTTACTTTCAATTTTTATTTATTTATTTGTAAGGGTATCTTCAATTAGTGATCACATTGTGTGCAGAATCTTCATATCTTGCATGTTTGATACTATATGCAAGCTTGTTATACCTCACCACCTACTCACATAGGGTCCTGTTCTCAAAGCTGATGATAATATACAGTAGCTAAAACTTATGACAGGATATCCTGAAGGATATCATTATAAAGATACTTTTATAGAATTCTTGAGCCAATTAGCATATGGTGGGACTAGGGTAAGTCCTAGTAAAACCTTTAACCAGTTGAACTCATCAGTCTCAAATTCAAGAAGTCATCACTGATTCTTCTCTTTCTTCTGCACCCCACATCCAGACCATTGGGAGGTGTTTTTCCATAAATCCAAAGCGTCTCCACATCTCACCACTCCTTAATATGTCCAAGATGATTCTAGGCATTTTCATCTTTTATTCTGGATTATTTCTAGAGGTTTATTTCTTTGTTTCTCGTTTATCATCATTACCCCCTCCCCTAACCCCAGACACAATTACAACTTACCCAGCGGCAGTCCATCCTAATTACAGCAAAGTATTAATAGTTTCTCATTACCTGAAAGACCATTCATGATGTGGCTGCAGCTTTTATCCAAACTACTTTTCATCCCCTGCTCCTTCTCATTCAGTATTACTGTTTGCTGCCCTTCAAAGACACCCAGGCTTTTCCCTCCTTAGTCCTGCTGCCTCTGAGTGAAGTGCTCTCTTCTACAAAATATTTAAGAGATGGCTTCCTTATCATTCACGGCTCAGCCCAATGTTTAATAAATGTTTTCTTTAAAAATGGATCTCATTGGCTGTGTTACTGAATTGGGGGGGGGGGTCCCGCTGCTCACCACTTACAAAATCAATACAAATGTTGGTAGCAAAAGAAAGGTGCCTTTAATCAGAATGCCGACAATCTGGGGAGATGGTGGACTCAGCGTCCCCCCAAAAACCACCTCCAAAGATTCTGCTTGGTTATGAAAGTTTTTAAAGGGAAATGGAGAAGTAATCTCAGTTAATCATTAAGATAGGGGGTCAGGGTCGTCACCATCCCCCACTGGGTGCAGGCTTGTCGACTCTTCGGGATCTTCCTGTAGATCATCTGGTCATCTGTTAATTACTGGTTCTTCATTTCTACTTCTTTGATCCATGGAAAGAACCGACAAGTTAGGCAAGGTATTGTGTGATTAAAAGATTTGAAAGGTGTGCTTGGGCCAGAGATGGGTAGAGCATGGGGGTGCCTGGTTTAAAAGGCAATTGGTTTAGTTACAATATAGCTTTGCCAAAGTGACAAGTAAAGGGGCTTCCTGCTGAGGGAGGTGTCCGGCAAGGAGCTGCTTACAGCTGTGCAGATTCAACTTATACATTTTAGTATCCTTACCTTTACATTGTTCTGACAGAACTGGAGATATTATTACAATCCAGAATGGGAGTCTTAGTACAAATGCTTGTAATTACCTTTCAGAGATGTGAAATTTGAGTGAAAACACATATAAAATCACAATACAATAATAAACAACAATAATGATCTCTTTATCCTTAAACCTTTTCTCAGATGTGCTACAGAAGATGAAATATTGCTGCAGTAGTTAGAATTCAGAGATGTATCTTCACTTTCATATATAAGATTTGAAATGTGGCCATAATAAATGTGACTAAATGTTCAGACTTATGATCATATCAAACAACCCACTTGCTCTTGCACTAGTCCTGAACTAAGGGTGAAGAAAGTGCAATACAGATACATTCTTAATTAAATAAATGGGTACATTTGTGATCTGCATAAGTAGCATGACTACTGAAACCAAGTTCAAATGTTGTATGTTTAAACTTCTGGAGGTATTCATAAAGTGACAAGGAATTAATGGACAGTGTTTTAGCATCATTCAATAAGATTCTGGTCGTGAATTACTATACAAAGAGCAGGAAACCTACATAAAACAGCCGAAGTAGGTCAGCCTGAGATCCATTAAAATAATCTAGTTTCATTAAAGGTGTGTCTTGCTAAGTGTCATAGGAGTTATACTGGGTAGCACACAGTATTTCTCTCTGTGAAATCACTATGGAAACGGCCACAATAGATTATAAACTCCATGACCCTCTATTATAACACTTTTATTTTGTGTGTAGAGTTTTTTCCTTCTTGCAAATCATTCAGTGCAGCATTATCAGGGAGTACTCACAGTTCCTATAAATCTACTAAAGAAAATAATTAAAGTAAGTTCAATTTTAGAAAAATAAAGCCTCTGAACTCTGTGACTGATTAAATTCTGGCCAATTTTCTTTCCATTTAGAGTTTTAAGGTCATGGGTTATTTTTCTTTGAAACATTGTCCTTTCTCAGAACAACCAATACAATTTTTTCCTTGCCCAAAAGGGTCACAATTGCACAATGATTGAGAGTAAAGGAGAGCACAGAACAAGGCAGCACAAGCCCACTAATAAACAGTGGAGTCAGGTCATGACTATGTCATTAATTAGCAACACATATAAGCAAAGTTTTTGTATCTTATTTTTCATTAAAAAAAATTTAAAAAACTACTCGAATGGAGTTTAAGTAGAGAATGATTGACTGAACTTCTCTAATTTGAAATTCAGACAAATTCAAATGCAATATTTTTATTCTATGAATGCTTTATATTCTAAATCATATGTATAATATAATATTTCTTAAAATGTCAGTTGGTTTTGAAGCTATTATTGCTCTATGTAACATTTTGAGCTTCATCCTACTGTATGTGTTTTAAATGGTATTTTTCACAGAGATGCAACATTAACTTAATATTTTTATGGTTTCTATTACATCATCTTAAACTCTAACATGAGTTACTATCTTAAGATTGCAGACTGTTAACTTTTAAAACTTAAATCTTTAAATTAGTAATTTAATGTCAGTAACCTGTGATGGTTTAAAAATCTTTATGAGCCATGATGGATATTGAAATATTCATACCTTGTAGATTTTAAAAGTGATTCTCTCAATCATGGTCAATCATTACCGTACTTTAAACAGACTCATTTTTTCTATTAAGTAAAATATTTGTCTTTTTCCCCCTATGTTTATTTTCAATGGTCAATAAATGTTTGAATTGAACATAAATATATCAATCAGTTGACATGTCCATTGCTAGTAAAACCTGAGGTCTGTATTTTAGGAAATGTATACAAATTAATATCAAATTTTACAGTATTTCAAGATAAAGTAGTAAGTTTTGGAATATTGGTTTAATTTTCAGTTAACTCTTATAACTATATTAGTATTCCAACTGCAATAAAATCTACATTACCTTAGCCTACATAGATTATTCTTAGTAAAAGTAGGCCACATACTGCATCTCAGATAATCTCCCTTAAGCAGACAGCAATTGTTGTTATGAAATTTAAAACTTTCTTCTAAGGAAAACCACCAATTGGGACAATAGTGAATTTTTCAACATATCACTTTTAAAGAGAATTCTATATTAAGAAAAAAACATGAATTACCATGTTTGTCAAAATATGCGTTAAGTATAAACTCAATAAAATTTGAAACAATATTCAAAAGAGTACCTTATCTAACATTTTATCACTAGGTAGCAGCAAGTTTGTTGGTCGTGATTTTAAATTCAATTTAGCACATCATTCAAATATAGCTAATGTATTAAATGGGTTATAATTGTCTGAATTAGAGTGAATTAACCTATTATCCTATGTATTTTTGAATTGAGCATTGAGAACTACTGTGCTATAGTAAATCATTTGAGGTTATCTTGGTAAATAGGAGAGAAAAGGGTTTAATTACAGATCATTGTTTTTATTCTGATGTTTATTAAGCAGGTATTTTTTAAATTGTTGATACCAAGCTAAAATATAACTGAATAATATATGTATTTACATCCTCCTTTGAAAATCTATGAGTTTTAACAAGAAAAAGGAACTTATATGTAATATACATAAACATTTATGTAGAGTTGCAGACATTATAGGGACAGTTTTCAAATTAATACTGTCCCTAGCTAACAGGTAGCTAACAGTTGATATCCTGGCATCATCTCTCTTAACTTTTCAGCAAAATCTCTGGTTGCTGCCTCTGCTGAACCTTGCTCCTCTGTCTATTCATGGTTTATTCTTACTGTCTCATTGTGTGGTAAATGGCAAATGATCAATAAATGTTTGCTGACTGAATTAATAACTTATATCCAGATCCTGTTGCAAGTAATAGAACTCCTATCAAGTTCCTCCTAAACACTGCAACTAACAAAAAGCAATAAATAGTTATCATCTAACATCATCAACCCTTTTAGGAAAGCTTTATTCACAAGTACTCACATAATTTACATATATTCAATGAAGGTAAATTAGAATTTTAGTGAAAGGGATTTTAGTGATCCCCAGCATGTGCTTTCTATGTATGCCTTCATGCTTGGCCCTTGCCCTGGAGCAGATGACCCTGGACTCTGCCCAGAGCTGATTAAATCCAGCTCGAGTCAGGCCAGTTGGATTCCCTGAAATGAGGTTTTGGAAATGGGGTATAGAAACTCAGTTGTTAAACTGTGAGGAACTAGAAGAGTAGGTAGACCAAGGAGCTAAGACTGCCATCTAGGGAGAGAAATACGACTAGTCCTCTGAAAGCTGAGTGAGGAGTGAGTGGAGTTGGGCAGTCTTCAGAGAGAATGAAGTGAAACAGTGTGGAGAAGCAGAGCATCCAGGCTGTGTGGCCCCAGGCAGAAGAAGAGAGACAGACATAAGGATTTTCCCACGAGGCCCCAATGCACTTTTGCTCTAAAATTTTGAGAGATTCTCATACATTTTTAGGATAATCTCCTCTTTTTAGTGTTAATGAATTCTTTTCCTTTTTAAACAAAGCAAGCCAAATTAAAAACATACACGTTAAAAAATGCAATGTGAACAGATTTTTCAATAAATTGTGCTGGTTAAATTGTTTAATTCGAGATAAGATCTGAATACTGTGGAAATAGAACTGTACTGAATTCTACTGCATCAGGCTCTTTAAATGCGGGGCTGAAAACATGCACTTTTAAAATCTCGGCACATTTGGAATTATTTAGAGCATAGCCACCTTCAGTTTGGCAAGAAAATAAGGTAAAGGCTTCCTGGGGGAACTTACTCTAGGAATGTGCTGCATCTAGTGTCAAAGATACTGATATCCGTGAACAAAATGTCATAAACACTAGCCTTGTCCTAATTCTTCACCTGTCCTCAGCAAACAGCCTAAATTCCTGCAAAATTGGGCATTCATCTACCCTTCTCCAGTTCCTGCCACTTAATTCTGAAGACAGAAATAAAATTTAAATGTATATTTAAAAATTCTATTTAAATTCATAAGCACTTTAAATAATACTGTAGAAAGTTAGAATCATGGCTTTATGTACAATATGAAATTCTACTTGATTTAAGCAAACTATATTGTTTTGTTTTATTTAGAGTTTTCACTGCCTTAGGGGTTTGTAAGGCCGCCCTTCAGGGAGTGCCATTCCCGTCTTTGGTCCAAATCAGCAGCAGATCACTAATTTGATAACCATAACTCAGCTAACTATGCAGGTGCTCCCAGATCATGCATGAGCACATTGTTGAATTCAGGAATATATTACTTTCATCATGACCATTAGCCTGAGGAAATTGCTGTAAGTCTATGTTTCCTGATTTGATTACCTCACATTTTACACTGCTGCGCACAAGTGTCTGGAGGACAATTGCATGCATTTGTCATCTCTGTTTTAAAAGTATTAGGTGTCTTGGAAACATTCGAACCCTCTCACTGAAAAGTGCCATGCAAGTGATGGCTCAGGGCAATGATATGCTGATATAGAATTATTTTGCCAAAATTCATGCTGAAAAACATCACCTGACTTTGAGAAACTCAGATTTGCTCCCCTCTTTTCATTTTCACAGCCCCTGCTTTAGTGTGAGACTTCAATTGAAATGTGCAATTGTACATTACTATTCTAAGCAGTTTGGAAATTCCAAAGAGGGAAAAAAGCAAGTTCATAGGCCCAAGGTCAAACTTTTGGTTAGGATAGAACATGGATTTTTAAGTAAGCAGTTGCTAGCTAGGTCCCTGAAGGGAATGTTACAAATGTGGTCTTTAAAAAGACTAGTGGGTGTCACTGAGGAATTTTAAGCAGGAAAGTACAGGAACATACATGGATTTTTAGGAAGATTCCTTTGAATATCCTGGAAATCAGATTATAAAATTATGTTAATATTAGAATATTAAATATTATAAAATCAGATATTGTATTGTAATACTAATTCAGACAAATTTACTTTCAATTATGCTTTCCTTTGTAATTTTAATCATATCTTCTGTTTAGGATATTTTTCTGAGTCCATGATTTCCTTGCTTTTGATTTTTCTTTCTTCCAATTACTTCAAAGGAATATATCTGTTCATTAGAACAAAGGACAAATCAACAACTACAGCATTTACCAGGCAGGGACCTAGAAGGAGGGGTGGGCATGGGTTTTGAGATGAGGCAATTCAAAGTCAAGTCACTGAATTCCCAGACTCTGGAGTCCCCAAGCATCAGCGCAAAGTCGTATGGAAAGAGTTTTAGCCATGCCAACTTTTTTGGAGGTGCCTGGAATATATATATTCAGTTCACCAAAGACCAAACAGATCTTGACTTTGCAATATACAGGGAAAATGAGTCAGTATCACAAGTCACAGGCCTTTTCCCTTTCAATTTAATAACATCAAATAACAACAGCATTCAACAAATCTCTGTTATTAATACATGATATGAATAAAATAAGGCCTTCTCTCCTGAAATGTGTGTTTGTGCAGGAAAAAAACACAAACATATATGTAGACAGGTTAGAAGGTAATACATTTTCCTTTAGAAACTCTTTGCATAGAGAAAAAGGCAGGTAAAAGGATAGATTGTGATAGGGTGGTTTTAGATGCTGTTGCTAGTGAAAGCTCTGATAAGGGGTATCTGTGCAATAGCAAGCAGAAATGAGGCAATGAGTTAAAGCCCATTTGGGGGAACAGTGAACTAGGAGAAGAAAAGTTAAAATGAAGGGGGAATCAATCAAGAAAGTCTTTGTACAAATTATTTCCACTGAAGTTTTAAGAAATACTATTTTCCCAGTTCTAGAAAAGACCCCAAGTTTAGCCCATCATCTGAGCCTTAATGACAGTGGAAATGGCATGGGAAAGATTTCTTTTCCTTTAATAAGGGAAGTGCACCAATTATTGTTACTATTTTCTGAATAGAGTAGTCATAAAAGAGAGGTTGAAAAGGGAAATTTGAGTGTAGTCTAATGTTTGTATTTTAAAGACATTTTTAGTGGGGTGTTTTTTTTTAATGTATCATTTGTCCTTGAATATAGACAAGGAAAATGTGCTTCATTTACACGAGTAATTGCCAGTCTTTTCCTTTCTTTTGTTTTTTCTGATATTCTGTATGTATTAGCTTACAAGAGTTGCCACAACAAAGTACTACAGACTGAGTACCTTAAACAATAGGAATCTATTTTGTCACAGTTCTGGAAGCTAGAAGTTCAAGATCAAGGTATACGCAGGGCTGGTTTCCACTGAGAATTTCTCTCTTTGGCTTGTAGATGGTCATCTTTTCCCAGCATCTCACAGGGTCCTCCCTCTGTGAATATCTGTGTCACAATCTCTTCTATGGACACCAGTCATGTTGGATTAGGGCCCAGCCTAGGGATCTGATTTAATCTTAATTACCTCTTTAAAGACCAAACTCCAATACAGTCATATCCTAAGGTACTAGGGGTTATGACTTCAACATATAAATTTTGTGGGGTTACACAATTCAGCCCAAAACACCATAGTATCTTTCTCATATATTTTCATATCCAAATTTAGATTTTTCTAGCTCTAGAAAATGGTTTCAAATGATAGAAGAATATCAATGTCAATGTTTCTAATATTTGTGAGTGCAATTCTTCCCTGCCCATCAAAATCTCACCTATTAACAGGAGTTGGAAGTATCTTAACAGGAATGTAAAATATCTTTATAATGGTTTTGTGCAATCCATATCATTTAGCCTGTGATGGTTGCCTTTTGTGAGTGTATATGTGCATACATATAAGTATATTTATGCATATACACATATATGTATCCACACATTTATATATGTTTGTAAACTATAGCAGATAATAAAAGGGCTAGAGAAAAATAATTGAATTTCATGAAAAGATGTTAAGCATTGTGTCCCCAGTATTGGTGTGCTCTCTGAAGTCACTTTCTCCCCCAGTAGTGCAGATGGTGTATATGAAACAGACTTCTGTATCACTGAGATAATTAATTGTCTTCCACAATTCTAAGAAGACAACAGACATGATTTCATTTTAACTGTCATCTGTTTATACATTGATTTCCTCCACCTAGAAAAGCTAGTCTCTACTTGAAGCTCTAAAGGAAATCATAAGGGAAATCATTATGGGAGGCAACAGAAATGAGAATATGATTGTTCAAGACAGGGGTCAATGTTAGTCACCTATCTTCCCAACTATTTCTTTTAGTCACAGATCCTTGTGCAAAACTGTCTCCTACTCTTTTTCTTTGCACATCACTTCACCAACTCCTATAATTGAACTTTGCTTACACTGTATTTTATAAAGGTCAAATTACATACTTTAAAATTGTGCTATCAGCAATATATATATATTATATATATATATATATATATAATATATATATATATATATATATAAAGTTTTTGAATAGTTTTAACCTCCCAAACTCAGTTTTGTCAAAACATTTACAGAATTGTTTTAGAAATCACTATGTAAATGCCTTTAAACTAAAGCAGGAAAAATATAATTAATGTAGGAAAATTGAAGAAAGCCAGGAAAAAGACAGCTGCTAACAGGAATAAGACATGGAGACAAATCTGTAGGATGAAGAAAAAACATGGGTCATTTTATCTGCAGGCTTGCCCCAGGCACGATCTGACAAGATAGGGAAAAAGTTATGGCAATTGGCAAGAGAAAGTCCCCAGTTCTCCTTTCTCTTTCTACTTCATATTTCTTAGACATTAAACCATGGCGATACCTGAACCGTAGAGCGACTGCATTTCAGAAACGAAGAATGCCTTTGAAGTTTCTTTTGATCAAGGGATAAATACAGGGTCAGCAAGTTCATGCTGTACATTTTCAAAGGAAAGAAATCCAAATATTTTATGCTATTAAAAATCTATCACTCATTAACCTTTAACTTTTGATGTGAAACCATATGTAATTTGATTCAGTTGCAACAGAGTGTAAGATTGGAATTTCTGTATTCCTTTATTATTTAAAAAATTGTTCCATGTTGGAGAGAGATGGGAGAGACTGAGGCAAGGGTATGTGTACCAAATGCAGAGTCCTGTGCCTACACCCTCCCCCATTTGACTTCTCTGTGCAGTGACCAGAGGTTATAGGACTAACAACCTATTAATTTACAACACTAGTCCTCAAATTTTCTTCCATACCAAATGGTTTTCCCATGCTCATTATTATTTCAAGAGCTAATGATCCTGTAAAAAAAATTATCTATGGCTTTAAAAGGACTCTCTAAATGAAATATTCACAAACAACTGTAGAATATTGTAATGTCAGAACAAGCTCAGCAACTGAGGACCTATGAATACATGCCCCGCTGGCTTTTTGATGTTCTGTCATATACAGTCTGTACTTCATATCTGCAGGTTCCACAACCATGGATTCAGCCAACCGCAGATGGAAAATATTCCATACAAAAATCCAGAATGTTTCAAAAAGCAGAACTTGAATTTGCTGTGTGCTGGCAACTATATACCTGGCATTTACATTGTATTTACAACTATTTACACAGCATTTATATTGTATAAGGTATTACAAGTAATCTATGGATGATTTAAAGTATGGGGGTGTGCATAGGTTATATGCAAATACTACACCATTTTCCATAAGGGACTTGAACATCTACTATACGGAGTTGTTCTTTTTAAGCTTCATAGCAGTTATTCCCAAGGCTAGTCTTTCCCCTTGGTGAGATAAGAATCAGGCTGTGTGATTAATTCTTTTGTTTGGGTAGTTGCAGGCCTTAAATCAGAAAAGTGGATGTGATGACCTCAGGAAATGCCTTCAGGTCTTACTGTCCTAGGAAATCAAATATGTTGCAAGCAGCTGATTCTATAGCAAACAATTAGCATTGTAAACATACATATTTTCTATATACATTGTTTTCATGAGGAAATGCTGGATTATTAGCTAATCTAATTTTCTCTTGGCATAATTTTTTTTAAATTTTGCTAGCATGCATGTTTTACATTTACATTCTACAGGGTGCAATTACTAATAATATTGTTTTCAAAATTAAAATAGTCATATACTCTTTTTTATACAACTGCTTACTGCCCTCCAATTTCCCCAGAGTACATTAAACAGCTGAACACTTACCTGGTGCTGATCATACTGTTTACACACAGCAGATGCTGACATAGTTGTAAACTGGCACGTAAGAATTAAAATGCATCACCACATGTTAGCAATGTGCTGAGGCTCTGCTGCTAAAATAAAATCTAATATTTTAACACACCGTATGCTACATTTGAGTAAAATAAGTGTATACTTAAAGAGAGCAGATCATTTATTTTCTTATTTTTTCCATACGACAGGAATTAAAAAATTATTTAAAAAAATGTTCATTTTATAGTTGGTTTATAATGTTGTGTTAGTTTCTGCTGTACAGCAGAGTGTATTAGTTATACACATATATATATCCACTCTTTTTTAGGTTCTTTTCTCATATAGGTCATTACAGAGTATTGAGTAGAGTTCCCTGTGCTATACAGGGAACTGTATATAGTTGTCTATTTTATACATAGTAGTGTGTATATGTCAGTCTCAATCTCCCAATTTATCCCCCCCTGGTAACCATAAGTTTGTTTTCTACATCTGTGACTCTATTTCTTAAACAATTATTTTTAATAATTTCCAGAGTTCTCTGTTTATCATGATTATTCATCTCTATAGTAGCATTCTCCTGCTAAGATTAAAAAAAATAGGGAATAATTTTGTCTTTTAACATGAAAACAATAGGAAAGTAGACAGTGTGGCAGATGTCTCTCTCTCACTTTTACTGAACAAGCTCAAATGTTAAAGGGATTTCTCACCTGTACTCTCCAAAATGTGTGACAACCTGTTAATAACATTTTAATTTCTATAATGTGCCCTCTCAAAATATATGAAAAAAACGTGATCCAAACAAGAAATGCATAGTAAAAAGAATTCTAAAATTAATGACAAAAATCAGTTAAAAAATAAAAATCCTCTGTGTAGAATGAAGGCTGACTTGAACCCTGATAGCTGCAGCAGGTGGGTGCATGCAACCAGGTGCAATAGTGATTAGAGATCCCTAGGAGGAAACCTGTTTAAGCTTTTTACTTGCCATCCCACTTTTGTTACCCTTCCCTGTAAGAAAAGACAGTAAAAATAGCCCAGACTGCTGGGTGAGTTTTTATGAAAACCCATGCAGACAGACAGGCGCTCTCAGGAGTTCACTGTTCCACGTAGAATTCCTCCAAATACCATGTCTTCAGCATCATCACTTAGACTGTCTCTTCCAACTGTTTTCTGTCCCTAAGATATTAGGATGGAGCTCTGCCCAAAGGAGTTCTCTTCCATCTTGGGTCTTGATTCCTCTAGTACTGTTTGCACTCACAATTTTTTTTATGTCTTATAATAGATTTTTCTGCTTTTTCCAGTTATTCTTGGCAGAAATGTTATCCTGGATAGAGATATTTCATCATACTAGAAGCAGAGTCCTGCAAGAAAATATTAAGATGCAGGACATATAATAAAAAAATCTAGGATATATCAAGAGAAGTAAAAGTGTCAAAATATAAATGAGTTTCAGAAGAGGATAAAACAACCCAAAGAAGAAAATAATTGAAGAAATAGTCAAGGTTTCGTTTTGTTTTGTTTTAATTTCTAAAATAGATGAAGATTTCCTGGCTCTTTATTTCCTATTGATTTCTACTTAGTGAACCTACCAGGACACTCTCGCTCACAAACTATGTAGACCCACAAGGATAGTATATTAGTTTCCTATTGCTGCTGTAACAAATTACCTCAGACTTGGTGGTTTACATAATACAAATATATTCTCTTATGATTCTGGAAGGCAGAGGTCCAAAATAAATTTCATTGGCTAAAGTCAAAGTGTCTGCAAAATTGGTTCTTTCCAAAGGCTCTAGGCAGGAATTAATTCCTGACCTTTTCCATCTTCTGGTGGCTTCACTCCTTTTGGCTGCATCACTCCAATCACGACTCCTGTGGGCACACCGCCTTTTCCTTATAAGGATTCTTGGGATTATATTGACCCACCAGATAATCCATGGCAATCATCTCCACATCTCAATTTCCTTAATATAATCCCATGTGGAAAGTACTTTTTGCCATAGAAGGTAACACATTCACTGGTTTCAGGATTTGTATACGAAGATCTCTTTTTTGGGGTAGTGGTAGTCATTCAGCTTACCACAGATAACAAACACAATAACCTCTGTCTTTAATTAAACACTGCAAGGCAGGCTTGTAAAGCCAATCATCAATCACTTCAAAGCAAGCACAGAATCACCTTCAGTGGAGTGGTGGGAGATAAAGGCATCATCTGATACAAAAATTGTCAGCAAATACACACTTCGAGAAGGATAGATTCCATCCTTATTGAAAACATGAGTGAACGTCTGAATATGATAAGGAAAATGTGGAGAAATTTGCTGAGGTTCTACTTTGGTTATAACTGCAACAATTTAGTAGAAACCCAAAAGAACTAAAGTGCACCATGATGGTTCAAGTCCTTGAGGATGAAAAACAGATTTAGCAAATACATGTTCCCCCAAAACAGAGGCTTACTCTGAAGAACAGCTAGTGGGTTCAAATTTATTTGAGCAGTTAAGGAAAAGAAAAGGATCTGATGGGAAAGATGGGTGGAGAAAACTGATGCAGAAAAGAATTAAGAACAAAATGCAACATCTTTCTAAGATGGAAAGATACAGCCATGGACCAGGGAAAAACAAACACTGGCCTTTCAACTTGGACAAAAATAAACCTACTCCAATTATCCAGAAAAAAACCTTCCTTTTAAGAATGGATACAAGTGAGCATTCACTAAAATAACAAACAGTTAGTATAAGAAATAAAAAGATGAAAATAAAGTAAGTCTAAAGGACAACCAAATTTCCAAAAATATTTGAAAAATTTAACCTAATACTTTAGTTGAAACCTTAAAATAGACAATTTATTTAGCATAAAAGAACAGTAGAGGGAGAGGGATAAATTAGGAGTTTGAGATTAACAGGTACACACTACTATATATAAAATAGATAAACAACAAGACCTACTGTATAGCACAGGGAACAATATTCAATATCTTATAATAACCTATAAGGGAAAAGAATCTGAAAAAGATATATATTATATATATATGTACAACTGAATCATTATACTGTACACCTGAATCATTGTAAATCAACTATATTTCAATATAAAAAATAAATTAATAAAAAAAGAACAGTAGGGGCAAAAATTTTAATAATATGGCTAGAAATAGTAGGATCTGAAATAAGACCTAACAAACTTCAGAAATTTTTGTAAAACATAGAATGGAATCTCATTTTCACGAGAATAACAGGAATGAATAAACACCAGTAAGGAAAAAAAGAAAACAGAAAAGGAAAATAGTATATAGGAAAATGTTGGATGTATTAGATTATAGACTGAAGAAAGTGTTTTTATACTTTTTTAATAACATTTTTATAAAGTTTTACAAAGTTAATACTTTAGATTTTATGGGTCACAGAGGTCTCTGTTACACCTTCTTCTTTGTCTTCACAAACTTTGAAAAAGGTAAAAAATGAAATACTCTCAACTTTCAGGCCACACTCAGGTCTGAATTTGGGCCTCAGGCAAGAGTTTGCTGACCCCTGTACTAAATAGGCAAACAATGCCTCAAACATATGGTGTACATATAGCTGGGCTCCTTATGGACAAAAAAAAATAAAAGAAGGAAAGAAGCAGACACTTTACTGAAAGCTATAATATCAGCTATCCAGCCTTAACTCTGCCATCCCCCCAAAAAATTATATTTGAAAAAAGCATATTGAAAGATTGCCTGGGACTTATATTGACTTACTGACTTATATTGACTTTAAAGATAAGAAGGAAAAACACTTTATGCATCGGTCAGAAACTCCAAGTCATGTATAAGGAAAAAGAATCAGAATGCTTTGAGTCTTCTCAACAGCAACACTTACACCATACTCAACCCTGTAAGAGAATCGGGAAAGAAAATGTGAGCCAACTTTAACCCAGCTCTATTGAATTCAAGTTTGAGGCCCCAGGAAACTAATTATGGACATGAAGGAACTCAGGGAATATTTTTCACTTGAGATCACCACCATCATCATCATTATCATAAACCTCATTGTCACTATCTTCACCATCATCAGGGCTGTATTTCCTTGCATAACTATGAGGGGTGTTTTTTTTTTTTTTCACAAGATCAAATGAGATAACTCCTGAGAGACAAAATTTTTAAAGTTGGAAATGCTTTAAATGTGTAAAAAAGTGGCACTATTTCACTTTTTATGGCTGAGTAATACTTTGATGCTGGTTGTGAAGTGCTAATATTTGCATTGTTGAAACCTTTATATTGTCATTTAGGCTTGAATATGGATTAGTGGGAACAATAAAATTGCAAGGTAGGCCAGTCCTCATAATCATATACAAGTTTGTTTGTACCATCACAAATAACGTGGTAATTTAGTAGCACTGGAATGAAATGCATTTTCATTATGTCTGTTCCTGCACAATTCTAGCCCTGTCTCTGAGGAGCAGCTCTGCAACGTGGGCATGTTCATTTTAGCTCATTCATTCCTGTTCTCCCTTTCTTGTAACACTAGGGAGGATGAGTAAATGAGGGGTGCTCACGAGAGAGCTGAAATAAATCATACAGTTCAGAATTTGTAGTTGCCTTTGGCCTCATCCAGCTTTCGTTGCTGACCCCTTGGACCTTTGCTACTTGCTGACATTCCTCCTGGTTTCACCATTAGTACACTCATTAGTGCTGTTCTCCAGTCATGTTCCGTGGAAGTATTTACAGTCATTACATTCCTGGTTAACGTGCTCTGGAGGTACGTGCCAGCTAACCAAATTACTCATAACTGTAGTGATAGAGCAGCATAACGTGAGTGGGTTTTGAGAATCTAGATCTGAGTTGTCCAATAAATTAGCCATTAGCTGCAAGTGGCCATTTAAAATTTGATTAAAACTAAATAACATTAAAATTCAGTTCCTCCGACACACTAGTCACATTTCAAGTATTCAAAAGCCACTAGTGATGAGTGGCTACTCTTTTGGGTTTTGGACAGCACAGCTCTGGAACATTTCCATCACTGTAGAAATGCCTGCTGGACAATGCTACCCTAGATTCACAATACGAATTCTCTTTAGAAAAAAAATTATCTTTGGAAATAAGGTCGTACGATCATATATATTCAGAAAACGCTGTGAATTTCACGATCTTATTGGAGACTTGTAAGGTACATTTTAAAATATGTTATCATTTTAAACATAGTGTTTCCCAGATTAAATGAATTAGATAATCATTTTTTCTTCCTGTCTAGATTTAGGAAAAAAACTGGTATTCATTCCATGGAGTGCACTTTGCAGAAATATGACAGAGGATTTAAGAAATTATTTATTTCACCAAACAGTAGGAACTAACTTGAATCTCATGTATGATGCATTTATTGCATTAAAGAGTTTTAGCTTATAAACATAAATTTAATAACTTTTTAAAACCACATTTACCAACAGATGCTCTATAGCACATAAGCAGACTAATGGAAACTCTGTGCTTAGTTAAAAGCTAATTCAAAAATGCAAGGCCTCTTTTTGTTTGTTTTTCATGAGGGAATTATGCAAAACTTCATATATTTTAATTTGCATGTAACAGCAAAAGCTTGTTGCTTATTAGAGTTACTAAAGTTAGTTGGCATGAATTAATATTAACTCATAGTTAGAAGTTCTGATTTAGTACTCTAAAAAGTGGTCCATACATAACAAAGGAATTATTTTAAAAGTCACTTAACTGCTAATGTGTACATACATAGCAAATAATGTTGAATTATCATAATTTGAGTGAACAGAAATTTGTTCTTAATACAATATCATTATTGCATAGAGTTGTTTTGTTCCCCTTAAATATTAATATTTAATTAACTCATTGGTAGGGTTGCTCTTAGTGACTACAGTGGCTGTTTATTTGGTTGTGAAAAATTGCAGATTATTTTGACATTCTGATTAGAATTTTATCTGCCTCAGTTCTTCAATATGATCAAATTCTTGGGTCATCGTAACTTGGCTGCCATTAAAAAAGACTTTTCAAACACCCATCTAAATTTATGTTGCTAGTAAATGATGGAATCAGGATGCAGACACAGTTATTCTGAAATATAATCTATTCTTTGCTTTACATCTGTCTCAATAATAGATTTAAACATTAAAATAATGTTGTGATATGTGAGTTTTCTATAGAAAAACCAAAAGATACAGCATTTGAAAAACAAGGGCAAATGCAGGACCAAAGGGAGGAAAGAGGAGTTTTTATCCTGATATAGAGATAAAAGCATCCACCCCTCCTTGATGAGGTTAACATTTCAGGAAACACAGTAAGACTGTATATGCATTCTGAATCAGTAAAAGGCAGTCCTTTTGTGGATAAACAAAGCCTTTCAGAAATCAGAAGATAGTAGATCATAGCTAAAGTTTGCCCTTTCTGGCTGATAATGAGTCATTGTGAATAGCTAACAGCCTGAAAATATAAGAAGAAATAAATATACAGATATTTTAAACTTTTTCACAGGATGAAAGTTATCTGTGATAAGAACTTTGCCTTCACCATAGATCTTCACGTATGGAAGTGAAGATGGTGTAAACTTAAGCTAAATTGCATGTATGCAGTGGAATGTGACCAAGTATAAGACTATGTAAAAAAGACACATGACACACACGTATGAAAGAAAAATCCTGAGTGATAAAATACATTACACAAGGCATTTCTCAACTTACAGCATGAGAGCAATATATTATTGCCTGGGAAACTCTCAAGCAGCTCATGAAAAGAGGTATTGTTATCTCCTTTCATTTATCTTATTTATTACTTATTTTTGTTGCATTTAAAAATATTACATTTCTCTAAAACAAAGGGAGGTATATGCATTGCAAAAATTAGGAAAAATAGAAATGAGTAAAGAAAAAAGTAGTATTTGTCCATGAGTTGTTTTTAAACTTGCCAAAATCCAGAGAAATTTTTTTGGAGGGGGGGAGTTTTTTTTTTAATCTTGGCTTATCAAATTGATAAAGTTGGAGAGAATATTTCAAATTTTCATTAATTCTCTAATATCACTAATCACACATTCATTTATTCATTTTTGCATGTGTCTGTATATGTATCTATGTTTGAAAGTATTATGTATGTATGTATTTGTATGTTTATTTACTTGTTATTTCTTATTGAACATTTTTGGCTCTGTCTAGGTATTTAAAGCAATAAGTTACATTATTTTAGTTGAACATTGAAGTAAATCCTGTCAGACAATTGTCTTTATTTACTTGATAAAAGTAAATAATTAAACAGGTAGCAGAGGATAGGAGAGATAAATTAAGAGTTTGGGATTAACATATACACACTACTATATATAAAAAGACAAACAACAAGGACCTACTGTATAGCACAGGGGACTATATTCAATATCTTGTAATAACCTATAATGGAAAATAATCTGAAAAAGTATATATATATCTAAAACACTTTGCTGTACACCTGAAACTAACACATTGTAAATTAACTGTATTTCAATTCAAAAATAATAAAAATAATTAAACAAGTAATATCAGCCACCCACCTTACTCTATTATTTTTCTTGAATCCTGCTCTACTCTATCTCAAGATTAAGTCCTACCTCACACTATTAAGGATATTTAATTTATTATCTATTGACTACTTTCATGTTGTTTTGATACTTTGCATCTTTTTTTCAACCACATACTTTTTGTCTCTTTGATTAATCTGTGAATTTTCAAATTAGTAGACATATATTCCACCAACTTTGAATGCCTGAAACACAGTAAATGCTTGGTAGTATTTTTTTTTACAGTAAATGTTTATTAGCATCTATAAAATGTAAGGTACAATAAGGAATGCAAAGAGTGTTTAATGCACTCCTGAGTTAAAGAGAATTGATGGATGTGTTTCAAAAAATGATTCAAATTTCTTGGACACAATGTTGCCATAGTCAACAGCATTTAAAAGTCTCATTTGGACAACTCAGGCAGTAGTAGGACCACAGGCTGTGTTTATAGTGAATATTTTAGTGAGACTCCCAGAGCATCATATTGGAGAAATTTTTTGAAGCTTAAATTCTACTTTTTGGCTGTTTTACATGTTTGTTATTAACTGATTTTTTACTTTTACTTGGATAAATTTTGGCTTTTTATTCCATGACCAAAGCAGTTCTTTGAGCAATTGTAACAAATTAATGAGTTTTGCTTTCTTTACTCTCAGTTATGTTATAGATCTGAATAAGGTGGTTGCACGAGGTAGCTTTAGAGATGACTCCCCATGATTCCTTCTTCCTGGTTTATGTCATTGTACTGTCTCTCAACAGGTCCACCTGTCAAAGAGCAGAGTCCGTCCCGCTTCCATCCAATAGCCAGCAAGGCAAAGGGGCCCTCAAGCCAAGAAACCAGAGGAACTGAATCCTATCAACAACCACACGAGTAAGTTTGGAAGCAGATCCATCCATAATTGAGCTAAGATGACTCCAGTCCCAGGTGATAACCTTGATTGCAACTTTGTCAACACCCTTAGCCAGAAAGCCCAAGTAAGCTGCCCTTGGATTCTTAACCCACAAAAACTGTAAGATAATAAATGTTTATTATTTTAAGTGGCTAAATTTTAGGATAATTGTCACACTGCCATAGATAACTATGCAATGGTAGACATGGAGAAGGGAAAGGAATATCCTCATACACAAGGATATAATGAAAATAATGATAATAATAATAATATCTACACTAAACAGTAATGGATGTGCTTGCTGATTCCAGTAGACACAAAGAGAACATATTTAAAATTTTTTTTACTGCAATGCCATTATTACTACTTCTAGAAAATTTGGGAAAAGCATGTTGAAAACTAAAAGAAATCTTATAGATTCTCTAACCCAAGGTTCAAAAGGGAATGGTGCCTTGGTAAAGCCATGGGACACAGATTGTCCCTAATAACCTTTGGCCCTCAGTTCCTCTGGCTTCTAACAAGTTTTAATCCTATTTTTAAAACATGTGTATAATCTCTTTTGCCCAAATTCATTTGCTTTTAGCAGTCATTGGTTGGAAAATGTCGTGGTGTGAAAAGATATGGTGGTGACTACCAAAGGTAAAATTCAAATTCCTGTTGATAGCTTTTTTTTTAAATCTAGAATTCCTGTACATGTCCCACATGCATCTTTAATGATCATCAAGCATCCTAAAATTATGGACACCACTAAATGTGCAACACACTCCCTGGACTGTGGCCCTAGATCATTGAAAACTAAAATAATTAGACATGTGAAAAATAATGTCCTAGAAGCACAATTGTCTTTCTCACTTATTACCATATCTAACTGCCGTTAGATTCTGAAAGGGTTTGCTTATCAACATTTAACCTTCTTTTCAATGATTAATTGAAGGACAGGTATACTGGGCACCATCATTTTATTCCCAGCCACAAGTTCTAACACAGGAACTCTTTATAAGTCCCATAAATCTAGCTACGGTCAGGGTTTATCATTTCAGATTGCATGAACATTTCTTAATTCACGCATTTTCTGTAATTTACAACTTAAGTCAAATATAAAAATGTAAGCAATTCAAATATGCAGATCAAGAACTATCATTTATTTAATGAAGTGGTACCAAATTTAGCCTGTTGACAATGTTTGACTTCCAATGTACTATAGTAAACAATAGTGCTGTTGTTTCCAAATTAGGTTTTTACAAATAATCTCTAAAAGTTAAAACTCAGTGATTTTTATTTCTTTTACTATTCTTGTTTGCTATTTATATAGCAAACTTGAGAGTGTTTTGCTCTTCATTATTTCAAGAATAAACCTGTTCAATCTTTATAAATACTTCCTCCTGGAAGTGAAAAACATAAGCTCAAGATAAAAATAATGCCTAGAAAACATTTCATTTAAATGTGACACCTGATGGCAAGGCCCAAATTAGTTTAATGCGATATTTCTTGATATATCCATTGTATTGAATACAATTACTGTAAATAGACATTGAAAAATTTGGTAAAATAAAACTTTGCAGTTGAAGATATACATTTTATGTTACTCTACCAAACACTATGTTCTATCATTATAATAACTGTATTTTGAACTATGAATCAAGTCATCATGAATATATTGAATTCAAAACTACTACTAGGGTCAAGAGCAAATTTTGTAATAAAAAGACAACATTTATAAACAACTTTCTACTGTGTGACATTTAGTATCAGTTTCTGGAAGGCGATTGAAATATGGAATATGTGCCTAATTCAAGTCAAGATTTTTCAAAAGAGGAAACATAAGGCAATTTAAAGTAAAGAATGTAGAAGAGTTGAATAGGAGGAGTCGTGAGAAAGATTAAAATCTTATTCCATGGCCTCCCTAGGACATAAGGTAGGAGAATTAACACAGAAAAGAAGTAACCGAGAATGAATAGGGACATAAGGGGAAGGTAATGGACTCATGGGGGTAAGTAATTGTGGGAACTAGAGCTAGAATGACTGTTGTCAGAAACACAATGTGTAATTAATTTAGAGGTACAGCTGTTATGGATTATGATAAAATGCAGGTTATAGTTATGAAATGGGGTTAATGGAGTGGAGGTGAAAATCACTGGGTTAGAGGAATCAGGGGGCCAGGGTGTGATCCCTATTGGAAAAAGTCCACAGATTTACTGAAGTTGCTCACGTCACAGCTGTAATACAGGTGATGAGCATGAACTGGTACCAGAAGAACGTGGAGATGTCCATACCTGGGAGGTATCAGATCCAAGGGGGCTGTTTTGCTAAAAATGAAAATGTCATGTGTGGGAAGGAAATAATTTTGAGGAAGAAAAATGGTGATACAGGACCATCAGCAACTATTCTCATAGAAAATAGCACAATAAGCAATCTTTACTTCAAAAACTGCAAGGGACATGTTTACTTAGTAAGGAGAGGTATGTCCAAGGTAATTTAAGAGGCAAGAAACAAAAAATATTCTAGAATGAGGTGAAATGTAAAGGACAATGAGTTTACATAAAACAGAGATGAGGATATGGGGAAAGGATCGGCAGGAGAATAGAGGCTGCTTTGTTGAGTCAGGAGTGTAACCACAGCCATAAAGGGGGGAGGCACACAAGAAGACTGACACCCTGTGGAATTCGTCCTTGGCTGAATGTAACAGATGAGTGGATAGAACAGTGTGGTGGAAATAACTGGATGCAATCTCTAAGTGGAACCCAGGTGTGAAAATACTTCCAAGCTGAAACAATTAAAGACAGTGACTGGTTTCAGAATTTAAATAGTATTCTCCATTTGCAATAGTTATTGTTGTGTAGTCGTGTAGTCATGCGTTTTGTAGTTATTAGTTTAAAATCAAAATAGAATGCTGGGGCTTCCCTGGTGGTGCAGTGGTTGAGAGTCCGCCTGCCGATGCAGGGGACACGGGTTCGTGCCCCGGTCCGGGAAGATCCCACATGCCGCGGAACGGCTGGGCCCATGAGCCATGGCCGCTGAGCCTGCGCATTCGGAGCCTGTGCTCCGCAACGGGAGGGGCCACAACAGTGAGAGGCCCATGTACCGCAAAAAAAAAAAAAAAAACTGAATGCTGGTGTTCAGGGTGTTAGAAAATATCAGTAGGCCATTGTTCCTCCTTAAAATATGAGAAAAAGCCAAATGAGTCATACAATCGTAGTATTTTTAAAAATCCATCAGAGAGCCGAGGATGCAAAGAAATGTAAATAAACTTCCAGAAATAGCCATTGTTAAGGGGAAAAATACCCTCAGTTTCTTTTAATACTGGCAAAGTGGCAGGTTCAAAAGAAATCTGCTCTTCTGAGAGATGTGGGCAAATGAGACACATTGTTAACGAAGCTTTCACTGTCCCTGGCCTGGCTTGTTGGCTGCAGCTGTGAGGAGGCCAAGTGACCGCTCCAGACAGCGCTCACACAGTTTCCCATAGATTTTCACCACCTGCAGGAGGTGGAGGAAGGGAAGACCTGCGAGAGATGCCCCAGGTGCAAAGGATCTTTCTGAATGGCTGGTTAAAGGCAAGGGCGGGGAAGCCAACGAGAGACGTGCCCATAAGCTTCTGGGGCCTTCCCAGCGTGCAGGATAGCAGTCTCGGAAGGGCAGAGGGAACAGTGGGGGAGCTGAAACATCCCTCCCAGTAATAAAGGTAAGACCTTCACTGGATATACCACAGCCACCCTCTGTAGCTTACCTTCCAGAGAGTGGAGTGGGAAACCAAGCTTTTATCTTTAGTCTAAAAGTTATTTTATTTTTAGACATACTGATTTATATCCCTACGCTTATATCCTTGATTCCTACATGTACTGAATTTATTGCAGGGAAGTAAAAGAATATTGCTTGTGTGAACATGATTTTTTTTTTGGTAGAAGGTTGATAAATTGTGACTTCCATGGTATAATAATGACTTTGTTGTAAACTTTTCATGTATACTACTTACTATGAAAGAATGCATCTCTGTTTTTTTTGTTTGTTTTTGTTTTTTTTGCGGTACGCGGGCCTCTCACTGTTGTGGCCTCTCCCGTTGCGGAGCACAGGCTCCGGACGCGCAGGCTCAGCGGCCATGGCTTACGGGCCCAGCCGTTCCGCGGCATGTGGGATCTTCCCGGACCGGGGCACGAATCCGTGTCCCCTGCATTGGCAAGCGGACTCTCAA
The DNA here is from genome assembly GCF_964270905.1 of Leucopleurus acutus. Lineage (NCBI taxonomy): Eukaryota > Metazoa > Chordata > Mammalia > Artiodactyla > Delphinidae > Leucopleurus > Leucopleurus acutus. The sequence continues at coordinate 7,639,917 of NC_139143.1, forward strand.
CCACTGCGCCACCAGGGAAGCCCGCATCTCTGGTTTTATTGTATGCAATTTAACACGCAGTCTAAGGTTGTTAATTGCGCAATTCAGGTCTTCTATATTTTTGTTTTGGTCTGGCTCATTGATCTATCAGCTTTTGAAAATGACTTTTGAAAATTTCTCAGTGCAGTTGTTGCTGAATTGGTTTGCTCTGTGGTTCTGTCCACTGAAATAAAAGCCGCACAAGCACAGAGAATTTTACCTTTTATTGACCAGTGTCTTTGAAGCATCTAGAAGAGAGACTGAAACAAAGTAAGCCTTCAAGAAATGTTGGTGGATTTAATTAATGTGGTTTTCCATTATGTATTTTGATTTATGCATTTCAAAGTATGTATATTTTCATGATCATTACAGACTTTGATGAGTTGTTCTTTTAAGCAACACAAAAACTTCTCAATATATATTAATTCATTGCTTAGAATAATATTTTGTCTGATTTTGAAATTGTGATTTCTTCTGGCTGTTTGTTCAAAGTGATGGTATATCAAGGGGGTTGAACATGAGAATAGTCTGTTTTGAGTACAGGCAGTAGTGGAGTGCATTGTTTGTAGAGATTTGACAATAATACACTGGTTAAAATTCAGTCTTCTTTCAAATATCATGAGAAGCAGACACTTACAAACGATGTCAATGATGAAGTACTCCTGGTCACCAGAGCAGGTGGCTCCCATTGCCCGGACTCTTAAAGTCTGATCTTCCTATACCTGCTTATTTTCAAAGTTTATTTATTCTGTTTTCTTTCAAGGGCAAAGGATGGATTTTTTTATGAATTAAGTACGTTGTTTATTTATAAAATCTTCATAATAATACAGCTGGATGAATTGTCAAAAGTTTAATAAACCTATGTAACTAAAACAGAAAATAAGATACAGACTATTAACAGCAACCCAGAAACTGTAACCTCCCATCACAGCCAATAATCTCCACCCAGGAGAAAGCACTGACGTGATTTCCATCACCATGAACTAATTTTATCATGATTGATATTGATGAGGGGAATTTTACTGCTTATACTTTTGTGTTGGCTTCTTTAAAATAATATTATGTTTGTGAAACTCATCCTTGATGCAAATAGCTGTAATTCATTAATTTTTATTGGTGTGTATGATGATAATACATTTATCTATCATACTGTAGAAAGATGTATTTGTTGTTTCCAGTTTACATTTTTATTAATAGTACTGCTATGAACATTCTCATACATGTCTTTTGGTATAAATATGTGTACAATTCTTTTGGGCATATAATTGCTAAGTTCAGATTTAGTAGATACTTCCAAATACCTTTCCAAACTGATTATCTCAATTTACACTCCTACCAGCTATCTCTGACAAAGTTGTTTGTCTTACATCATTGTTGTTATCATTCTCAATCTTTTAATATTTGCTGTATTACTGGCCATTTATTAGAGTTGTATTGTAGTTTTAATTCCTATTTCTCTGGTGGTTAATGATGAGTAAGACCCTTGGGTCTGAGATAAATATTAGTTACACCTGGAGATGGTCATGTCCCTTCAGCTATTCTCGAGCGTGAGTACCAGGTGAATTTTGTTAGGGCTTAAGTTGGGTTGGGCTTTATTTTTACAGTTACCCTCAAGACCAATAGCTTCAAATTCCTCTGAACTTACCTAATGCTAAGGGTAAGGGCTGGTGTACTGGAGAGTTTTACTCAAGTTTCCTCAACCACAATAACCCATGCGTTTTCTTGTGCTCTTGAGCCTTGGTAGGGTCTCTCTTTAGGACTGATTGGTCCTCTTCCCAGGGTCAGATGACAATTCATGTTACTCTGTGCTTACTAGCCTGCTGATGGGGCTGAGGGATGCCTAAGGCCATCTTCAGTCTTAGACCCGTGATGCTGGGGTCATAGGAAGAGGGCTTTCTCAGACAGTCTACTCTCCTCAGTGTTAGGAAACCTGTCTGCAATAGGTCTTCAGGTGTTCCTTGGGAGCAAAATGATTTGTTGCCATTTCAACAGTGTTTAAAAACTTTTGTTCATTCACCATGGCCATAGAAAGTGGGTTCATGAGTTAAAAATCATAGCTAAAAATCATAGTTAAAAATCATAGCTACTTCTGTCTGAAGCTACTTCTGTCTGAAGCTACTTCTGCAGAAGCTTTGTGCGACTTTATTCTCTTGAAACTGGGCTGAGGAAAGACTTTATATTAGCGTTTGTAATAACACCACGAAACATTATTCATTTAGTAGTTTGCTTAGCTTAGAAATATCTATGAGTATAAGCCTCTTCAGTTTTGAGAGAAAAAATAAATTATGAAAATGAAATTGTGAAAACATTTGCTTTCAATCATTGCCTCCTTAGCAAAAATAGTAAAAGTAAGCATCCTCTCACTGTGACATGATAGCCTAGCTTCATTTTCTCCTACTTTTCCTTACAAGCTCAATAAAAATTTCTTATACACTTGGCTTGACAAAACATTTTGTACCATCATTGCTGTAACTGTTAAATATAGCAGAAATAAACCACCTCATTAGATTTCACTATGGATAACAGTCTCTTTAAAACCTGTCTTCCTCAGATTATAATGATATAGTCCTTTATGTTCAATATCCTGAAAAGAGTTATGAAGGAAAAAATTTCTTAGGATTTCATAAGATGTGTGTTTACCTGTCAACATCTATTAGCATTTTATTCTGCCTTGTATACATTTTTGCTGTTTGTTTGCTTTATGGGTTTTTTTTTTTTTTGCCTTTCTTTATGTGTCTGTGATTCTTTCCAAAGGCCTATAGCTGTGGTTCATCAATTTTTATTGCTCTGTATATTCTGTTGTGATTATACCACAATTTATTCATTTATTCTAATGTTGATGAACATTTGGGTTGTTTTCAATTTCTGGCAGCTGTAAATGATGATGCTATGAATATTCCTATGCACGTTTTCTGGATTAGATGTGCACTCCTTTTTCTAGGGTCTACAGCTAGAAGTAGAATTGCTAAGTTGTAGAATATGCATGTGGTAAACTTTAGAGAAATTGTCAATGTGTTCTTCAGAACTTTTGTCTGATTTGTGGCCAGCAGTGTATGAAAGTTCTCATAGATCCCCATCCTTACCAACACTGATATTGTCAGACTTTCATGTTAGCCAACCAATCCATGATGCAGCAGCATCACACTGTGGCTTTGATTTGCTTTTGCCTTGTTATTAAAGAACTGAGTGCATATTCATGCATTTATTAGCCATTTGGAGTTCATCTTTTGAAAAGTTTCTGTTTATTCACTTGCCTTTTTTATCTTATGTTATATGTAAGGTTCTTTATATGTTTTGTATGGCCATCATTCTTCAGCTTATTTTTTTCATAGCTTATAAGAGTTTCTAATTTTAATGTATATACAATATGCCAGTGTCTACCTTGGGTTATTTCTTCCATATTTTGTCTTAGAAATCACTCTCTTCCTCAAGGTCATGAAGATAATCTCTTATATTATCTTTTAAAGGTTTTACATGGTTGACTTTCACATTTAGGACTTCAGTCTACCCTGGTATTGATTCCCTTATAATCGTGTGATGTAGAGGTCCAATTTCATTTCTTTTTCTTAAGTGGATTGCCAGATTTCCTAGCACTAATTATTAAAAATTCTGTCCTTCCCCCACTGTCTGCTAGGCTGCAATGTCCATATCAAGCTTCAGTGTATGTGTGGGTCTAATTCTCAGGTTTGCCCCTCTGTTTCATTTGCCACGTTGTCAATACCTGCAATAACTCTTACTTCTTTTGTTGTTCTTCAGTAGAGTTTTGACTATGGTTGGACCATTGCATTTCCATATAAATTTTGGAATCAGGAAATAAAAACTATTCATCACTTCTATTTTAAACTAGAATGTATATCCAGCCATCCTATTAATATCTTGCCTGTTCTAATAATGATTAATTAATTATTAGTATAGTTGTTTTGGATGCCTTTGTGTATGCAAACAAACATATAACCTGTGATTTATTAACATTTTTTGTTTATTTTCTAATTCTGGCTTTTTTTTCTCAATGAGATTTTGGGTTTATCTACTACAACACCCGGTTTCCTTAGCTAAAGGAAAACAAGCTAATAGATGCTTACTGAATCTATTTAGATTTTGGAGCTCATAAGGAATATTTGGCTGAACATTTGGCTCTAACCCATGAACTAAGTAATACAGAATAAGAGATAGTTTAGCTGCAGTCCTGGCATTGTTCATGTGGTTGTAGATACCGCTGCTCATCCAGCAGATCCAGAGGGTGACTGCTGTTTCTTTGTTGGATCAGGATTCTAGGAGGAGTCTGCAGAAATCTCCAGTCAGAGAAGCACATCACAGAACTCTAGTTTATGGAACACAGCTAATTCTCAGGCTTCTCCCTCTGTTGCCTTTGCCATGTTGTGAACACCTGCAATAACACCATACATTGTCTGTTCTTCTTCAGTACATCCTTTTTGCGTGAAATACCCTCAGACTCCTATACTTGTGTATAAGGACCCCTTTCACATGTAGAAACGCATGAATGAGGAAAGCCTGACTCTGTCCAAAAGCCACTAGTATTTTGTACACATCTGTGGATGCTTAGAGAGATCATAATGGGCAGTCAACTCAGGAAATCACATATAAGCCTGAGTTAGTTTGTTTCGGCTCATTGGCTGGATGTTGCTAGAAATGAAATGCATTCCATTTCACCCTCACACTTAGCATAGACCTGAAGGCTGGTGGAGAAGATTAGTCCCTCAAGTGGACAAACATTGTACAGTGTATCTTGAAGGATACTTTTTCTAAAGAAGGAAGTGCCAGAGGTACAGATCTTCAGTGATTTATGGGCAATGACTAACCACATGGAAAGAAGGTTCATTGGTCAGCTCCTTCATAAACTGTGATAATAGTAAAAGCACAAACACTAATAGCTTAAAGTACTGAGTAAAAAATTTGTCAAATACAGTGATTCTGACTAAAGGAAAAGGCAACATGAAATATATGGTGAGATTATAAATATCAACCATAGCCTTGTGAACTGCAATGGAGGCTTAAGTAACTAAGTATATTCTCTCTTTCCCTTCAAATACATCTATATTTAGATCTGCAATTACATTCCCTATGACTTTTCCCTGTGTAGATCTGTAGTTACATTTCCCTAATGACTATGAATATTTTCTTCTTTCCCTTATTGTGGATGTAAGCTTTGCTCTTCTTTTGCCTTATTACTTTATATAGTACATTTTTGATAACTGGCTTCTGAATTGGTTTTCTATTTACAGAAAAGCAAAGCAGAATCTTGACTAAATAAGCAGAGGGTGCATGTCACTTTGAAAAGGGTACCCTGACTGATGGTGTGCTGTTTATCCTCTTTGGCTCTGTCTTCTGGTACAGACGGACATTTATTATGCATAGAAAGCTATGAATGGAATTTGAATAGCCAGAGTGATGGAGTTTGGTGGATGTGTTGATCGACACTCATAACCTTTCTTGTGCCTTGTATCTCTAAAGTTGTAAAGCTAAATATTGCATTTTTCAGACACCTTTAAAGCTAGAGTTCTGAATGTAAATTAGGTATCACATTTATAAGTTGGAAGTGAGGCAGATCCATACTTGTGGAGTATTATCGACAGAAATGAATGTTATGAGAAGCTGGGTGCTATGTCTTAAAGTCTAATTACCAGTCTTATGTTCCAAGAGAACAGTGACTGTGGCAGCACTCTTAAAAGAGGTAGAAACTGTTTCCTAAACTCTGGGAGACACTGTCCTGGCTTCTTGATCCTGGCTGCAGTGGTGTGAAATTAAAGCCAAAGCTTAGTGATAGCCACATGTATTTAACTTCTCCATTTCATGTAAGAATTGTGTAAGCATCTAATTGGTCTTTCTGTCCTGCATGGAACCTTAACTATGTTGATTTTATTACTATTGTTCTTTTGTCATATAAAACATACACACACACACACACACACACATTAAGAACTTATTTATAAATTATATGTGGAATTTTTTATTTGTCCTACATCTAATTTTTGAGCACGCTGATATTACTATAACCTTTTCTACAGTAGTCAGGTAAGACTAATTTATGCTGTAATTAAAAAACATCCATGACATCTACCTCTGGCCAAAATGCAGTAACAGGGTAAGATTTACTGTCCTGTCTCAACAACTAAAACCAGCAGGCAACATATATGAAACAATGGCTCTCAAGACATTGGACATCAAACAATGCAGGACGGTAAATAGGAGAAATGCGAAACTAAGAAAGTAAATCCTATCATTTCCCCAGTTTACTGCCTGGAGACATTTCCAGGCTGTGGCTCAAGTCTCAGGCAGCAGGAACCCAGGCAGAGCCAGAAAGCCTCCCGTACTTGAAGAGATACAGATTGGAATCCAGACAGGCTATGGTGACCAGAATTTGCAGGAGAGAATATCAGATAGAAGATTGCTTCACAGAAAAAGAGCCCCAGACATCTTCAGGGAGTCCTCCCAAGAATTCACCTGAGTACTGATCAGTGCATGCATGGGAGGAAACTACCCAAGGATGTGGAAAGAACCACCGAGCCGATAGTAGAAATCAACACCTAGGGTTCACAAAGTGCCGGAAATACTGCCTGCTGTCACTAGCCATATTGGAAAATCTCATAATTCATGGGGCATCAGGTAGAGTATCTGGAAGGTCTAACCTCAGTAGTGGAGAGGAATGAACACTAGACTAAATGCTCTTCTGTGCTTGCCTAACACACTATTAAAGTGAGATGGGAAAGGAGCAAACCATTTTCAAGATTTAATGACATCCCAGACAAAGCTCAAGAATATTTGTAGGCATAAAAAATTAGCCATCACCCAAGAAGGTAAAATGCACAGTGCCTGGTGTCTAATCATATTCACTAGGCATGCAAAGGTGCAGGAAAACACGATTTACAATGAAGAGAAAAAATCCTTAATCATTAGGGAATAGCAAATTAAAACCACAGTTAGCTTCATTAGACTATTAAAATGTCAAATAGTAAAATGACTCACCATACCAAAAGTTGGCAAGGATGTGGTGTAATAGAAATCTTAATGCACTCTGGGTCAGAGTGGAAAATGTAGCAAACATTGAAAATCACTTTGTCAGTTTCTTAGATTTAAGCAAACACCTACTATATAAATCACCCATGAATTTCAAAATAATTAGGTTGAATTCATAATTTTTCTGAGTGAAAAAGCCAGATAAAAGGGAGAATGTATTGTATTATTTCATTTATTTAAACATTCTAGAAAATGCAAACTTTCTACAGTAGATCGGTTCTTTCTCAGGATGGAAGGGCATCATGGAGGAGTTGTGTATAGAATGCCCCTTGATTAGCGTGGTGCAAAGTCTGAAATTAATTCAATATTATGTGCTTCCATGACATCAAGAGCTTGGAGGGCCTCACATGGCCTAAATACAAGTTCCCTCCCCAAGTCTACTCCCGAGAATGAGATCCTCTAGCTGAATAACCCTCCAGGTACAGTGGCTGACTATTTCCGCATAGCAAGCTTCAGTTCCCTACCAGCCCACAAAGTCATTCAAACCAGGCATGCACATCCTCCTGTAGGAACCAGGAATCAGTTCACCCTCTTGTTACTGCAAAAACCTACCCCCACAGCCCCTGCTCACTCACTCTGTTTCGAAATGCAAACGCCATGTGACCCTGCATGCATGGTGTCCTCCAGTCCTGGCTGTGATTGTGTGTGACTAATAAACTGCTGATAATCTAAACTGCCCAGTGTCCTGTGTCTTATTAGGTCATTCGATGACCCTAGATTGGAAATGCCTTCTTCATCAAAAGGTTGAAGAAAAGATGATCAAAACACGAGTCCCTGATCATATTCCCTTGTCCATTTTTATCTGTGATCACCAGCTGCCTGATCTCCACACAGCTGGTGGGAGGTGTGATAGCTTTTCATGATCTTGTGGCCACTTCTGAAGTAGGCGTCAGTGAGTATGTCCTTGTTGGTGCCATGAGCATCATTCTCAGTGAACTTCCTACCATGAGCAATACAAGCTCCCAAAGTAGATTTACTGCTCAGATAGTCACAATATCTTTTGGTCTAGAATTGTGGGTATTTTGCTAATATAGCTCATTATATAATTTTACAGTACTACTTCTGAAATATTATTTCTTAATTGTTTGCTTCCTGTCATCACCATAGACTAATAGCCATATGGCTATAGGAATAATAGCCATATATTCCTTTTCGCACACAAATCCTCATGCTTGCTGTATCTATATTCTTATTCCTCATGCCTCTATCTGTCAATTTGCATGTATGTATATGTCAGACTTCAGTAAGAGGGCTACATCTATTCTCTTCCTTGAGGTATCTGGCCTAATTGAAATATATATTGCTTACCCACTGTAAAGTGTTCTGACAGTCTGAGAAATCTTAATCAGAGGTTTTATCAATGAGGATAATAGATAGAACCTTAATATATTTACCAAAAGCCTGATTTTTATTTATTTTTTAACATCTTTATTGGAGTATAATTGCTTTACAATGATGTGTTAGTTTCTGCTTTATAACAAAGTGAATCAGTTATACATATACATATGTTCCCATATCTCTTCCCGCTTGCGTCTCCCTCCCTCCCTCCCTCCCACCCTCCCTATCCCACCCCTCTAGGTGGTCAGAAAGCACCGAGCTGATCTCCCTGTGCTATGTGGCTGCTTCCCACTAGCTATCTATTTTACGTTTGGTAGTGTATATATATCTATGCCGCTCTCTCATTTTGTCACAGCTTACCTTCCCCCTCCCCATATCCTCAAGTCCATTCTCTAGTAGGTCTGTGTCTCTATTCCCGTCTTGCCCTTAGGTTCTTCATGACCTTTTTTTTTTCCCTTAGATTCCATATATATGTGTTAGAATACGGTATTTGTTTTTCTCTTTCTGACTTACTTCACTCTGTATGACAGACTCTAGGTCCATCCATCTCACTACAAATAACTCAGCTTTGTTTCCTTTATGGCTGAGTAATATTCCATTGTATATAGGTGCCACATGCTCTTTATCCATTCATCTGTTGATGGACACTTAGGTTGCTTCCATGTACTGGCTATTGTGAATAGAGCTGCAATGAACATTGTGGTACATGACGCTTTTTGAATTATGGTTGTCTCAGGGTATATGCCCAGTAGTGGGATTGCTGGGTCATATGGTAGTTCTATTTTTAGTTTTTTTTTGTTTTTTTTTTTCGGTACGCGGGCTTCTCACTGTTGTGGCCTCTCCGTTGCGGAGCACAGGCTCTGGACGTGCAGGCTCAGCGGCCATGGCTCACGGGCCCAGCCGCTCTGTGGCATGTGGGATCCTCCCGGACCGGGGCACGAACCCGTGTCCCCTGAATCGGCAGGCGGACTCTCAACCACTGCACCACCAGAGAAGCCCTATTTTTAGTTTTTTAAGGAACCTCCATACTGTTCTCCATAGTGGCTGTATCAATTTACATTCCCACCAACAGTGCAAGAGGGTCCCCTTTCCTCCACACCCTCTCCAGCATTTATTGTTTGTAGATTTTTTGATGATGGCCATTCTGATCAGTGTGAGATGATATCTCATTGTAGTTTTGATTTCCATTTCTCTAATGATTAATGATGTTGAGCATTCTTTCATGTGTTTATTGGCAATCTGTATATCTTCTTTGAAAAAATGTCTATTTAGGTCTTCTGCCTATTTTTGGATTGCATTGTTTATTTTTTTGATATTGAGCTGCATGAGCTGCTTGTGAATTTTGGAGATTAATCCTCTGTCAGTTACTTCATCTGCAAATATTTTCTCGCATTCTGAGGGTTATCTTTCCATTGTGTCCATGGTTTCCTTTGCTATGCAAAAGCTTTTAAGTTTCATTAGGTCCCATTTGTTTATTTTTGTTTTTATTTCCATTTTTCTAGGAGGTGGTTCAAAAAGGACCTTACTGTGATTTATGTCATAGAGTGTTCTGCCTATGTTTTCCTCTAAGAGTTTGATAGTTCTGGCCTTACATTTAGGTCTTTAATCCATTTTGAGCTTATTTTTGTGTATGGCGTTAGGGAAAGTTCTAATTTCATACTTTTACATGTAGCTGTCCAGCTTTCCCAGAACCACTTATTGAAGAAGCTATCTTTTCTCCACTGTATATTCTTATGTTCTTTATCAAAGAGAAGATGACCATATGTGTGTGGGTTTATCTCTAGGCTTTCTATCCTGTTCCATTAATCTATATTTCTGTTATTGTGCCAGTAGCACTGTCTTGATTACTGTAGCTTTGTAGTATAGTCTGAAGTCAGGGAGCCTGATTCCTCCAGCTCCATTTTTCTTTCTGAAGATTGCTTTGGCTATTCGGGGTCTTTTGTGTTTCCATACAAATTGTGAAATGTTTTGTTCTAGTTCTGTGAAAAATGCCAGTGGTAGTTGGATAGAGATTGCATTGAATCTGTAGTTTGCTTTGGGTAGTAGAGTCATTTTCACAATGTGATTCTTCCAATCCAAGGACATGGTATATCTCTCCATCTATTTGTATCATCTTTAAATTCTTTCGTCGGTGTCATAATTTTCTGCATACAGGTCTTTTGTCTCCTTAGGTAGGTTTATTCCTAGGTATTTTATCTTTTGTTACAATGGTAAATGGGAGTGTTTTCTTAATTTCACTTTTTGATTTTTCATCATTAGTGTATAGGAATGCTAGAATTTCTGTGCATTAATTTTGTATCCTGCTACTTTACCAAATTCATTGATTAGCTCTAGTCATTTTCTGGTAGCATCTTTAGGATTCTCTATGTATAGTATCATGTCATCTGCAAACAGTGACAATTTTAATACTTCTTTTCCAATTTGGATTCCATTTATTTCTTTTTCTTCTATGTTTACTGTGGCTAAAACTTCCAAAACTGTGTTGAATAATAGTTGTGAGAGTGGGCAACCTTGTATTGTTCCTGATCTTAGTGGAAATGTTTTCAGTTTTTCACCATTGAGGACAATGTTGGCTGTGGGTTTGTCATATGTGGCCTTTATTATGTTGAGGAAAGTTCCCTCTGTGCCTACTTTCTGCAGGGTTTGTATCATAAATCGGTGTTGAATTTTTTCAAAAGCTTTCTCTGCATCGATTGAGTTGATCATATGGTTTTTCTCCTTCAATTTGTTAATATGGTGTATCACATTGATTCATTTGCGTATATTGAAGAATCCTTGCATTCCTGGGATAAACCCCACTCAATCATGGTGTATGATCCTTTTAACGTGCTGTTGGATTCTGTTTGCTAGTATTTTGTTGAGGATTTTTGCATCTATGTTCATCGGTGATAGTGGCTTGTAGTTTTCTTTCTCTGTGACAACTTTGTCTGGTTTTGGTATCAGGGTGATGGTGGTCTTGTAGCATGAGTGTCAGAGTGTTCCTCCCTCTGCTATATTTTGGAAGAGTTTGAGAAGGATAGGTGTCAGCTCTTCTCTAAATGTTTGATAGAATTTGCCTGTGAAGCTATCTGGTCCTGGACTTCTGTTTGTTGAAAGATTTTTTTTTTTTTTTTTGCGTTACGCGGGCCTCTCACCATTGTAGCATCTCTGGTTGCAGAGCACAGGCTCCGGATGCGCAGGCTAAGTGGCCATGGCTCACGGGCCCAGCTGCTCTGTGGCATGTGGGATCTTCCAGAACCGAGGCACAAACCCATGTCCCTTGCATCAGCAGGCAGACTCTCAACCACTACGCCACCAGGGAAGCCCTGTTGGAAGATATTTAATCACAGTTTCAATTTCAGTGCTTGCGATTGGTCTGTTCCTATTTTCTATTTCTTCCTTTTTCAGTCTCGGAAGGTTGTGCTTTTCTAAGAATTTGTCCACTTCTTCCAGGTTGTCCATTTTATTGGCATAGAGTTGCTTGTGGTAATCTCTCATAATCCTTTGTATTTCTGCAGTGTCAGTTGTTACTTCTCCTTTTTCATTTCTACTTCTGTTGATTTGAGTCTTCTCCCTTTTTTTATTGATGGGTCTGGCTAATGGTTTATCAATTTTGTTTATATTCTCAAAGAACCAGCTTTTAGATTTATTGATCTTTGCTATTGTTTCCTTCATTTCTTTTTCATTTATTTCTGATCTGATCTTTATGATTTCCTTCCTTCTGCTAACTTTGGGTTTTTTTATTCTTCTTTCTCTAATTGCTTTAGGTGTAAGTTTAGGTTGTTTATTTGAGATGTTTCTCGTTTCTTAAGGTAGGATTGTATTGCTATAAACTTCCCTCTTAGAACTGCTTTTGCTGCATCCCATAGGTTTTGGGTCCTCGTGTTTTCATTGTCATTTGTTTCTAGGTATTTTTTGGTTTCCTCTTTGATTTTTTTCAATGATCTCTTGGTTATTAAGTAGTGTATTGTTTAGCCTCCATATGCTTGTATTTTTTACAGATTTGTTCCTGTAATTGATATGTAGTCTCATAGCATTGTGGTCGGAAAAGATACTTGATACAATTTCAATTTTCATAAATTTACCAAGGCTTGATTTGTGACCCAACATATGACCTATCCTGGAGAATGTTCCATGAGCAATTGAGAAGAATGTGTATTCTGTTGTTTTTGGATGGAATGTCCTATAAATATCAATTAAGTCCATCTTGTTTAATGTATCATTCAAAGCTTGTGTTTGCTTATTTATTTTCATTTTGGATGATCTCTCCATTGGTGAAATTGGGGTGTTAAAGTCCCCTACTATGATTGTGTTAATGTCGAATTCCCCATTTATGACTGTTAGTATTTGCCTTATGTATTGAGGTGCTCCTTGTTGGGTGCATAAATATTTACAATTGTTATATCTTTTTCTTTGATCCATCCCTTGATCATATGTAGTGTCCTTCTTTGTCTCTTGTAATAGTCTTTATTTTAAAGTCTATTTTGTGTGATACGAGAATTGCTACTCCAGCTTTCTTTTGGTTTCCATTTGCATGGAATATCTTTTTCCATCCCCTCACTTTCAATCTGTATGTGTCCTAGGACTGAAGTGGGTCTCTTGTAGACTGCATATATATGACTCTTGTTTTCATATCCATTCAGCCAGTCTATGTCTTTTGGTTGGAGCATTTAATCCATTTACATTTAAGTTAATTATCGATATGTATGTCCCTATTCCCATTTTCTTAATTGTTTTGGGTTTGTTATTGTAGGTCTTTTCCTTCTCCTGTGTTTCCTGCCTAGAGAAGTTCCTTTAGCATTTGTTGTAAAGCTGGTTTGGTGGTCCTGAATTCTCTCAGCTTTGCTTGTCTGTAAAGGTTTTAATTTCTCCATCAAATCTGAATGAGATCCATGCTGGGTAGAGTAATCTTGGTTGTAGGTTTTTCTCTTTCATCATTTTAAATATGTCCTGCCAGTCCCTTCTGGCTTGCAGAGTTTCTGCTGAAAGATCAACTCTTAACCTTATGGGGATTCACTTGTGTGTTATTTGTTGTTTTTCCTTTGCTGCTTTTAATATGTATTCTTTGTATTAAATTTTTGACAGTTTGATTAATATGTGTCTTCGTGTGTTTCTCCTTGGATGTATCCTCTATGGGACTCTCTGTGCTTCCTGGACTTGATTAACTATTTCCTTTCCTGTGTTAGGGCAGTTTTCAACTATAATCTCCTCAAATATTTTCTCTGTCCCTTTCTTTTTCTCTTCTTCTTCTGGAACCCCTTTAATTCGAATGTTGGTGCATTTAATATTGTCCCAGAGGTCTCTGAGACTGTCCTCAGTTCTTTTCATTCTTTTCTCTTTATTCTGCTCTGCAGTAGTTATTTTCACTGTTTTATCTTCCAGGTCACTTATCTGTTTTTCTGCCTCAGTTATTCTGCTATTGATCCCTTCCAGAGAATTTTTTTTTGTGGTACGTGGGCCTCTAACTGTTGTGGCCTCTCCCATTGCGGAGCACAGGCTCTGGACACGCAGGCTCAGCAGCCATGGCTCGTGGGCCCAGCTGCTCCACGGCATGTGGGATCTTCCCGGAACGGGGCATGAACCCATGCCCCCTGCATCGGCAGGTGGACTTTCAACCACCGCACCACCAGGGAAGCCTGAGAATTTTTAATTGCATTTATTGTATTGTTCATCATTGTTTGTTTGCTCTTTAATTCTTCTGGGTCCTTGTTAAACGTTTCTTGTATTTTCTCTATTCTATTTCCAAGATTCTGGATCATCTTTACTATCATCATTCTGAATTCTTTTTCAGGTAGACTACCAATTTCCTCTTCATTTGTTAGGTCTGGTGGGTTTTTATCTTGCTCCTTCGTCTGCTGTGTGTTTTTCTGTCTTCTCATTTTGCTTAACTTACTGTGTTTGGGGTCTCCTTTTCGCAGGCTACACGTTCGTAGTTCCCATTGTTTTTGGTATCTGTCCCCAGTGGCTAAGGTTTGTTCAGTGGGTTGTGTAGGCTTCCTGGTGGAGGGGACTAGTGCCTGTGTTCTGCTGGATGAGGCTGGATCTTGTCTTTCTGTTGGACATTTCCACATCTGTTGGTGTGTTTTGGGGTGTCTGTGGCCTTATTATGATTTTAGGCAGCCTCTTTGCTAATGGATGGGTTTGTGTTCCTGTCTTGCTAGTTGTTTGGCATGGGGTGTCCAGCACTGTAGCTTGCTGGTCATTGAATGAAGCTGTGTCTTGGCTTTGAGACGGAGAACTCTGGGAGATTTTTGCCGTTTGATATTATGTAGAGCTGGGAGGTCTCTTGTGGACCAGTGTCTTGAATTTGGCTCTCCCACCTCAGAGGCCAGCTCTGACTCCTGGCTGGAGCACCAAGAGCCTTTCATCCATATGTCTCAGAATAAAAGGGAGAAAAAAATAGAAAGAAAGGAAGAAAGGAAGGAAGAAAAGAAGAAAGGAAGAAAGAAAGAAAGAAAGAAGAAAGAAACAAAAGTAAAATAAAATAAAGTTATTAAAATAAAAAAATTATTAAGAAAAAAATTTTAAGTAAAAAAAAAAAAAATGGATGGAAAGATCCCTAGGACGATGGTAAAAGCAACGCTGTACAGACAAAACCACACACAGAAACATATATATACACACACACAGAAAGAGAAAAAGGGAAAAAATATATATATATCTTTGCTCCCAAAGTCCACCTCCTCAATTTGGGATGATTCATTGTCTATTCAGGTATTCCACAGATGCAGGGTGCATCAAGTTGATTGTGGAGCTTTAATCTGCTGCTTTTGGGGCTGCTGGGAGAGATTTCCCTTTCTCTTCTTTGTTTGCACAGCTCCTGGGGTTCAGCTTTGGATTTGGCCCCGCCTCTGCATGTAGGTCTCCTGAGGGTGTCTCTTCTTTACTCAGACAGGACGGGGTTAAAGGAGCAGCTGATTCGGGGGCTCTGGCTCACTCAGGCCGAGGGGAGGGAGGGGCATGGAGTGGGGTCGAGCCTGCGGCAGCAGAAGCTGGCATGACATTGCACAGCCCGAGGTGCGCTGTGTGTTCTCCTGGGGAAGTTGTCCCTGGATCCCGGGACCCTGGCAGTGGCGGGCTGCACAGGCCCCCCGGAAGGGAGGTGTGGATAGTGACCTGTGCTCGCACACAGGCTTCTTGGTGGCGGCAGCAGCAGCCTTAGCGTCTCATGCCCGTCTCTTTGGTCTGCGCTTTTAGCCACGCTTGTGCCCATCTATGGAGCTCCTTTAAGTAGTGCTCTGAATCCTCTCTCCTCGCGCACCAGGAAACAAAGGAAAAGTCTTTTGTCTTTTTGGCAGCTCCAGACCTTTTCCTGGACTCCCTCCTGGCTAGCTGTGGTGCACTAGCCCCCTTCAGGCTGTGTTCACGCCGCCAACCCCAGTCATCTCCCTGCGATCCGACTGAAGCCCGAGCCTCAGCTCCCAGCCCCCGCCCACCCCAGCAGGTGAGCTGACAAGCCTCTCGGGCTGGTGAGTTCTGGTCGGCACCGATCCTCTGTGCGGGAATCTTCCCGCTTTGCCCTCCGCACCCATGTTGCTGCGCTCTCCTCCATGACAAACCTGATTTTTAATTAGCCTTTGTCGATGTTATATTTTACTGTTTAGGGTTAAGAAGGAATGACTTCTGATAACACAAGTCACAGGGTTTATAGGCTGTATTCCCTGTCATTTGTGGTTTCAAACTAGCTACAGTTTTTCCTGAACTCATTTTTTTCTTGTAATATTTTGACTAACTCATCAAAAAGCAATCAACACATACTACCAAAATCTTCTGACCTTTTGTCCCAAACTTGCAAGCTAATTATATGTCTAATATGTCTTCCACATTACTGCTGGGAGTAATTTATCAAACATTTCAGGACTTGGTTCTGGGTTTTTCTTGATATACTTATGTGATACAAATGTTATATAAAATGTGAATATTACATAAAATAGTTTCACGCTTAATACCCTTCTAGTGAGTTATTCCCAATCTGTCCCTATATGTATTATTTTCATGTTAGGACTATGCCCACTAGAATATAACTTGCATCATCAGCTTTCCCAATGATGTTTACCATTTTGTTATTTTCTTAGAAGTAATGGCTTTACAAGACATGGAAATAGCCTAAGTATCCATCGACAGAGGAATGGATAAGGAAGATGTATTATGTATGTACAATAGAATATTATTTAGCCATAAAAACAGAAGGAAATTGTGCTCTTTGTGACAACATAGATGAATCTTTGAGGGGATTTTGCTAAGTAAGATAAGTTAGACAGAGAAAGGCAAATACTGTATGATCTCACTTAAATGGTGAATCTAAAAAAAGCCAGAGTCATAGAAACAAAGAGTAGGTTGGTGGTTGCCAGGAGCTGGGAAGTAGCAGGACATGGGGAGATGTTGTTCAAAGGGTACAAACTTATATTTATTAGTTGAATAAGTTCTGGAGATTTAATTTACGGCATAGTGAGTATAGTTAAAAATACTATATTGTATACTGGAAAGCTTCTGAGAGAGTAGATCTTAAGTATTCTGACCACACACACACAAAAAGAACAATGTAAGGTGATGGGAATGTTAATTAACCTTATCGTGGTAATTGTTTCACAATATATATGTCTATAAAATCATTACATTGTACAGGTTAAACCTACACAATGTTATGTGTCAGTTATATCTCATAAGACTGGAATAAAAAAGAACTAATGGCTATAAATGTATGATGAACTATGGAGTGAGAAAGTGAGTCAACACTATATGGGTTGAACCCACTCAGTGGTAGAATGAGGAGTTTATTTTCTAGTTGAAAATACTCTGATTC
Organism: Leucopleurus acutus; assembly: GCF_964270905.1. Taxonomy (NCBI): domain Eukaryota; kingdom Metazoa; phylum Chordata; class Mammalia; order Artiodactyla; family Delphinidae; genus Leucopleurus; species Leucopleurus acutus. Next base: position 7,657,090 of record NC_139143.1, read on the forward strand.
AAAGGTTAGAGATATTATCTTACTTATTTCAAGTATAGAGATATTCTGTTTATTTTCTTTAAGCATGCATGGGTCCCTAGTAATTTCTCTTCTCCCATCTTATTCCTGCAATTTTTTCATTGATTTTAACAATAATATTCCTGACATATAAATTAAATACTTATGCTTTCTCTTCTTTGGCACCCTATTTGCTATTCAGTAGAACTCAAGGAAATATTATACAAATAAAAGGACTTTGAGGCAGGGACTATTTTGAGTGAGAAGTTTCCACATAGAACAAGCATAATGGTTAACATCAACCAGATTCAGTTGTTTTATGTATTCCACTGCAGTACTTTGAAATATTTGTCTCTTTCATTTGGACAGAGCTAATGATGGACTCACTGCCTAATATGTCAAATGCAATTTTGAATAAAGACTAAAAAACTTTACAGGCTTAGACTCAGAATAATGTAAAGTTCCATTTACATGTGTCATTTTTAATGATAGCAGAACGTTCATTGGAGTACCAGAAAACAAACTTATTTTCACAATTGAAAAGATTGTTTACACCCAGACTTAAATGAAGTACAGTATGAATTATAAATTAGAATCTCCAAATTATACTCAATGTATCTTCGAAGCAGTTTCACATCAAATGTTACCAAGATCAAAGTGATATAACATTAAATACTATTGTTAGCCTTTCTTCAAAAGATCAAAGAAGGGGTGGTTTCAGATGTTGAAAAGGAAACTCATCTAACCCTCTTAGGAGATCAAATGTCAGATTTTAGGTTAGAAAAAGAAGTAAATTAATACTGATTAATACTGGCCTGGAATTCATAGGAGATTAGCAACTTACAAGGCACCAAAGTCAAGTACTACAAAAAAGGATGAATTTCAAGTGGATGTTACAGATTGAGGGATATTAAGAAAATCTCCATGTAAATTGAAAGATTACAACTTGTAATGATAGAATAGGGCATGAGTAATTATACTAATGATTGCATTTATATATTCAATTTTATGTTTTTATCCCTGATTGTGAATTTCTACATTATTTTCAAACTTAATATTAAAATAAAGTTCTAAATAAAATTTAAATATGTTTCTAAAAAGTATATATAAAATATTGATAAATTAATAAACCACTTAACAATGTTGAAATTTCCCAAAGGATTATGCAATAACTACAAGGAATTATAAGAAAAAGGTAATCTGTAGAAGAAGTGGGGTCTAAGTATGGTTTAATTACATATATTTTAATGACCTCAAATATTATATATCTATATAATATTTCTTTCAAGGCTTTTATTTTATAAGTTCTAGAAACTAAGAATCATGGAAAATTTAATTTTAGCCTATTTTATTTTTTTAATTAATTTTTATTGGAATATAGTTGATTTACAATGTTGTGTTAGTTTCTGCTGTATAGCAAAGTGATTCAGTTATGCATATACATATATCCACTCTTTTTTAGATTCTATTCCCATATAAGTCATTAAAGTGTATTGAGTAGAGTTTGCTGTGCTATACAATAGGTTCTTATTAGTTATCTATTTTATATATAGCAGTGTGTAGATGTCAATCCCAATCTCCCAGTTTATCCCTCCCCACCCCCCACCCCACGCTTTACCCCTTGGTAACCAGTTTCTTTTCTACATCTGTGACTCTACATCTGTTTTGTAACTAGGTTCATTTGTACGATTTTTTTAGACTTCACATGTAAGCAATATCATATGATATTTGTCTTTGACTTCACTCAGAACGACAGTCTGTAGGTGCATCCATGTTCCTGCAAATGGTATTATTTCATTCTTTTATAAGGTTGAGTAATATTCCATTATATATATGTACCACATCTTTATCCATTCATTCATTGATGGGCATTTAGGTTGCTTCCATGTCCTGGCTATTGTGAATAGTGCTGCAATGAATATTGGGGTGCATGTATCTTTTCAAATTATGGTTTTCTCTGGATATACACCTAGGAGTGGGATTGCTGGATCATATGCTATTTCTAGATTTAGTTTTTTTAAGGAACCTCCATACTGTTCTCTATAATGGTTGTAATAATTTACATTCCCACCAACAATGTAGGAGGGTTCCCTTTTCTCCACACCCTCTCCAGCATTTATTGTTTGTAGAATTTTTGATGATGGCCATTCTGACTGGTGTGAGGTGATAAATCACTGCAGCTTTGATTAGCATTTCTCTAATAATTAGTGACATTGAGCATCTTTTCATGTGCCTCTTGGCCATTTGTATGTCTTCTTTAGAGAAATGTCTATTTAGAACTTCTGCCCATTTTTGATTGGGTCTTTTTTTTTAATATTGAGCTGCATGAGCTGTTTGTATGTTTTGGAGATTAATCACTTATTTATCACTTTGTTTGCAAATATTTTCTCCCATTTTGTGGGTTGTATTTTCATTTTGTTTATTGCTTCCTTTGCTATGCAAAAGCTTTTAAGTTTAATTAGGTCCCATTTGTTTCATTTTGTTTTTATTTTCATTACTCTGGGAGGTGGATCAAAAAAGATCTTGCCACAATTTATGTCAGAGAGTGTTCTTCCTGTGTTTTCCTCTAAGAGTTGTATAGTGTCCAACCTAACACTGAGGTGTTTAATCCATTTTGAGTTTATTTTTGTGAATCATGTTAAAGAATGTTCTAATTTCATTCTTTTACATGTAGCTGTCCAGTTTTCCCAGCACCACTTATTGAAGAGACTGTCTTTTCTCTATTGCATATTCTTGCCTCCTTTGTCATAGATTAGGTTACCATAGGTGCGTGGGTTTACCTCTGGGCTTTCTATTCTGTTCCATTGATATCTATTTCTGTTTTTGTGCCAATACCATACTGTTTGGATTACTGTAGCTTTGTTGTATAGTTTGAAGTTAGGGAGCCTTATTCCTCCAGCTCCATTTTTCTTTTTCAAGATTGCTTTGGCTATTCGGGGTCTTTTGTGTTTCCATACAAACTGTAAAATTTTTTCTTCTAATTCTGTGAAGAATGCCATTGGTAGTTTGATAAGGATTGTGTTGAATCTGTAGATTGCTTTGGGTAATATAGTCATTTTCACAATGATGATTCTTTCAATCCAAGTATATGGTATATCTCTCCATCTGTTTGTGTCATCTTTGATTTCTTTCATCACTATCTTAAAATTTTCTGAGTACAGGTCTTTTGCCTCCTTCGGTAGGTTTATTCCCAGGTATTTTATTCTTTTTGATGCAATGGTAAATGGGATTGTTTCCTTGATTTCTCTTTCTGATCTTTTGTTGTTAGTATATAGGAATGCAAGAGATTTCTGTGTGTTAATTTTGTATCATGCAACTTTACCAAATTCACTGATGGGTTCTAGTAGTTTTCTGGTAGCATCTGTTGGGTTTTCTATGTATAGCATCATGTCACTGCAAACAGGGACAGATTTACTTCTTCTTTTCCAATTTGGACTCCTCTTACTTCTTTTTATTTTCTTACTGCCATGGCTAGAACTTCCAAAACTATGTTGAATAATGGTGGCAAGAGTGAATATCCTTGTCTTGTTCCTGATTTTAGAGGAAATGCTTTCAGTTTTTCAACATTGAGAATGATGTTTGCCGTGGCTCTGTTGTATGGCTCTGTTGTATATGGCCTTTATTATGTTTAGATAGGTTCCCTCTATGCCCACTTTCTGGAGAGTTTTTATCATAAATGGGTGTTAAATTTTTTCAAAAGCTTTTTCTTCATTTATTTAGATGATCATATGGTGTTTATTTTTCCATTTGTTAATATGGTGTATCACATTGATTGATTTGCATATATTGAAGATTCCTTACATCCCTGGGATAAATCCCACTTTATTATGGTGTATGATCCTTTTAATATGTTGTTGGATTCTGTTAGCTGGTATTTTGTTGAGGATTTTTGCGTCTATGTTCATCAGTGATATTGGCCTATAATTTTCTTTTTTTGTGATATCTTTTTCTGTTTTGGTATCAGGGTAATGGTGGCTTCATAGAATGAGCTTGGGAGTGTTTGTTCTTCTGCAGTTTTTTGGAAGCATTTCAGAAGGATAGGTTTTAATTCTTCTCTAAATGTTTGATAGATTTTTGCCTGTGAAGCCATCTGGTCCATCCAGATTTTGTTTGTTGGAAGATTTTTTTTTTTTTTCTGTACGTGGGCCTCTCACTGTTGTGGCCTCTCCTGTTGTGGAGCACAGGCTCCGAACACGCAGGCTCAGTGGCCATGGCTTACGGGCCTAGCCACTCCGCGGCATGAGGGATCTTCCCGGACCGGGGCACGAACCCATGTCCCCTGCATCGGCAGGTGGACTCCCAACAACTGCGCCACCAGGGAAGCCCTGTTGGAAGATTTTTAATCCAAGTTTCAGTTTCAGTACTTGTGATTGTTTTGTTCATATTTTCTATTTCTTCGTGATTCAGTCTTAGAAGGTTGTACCTTTTGAAGAATTTGTCCATTTCTTCTAGGTTGTCCATTTTATTGGCATAGAGTTGCTTGTAGTAGTCTCTTATGATCCTCTGTATTTCTGTGGTGTCAGTTGTAACTTCTTTTTCATTTCTAATTTTACTGATTTGAGTCCTTCCCTTGTTTTCTTGATGAGTCTGGCTAAATGTTTATCAATTTTGTTTATCTTCTCAAAGAACCAGCTTTTAGTTTCATTGATCTTTGCTATTGTTTTCTTTGTTTCTATTTCATCTATTTCTGCTCTGATCTTTATGATTTCTGTCATTCTACTAACTTTAGATTTTGTTTGTTCTTCTTTCTCTAATTGCTTTAGGTGTAAGGTTACGTTGTTTATTTGAGATTTTTCTTGTTTCCTGGAGTAAGCATTTCTTGCTATAAACTTCCCTCTTAAAACTGCTTCTGGTGCATCCCATAGGTTTTGGATTGTCATGTTTTTGTTGTCATTTTTTTCCAGGTATCTCTTGATTTCCTGTTAGATTTCTTCAGTGACCCATTGGTTGTTTAGTAACATATTGTTAAGCCTCCATATGTTTGTTTCTTTTACATATTTTTCCTGTAATTTATTTCTAATCTCATAGCATTGTGGTCAAAAAAGATGTTTGATATGATTTCAATTTTCTTAAATTTACCAAGGCTCACTTTTTGGCCCAAGATGTGATCTATCCTGCAGAATGTTCCAGGCATACTTGAGAAGAATATGTATTTTGCTGCTTTCGGATGGAATCTCCTATTGGTATCAATTAATTCAATGTGGTCTTAGCTTATTTTATAATAAAATATATAGTCCTATTCATTTCCAAATGACATTCTCTATGTTTTGCCCGTTTAAGAAGTAATAGAGAAGTGATGTCTGTTTAGGTAGCAAAAGAGAATGTTTTTCATTTTACTTCTAAAATTATTGGCAAGGGAAGGAGTATTAGGCCATTATTAATAGCTTCAGATATTCATTTCATGTCTTTTTGAATTGTCACTTTAAAATATTAGCCCATAAAATATTATCCCTTTAGGCTCTAGCTACTTAAATTCCCCTTTATATTTTGATTTTGATTTCTTAGGTCATTTTTAGTCACTGAAAAATAATTTAAATTGTATATTTAGGAAACCATTTTTATTGAAATATAACATGCATCCAGAAACAGAAATAAAACATACGTGTACAACTTAATGAATTTTCACAAAATTATCATGCAGTTAATTAGCTCACAGATAAATGAACAGTACCCCACAAATATCTTAGAAGCATCCTTCTTCCCATTTATTGTCAGTAACCCCTAAAGTAATATACTACCCTAAATTTTATTATAAAATATTAGTTTTCTCTGCATTTGAAGTTTTTATAAATGGAGTAATAATTTTGGACACTTCTGTGTTTGAGTTCTTTGATTCTAAATTATTTGTTAGATTCATTCATATTGTTTTTGTAGGTATAGCTTGCTGGTTTTTAATTATATATAGTGTACGATGCTACACATTTACAACCATTTGTTTATCTCTTCTATTATTGGTGAGAATTTGTGTTTTTGTTCTTAGGTTATTATGAATAGTGTTGCTATGATCATTCTTAAACACAGTGTGTGGTGAAAATATACAGTTGACTCTTGAACACTGCAGGGGTTGGGGCACTGACACTTCACGTACTCGAAAATTGCATATAAATTTTTACTCTCTGAAAACTTAACTACTAATAGCCTACTGTTGACTAAGAGCCTTATCAATAACATAAACAGTCAATTAATACATATTTTGAATGTTTTATATATATATATTATATGCTGTATTCTTATAATAAAGTAAGCTACAGAAAATAGTTATTAAGAAACTTATAAGAAAGAGAAAATACATTTACAGTACTGTACTGTATTTATCAATACCATAAGTCTACTCTGTTTACAACATGAGTTGTCTGTTGGTATCTACAATAATTTTGTCTCATATGATACAAATACTATAGATGTTTTACAACTACTAACACTAGACATCAAAAGTGAAATATAATATGAAAAAGAAATTCTTGTTTAATTTACACTATAACAATTCATGCGTTGATAACAAAGAAGCAGAAATAAGAGTGCTTTATGACAGCCAAGTGTAATTGATGCAATTGCTTCACGGTAGCCTAGCCTCCACATTAATGAATGAATCATTATAACATGTTTATGGCATACAGTATTACAGTCATATTTATAATACAGTATCAGAAACATTGTTATATTTTATTTAAAAACTACTTGTGATTTTAGGCTGACACATAGTATCTTCAATTAAGAGAGAGAAGCGAATTATATGTTAATGTAATTATTTAAAAACAAATATATAAAACAGAAAACTAATACATTGTTAATTTTGTATTAAATATCACTCATCTTTTTTTTCACATCTTTATTGGAGTATAATTGCTTTACAATGGTGTGTTAGTTTCTGCTTTACAACAAAATGAATCAGTTATATATATACATATGTTCCCATATCTCTTTCCTCTTGCGTCCCCCTCTCTCCCACCCTCCGTATCCCACCCCTCCAGGCGATCACAAAGCACCGAGCTGATCTCCCTTTGCTATGCGGCTGCTTCCCACTAGCTATCTACCTTACGTTTGGTAGGGTATACATGTCCATGCCTCTCTCTCGCTTTGTCACAGCTTACCCTTCCCCCTCCCCATATCCTCAAGTCCATTCTCTAGTAGGTCTGTGTCTTTATTCCTGTCTTACCCCTAGGTTCTCCATGACATATTTTTTTCCTAAATTCCATATGTATGTGTTAGCATATGGTATTTGTCTCTCTCTTTCTGACTTACTTCACTCTATATGACAGACTCTAGGTCTATCCACCTCATTATAAATAGCTCAATTTTGTTTCTTTTTATGGCTGAGTAATATTCCATTGTATATATGTGCCACATCTTCTTTATCCATTCATCTGAAGCTGGACACTTAGGTTGTTTCCATCTCTGGGCTATTGTAAATAGAGCTGCAATGAACATTTTGGTACATGACTCTTTTTGAATTATGGTTTTCTCAGGGTATATGCTCAGTAGTGGGATTGCTGGGTCATATGGTAGTTCTATTTGTAGTTTTTTAAGGAACCTCCATACTGTTCTCCACAGTGGCTGTATCAATTTACATTCCCACCAACAGTGCAAGAGGATTCCCTTTTCTCCACACCCTCTCCAGCATTTATTGTTTCTAGATTTTTTGATGATGGCCATTCTAACTGGTGTGAGATGATATCTCATTGTAGTTTTGATTTGCATTTCTCTGCTGATTAGTGATGTTGAGCATTCTTTCATGTGTTTGTTGGCTGTATACCTTCTTTGGAGAAATGTCTATTTAGGTCTTCTGCCCATTTTGGGATTGGGTTGTTTGTTTTTTTGTTATTAAGCTGCATGAGCTGCTCATAAATTTTGGGGATTAATCCTTTGTTGCTTCATTTGCAAATATTTTCTCCCATTCTCCATTCTGAGGGCTGTCTTTTGGTCTTGTTTATGGTTTCCTTTGCTGTGCAAAAGCTTTGAAGTTTCATTAGGTCCCATTTGTTTATTTTTGTTTTTATTTCTATTTCTCTAGGAGGTGGCTCAAAAAGGATCTTCCTGTGATTTATGTCATAGAGTATCCTGCCTATGTTTTCCTCTAAGAGTTTGATAGTTTCTGGCCTTACATTTAGGTCTTTAATCCATTTTGAGCTTATTTTTGTGTATGGTGTTAGGGAGGGATCTAATTTCATACTTTTACATGTACCTGTCCAGTTTTCCAGTATTGAAGAGGCTGTCCTTTCTCCACTGTACTTTCTTGCCTCCTTTATCAAAGATAACGTGACCATATGTGTGTGGGTTTATCTCTGGGCTTTCTATCCTGTTCCATTGATCTATCTTTCTGTTTTTGTGCCAGTACCATACTCTCTTGATTACTGTAGCCTTGTAGTATAGTCTGAAGTCAGGGAGCCCGATTCCTCCAGCTCCGTTTTTCTTTCTCAAGATTGCTTTGGCTATTCGGGGTCTTTTGTGTTTCCATACAAATTGTGAAATATTTTGTTCTAGTTCTGTGAAAAATGCCAGTGGTAGTTTCATAGGGATTGCATTGAGTCTGTAGATTGCTTTGGGTAGTAGAGTCATTTTCTCAATGTTGATGCTTCCAATCCAAGAACATAGTATATCTCTCCATCTATTTGTATCATCTTTAATTTCTTTCATCAGTGTTTTATAATTTTCTGCATAAAGATCTTTTGTCTCCTTAGGTAGGTTTATTCCTAGATATTTTATTCTTTTTGTTGCACTGGTAAATGGGGGTGTTTTCTTGATTTCACTTTCAGATTTTTCATCTTAATTGTATAGGAATGCCAGAGATTTCTGTGCATTAATTTTGTATCCTGCTACTTTACCAAATTCATTGATTAGCTCTAGCAGTTTCTGGTAGCATCTTTAGGATTCTCTATGTATAGTATCATGTCATCTGCAAACAGTGACAGCTTTACTTCTTTTCCAATTTGGATTCCGTTTATTTCCTTTTCTTCTCTGATTGCTGTGGCTAAAATTTCCAAAACTATGTTGAATAAGAGTGGAGAGAGTGGGCAACCTTCACTTGTTCCTGATCTTAGTGGAAATGCTTTCAATTTTTCACCATTGAGGACAATACTGGCTGTGGGTTTGTCATATATGGCCTTTATTATGTTGAAGAAAGTTCCCTCTATGCCTACTTTCTGCAGGGTTTTTATCATAAATGGGTGTTGAATTTTGTCGAAAGCTTTCTCTGCATCTATTAAGATGATCATATGTTTTTTTTCCATCAGTTTGTTAATATGGTGTATCACGTTGATTGATTTGCGTATACTGAAGAATCCTTGCATTCCTGGAATAAACTCCACTTGATCATGGTGTATGATCCGTTTAATGTGCTGTTGGATTCTGTTTGGTAGTATTTTGTTGAGGATTTTTGCATCTATATTCATCAGTAATATTGGCCTGTAGTTTTCTTTCTTTGTGACATCCTTGTCGGGTTTTGGTATCAGGGTGATGTTGGCCTCGCAGAATGAGTTTGGGAGTGTTCCTGCCTGTGCTATATTTTAGAAGAGTTTGAGAAGGATAGGTGTTAGCTCTTCTCTAAATGTTTGATAGAATTCGCCTTTGCAGCCATCTGGTCCTAGGCTTTTGTTTGTTGGAAAATTTTTAATCACAGTTTCAATTTCAGTGCTTGCGATTGGTCTGTTCCTATTTTCTATTTCTTCCTGATTCAGTCTTGGCAAGTTGTGCATTTCTAAGAATTTGTCCATGTCTTCCAAGTTGTCCATTTTATTGGCATAGAGTTGCTTGTAGTAATCTCTTATGATCTTTTGTATTTCTGCAGTGTCAGTTGTTCCTTCTCCTTTCTCATTTCTAATTCTAGTCATTTGAGTCTTCTCCCTTTTTTTCTTGATGAGTCTGGCTAATGGTTTATCAATTTTGTTTATCTTCTCAAAGAACCAGATTTTAGATTTATTGATCTTTGCTATTGTTTCCTTCATTTCTTTTTCATTTATTTCTGATCTGATTTTTATGATTTCTTTCCTTCTGCTAACTTTGGGTTTTTTTTTCTTCTTCTTTCTCTAAGTGCTTTAGGTGCAAGTTTAGGTTGTTTATTCGAGATGTTTCCTGTTTCTTAAGGTAGGATTGTATTGCTGTAAACTTCCCTCTTAGAACTGCTTTTGCTGCCTCCCATAGATTTTGGGTTGTCATGTCTCCATTGTCATTTGTTTCTAGGTATTTTAAAATTTCCTCTTTGATTTCTTCAGTGATCACTTCGTTATTAACTAGTGTATTGTGTAGCCTCCATGTGTTTGTATTTTGTACAGATCTTTTCCTGTAATTGATATCTAGTCTCATAGTGTTGTGGTCGGAAAAGATACTTGATGCAATTTCGATTTTCTTAAATTTACCAAGGCTTGATTTGTGACCCAAGATATGATCTATCCTGGAGAATGTTCCATGAGCACTAGAGAAAAATGTGTATTCTGTTGTTTTTGGATTTACTGTCCTTTAAATATCAATTAAGTCCACCTAGTTTAATATATCATTTAAAGCTTGTGTTTCCTTATTTATTTTCATTTTTGATGATCTTTCCATAGGTGAAAGTGGAGTGTTAAAGTCCCCTACTATGAATGTGTTACTGTCGATCTCCCCTTTTATGGCTGTTAGTATTTGCCTTATATATTGAGTTGCTTTTATGTTTGGTGCATATATATTTACAATTGTTATATCTTCTTCTTGGATTGATCCCTTGATCATTATGTAGTGTCCTTCTATGTCTCTTGTAATGGTCTTTATTTTTTAGTCTAATATGAGTATTGAGTATTGCTACTTCAGCTTTCTTTTGATTCCCATTTGCATGGAATACCTTTTTCCATCCCCTCACTTTCAGTCTGTATGTGTCCCTAGGTCTGAAGTGGTTCTCTTGTAGACAGCATGTATATGGGTCTTGCTTTTGTATCCATTCAGCCTGTCTGTGTCTTTTGGTTGGAGCATTCAACCCATTTATGTTTAAGGTAATTATCGATATTTGTGTTCTTATTGCCATTTTGTTCATTGTTTTGGATTTGTTATTGTAGGTCTTTTTTCTTCACTTCCTGTTTTGTTCTCTTCTCTTGTTATTTGATGAGTAACTTTAGTGTTGTTTGGATTGCTTTTTCTTTTTTGTTTATGTATTTATTGTAGATTATTTGTTTGTGGTTACCATGAGGTTTTGATATAATAGTCTATGTATAAACAATATTGTTTTAAGTTGCTGGTCCTTTAATTTCAAATGCATTTCCAATACCCTGCATTTGTACCCTCCTCTTCTCGCAGTTGCTGGCTTTGATATCATATTTGTGTGTGGCAGATTTCCTACCTTTACTGTATGTTTGCCTTTACTGGTGAGCTTTTCCATTCATAATTTTCTTGTTTCTAGTTGTGGCCTTTTCTTTTACACATAGAGAAGTTCCTTTAACATTTGTTACAAAGCTGGCCTGATGGTGCTGAAGTCTCTTAGCTTTTGCTTGTCTATAAAGCTTTTGATTTCTCCATTGAATCTGAATGAGAGCCTTTCTGGGTAGAGTATTCATGATTGTGGGTTCTTCCCTTTCATCACTTTAAATATATCGTCCCACTCCCTTCTGGCCTGCAGAGTTTCTGCAGAGAAATTAGCTGATAACCGTATGGGAGCTCCCTTGAATGTTATTTGTTGCTTTTCTCTTGTTGTTTTTCATACTTTGTCTTTAATTTTTGTCACTTTGATTACTATGTGTCTCAGCATGTTCCTCCTTAATTTATTCTGCCTGAGACTCTCTGTGCTTCCTGGACTTGGGTGAATGTTTCCTTTCCCATGTTACAGATGTTTTCAGCTATTATCTCTTCAAATATTTTCTCAGTTCCTTTCTCTCTCTTCTTCTTCTGGGACACCTATAATGTGATTGTTAGTGCATTTAATATTGTCCCAGAGACCTCTTAGACTGTCTTCATTTCTTTTCATTCTTTTTTCTTTATTCTGTTCCACAGATGAGATTTCCACCATTCTGTCTTCCAGGTCACTTATCCATCTTTTCCCTCACTTATTCTGCTAATAATTACTTCTAATAAACTTTTTATTTCAATTATATTATTCATCTCTGTTTGTTTGTTCTTTACTTCTTCTAGGTCTTTGTTAAACATTTTTTGTATTCTTGATCTGTGCCTCCATTCTTTTTCTGAGATCTTGGATCATCTTTACTATCATTTCTCTGAATTATTTTTCAGGTAGATTGCTGTTCTCCACTTCACTTAGTTGTTCTTCTGGGGGTTTATCTTGTTCCTTCATTTGATACATATTCTTCAGCCATCTCATTTTGTCTAACTTTCTGTGATTGTGGTTTCCATTCTGCAGGCTGCAGTGTTGTAGTTCTTCTTGCTTCTGCTGTCTGCGCCCTGGTTGATGAGGCTGTCTAAGAGGCTTGTGCAGTCTTCCTGGGACAAGGGACTCTTTCCAGCCCACTGGTGGGTGGAGCTGGGTCTTGTCCCTCTGGTGGGCAGGGCCATGTCAGGGTGTGTGTTTAGTGGGCAGTGTGCTCAGAAAGATTTGAAGCCTTAAGTCTCCTATGGGTGTGGCTGTGTTCCTGCCCTGTTGGTTGTTTGCCCTGAAGCATCTGAGTACTGGTGCCTACAGGTTGTTGGGTGGGGCCAGGTCTTGGTGAGAAAATGATGGCTTCCAAGGAGACTCACAGCAATGAGTACTCCCCAGAACTACTGCTGCCAGTGTCTTTGTCCCTAGAGGTGAGCCACAGCCACCCCCACCTTTGCAGGAAACCCTCCAATGCCAGCAGGTAAGTCTTGCCCAGGCTCTTATGAGGTCACCACTTTTTTCCCTTGGTCCTGGTGTATGCAAGAACTTGTTTGCACCCTCCATAAGTGGAGATTTTGTTTTCCCCAGTCCTGTGGAATTCCTGAGATCAAACCTCACTGGCCTTCAAAGCCAGATTCTCTGGGGGTTCCTCCTCCCATTTCCAGACCCCCAGGCTGGGGAGTCTGACATGGGGCTCAGAATTTGCACTCCTGTGAGAGAACTTCTGTGATACATTTATTTTCCAGTTAGTGAGTTGCCCACTAAGTGGGTATGGAATTTGATTTTATCATGATTGCACCCCTCCTACTGTCTCGTGGCTTCTTCTTTGTCTTTGGATGTAGATTTTCTTTTTTGGTCAGTTCCAGGTTTTGGGTTTTTTTGTTGTTGTTGATAGTTGTTCAGGAGTTTGTTGTGATTTTGGTGTTTTTGTAAGAAGAGGTGAGGTCACATCCTTCTACTATGCCATCTTGTCTTTGCCTCCTACCTAAATTCACTTATTAATACTGAACAAGTGTTGTAGATTTTTTTTATTTTCTATATACCCTAATCATGTTGCCTGCAAATAATGACAATTCTACTTTTTCCATTCCAATTATTTGATCTTAATGTTTCTTGTCTCTTTTTATGAATTAAGAATTCTAAGCAATGTTAAATATAACTACTCATAACAGGAACCTTGGTCTCATTCCTCATCTCAGGAGACACTTTCAACATCTCATCATAATTATCAGGCTTATCATTATTTTCCATAAATTGTCAAATTAAGGAAGTTAATATCAAACACTTGCTTTTTAAAGAATTTTTAATATTCATGAATACTCATTGACTCTTGTCAAGCCCTTGTTTTTCTAGTATGATGATTATATCATATTTTCTATTAGTGTCATGAATTAGGTGGATTGATTTTTGAAGAAAAATTACTCCTGCATAACAGGAATAAATCATAACTGACATAAATTATCAGGAAATGTATTGTTTATTTCTATCCTTGTAAATGCCTTTTTCAATTTTGGTATCAATACTATGTGGCTTTCTAAAATTAGTTGTAAATAACTTTCTCTTATTTTATTCTTTGGAAGATTTGATAAAAAGGCTACTGATAATTACATATTTAGAAATATTCAGATAAATACTTCTGAGCCTAGAGTACATATTAAAAACCCAATTTTAATAATGACTTTAACTTTTTAAATATTAAGTTATTCAGAATATTTTATTTTTTGCATTTGCTTCAATTTTTTTCAAGGAATGTCAATTTAATATAAATTATTTAAAATATTAGCAATACAATTAATTATATATTATAATATCCATGAAATTAATAATTGAGGAATTACTGATACATTTGCCAGTAAATGTCAAAGCATAAAAATTAGAGAATATTTACTTTCTCTAGTGCATGAGAGGTAATTCAAAAATAGATGCAAAAAAACTACAGAGAGTAAATTGATAAGTTTTTTCAGAGATTCCAGGGAGCAGATATGAAGGGTTGAGTATGTGATATGAATCATAGGGAATATTTTTATGGAGGTAAAACTATTTTGTCTGATACTGTTATGGTGAGTATGAAAAATTAAGTATTCATCCAAATCCAATAAATTTTATAGCACAAAGAGTAAGCCTTAATGTATGCAAATACTTTCCCCCCAGAAAACATTTAGGAAGTTAGGAGGTTCCAGGATTGAGCACAGAATATGATAAAACAATCTAAACATGTTTATAAATGTATGAAACAATCGCACAGAAGGCATGGAGGAGAAAGATGCTGATCTATGTGACCATGGAAATAAGTAGAATCTGTAAAAGCAAAGGCAAAAGACACCGTATATAAACACTACATTCTAGTTGGTAAATTTGTTTTTCACAGGGATACAGATTAACAATTCTGAAACCACTATACAGTACACATCTTCTAGAATTAAATACTTAAGTAAATGTATGGTGGATGATGGGGACTAGGTTTCTCATCATTGAAGTACAGACATGTACTTCATGAGGTTACAGACATGAGGCTACAGACATGCCATAATGGGAGGCTAAAATTATCCATGTGGTAATGGAACAAGGTTGGAAACAATAGTAGGAACACAAGTTTAGCTAACTATATATACAAATGGTTCCATATAGAAATATTTATAGCTATGGGTACATAAATAGGTTAATGTACACACATATATCTCTTTTTTCAATCCACTGAGAGAGCCTAAATGCAATGACACCCCAATAACAATGATCATACCTACTGCCCAGATTTTGGTTTCTAATACCATAAATAAAAGGAACCAGGAATGCTTGGAGATGTTCTGGATAGGATATCATACTATCCAGAACAAAAATTTAAAAAATATATATATTATATAATTTTTACAGGATAGTTGTACAAATAGGTAAAGATAATAGATATTTAGATACACAGATCATTTTATTTGTCTGAATCAATGGTTCTTATTGGCAGGTTGCAATCAAATTTAAGTATCAAAAATACATTGGGAAGGATGATAGAAGTTACCAATGGCCATCCTGGAATCTGAAAGATTGCCTATGAAGTTTATGAAATAGCATGTCAAAAGCAGTTAAAATTGAAGAGTTTCTTGTATTTGGATACTATCAGTCACTTAATTGAACAGAATAACCTACTTAAGGACCTATTGAAATGAGTACCAAATTAAAGAAACAGTTAAATTTAGTATGAAATTAGCCTGATATTTAATATTTTATAAAAAAATAAAAATATTTAGTACTATTAAAGTTTATGAGATTTTTTTCAGAAAGCTGGGAATCATTCTTTAACTCAGAAATTGTTCACTACTTATGTGAATTTGATCAAATTGTAGCCTTAATTGATTAAATAAGAAAATAGGAATTTGGCAAGCTCTCCATCTAAACTCAAAATTACTTGAAAAGCATATCAGACTATAAAAATACGGAGTGTCATTATTAATGAAAAGAAGGTTTATTTGTGGTTTTACTGAGTACTGGAGATATGTGAAGATTAACTGTCAGAAACAAGAATAAATATATGTTTTTTTAAAAATTATAAGTCACATATTTACACGTCTTGGGATGTCAGAAATAATCTGGTATAAACTTTGCAATTGCCAGGTGAAGAAATGGAATACTACAAAAATTGAATTTCTTTCATTCAAATTCATATAGATTATTAATACTATAATCTGACTAGAATGCAGATCTTTTGATATCCTATTATAAACTTACTCCATTACCTTATTTTGATTTTTATAGTTGACTTAGATCAAAGTAGACCAATGAAGTTTAGTAAAATGTCAAAAAAAAAATCCCACCCCACAACTGGTAATAAAATGTAGGGAATCAAATTATTTTAACCTTCTTAACAGTTTTATTGAAATATAAGTTTGCATGCCATATACTCACTCCATTAAAAAGTTTACATTCCATGATTTTTAGTTAATTCATAGTGCTGTACAACTATCACCAAAATCTAGTATTAGAACATTGTATCATCCCTAAAAGAAACTTGACAACCTTTAATACTAATTTCCATCTTTCTCCTCATAGTACTATGCCCACCATCCTACACAACCACTAATCTACATTCTATCTCTATAGGTTTGCCTATTTTAGACAATTCATATACATGGAGTCATTAACTATGTGATCTGTTGTGACTGATTTCCTTCATAATGTTTGCAAGGTTTATCCATGCTGTAGCATATATCCATACTTCATAACATTTCATTTTAAATAATAAGGAACATTTACAACTCAATAATACAAGACAAATTTTAAAATTACAAAACGGTCAAAATATATAATGATCATTGCTCCAAATAAGACCTATGTAGGACTAAGAACTGTAAAAATATACTCAATATCATTAGTCATTAGGGAAATAAAAATAATAGAGATACCACTTCATACACTAGGATGTCTGTGATCAAGAAGTCAGACAATAACACATATTGACTAGAATGTGAAGTGTTTGTAATCCTCATATATTGCTGGTGGTAATGTACAATGGTGGGTCATTTGTAAAACAATTTGGCAGTTCCTTAAATAACTTAAAATAGATCTGGGCTTCCCTGGTGGCGCAGTGTTTGAGAGTCTGCCTGCCGATACAGGGGACACGGGTTCGTGCCCCGGTCCAGGAAGATCCCACATGCTGTGGAGCGGCTGGGCCCGTGAGCCATGGCCACTGAGCCTGCGCGTCCGGAGCCTGTGCTCTGCAATGGGAGAGGCCACAACAGTGAGAGGCCCACGTACAGCAAAAAAAAAAACAAAAAACAAAAGATCTACCACATGACTCAGCAATTCCAAACTTAAACATATGACCAATAGAAAGAAGACAAATACCAAAATAGGTGGACAAATGTTCATAAAAGCATTATTGTCTCACTGTATGGACATAACACTATCCATTCATAATTTGATAGACATTTGGAGAGTTTCCACTTGTCATAATATAAATAATGCTTATGTCATTAGTTCATTTATTTACATGTGAATATGAAGAATAAATCTAAGCAACTCGTCAGCACTTCAGATGAGGAAATTAGGAAAGAAAGTTGAGAAATGCACACTTTTTTACAGAAAGGTGAGGACTGCACGGCCACCAGGCTATTGCAAATAGCAATGATCATTTTAAATAAATTTTAATAAAAACCATTAACTTGGGAGCTGTGAAGGAGGAAAAGTTTCCACACACTAGGAAGCCCCTTCACTGGCAGAGAAGGAAGTTGTGGGGGGGGAAGCTTCACAGCCATGGAGGAGAGCGCAGCAACAGTGGTGCAGAGGACAAAGTGTAGAGATTCTTGCTCTGGCACCTGAGGCTCCATATTCTTCGGAGGTCAGATCCCAGGGAGAGGACTGGGGTTGGCTGCATGAACACAGCCTGAAGGGGGCTAGTGTGCCACAGCTAGCCAGGAGGGAGTCCGGGAAAAAGTCTGGAACTGCCTAAAAGGCAAGAGACAATTGTTTAGGGGTGTGTGAGGAGAGGGGATTCAGAGCACCGCCTAAACGAGCTCCAGAGAGGAGTGCGAGCTGCGGCTATCAGTGCAGACCCCAGAGAAAGGCATGAGATGCTAAGTCTGCTGCTACAGCCACCAAGAAGCCTGTGTGCAAGCACAAGTCATTATCCACACCTCCTCTGCCAGGAGCCTGTGCAGCCTGCCACTGCCAGGGTCCCGTGATCCAGGGACAAGTTCCTCAGGAGAAGACACTGCATGCGTGCCTCTGGCTGTGGCATCATGCTGGACTCTGCCGACACAGGCTTGCCCCACATTCCATACCCCTCCCTCTCCTTGGCTTGAGTGAGCCAGAGCCCCCTAATCAGCTGCTACGTAAACCCCGTCCTGTCTGAGTGAAGAACAGTTGTCCTCAGGTGACACGCAGAGGCAGGGCCAAATCCAAAGATGAACCCCAGGAGCTGTGTGAAAAAAGAGAAAGGGAAACTTCTCCCAGCTGCCTAAGGAGCAGCAGATTAAATATCCACAATCAACTTGATGTACCCTGCATTTGTGGAATACCTGAATAGACAACGAATCATCCCAAAATTGAGGCAGTGGACTTTGGGAGCAAAGATATATATATTTTTTTCCTTTTTCTCTTTTTGTGAGGGTATATGTATATGTTTCTTTGTGTGATTTTGTCTGTATAGCTTTGCTTTTACCATTTATCCTAGGGTTCTGTCTGTCCTTTTTTTTTTCTTTTTTAAGTATAGTTTTTAGCACTTGTTATCATTGGTGGATTTGTTTAATGGTTGGTTGCTCTCTTCTTACTTTCTTTTTTTTTCTTTTTAAATTTTTAAATTTTTTTATTTTTAATAATTATTTTTTATTTAATAACTTTATTTTATTTATTTATTTTTTCTTTCTTTCCTTTTCTCTCCCTTTGCTTCTGAGCTGTGTGGCTGACAGAGTCTTGGTGATCTGGTCAGGTGTCAGGCCTGTGCTTCTGAGGTGGGAGAGCCGAGTTCAGGACATTGGTTCACCAGAGACCTCCTGGCTCCACATAATATCAAACGGTGAAAGCTCTCCAAGAGATCTCCATCTCAATGCTAAAACCTAGCTCCACTCAATGATGAGCAAATTACAGTGCTGTACACCCTATACCAAACAACTAGCAAGACAGGAACAAAACCACAGCCATTAGCAGACAGGCTGCCTAAAATCATAATAAGGTCACAGATACTCCAAAACACAACACCGGACATGGTCCTACCCACCAGAAAGACAAGATCCAGGCTCATCCACCAGAACACAGGCACCAGTCCCCTACACCAGGAAACCTGCACAACACACTGAAACAACCTTAGCCACTGGGGGCAGACAACAAAAACAATGGGAAATATGAACCTGCAGTCTGTGAAAAGGAGACCCCAAACACACTAAGTTAAGCAAAATGAGAAGACAGAGAAACACACAGCAGATGAAGGAGCAACGTAAAAACCCATCAGACCAAACAAAGGAAGAGAAAATAAGCAGTCTACCTGAAAAAGAATTCAAGGTAATTATCGTAAAGATGATCCAAAATCTTGAAAATAGAATGGAGAAAGTACAAGAAACGTTTAACAAGGACCTAGAAGAACTAAAGTGCAAACAAACAGTGATGAACAACACAATAAATGAAATTAAAAATTCTCTACAAGGAATCAATAGCAGAATAACTGAGGCAGAAGAATGGATAAGTGACCTGGAAGATAAAATAGTGGAAATAATTATTGCAGAGCAGAATTTAAAAAAAGAATGAAAAGAATTGAGGACAGTCTCAGAGACCTCTGGGACAATAATAAATGCACGAACATTCGAATTATAGGGGTCTGAGAAGAAGAAGAGAAAAAGAAAGAGACTGAGAAAATATTTGACGAGATTATAGTTGAAAACTTCCCTAATATGGGAAAGGAAAGAGTTAAACAAGTCCAGGAAGTGCAGAGAGCCCTATACAGGATAAATCCAAGGAAAAATACACAAAGACACATATTAATGAAACAATCAAAAATTAAATACAAAGAAAAAATATTAAAAGCAACAAGAGGAAAACAACAAAATAAAAGGGAATCCCCATAAGGTTAACAGCTGATCTTTCAGCAGAAACTCTGCAAACCAGAAGGGAGTGGCAGGACATATTTAAAGTGATGAAGGAGAAAAACCTACAAGCAAGATTACTCTACCCAGCAAGGATCTCATTCAGAGTTGATGGAGAAATTAAAACCTTTACAGACAAGCAAAAGCAAAGAGAATTCAGCACCACCAAACCAGCTTTACAACAAATGCTAAAGGAACTTCTCTAGGCAGGAAACCTAAGAAAAGGAAAAGACCTACAATAAAAAACCAAAAACAATTAAGAAAATGGGAATAGGGACATACATATCAATAATTACCTTAAATGTAAATGGATTAACTGCTCCAACTAAAAGACATAGACTGGCTGAATGGATACAAAAACAAGACTCCCATATATTTGCTGTCTACAAGAGACCCACTTCAGACCTAGGGATGCATACAGACTGAAAGTGAGGGGATGGAAAAAGATATTCCATGCAAATGGAAATCAAAAGAAAGTTGGAGTAGCAATTCTCATATCACACAAAATAGACTTTAAAATAAAGACTATTACAAGAGACAAAGAAGGACACTTACATAATGATCAAGAGATCAATTCAAGAAGAAGATATAACAATTGTAAATATTTATGCACCCAACATAGGAGCACCTCAATACATAAGGCAAATAATAACAGTCATAAACGGGGAAATCAACAGTAACAAAATCACAGTAGGGGTCTTTAACACCCCACTTTCACCAATGGACAGATCATCCAAAATGAAAATAAATAAGGAAACATAAGCTTTAAATGATACATTAACCAAGATGGACTTAATTGATATTTATGGGACATTCCATCCCAAAGCAACAGAATACACTTTCTTCTAAAGTACTCATGGAACATTCTCCAGGATAGATTATACCTTGGGTCACAAATCAAGCCTTGGTAAATTTAAGAAAATTGAAATCGTATCAAGTATCTTTTCTGAGCACAATGCTATGACACTAGATATCAATTACAGAAAAATAAATCTGTAAAAAATACAAACACATGGAGGCTAAATAATACACTACTTAATAACCAAGAGATCACTGAAGAAACCAAAGAGGAAATCAAAAACTACCTAGAAACAAATGACAATGAAAACACAACGTCCCAAAACCTATGGGATGCAGCAAACGCAGTTCTAAGAGGGAAGTTTATAGCCATACAATCCTACCTCAAGAAACAAGAAACATCTCAAGTAAACAATCTAACATTACACCTAAAGAAATTAGAGAAAAAAGAACAACAACAAAAAAAACCCCAAATTTAACAGAAGGAAAGAAATCATAAAGATCAGATCAGAAACAAATGAAAAAGCAATGAAGGAAATGATAGCAAAGATCAATAAAACTAAAAGCTTGTTCTTTGACAACATAAACCAAATTGATAAACCATTAACCAGACTCATCAAGAAAAAAAGGGAGAAAACTCAAATCAATAGAATTAGAAATGAAGATGGAGAAGTAACTACTGACACTGCAGAAATACAAAGGATCATGTGCGATTACTACAGGCAACTACATGCCAATAAAATGGACAACCTGGAAGAAATGGACAACTTCTTAGAAAAGCACAACCTTCCAAGACTGAATCAGGAAGAAACAGAAAATATAAACAGACCAATCACAAGCACTGAAATTGAAACTGATTTAAAATCTTCCAACAAACAAATCCCAGGACCAGATGACTTCACAGGAAAACACTATCAAACATTTACAGAAGAGCTAACACCTGTCCTTCTCAAACTCTTTCAGAATATGACAGAGGGAGGAACACTCCCAAACTCATTCTAGGAGGCCACTATCACGCTAATACAAAAACTAGACAAAGATGTCACAAAAAAGAAAACTACAGGCCAATATCACTGATGAACATAGATGGAAAAATCCTCAACAAAATACTAGCAAACAGAATCCAACAGCATATTAAAGGATTATACACCATGATCAAGTGGGGTTTATCCCAGGAATTCAACGATTCTTCAAAATACACAAATCAGTCAATGTGATACACCATATTAACAAATTGAAGGATAAAATCCAGATGATCATGTCAGTAGATGCAGAAAAAGCTTTAGAAAAAATTCAACAGCGATTTATGATAAAAACGCTCCAGAATGTAGACACAGAGGGAACTTAACCTCAACATAATAAAGGCCATATATGACAAACGCATAGCCACCATCGTTCTCCAGGGTGAAAAACTGAAACTATTTCCACTAGGATCAGGAACAATCAAGGTGGCTCCCTCTCACCACTATTATTCAACATAGTTTTGGAAGTTTTAACCACAGCAATCAGATAAGAAAAAGAATAAAAAAGGAATCTAATTTAGAAACAAGTAACGCTGTCACTGTTTTCAGATGACATGATACTATACATAGGGAATCCTAAAGACTCTACCAGAAAACTACTAGAGCTAATCAATGAATTTTATAAAGTAGCAGGATACAAAATTAATGCACAGAAATCTCTTGCATTCCTATATACTAATGATGAAAAATCTGAAAGAGAAATTAAGGAAACACTCCCATTTACTACTGCAACAAAAAGAATAATATACCTAGGAATAAACCTACCTAAGACCTGTATGCAGAAAACTATAAGACACTGATGAAAGAAATTAAAGATGATACAAACAGATGGAGAGTTATACCATGTTCTTGGATTGGAAGAATCAACATTTTGAAATGACTATACTATCCAAAGCAATCTACAGATTCAGTGCAATCCCTATCAAGCTACCACTGGCATTTTTCATGGAACTAGAACAAAACATTTCACAATTTGTATGGAAACACAAAAGACCCCAAACAGCCAAAGCAATCTTGAGAAAGAAAAACGGAGCTGGAGGAATCAGACCCCCCCCCCCCGACTTCAGACTATACTACAAAGCTACAGTAATCAAGACAGTATTGTACTGGCACAAAAACAGAAATATAGATCAATGGAACGGGATAGAAAGCCCAGAGATAAACCCACTCCCCTATGGTCAACTAATCTGTGACAAAGGAGGCAAGCATATACAATGGAGAAAAGACAGTCTCTTCAATAAGTGGTACTGGGAAAACTGGACAGCTACATGTAAAAGAATGAAATTAGAACACTCCCTAATACCATACACAAAAATAAACTCAAAATGGATGAAAGACCTAATTATAAGTCCAGACACTATAAAACTTTTAGAGGAAAAGAACGGCAGAACACTCTATGACATAAATCACAGCAAGATCCTTTTTGACCCACCTCCTAGAGAAATGGAAATAAAAACAAAAATAAACAAATGGGACCTAATGAAACCTAAACGTTTTTGCACAGCAAAGGAAACCATAAACAAGGTGAAAAGACAACCCTCAGAATGGGAGAAAATACTTGCCAATGAAGCAAGTGACAAAGGATTAATCTCCAAAATTTACAAGCAGCTCATGTAGCTCAATATCCAAAAACAACCCAATCCAAAAATGGGCAGAAGACCTAAAGAGACATTTCTCCAAAGAAGATTTACAGATTTCCAACAGACACATGAAAGAATGCTCAACATCACTAATCATTAGAGAAATGCAAATCAAAACTACAATGAGGTATCACCTCACACCAGTCAGAATGGCCATCCTCAAAAAATCTGCAAACAATAAATGCTGCTGAGGGTGTGGAGAAAAGGTAAACCTCTTGCACTGTTGGTGGGAATGTAAATTGATACAACCATTATGGAGAACAGTATGGAGGTTCCTTAAAAAACTAAAAATAGAACTACCATACGACCCAGCCATCCCACTAGTGGACATATTCCCTGAGAAAACCATGATTCAAAAAGAGTTATGTACCGCAATGTTCATTGCAGTTCTATTTACAATAGCCAGGACCTGGAAGCCACCTAAGTGTCCATCAACAGATGGATAAAGAAGAAGTGACACATATATAGAGTGGAATATTACTCAGCTTTAAAAAGAAACAAAATTGAGTTATTTGTAGTGAGGTGGATGGACCCCTAGAGTCTGTTATACAGAGTGAAGTAAGTCAGAAAGCGAAAAACAAATACCATATGCTAACACATATATATGGAATCTAAAAAAAAAAAGAAAAAGGGTCAGAAGAACCTAGGGGCAGGACAGGAATAAAGTCACAGATGTAGAAAATGGACTTGAGGATACAGGGAGGGGGAACGGTAAGCTGGGACGAAGTGAGAGAATAGCATGGACTTACATATACTATCAAATGTAAAATAGATAGCTAGTGGGAAGCAGCCACATAGCCCAGGGAGATCAGCTGAGTGCTTTGTGACCACCTAGAGGGGTGGGGTAGGGATGGTGGGAGGGAGACGCAAGAGGGGGGAGATATGGAGATGTATGCATACATATAGCTGATTCACTTTGTTATAAAGCAGAAACTAACACACCATTTTAAAGCAATTATACTCCAATAAAGATGTTTAAAAAAAACAGAAAAAAATTTAAAAAGTGAAACACAAACAAAAACTTTACAAAGAGTACTTATATTTTAAAAAGTATCATATTGCTACTTTGATGTATATGAAAGTAATGTGATCCAAAGATAATATATTTGTTGTGTTTATTTTATTTATTTATTCATCTCTTAAACAATTTCCAAGTTCTCTAAGTGGCTAGATGGGAAACAATATTGAAAAATAAAAAAAGAAATAAGGAAGCATACCATCAGGATAACTATAATTTATTGCTGATATGGGGAGATGTTGGCATAAAATATTCTTGTGCATAAAATAATTGTTCAAGAAATGTCTTAAATGTTGATAGATGCATTCTCATCTCCATAAAAATTAATGTGTTGTCAAAGCTACAATAAGCAGAAAAGAAATAAATATTGGAAAGAATGTAAAAAAACAAAACAAAACAGAAATACACCATTTACTTTTGCTAAAGCCATGTGCTTTGAGGGAGACAGAAAACCAGGTAAAGCCACTCTTACGACTCTATCCTTTGCACAAACGTGATTAGGAGTCTACACCTTTAAAAATGCTTTCCTTGATTTCTTAACCATTGATATAGGGTTCTGTTGCTTTGCTGATTATTTCATTAAAATGTTGGGAGGGACAGATGCATTTTGAAAGGTACAGAAAACCAGGTAAAGCCACAGTTAAGACTCTCTCCTTTGCACAAAAGTGATTGGGAATCTACACCTGGTTGCCCCTTAAAAAATGCATTCCTTTACTTCTTAACTGTTGATATAGGGTTCTATTGGTTTGCAGCTTGTTTCCTTAAAATGGTGGGTGTACTGTTATTTCCTGCCCAGTGTTCTGTTTCCATAGACCTGGTGTGCTTCTACTCATCTAAGCTGATCTCTTTAGCAAAATGCAAGCCAGCTGCTTCATATCGTTTTAAAGCAAGTTTAATTTACTTGATTAAAAGTATGCCTATGTTCAATGTGTCTCCAAAGGCCAGGGAGAGACATTGATGAAGACTTTCCCTTTGAAATAAAATATACAGATTTTGTTTCCCAGCCTTTTCACGTCGATCTTCATTGCTTTCTTAGTTTTCATGTAGTATCCAGTATCACAGAGGTTAGCAGCAGAACGACAGGGAAATGCTTCTGATGGGGGGCCCATTCTCTGGGCTTATAGGCGTAACATATATTTTACAAGAACAATGAGAAATCAGTGGGATTCACTTTTCATCATTCCCCAGAGAAGAAATTCTCTCTGCAGCAGAAGTGGGGGTGATGGGTCAATGGCTGTAATATAAAGCCCTCAGCAGAAAGACAAGCGCTCCTATTTCTGGGAATTTTCTCAGTACAATCTCTTTCACAATGTTCCTTTGCCTAGATTGCTTACACAAACCATAAAAATTTGTGAATAAAATGGAGCTCCATTGACCAGAATTCATTACACTTTTTTTTTTTAAGTGGAGTGCTTTCTATGTATTTGTATGTTCACATCTTTCAGAGGAAAATATATGACATATATTATTTTTACCATGATGTGCAGAAGTTCCTTAAGCAAATATGTGATTAGGCGTTTTAAAATACAAGATGTATTTATTTATAGCTTATACTCACACATTTATTTCTATTTATCCAAAAGATTGAAACTACACTTTCTTGGTCCTTTCTTTGGTTTCCTGTTAAAACATATAATTAGGCAGATTTTTTAATGTACCTAATAGCCCTGCGGAGATTAGGCAGTGATCTTTTTGAAACTAAAAATATTGGTAGGAAGTGGTTCTCTTCTTTTTTTTCCCCCAAGTTCAATAGCTTAGCTATTTGTTTCCTGTTTCCAACAGTCAAGGTAATCAGAACATAATAAGAACTCTCCTCGGGAGATGACATCTGAAAGTTGAAAGTATTTGCTGGACAAACCTTGACACAGAGGGACGGGGCAGGGCTCACCACCTTAGAGGGAGAAAGTTCTGCTACTAGAATGTCACTCCCTTCAGATTATATTTTCCTGAAAAGACTTTAAAGTCCAGGAGGTAAAGTGACATCTGTACTGTTTCTTTATGGAAAGATCACTTTTTCATTGTAGAGGAAACATTTCTAAAAGCTCCAGGAAGAGCCAGAATATGCAGGAAACCTGGTTACCACTTGAAATATCTTTCTTTCTAGGCAGAGCACACATACAGTGATGTGCACACATCTGAAAGATATATCTGTGTAACCACCACTGAGATAAAAAAATTTCCCACCCCTGAAGGCTCTTAACCTCTCCCTGTCATCACCCCACCCAAGAGAGCCCCATCCTGATTTCTGTCCTCCAGAATGGTTTTGCCTGTCCCTGGATTTCACGTAAATGGAGCCATTCAGTATACACCTTTTTGTCTGGTCTCTTTCTCTCAAGGTTATATGTCCGATCCATCCATGTTGCCCTGGCTAGTTGGCCTCTGGTATATTCATTGCAGTGTAGTTTTCCTTTGTGTGTATATACCACCCTTGATCCGTTCTACCTTTTATGGACGTTTGTGTATGTCCCAGGTCTTAGGAAGAAAGCTTCTGGGAACATTTTCCTCCACATCTATGGGTGATGGGAACACTCTGGTTCATGTCTTTGGGTGAACATAAGCACTTGTTTTCCTTGGGTAAGAGTGGAATTCCTGGGGCATCCAGTATGTGCCGCTTTGGTAGATTCTGCCAAACCACTTTCCAGTGAGGTTGTATCAACCAGCTCTGCCACCAGGAGCCCGTTGAACACTTTTTGAACATCAATAAGGGGTGCAATCTCACCATTGAACACAAAGTCTCAACTGCTCCCAAAAGGAGTCACTGTGTTTGGGCAGCAGGAGAGGGAGGAAAAAATAATTCAAAAACTGAAAACTACTCCCAGGGAAGGAGCTGGCCCCAGCTTCACAGGCTGTATCCAGGGTCTGATGGATCCCCATTTCCCACCCACTCTGGTCAGGGAGGGCGGGCCAGCGGCGCTGCTTGGGCAGCTCACAGCCTTAGGGCTTTTGGCCATGTGCATGGCCAGGGCTCTCCCAGGACAAACAGGCTTTCTGGGGTTGGGCTGCCTCTAGCACCATCCAGCCCAGTTCATTGCCTTGAAGACTGACATTTGTGTGACTTGCCTACTTGATCCAGTAGGATCAAGTCACCTGAGCCTTTCTCATTTGGGCCAGATTCCATATGTTCTCTTTTTCCAAAAATCTTTCTAATTATTTACCAAAAAGTAAATAGTGGGACTACTTAAGGAAGACTGCCACCCTCAATGGCCACCAGTCCCCCAACTCACAGTGGCCCTTTTGCCCTCTCTGGGTCCTGCCTGCCCTGGGGACAACACCATATCCTCTCCACTTTACTCAGACCCTCGTGGGGCCCAGAAGGAGGTCTTTAGTCTCTGGGCTCTAACTAGGCCAGAATCCCAAGGGAGATAGGAATCCAAAATGCCACTCCCAAGCAATTTTAGAAATAAAGGAGACAGAGGTTGATACAAGACCATCGTCCTTACCGACAACTTCTCTGAACAGCCACCATGATATCATTTTTAAAACTTAATATCCCTGCTGCTCCCTCTCCAAATTGAAAATCCTCCACCAATAGGATCTGTGTGGGTTGCCAAAGAGTGAATCTAGAGGGCCTCCGACTGGCAGAGGCCAGAGCCTCTAGGTCAAGGCGCTCTGCCCACCTCATGCCCCACTTCCATTGCTCCATTTGCGGAATTTCTCCTACGTTTCCCCTAGAGCTTCTGCTCCTTCCTCTAGACTCTAGTTTGTTTGGTTGAAATCTCTGCTGGGAGTTTCACATGGGCCAGGATGTTCAGCAGGCCCTTGGTCTTTAAAGTTTCATTTGCAACTCAGAGGGTTGGGTGCATCGTGGTTCCTAGTTTTGTGGTAGCATAAAGTTGAACCCCAGGCTCTGGAAGCTTATGTGCTTAGTATACGCTTAGCTAGTGAGGGAGCCCAGCTGTCTGTTCACCTTTGCACGAAGGGGCATCTTCAGCTGCCTAGGCAGAGATCCCTGACCCCAACAGTCTACCCACCTGTGGCAGAGTTGAGCTGGGTTAAGCGTGAGAAGAAGTTAGGGAGACTTCATGGGCTTAAGTATTTCCCTTCTTTCACTCTCTTTTCCCCTTTTCATCAGGAGACTGTTTTGAAAGTTTTGCCCTCCTCTCACCCTCCTCCTGTTGATGACCAACAAGGACAGATGGAGAGGCCCAGCTACAAGTGAAGGGTTGCACTGGAGCCAAATGGACTCGCAGCCCTGCAGATTGGTCCCAGGATCTGACAGTTAGCTGGGGAGATCATGCAGGTGAAGAGGTATTAAGACATGATCCCAGATTCTTGGATACTCCTCCCTTTAAGAAGCAGAGCTTATTTCCCCTCCACTTAAGTGTGGGTTGGACTTCATGCCTCCATTTTCACAAATAGAAGAAAGCAGAAGTGATGGTGTGTGACTCCATGATTAGGTCCTAAAAGGCACTGTAGTATCCTGCTTGTTTCTTTTTTTTCTCTCTGTCTCTCCCTCTCCTCTCCTCTCCTCTCCTCGCCTCTCCTCTCTAGCCTAACTCAAAATCCAAGATGATAAAGATATACTCCAAAGTTTTCTTCTAAGGGCTTTATAGTTTTAGCTCTAACAAATAGGAATGTGATTCATTTTTATTTAATTCTTATGTATGGTATGGGGTAGAGGTCCATCTTCATTCTTTTGCACTTGGAAATCCAATTGTACTGGCACCATTTTTTGGAAATAAAACCCCCAAAAAACCTATTACCATGACTACCCTGTTTTGATTATTGTGGCTATGTAATAAGCTTTGTAATCAGGACTGTAACTCCTCGGACTTTGTGTTTCTTTTTAAAAATTATTTTCTAGTCTTCTCGGTAAAGAGCATTTCTGGAAAAAGAAAAGCCAACTGACATTGCACAGACTAAGTTGAATCTATAGATCAATTTGGAGAGTAATATCTTCACAGTATTGCCTTCTGATTCATGCCTTCCTTGTTTTTGGAGGAATGGATCTTTAATTTCTTTTAGCACTTGTTTTGTAGTTATTAGTATACAAGTTTTGCAATTCATCTATTAATTTTATTCCTAGTATTTCATTCTTTGTAATATTATTGTACATTATTATTCACATTTCATTTACGGAGTATTTATTGCTACCTTATATAAATACAATTGATTTTATTAACTTTTATCCTATAACTTTTGTAAACTAGTCTATAGTATTTAGTGTTTTCCTTAGGATTTGCTGTATAGAATATCATGTCTTCTGTGAATAGAGATTGTTTTCTTCTTTTCTATTCTGAGTGTCTCATATGTTTTTTTTTTGTGTGTGTGTGTGTCTAATTGCTCTGGATAGATCCTCCAGTGAATGCTGGATGAAAGTAGAGAGTAGACATCCATGGATTTTTCCTGATCTTAAGAGGGAAACATTCTTTCACCATTAATGATGATACTAGATTGTTTTCTTAGATGCCTTTTAAAATGTTGATGATTTTTCTTATATTTCTAGTGTTTTGACTGTTTCTTTTCTTTCCATGAAAGCTTTTTGGATCTTGTCAAATGCTATTTCTTCTTAGATATATAACCAATCATGGGTTTCTTGTACTCTATTCTATTAATATAGTGTATTAAATGAATTGATTTTCTGATGTTTAAACAACTTTGCATACCTGGTATAAACCCTACTTGGTCATGATGTATAATTTTTGTTATATGTTGATGGATTACATTTGCTAGTATGTTGCTAAGGACATTAGTATGTTCATATTCATAAGAGATATTGGTCTATACCCCTCATTTCTTCTGCATCTTTTTCTGATTTTGGTAGTGGGGTAATATGGGCCTCATAGAATGAGTTGGGGACTGCTTGTGCCTATTCTGTTTTATGGAAGGATTTGTGAAGGATTACCATTAATTATGTTTTAAATGGTAGAATTCACCTGTGAAGCCATCTAGACCTGGGTTTTTTTTTAATATTTAAATTTACTAATTCATTCTTTGTAATTATTATAAATTTAATCAGATTTACTATATCTACCTGTCTTGTGAAAGGGAAGCTTTGTCCTTTCTTTCACAGCTGCCTGAATTACAGCTTCTAAAACTCAAGAGCTAAGGAGGGGGTGAGAATGCTAATGTCCTACTCCTCCTGGGATAAAACTATAGTCCTAGATTTGGAGCTGGGGTAAGTGGGAACCCCATCTTCTTGGTCATATCCACCCAGAGTAGAGCTTCCATCACACTGAGATGGGAGTCAACATGAGAAATAGTTCATAGCTCAAATGCCACAGATTCTCATTACCCTTACTGAGAGTTAGTAGATTTTCTTGAATAAACATTTCTCCATATACTGCATGCCTTTAGAAAAGTTTCCACAGACTTTAAATAGTTGGTGGTTTTGTCATATAATATTACGAGCTAAATGGTTGTTTCACTGGGGAGAAGTTCTGCTGAGCTCTTCTTATCACCATTCTGAAATCCTGCCCCATAACCATTTTTAAAGGCAGAGTATTGTAACATATTAAATTAGGCATATTTCAGAAAATATCAATGAACGTTTCCAGTATGACTCTTTAGAATAATATGGATATTTCTTTATTTCTTTAAAGACCTGTGTATGTGTGAGTGAGTTTAAGATCGTTGGTATTAGAATGCCATTAATTCTAGTTGAAATGGAAACCTATAAAGGAAAGGTTATGTCATGCCTCAATACATTTACTTCCTCTACTGAAAAACTTAATAGAATATTCTTTAAGCATGAATTCCCATTTACAATAATTTTACATAATCAAATTATGATGTTTAAACACTAAAAATATAATGCCAATCAGCACAACAATTAAAACAGTACGTAGAATCCAAAAACTTAATGTTCTAAATAATTACAAAGTGCATAAATTAAAATTCTAAAATCTACATAAATTTATGAAAAATAAGTTATAAATTTAAACCTTCAAGTGATATTAAAAAAATCTAAGATAAAGATCATATTGTAGTACACTTAGGTTTTAAATTTAAACTTAGAATTTTCTATATAGTATTACATTCACAAAAAAAAAACTATCCTTCTATTAAAAAGAACAGCAAAAAAATAAAATTATTTTTATAGTCTATATTTTCAAATACTAAAGCAGGCTTATATGTGCAAATAGGTAATAATAAACACAGACATTTTCTAATATTAGATACAGTGGTCTTAAAATTAACTCATATAAGACCTTATCTCATGTTCAAAATACTGAGTGAATGTAGACTATCTGGATAAGAAATTGGAGTAAATACCATTACACATATTTTTGAAATTTAAGCTCATATCCTGTATTGACAAAAAATAATTGCTATGCAAACAATAAATCACTATGAAAATAATAAAATTACAACAAGTAATACATGTGGCATAATTTTTCTCTAACAGAAGACATGTCCCAATGATTCATGGACTATTATATTTTAAATATTTCATATACAACCACCTCCCTTCCCCACCCATTACAAGCCTATTTTTAAATTTATACTTGAAATAAGGATACTGGTTTGGATCATTGAGCACCTAGGGTTTGGATATTACTATTTAACACCTCAGCCACAGTGAGTGACACATTTTTGAGGAGTATCTCAAATTCTCCAACTCTTATAGAACCAACATCTTTGGTGGTCTCTTCTGCTTGTTAACTCACTGGAAAGAGTTTTATCCCTGTGGAGTTTCATAAGGACACGTATTCCCCTGAGTATTTGAGGGAGCTGTATTCTTGGAATCATCTAATAGCCCCACAAAACAATTTGCCTTGGTCTTAGATTGACATCAAGAGCCCAATTTATACCTAAAAAAGAAGAATCCAACAGTCACACAAAAGTTGTAATCAACTTTGCTGGAGCTGTAGGAATATTTTCTCTGGGTGTTTTTGTGACACATAAATTCTTGCATCTTAATAATTCTAGTGCAAGGAATTTTTCTTAATGTATTCATTGCTTACAAAAATGTATTATTATTGGCAAGATTAATATATAGGATAAGTTTACATCATTTTTTAAATTGGTTGTACTATCAATAGCTTGACAACTGGATTTATATTTAAGTTGATGATTTTATCTATTAAATCCTAGACTTTGAAAAGTTATTATTATTGGTGAAATTAACAATATAGACTAATTGAAAAGTATGTAAACTTAAATCAGTAAAGAGGAAAAGTATGACCAAATTGATAATTTTAAAATGTATATGACATATAGATGAATATGGTTGCAATGGTCTTGGCCAAAAGTTGGATACTTTGTACAGTAAGTTACTTTTTTAAAAAAACATATTTATTGGAGTATAATTGCTTTACAATGGTGTGTTAGTTTCTGCTTTATAACAAAGTTAATCAGCTATACACATACATACATCTCCATATCTCCTCCCTCTTGCGTCTCCCTCCCACCCTCCCTCTCCCACCCCTCTAGAGGGTCACAAAGCACCCAGCTGATCTCCCTGTGCTATGCTGCTGCTTCCCACTAGCTATCTATTTTACATTTGGTAGTATATATAAGTCCATGCCACTCTCTCACTCCGTCCCAGCTTACCCTTCCCCCTCCCCGTGTCCTCAAGTCCATTCTCTATGTCTGCATTTACTTTTGATGAGGACTTTTGATTTTGCAAATTAATGCTACACGAAGTGTTCTTCTAAAGGCATTGCAGGGTACAAGGCATAATTTGGCTAATTGTAATTTTTCAAACTGTTCATCAGTCTAGCAGATCTCCAACAATTACCTCTCAGAGACTGTTTGGATTGGAGATTTCTTGGGCCTATGCCCCCTGCTCTTCCTATGGAAAAGTCTCTCCTAAATTCAGCTGAAATGAGACAATCAAGTACAAAAGAAAAATACATGAAAAATGTCTTTATACATACAGAAATCATCGAACCATTGTCAATGAGCCTAACAGGTCATATGGGTTATGCCCTAAGGAAGTTTTTGTCATTTATAAATGTTTGTAAAAATTGCAAAAGAAGAATGTGCACTAGAAATTGTAGTACCCCCCCCAAAAAATGGTAAAATGTTTATCATGTAGCCTTTTATGGTAAAATTTGATAACCAATGATATAGATAAGCAATAGTAATAGCAAAGCATGTGGCAAAAGAATAAGCAGGTTAATGTAAACATATTTACTAGATTTTATGTTTCCAAAACAAAGTGTCTAATGACCGTATATAAAAAACAAAGTTTAGGGCTTCCCTGGTGGCGCAGTGGTTGGGAGTCCGCCTGCCGATGCAGGGGGCGCGGGTTCGTGCCCCGGTCCGGGAGGATCCCACGTGCCGTGGAGCGGCTGCGCCCGTGGGCCATGGCCGCTGAGCCTGCGCGTCCAGAGCCTGTGCTCCGCGGTGGGAGAGGCCACAACAGTGAGAGGCCCGCGTACCGCAAAAAAACAAAAAAAAAAAACCAAAAAAAAACCAAAAAAAAAAAAACAAAGTTTAGTTATTATCAAATATTACATCTTCAAACCAAAAATCATCTCACTTAATACAAAAACTTAGGCCTGATTACCTTATGCTAACAACCAAGTCAAATTATTTACTACATAGTACACCTTAAAACCAAAAGTTCTAATTACTTTATACAAATATCTTTGCCTGATTATATTACACAATGACATAGGTCTAAAGACACCATACAAAGACCTATTTTGTTAGCAGTACTATGCTTAACAAACTAAATTCGACAAAAGCTATGTCACACTACTAATGCTTAGATCATTGTTGAATACAAATCACCTGGTGGCAAAGTGAAAGAAAAAAATGGCATTTAAGCTCAAGAGACTTAGTGAGTGCACATCTTGGCACAAGGAAGCTTTAGAAGGCTGCCAACAAAGAGTGTTTCATACAGTGTATAGATATATAATTGATTTCTAGCTGGACTGGAAAAGTTCTGGAGATTTTTAGATGTCTGGGTTTTGGGGATTTTTTTTTTTTTTAACTTTTGGGCATAGTAAGGGCACTGGGATTCATGATGTGATGCTTAAAATCAGAACTCCACAGATGATAACCTCCAAAAACAATTATTTTGAAATCCAGTTTAATATTTTTGGTAGCTTGAGATTTAGGTGTCTAAGAAAGCTTTGCCTAAATCAAGGTCACTAAACTTCATGCCTTGGGTTCCTTCTAATTTTATAGCTTTACCCCTTACAGTTAGGTCTTTGATCCAGTTTTTAAAATTAGGTACAGTTGATTTATAATATTGTGTTAGATTCAAGTGTACAGCAAAGTTATATGTCCTTTATATATGTAAATATTCTTGTATTCAATTATTTTCCATTATAGGTTATTATAAGATATTGAATATACTTCCTCATGCTCTACAGTAAATCCTTATTGTTTATCTATTTTATATATGGTAGTGTGTATCTGTTAATCTCATACTCCTAATTTATTCCTCCCCCCTTTCCTCTTTGGTAACCATAAATTTGTTTTTTATGTCTGTGAGTTTTTTCTGTTTTGTAAATAAGTTCATTTTATCATTTTTCGATTCCACACAAAAATTTTTAATATATAAAATAAAATTATATATATATAATTTTCTTTCTCTGACTTACTTCACTTCGTATGATAATCTCTAGGTCCATCCATGTTGCTGCAAATGGCATTATTTGATTCCTTTTTATGACTAATATTCCATTGTATCTATATATATATATATCACATCTTCTTATCTATTGATGAACGTTTAGGTTGCTTCCATGTCTTGGCTATTGTAAATAGTGCTGCTATAAACATTGGGACACATGTACCTTTTCAAATTAGAGTTTTTGTCTTTTCCAGATATATGCCCAGGAGTGGGATTTCTGGATCATATGGTAACTATTTTTAGTTTTCTTAAGGAACTTTCCATACTGGTGTCCATAGTGGCTGCACCAAATTATATTCACACCAACAGTGTAGGAGGGCTCCCTTTTCTCCACATCCTCTCCAGCAATTATTATTTGTAGACTTTTTGATGATGGCCATTCTGACTGGTGTGAGGTGATACCTCATTGTAGTTTTGATTGGCATTCCTTCAATAATTAGTGTTGTTCAGTATTTTTTCTTGTGCCTATTGACCATCTGTATGTCTTCTTTGGAGAAATGTCTCTTCAGGTCTTCTGCCCGTTTTTTGATAGGGTTTATTTATTTTTTTCATATTGAGTTGTATCATTATGAGCAGTTTGTGTGTTTTGGAAATTAACCCCTTGTCAGTCTCTTGGTTTGCAAATATTTTCTCATATTCTATAGGTTTCCTTTTTGTTTTTTGTTGGTTTTATTTGTTTGTTTGTTTGTTTTTTGCGTTACACGGGCCTCTCACTGTTGTGGCCTCTCCCGTTGCGGAGCACAGGCTCCGGACATGCAGGCCCAGTGGCCACAGACCACGGGCCCAGCTGCTCCGTGGCATGTGGGATCCTCCCGGACTGGGGCACAAACCCACGTCCCCTGCATCGGCAGGCGGACTCCCAACTGCTGCACCACCAGGGAAGCCCTCCTTTTTATTTTTTAATTTCTATCCTATTTTTTTCTCTCTGAGCTTTATTATTTCTTTTCTTCTTCTAATATTAGGCTTTGTTCTCCTCTTTTCTAATTCTTTTAGGTGGTATATTAGGTTGTTTATTTGGGATTTTTCTTATTTTTTTGAGGAAGGCTTATATCCCTATAAATTTACTGCTTAGAATTGATTTTGCTGCATCCCATAGATTTTGTGTGGTTGTGTTTTCATTGTCATTTGTCTTGAGGTATTTTTAAAATTTCCTCTTTGTTTTCATGTTGACCCATTGGTTTTTTGGAGCATGTTGTTTAGTCTCCATGTAATCATGTTTTTAAATTTCTCTTCCTGTGGTTGATTTCTGGTTTCATGCCATAGTGGTTGGAAAAAATGCTTGAAAAAATTTCTATCCTCTTAAATTTGTTGAGGATTGTTTTGTGTCCTAGAATATGATCTATCCTAGAGAATGTTCCATTTGCACTTGAAAAGAATGTCTATTCTGCTTTTTTTTGTTTAGTTAGTGTCCTGTAGATATCAATTAAATCTAACTGTTCTATTGTGTCATTCAGAATCTCCATTGCCTTATTGATTTTCTGTCTGGAAGAACTGTCCATTGATGTCTGTGGGGTGTTAAAGTCTACTATTATTGTATTCCTGTCTCCCTTTATGTATGCTAGTATTTGTTTTATGTATTTAGGTACTCCTATATTTGGAGCATATATGTTAATGAGTGTGATATCCTCTTCTTGTATTGATCCTTTTATCATTATATAGTGTCCTTCTTTGTCTTTCTTTATGGCCTTTGTTTTAAAGTCTATTTTATCTATATGAGTATTGCTACCCTGACTTTTTTGTCATTTCCATTTGCATGAAATATCTTTTTCCATCCCCTCACTTTTAATATATATGTGTCTTTCACCTTAAAGTGGGTCTCCTGTAGGCAGCATATTGTAAGTTCTTGTTTTATTATCCAATCTGTGACTATGTCTTTTGATTGGAGCATTTATTCCATTGACATTTAAAGTAATTATTGATAAGTATGTATTTATTGCCATTTACTCCTCGTTTTCTAGTTGATTTTGTAGTTCTTTGTTGCTCCTTTCTTCTCCTTTTTGTTTTTCCTTCTGTGGTTTGATGATTTTCTTCTGTATTATGCTTGAGTTCCTTTGTTTTGGTTTATTGTGGATCTATTGTATGTTTTTGATTTGTGGATACCCTGATTTTCAAGTATATTACCCATAAGTGTGTTGACTTGCTTTAGGCTGGTAGTCATATAAACTCAAACACATTCTAAAAGATATACATTTTCTTACTCCCCTCCCCACATTTTGTGATTTTGATGTCCTATTTTATATTCATGTTTATCTTTTTGCTGTTCATTGTAGTTATAATTGCTTTCACAGAATTTTATGATTGTTTCTTAATCTATGTACTGGCTTATTTAAGTGATCTTCAGTCCTTGTATATATTTACCTTTCCTATTGTGATTTTCCCTTTCCTATAGATTCTTCTTCTTTTCTATTTAGTGAAGACCTTACAATATTTACTTTAGGAGAAGTTTAGTATTGCTGTAGTCTTTTAGTTTTTGCTTATCTGAGAAATTCTTTATCTCTTCTTCTATTCTAAATGATGATCTTGCAAGTAGCGTATCCTAGATTGCAGGTTTTTCCATTTCAGAACTTTGCAGACCATAGGGGGTGGCAAGATATATTCACTGTTTCTGTAAAGAAATCAGCTGATAGCCTCATGGGGGTTCCCTTGTAACTGACTCTGTTTTTCTCTTGCTGCCTTTAGAATTCTTTCTCTATCTTTAATTTTTGTCATTTTAATTATGATATGCCTTGGCGTAGGTCTGTTTGGGTTCATCTTGTTTGGGACCTTCTGTGCATTCTGTACCTGGATATTTGTTTCCTTTTAGGTTTGGAACGTTTTCAGCCATAATTTCTTCAAATACATTTTTTAATCCTCTTTTCTTTTTATTCTCCTTATGGGATTCCTATTATGCATAGGTCAGCAATCTTTATATTATTCCATATATCTTGTATGTTGCTTTCATTTTTTAAATTTGTATTTCTGTCTGTTTTGATTTTGTGATTTCCATTATTCTATCTTCCAGATTACTTATTTGTTCTACATTATTTAGTTTGCCATTTATTGCCTTTGGCTTGGTTTTCATCTTGGCCATTTAGTTGTCTAATTTTGATTGACTCCTCTTTATAATTTTTAGTTCTTCCTTACTATAATCTGTCTTTCTATCAATAGTCTTTCTTAATTCTTTCAAAAATTTTATTACCTTCTTTTTGAACTTGGGGTCTGGTATACTGGAGAAGTCTGTTTCTGTTTTTTCTTTCAGGGGAGTTCTCTAGTTCTTTTAATTGGGAGTAGTTCCTCTGCCTTTTCATTTTACTTATGTTTCTCTGACTCTATGAATGTAGGAGAAACAGTTGTCTGATGTGGTCTTGAGGGGATATTTTTATGTGGGAACAACACTGTATAGACTCTACGAGTCCAAAATTTTTGGCGAGAGGGCTGTTTTTGGTATGGATGCTTACTACATCTTTCCTCGGGGTAGGCTAGCCCTTGTCCCCTTGATAGGGTGTGTGTTTGGTGTTGTGGTGTGCAGAACCTGTATATTGGGCAGGGCCTCCTCTTTGCTCTGTGGTTGTCACAATACTGTCAGGGACAGGGTCTGCTCCTCAGTTGTTGTTGTAGAAGCCCCCATATCCTGTTCTAAGCTGCAGTGAGTTAATGCTTCATCTGGGAAATTTGCCACTGTGTGTTCTTGCCCAGGAGTTGTCAACCAGAAGTGCAAATCTGTGATGCCACTTCTACCCAGTTTGTGTGTCCACAAAGATCATCGTGGCTCACACAGCCTTTTGGGGCTGCCTCCATTTTGGGAGCTGTGGTAATCGTCTCAGAAGTCCCTTAGGTATGCATATGCAATAACAAAGGCACCGGCACAAAAACATGCCAAAGCTACACCCCTGGAATAAGCTCAGGTTTCAGCCCTGCTTTTCTATGTGTGCACCCACAAATTTAGCAAAACCCATAGTGGGCAGAGGTGCACACTGCTGTGAGCATGCTGATAATGAGGCTGCTGTTGAGGATCCACAGCCCTACCTTCCTGTGTTGACAATGGGGCTGCCATGACAGACCCATACTCTGTCCCATCCCCAGTTGTGACCTGGGCCACACTCCAGGCCTTTTGAGCTGTCTCTGTGCAGCCAAACTGAGCTCTCTCTCCAGGTCTGTCTGTTAAAGCTTGAGTTTCAGCACTCACTTGATGCATACACCAGCAGGCATATGTCTAGGGCTGGGAAGAGTGGCCACATGGCCAGAATCATCTGTATTTGTCTCTTTCCACCCTTCAGGGCTGTACACCAGCTTCCACACTCTCTTCTTGAGCCTATGAAGCTCCCTATCTGTCCCAGAAGACCTCCCAGCCAGTGAAGGATGTTCTCAAGTTGAAGGAATATTTCCTCTTTCAAGATACCTCTCAGGGGTGCATGTCCTGTCCATCTTCCTCTTCTTCTTCCTTTTCCCTTCATCCTACCCAGTTATATGGGGATCTTTCTTGCAGCTTTGGTTGTATGAGGTTTTCTACATGTTTTCAGTAGGTATTTGGTGAGAATTTTTTCATATGTTTTCAATTTTTTCATATGGTATTTTTTCATATGTAGGTATTTGGTGAGAATTTTTTCATATGTAGGAGGTGAGCTTCATGTCCCTCTACTCTGCCATCGTGATCTCCTCTCCTCCCAAAGAGAATTTTTTTTAAATGATCGTTTTCAACTGACCTAACTGGCTAGCTATTCTGGCTTGGTTACATGACCAAACTGACATGAAAACTGTGCCAGAAATTTCTGCTTTGATCTCTTCCAAAAACTAAAATTCTACAGGCAGATATCAGAGATTCAATTTGTAAATATAGGACAGTTCTATGAGGACCCTGGGGAGCTTGCTTGTGGGCTGTTTCTAGGACCCCCAATGTTTTCCTGCACTCTACTTATTTTGAAGTGCAAAATCCTCTGCCTTCAAATAAAAGGCTTCTGTGAGTATGTCTTGTGAGTCTTATGAGTCCTTTCAATGATCCAAACTTGGGAGTCTTTGCAAAATTTCAACACCACTTCCAGAATTCTCAAAAGATATTGAGATCATAGTTTAATATTTTAAATGAAAAGATAAAGCAGACTTTATAACTTACTATTATAAGTCATATTCTTGCTATATACAGTTGTATGCAGCTCAATCACAGTATTCCAACCAGTGCAGACTGCTGATTTTTAGTTTTTTGGTAAGCATGTAGATCAGTGAGTGGTAGACTTTTAGAGGTAGAATTAAGTTGGCATTATTTTGTACTCTAAGGTGTGCTTATTGGAGTGTATACTTTCTTGATTGGCTGACTTCCACAAATAGGAGGATGACATTGATTTATGTTCACTGACACAATTAGCCTTTCATTGTGTGTGTGTGTGTGTGTGTGTGTGTGTGTGTGTGTGTGTGTGTATGTATACACACATATAAATTAGACCACTACCAGGAGACCAGAGACCTAATTCTTAACCTACCGTTAGCTAGCAGGTTCAGATACCACCCTGAGAATTTTTCCACATTTATAAAAATTTATAAAAATGGCATCAGGACTAAATAAGTTCTAATCTCCCTGTAAGTTTTAACACAAATTAATCCTAAAATCAATAGAACTGAAGACACAGAATCTGGACCAAAATGTTATTATAACTTTAAAAATAAGGGGAAATTTCAAATTTATAATTAAGGAAGAAGGGAAGAAAGAAAGAAAGAGAAAACAGAATTAAAAGAAGAAACAAGGAAATAAAGAAAGAAGATGATTTATTTGCCCAGATGCTACAGGGGAAAAAATGAAAAGGAAGCACACAAAAGTGAGCTATAATGGATTACTCAAAGGTTATCTGTTTTTATACTATTAAAAATATCTTCAACCAGCTAACTCTGTAGAATTAGCTGCTCAAAATAAGCCCTGGAATCAGCTTAGTGCTGTGCTTAATACGTTTAATACATTTTCCACATGAAAAAAAAAACAACCTCTTTGAATCTGCATTCTTAAACAATATGGTTGTTAGAATGTAACAGCCATATTGATCTAAAGAGAATGATTTCTATTACATTTCATATTAAATTTTATATAGGAATACAATTCTCAATATTCCATTTTAACAAAGGGCTTTCTCCCTCCTTCCACCACCCTGCAATATCTCTCTCTCTCTCTAACTCTCTATCTCTCTCTCTCTTCCCCTAGCATACTTCTTGAGGACTGTTTCTGGGAAGTTTATATAAAGTAAACATTTCTTTGAATCTTGAACAGAGTATTATACAAGAAAGAAAATAAGTACTGAACAGTTTATATAGTTTATTTTATGCCATTACTATGACATACTAACCAGCTTTTAGATTCATTGATCTTTTCTATAGCTTTCTTCATCTCTATTTCATTTATTTCTGCTCTTATCTTTATGATTTCTTTCCTTCTACTAACTTTGAATTTTGTTTGTTCTTCTTTCCCTAGTTGTTTTAGGTGAAAGGTTAGGTTGTTTGAGATTTTTCTTGTTTCCTGAGGTGAACTTTTCTTGCTATAAACTTCCCTCTTAGAACTGCTTCTGCTGCATCCATTAGGTTTTGGATCATTGTGCTTTTGCTTTCATTTGTCTCTGGGTATTTTTTAATTTCCTTCTTGATTTCTTCAGTAATCCACTGGATGTTAGTAGCATATTGTTT
This sequence comes from Leucopleurus acutus, assembly GCF_964270905.1. Classification (NCBI taxonomy): domain Eukaryota; kingdom Metazoa; phylum Chordata; class Mammalia; order Artiodactyla; family Delphinidae; genus Leucopleurus; species Leucopleurus acutus. The sequence continues at coordinate 7,698,568 of NC_139143.1, forward strand.
AGCCTCCATTTGTTTGTGTTTTTTAGTTTTTTTTTTTTTTCTTTTAGTTGATTTATAATCTCATAGCATTGTGGAGAGAAAAGATACTTCATATGATTTCATTTCTTTTTTTAATTTACCAAAGCTCACTTTGTAGCCCAGCATGTGATCAATACTAAAGAATGTTCCATGTGAACTTGAGAAGAATGTGTATTCTGCTGCTTTTGGATGGAAAGCTCTATAAGATTCAGTTAAGTTCATCCGATCTAATGTGTCATTTAAGGCCTGTGTTTCCTTATTGATTTTCTGTCTAGATGATCTGTCCATTGATAAAAGTGGGGTTTTAAAATATTCCACACTGTTATTGTGTTACTGTTGATTTTTCCTTTTATGGCTGTTAGTTTTTGCCTTATATATTGAGGTGCTCTTATGTTGGCTGTATATATATTTACAAGTGTTGTATCTTTTCCTTGGATTGATCCCTTGATCATTATGTAGTGTCCGTCTTTGTCTCTTGTAACAGTCTTCGTTTTTAAGTCTACTTTGTCTGATATGAGTATTACTACTCCAGCTGTCTTTTGATTCCCATTTGTATGGAATATCTTTTTCCATCCTCTCACTTGCAGTCTGTATGTGTCCCTAGATCTGAAGTGGGTCTCTTGTAGACAGCATATATACGGGTGTTGTTTTTGTATCCATTCAGCCAGTCTGTGTCTTTTGGTTGGAGCATTTAATCTGTTTACATTTAAGTTAATTATCAATATATGTGTTCTTATTACCATTTCAGTAATTGTTTTGGATTTGTTGTTGTAGATCTTCTTTTCTTCCCTTCCTCTTTTGTTCTCTTCTCTTGTGATTTGATGACTAACTTTAATGTTGTGTTTGGATTGCTTTTTCTTTTTGGTATGTGCATCTATTGTAGATTTTTGATTTGTAGTTACCATGATGTTTTGATATAGTAGTCTATGTATAAACAAGATTTTTTAACTTGCTAGTCTTTTCATTTCAAATGAATTTCCAATATCCTGGCTTTGTCCCCTCCTCTTCTCAAGATTGCTAGCTTTAATATCATATTTGTGTGTGGATGATTTCCTACCTTTAGTGTAGGTTTGCCTTTACTGGTGAGCTTTTCCATCATAATTTCCTGTTTCTAGTTGTAGCTTTTTCTTTTCTGCTTTAATAAGTTCCTTTACCATTTGTTGCAAATCTGGTCTCGTGTTGCTGAATTCTCTTAGCTTTTGCTTGTCTGTAAAACTTTTGATTTCTCCATTGAATCTGAATGAGAGCCTTTCTGGGTAGAGTATTCTTGGCTGTAGGTTCTTCCCTTTCATCACTTTAAATATATTGTACCACTCCCTTCTGGCCTTCAGAGCTTCTGCAGATAATCAGCTGATATCGTTATGGGAGTTCCCTTGTATGTTATTTGTTGCTTTTCCCTTACTGCTTTTTGTATTTTTATTTGTCTTTAATTTTTGTCAATTCAATTGCTGTGTGTCTCAGTGTGTTCCTCCTTGGCTTTATCCTGCCTGGGACTGTCTGTGCTTCCTGGACTTGGGTGACTGTTTCCTTTCCCATGTCAGGAAATTTTTCTGCTATTATCTCTTCAGATATTTTCTCAGTTCCTTTCTCTCTCTCTTCAACTTCTGGGACCCCTATAATGTGAATGTTTGGGCATTTAATGTTGTCCCAGATGTCTCTTAGACTGTCTTCATTTATTTTCATTCTTTTTTCTATATTCTGTTCCACAGCAGTGAATCCCACCATTCTGTCTTCCAGTTCACTTATCGTTCTGCTTCAGTTATGCTGCTATTGATTCCTTCTAGTGTATTTTTCATTTCAGTTATTGTGTTGTTCATCTCTGTTTGTTTGTTCTTTAGTTCTTCTATGTTTTTGTTAAACATTTTTTGCATCTTCTTGATCCTTGCCTCCATTCTTTTTCCGAGGTCTTGGGTCATATTCACTATCAGTATTCTGAACTCCTTTTCCAGCAGGTAGCTTATCTCCACTTCACTTAGTTGTTCTTCTGGGGTTTTATCTTTTTCCTTCATCTGGGACATATTACCATGCCTTCTCATTTTGTCTAACTTTCTGTGATTGTGGTTTCCATTTCACAGACTGCAGGATGGTAGTTCTTCTTGCTTCTGCTGTCTGGTGGATGAGGCTGTCTAAGAGGTGTGTGTAGGCTTCCTGCTGGAAGTGACTCTCCTGGTGGGTAGAGCTGTGTCTTGTCCCTCTGGTGGGCAAGGCTGTGTTCAGGAAAACTTTGAGAAGCCTGTCTGCTGATGGGTGGGGCTGCTGTGTTCCCACCCTGTTGGCTGTTTGGCCTGAGTTTTCCCAGCTCTGGAGCCTACAGGCTGTTGGGTGGGGCTAATGATGGCCTCCAGAAGGGCCCATGCCAATGAATACTCCCCAGAACTGCCACTGCCAGTGTCTTTGTCCCTGCAGTGAGCCACAGCCAACCCCTGCCTCCACAGGAGACCCTCCATTACTGGCAGGAAGGTCTGGCTGTCTTTTATGGTGTCAACACTTTTTTCTCCCCGGCTTCTGTTTCACATGGGACCTTGTTATACCCTCTGAGAGTGGAGTCTCTGTTTCCCTCTACTCCCATGAATTTCTTGCTATCAAACCCCACTGACTTTCAAAGCCAGATTCTCTCGTGGCTCCTCCTCCCATAGCCAGACCCCCAGGCTCGGAAGCCTGATGTTGGGTTCATGACTCTTACTCCTGTGGGAGGGCCTCTGTGGTACAATTGCTCTCCAATCTGTGGTTCACCTACCTGGCAGCCGTGGGATTTGATTTCATCACAGTTGCACCTTTCTTACCATTTAGTTGTGGCTCCTTTTTTGTCTTTGGCTGTAGGGTTTCTTTTTGGGTAGGTTCCAGCATTTTTCTATCGATGGTTGTTCAACAGTTAGTTGCGATTTTGGTGTTTCCATAAGAAGGGGTGAGCCCACATCTTTCTACTACTTGGTCATCTTGACCTCCAGCCTCCTTGTTTTTGTTTTTTTCTTAATTTTTTAAAATTATAGTTGACTTATAATGCTGTGTTAATTGCTGCTGTACAGCAAAGTGACTCAGTTATACATATATATGAATCCTTTTATATATTCTTTTCCATTATGGTTTACCCCAGGATTTTGAATATAGTTCCCTGTGCTATACAGTAGGACTTTGTAGTCCATTCATTCTACATGTAATAGTTTGCATCTACTAATGCCAAACTCCCAGTCCATCTCCCCCTCACTTCCTTTTGGCAACCAACCACAAGTCTGTTTTCTACATCTGTGAGTCTGTTTCTGTTTCATAGAAAGGTTCATTTGTGTCATATTTTAGTTTCCACATATAAGTGATATCATATGGTTTCAGTCTTTCTCTTTCTGATTTACTTCAGTTAGTATGATAATCTCTAGTTGCATTCATTTTGCTGCAAATGGTATTATTTTGTTCTTTTTATGGCTGAGGAGTATTCCATTGTATACATGTACCACATCTTCTTTATCAATTTGTCTGTTGATGGACATTTAGGATGTTTCCATGTCTTAGCTATGTGAATAGTGCTGCTGTGAACATAGGGGTGCATGTATCTTTTTGAATTATAGTTTTGTGTGGATATATGTCCAGGAGAGGGATTTCTGGATCATATGGTAATTCTATTTTTAGCTTTTTGATGAAACTCTATAGTGTTTTCCATAGTGGATGCACCAACTTACATTCCCACAAATAGAATAGGGGGTTCCCTTTTCTCCATACTTTCTCCAGCATTGTTTTTTGTAGACTTTTTAATAATGGCCATCCTGACTGGTGTGAGGTGGTACCACATTGTAATTATGATTTTAATTTCTCTAATAGTGACATTGAGTTTCTTTTCATGTGCCTGTTGGCCATCTGTATGTCTTCTGTGGAGAAATGTCTATTTAGGTCTTCTGCCCGTTTTTGATTGGGTTTTTATTTTTTTGTTGTGGAGTCATATGAGCTGTTTGTATATTTCGGAAATTAAGCCCTTTTTGATTACATAGTTGGCAAAAATTTTCTCCCAGTCTGTAGGTTGACTTTTGGTTTCATTTATGGTTTCCTTAGCTGTGCAAAAGCTTGTAAGTTTGATTAGGTCCCATTTATTGGTTTATGTTTTTATTTCTATTGCCTTGGGAGACTGACCTAAGAAAACATTGGTACAATCTGTCTCAGAGAATGTTTTGCCTATGATCTCTTCTAGGAGTTTTATGGTGTCCTGTCTTATATTTAAGTCTTCATGCCATTTTGAGTTTATTTTTGTATATGGTGAAAGAGTGTGTTCTAACATCACTGTTTTACATGCACCTGTCCAAATTTCCCAGCACCACTTGCTGAAGAGACTGTCTTTTCCCTATTGCATATTCTTGCCTCTTTTGTCAAAGGTTAATTGACCACAGGTATGTGGGTTTATTTCTGGGCTCTCTGTTCCGTTTCATTGATCCATATTCACTGATCTGTTTTTATGCCAATACCATGCTGTTTCGATTACTGTAGCTTTGGAGTATTGTCGGAAGTCTGGGAGGGTTATGCCTCCAGCTTTGTTCTTTTTCCTCAGGATTGCTTTAGCAATTCTGAGTCTTCTTTTTTAGGGTTCCATATGAATTTTAGGATTATTTGTTCTAGGTCTGGGAAAATGCCATGGGTAATTTGATATGGATTGCATTAAATCTGCTGATTGATTTGGATAATATGGTCATTTTAACAATATTAATTCTTCCAATCCAAGAGCATGAGATATCATTCTATTTCTCTGAATCATGTTTAATTTCCCTTATTAATGTTTTATAGTTCTCAGCATATAAGTCTTTCACCTCCTTGGTGTGGTTTATTCCTAATTATTTTATTTTTTTGGTGCAATTTTAAAAGATATTTTTTTTTACATCCCCTTTCTGATATTTCATTGTTAAAGAAAGGCAACAGATTTCTGTATGTTAATTTGTATACTGCTACTTTGCTGTATTAATTTATCAGTTCTAGTAGCTTTTGTGTGAAATCTTTAGGGTTTCTATATATAATATCATATCATTTGCATATAATGACAATTTTACCCTTCTCTTCCAATTTGGATATCTTTTATTTCTTTTTCTTTTCTGATTGATGTGACTAGGACTTCTAATACTATGTTGAATAGAAATTGTGATAGTGGGCTATTTGTCTTGTTCCAGCTCTTAGTAGGAAGGCTTTCAGATTTTCACCATTGAGTATTATATTGGCTGTGGGTTTATCATAAATAGATTTTATTATGTTGAGGTATGTTCCCTCTATACGCACTTTGGTAAGAGTTTTTATCATGCATGGATGTTGAATTTTGGCAAATGCTTTTTCTTCATCTATTGAGATGATCATGTGGTTTTTGTTTTTTCTTTTGTTGATGTGGTGTATCACATTGTTTGATTTGCATATGTTGAACCATCCTTGTGAACTTTGGATGAATCTCACTTGGTCATGGCATATGATCTTTTTTATGTGTTGTTGGATTCGGTTTGCTATATTTCATTGAGAATTTTTGCATCTATACTTATCAAAGATATTGGCTTGTTACTTTCTTTTTTGGTTGTGTCGTTGTCTAGTTTTTGTATTGGGGTGATGGTGGCTTCATTGAATATCCTTTGGAGTGTTCCCTCCTCTTCAATATTTTGGAAGAGTTTGAGAAGGATCAGTATAAGTTCTCCTTTGTATGTTTGGTAGAATTCACCTGTGAAGCCATCTGATCTTGGATTTTTGTTTGTAGGGAGTTTTAAAATTATAGCTTCTACTTCACTTTTAGTATCCATTCCTTCAAATTATCTATTTCTTCTGATTCAATTTTGGTAGGCTGTATGTTTCTAGAAACTTGTCCTTTTCTCTTAGATTGTCGAATTTTTGACATATAATTGTTCATGGTATTCCCTTATGGTGTGCATGTCTGTGTGTGTGTGTTTTGTATTTGTGCAATATCAACAAGTTATCTGTCTCATTTCTACTGCCTGGAAATTTATCCATACAATATTTAGAGAGCACCTGTTAAAGACTCTGTCCTGTGTCTTCTGTATGGTCCTCAATAGAAAAAAGCTATAATAACTTTGGCTGGAATATGAGGTTCATTGTAAAAATAAAACCATAGAAATTTAAAAAATATATAAATATAGAATATATACATTAAGATTTCTATTTTATAAGTAAATCAATATAATTGAATTCTTATTTGTCTATATGAAAAATACCCCAAATATTGTTTAAGGTATATAATTTGCATTTTTCTAAAATTTTTGAAATGACTACACTTCACTTTTTATATTTAGAAAAAATCAGTATCAATGACAAGTGAATATAATAATTTTAAGTTACCTTACTTTTAAATAGTTAAGAATTCAGTAGTCTCTGACAAAAAGAAGTGTAACTTCAAAGAAGCCTTTCTATATATTTAGGATATATTTAGGAGATATATATATATATATATATATATATATATATGTAATATAGCATATGCTTATTATCTGAGTTTTAGCTAATTAAAAAAATATATAAAGATCCCTGTGAAATGGTTTTGTTTCTCAGATAGATAGATAGATAGATATGGATAGGCAAATAGATATTTGGGAAATAATCATTATTATTTATTTGGAATGTATATGTCAAAAGACACACTGCTTTATCTTAATTATGGTGATTCAGAAAATTATCCAAAAACATTTTACAGTTATTTATTAGTGTATTTACAAATAATGTATAGATGTTTCTAAACAAAAAGTAATGTAGATTTACTAGAGAAAACTGGGAATAGACTGAGAAAATGTTTTATTGTTGAAAGAGTTACATTTATTAAAATCTCTCCCCTCTTCCTGCCTCCCTCTCTCCCTCCCTTCCTTTCTTCCTTCATTCCTTCCTCTCCCCCTCCCTCCCTCCTTCCCTCCTCTTTTCTTTTTAGTTGTTTTCCATCTCTCTCCCCATGTCTGCAAATAAATTAATACCCAAGAAAAGCCACTAGAGTATGATTTGGAAAATTATGTCAGAGAGGACAAATGCCTTCTAAATGGCACTCTAATGGCCCCAAAGAGTTAATGAACCTGATATTCTCCATGAACCAGATTCATTTTAAAGACACCCTTTCACAGACGAGGTGTGTGGCTAATTATATTTGCACATTTGGCTAGCTGCTTAGTCATGCAAAATGATCGATATTTTGTGCCATGAATCACCACCATCTTGCCATATGGACATAATTTTCTGAGTATCTGTTCAAGATTTTATGACAATAGTATCTTATCATTGCTAAAATATGATTACTTTTGGTAAAATTGTTTCCTTGTATTAAATGTGCTAGGAGTATCATTTTAAAAAGATTTTAAATGAAGGTAACTGTTTAAAAATTTCTTTTAATGCTATACTTTTTGAAATGAAGTTAAACAACATAATTGCCCTACTTTTTACATGGCAACCTCCAGCAGGAACTTCATGCAGAGTACAGCGAAGGATTGGAGGGATATTCATGAACGAGAAATCAATGGAGGACAAGATGACTCACATTTTTCCCCAAAGTATAATGCAGGTATGATGTAACTTTTATAATAATTCTTTGTCAAGTTCTGTTTGATAGGCAAAATGATCTGAACAGGATTAACAGTACATTCATATTACATTTTGAAATAGAGAATTTTTATGTCTGATGCTGACTTTAATGGCAAAATTTAATATTCACTTAGTTAACTTGTTAGATTTCACATAAACTGATTGTGACCATTAACATTACACCAGCATATAGAAAATATGTAGGATAATTGAAACCAGGGCTATTTATAAAACCCAAAAGGTGAAAATCTAAGTCTAAATTAGTGGTGTCTTGGGCAGATAGTATAATGAACAAGACGCATTGTTATTATTTATTACTATCAGAAAAGTAGTGTGCAAAAATCAGAATTATTGTAAAATTTCTAAGAAATTTTTTGCATATTCCACAGATATTTATAGGTCCATGAGATCTTAAAGACACTCATGCTGAAGATGAGAGCTGTTCTTTTTTTTTAATGCAAGGATAGTTAATTTAAAATGTTGTGTTAGTTTCAAGTGTACAGTAAAGTGATTCAGTTATACATAATATATATATATTTCAGATTCTTTTCATTATAGCTAGTAACAAGATATTGAATATAGTTCCCTGTGCTATACAGTAGATCCTTGTTATTTATCAATAATAGTGTGTATCTGTGAATCCCAAACTCCTAATTTATCCCTCCCCCCTCCACTTTCCCCTTTGGAAACCATGAATTTGTTTTCTATATATGTGAGTCTGTTTCTGTTTGGTAAATAAGTTCATTTGTATCATTTTTTTTAGATTCAATATATAAGTGATATCATATGATATTTATCTTTCTCTGACTGACTTCACTTAGTATGATAATCTCTAGGACCATCCATGTTGCTGCAAATGGCAATATTTCATTATTTTTATGGCTGAGTAATATTCCATTTTATACACACACACACACACACACACACACTCACACACCACCACCACCACCACCACCACCACTTCTTTTTCCATTAATCTGTTGATGGATACTTAGGTTGCTTCCATGTCTTGGCTATTGTAAATAGTGTTGCTTTGGACATTGGGATGCATGTATCTTTTCAAATTAGAGGTTTTCTCTTTGTGGATATATACCTAGGAGTGGGATTGCTGGATCATATGGTAACTCTACTTTTAGTGTTTTAAGGAACCTTCCTTACTGGTTTCCATAGTGGCTGTACCAGTTTACATTCCCAGCAACAGTGTAGGAGGGTTCCCTTTTTTCCACACCCTCTCCAGCATTTATTATTTGTAAACTTTTTGTTGATGGACATTCTGACTGGTGTGAGGTGATACCACATTAATTTTGATTTGTGTTTCTCTAATAATTAGTGATGTGGAGCATCTTTTCATGTGCTGTTGGCCATCCATATATCTTGTTTTTGGAGAAATGTCTACCTAGGTCTTCTGCCTACTTTTTAAATTTGGTTATGTGGGGTTTTTGTTTGTTTGGTTTTTGGTTTTGTTTTTGATATTGAGCTGTATGAGCTGTTTGTTTATTTTGGAAATCAAGCCCATGTCAGTCACATTGTTTGCAAATATTTTCTCTGAATCCATAAGTTGTATTTTTGTTTTATGGTTTCTTTTGTTGTGCAAAAGCTTATAAGTTTGATTAGATCCCATTTGTTTATTTTTGCTTTTATTTATCTTGCCTTGGAAGCTGAAATAAGAAAGTGTTGCTACAATTTATGTCAGGGAATATTTTGTCTATTACTGATCTAGGAGTTTTATGGTGTCCCAGCTTATATTTAAAATTTTAAGGCATTTTGAGTTTATTTTTGTGTGTGGTGTGGGGGTGTGTTCTAACTTCCATTGATTTACATGCAGCTGCCCAGATTTCCCAATACCACTTGCTAAAGAGACTGTCTTTTCTCCAGTCTCCTTTGTTGAAGATTAATTGACTGTAGGTGTGTATGGGTTTATTTCTATGCTCTGTATTCTGTTCCATTGATTTATATGTCTGTTTTTGTGCCAGTACAATACTGTTTTGATTACTGTAGCTTTGTAGTATTGTCTGACATCTGGGAGGGTTATGCCCCCAACTTTGTTCTTTTTCCTCAGGATTGCTTGGCAATTCTTGGTTTTTTATTGTTCCATATAAAGTTTAGGATTATTTGTTCTAGCTCTAAAATGTCATGGGTAATTTGATAGGGATTGCATTAAATCTATAGATTGCTTTGGGAAGTTTGGCCATTTTAACAATATTAATTCTTCCAGTCCAAGAGCATGGGATATTTTTCCATTCATTTGAATCATCTTCAGTTTTATCAATGTTTTAGAGTTCTCAGAGTATAGCTCTCAATCTTTCACCTCCTTTTTCAGGTTTATTCCTAGGTATTTTTCCTTTTTACACAATTTTAAATGGGATTTTTAAAAATTTTCTATTCTGATATTTCATTATTAGTGAGAATAAATGCAACAATTTTCTGCATGTTAATTATTCTATTTTTTTAAAAACCTGTGGCTGCCTTAAAAATTTTTTAGTTTAATAACTTAGATTATCAGATAATTTGATGTTTATGGAAAAATAAAATTTGTTACACTTGGAAAATATCCCTAAATTTCTTATTTGAGTTTGTGTGTGCATTCTTCACACATATATGTGTGTTTACAATTGCATATTTATGTGCCATTTAGGACTCTTGAGGTTTGAACGGACAGACTTTTTGAAGTATAAGGGAATATACTGACTTAATTAAATTTAAAAAATTAGTGGAGGTCTTGTATTAAGTATGGTTTAATTCCAAAGCTTAAACAATACCATATGGCTTGGCTTTCTTTCCATCTCTAGGATCAGCTTTCTACTGCTTTCAGTCCAAGGCTCCTAGTCTCACATCAACCTTATTTTGATGGTACCCAGCAGAAAACACAGAATGGTATCTATGTGTCTCCTTCTAAACAAGCAAATAAAAATATTCCCTTTCCTTGGTAAGATAAGATTCCCTATCTGTTCTCATAGCCAGAAGGATGTGATTCTTGACTTTGGCAAGCCTGAGTTGGGTTGATTATTCCTAAACTCAGGGATGAAGACAATTATCCCGATTGTATAGGTAATAAGTGAGAGAGTGAACAATTCTTCAGAAGAAAATTGACATACTATTTCCAAAAATACAGTGAATGCATGTTAAAGTGGCAAATAACATTTCCACTCTTAATCATAACATAATACGAATACTGTATAAGTTGCACCCCAATCTAGACCCCTTCTCACCAGATAATTGATGGAACCATTTGACAGGTTGTGGACACTGACATCTGTTCTTTCTTTTTCCTCTTCTTTGATATGCTGGTCCTCTTCTGTCTACCTATTCTTTCCTATAGAGTATTGATGGTTGATGTCTGCTGCTATTTAATATATTATCATTTGTTTAATTATTGGTTGGTCAGGAATGACCCATTAATCATAGAAAATTGTTACTCTGTCTGCAATGGTTCAACTTTCAGAAGACAAATGTATGCAATTCTGAAATTTTATGTGGCCTCAGTTTTTAACATAGTGCCTTCTGACTGGGTTGAATCTTCATTTTTATACATCTGTTGTTGGATTAGTTCTTATTGTTCTTTGTTTTTGTTTTAAATAACCCTGATTTTTGGACAAGAGGAAATCATAGAGGCTAAATTACTCCTGAGAAATTAATGCCATTACATTAAGAAAAGATGGCAGGAGGGAGGGAAAGAGAGAGAAAGGGAGGGATAAATGAAGGACTAATAACTAAAATAAACCAAATAAAAATACTCTTCCTGTTCTCCTCAACTTCATGGAGTAGGTAAGAAGAAATATTTGTCTTTAAAGTCTGTAAGGATGCCAAACAATAATAAACTTTCTTTCATATTTGAGTATCTTATGGGCCTGGAACAGATTGTGTTGTTTTACACAATTACATTTTTGTTTGATTTTTTAAAATATAAATTTACTTTGGTACAACAATAAATTAATATGGTTATATTTCACATAAAATAATCTAGAATATGAAAACCCAAAATTATCAAAGACAGGGGATCATCACACCCCATCTTGAGTTCAGAATTAGAACTTTTATTAACAAAATATTTACATTACATTTTATCATTCAAACATTTAAGTTAATATAAAGTGAAGAAAGTAAGCCTTTTGCATTGATGTGAAACAACTCTAATATGTAAAACAAAGATATGTGTTCCATGAACCAGGACTTAGAAAAATACTTGCATGTTGATAAAATGAAAAACCACACCTTCAACCATTTTTGCATGCCTAGTTAGAAATAAATTTTTATTAGTTATAGTTTGCCAATATAGTAACAAATTTTTAAATTTACTATATATAAGATTTTATACTAAGCCTTCTATGGACATAAATCCATTAAACCATTTAAACCCTTTTTTTTAAAATTAAGAAACCAAGCTAGATGATTTAAGCCAGGTGTCCATTTAAAAAAATTTTTTTATTTATTTTTGGCTGTGTTGGGTCTTCATTGCTGCATGCAGGCTTTCTCTAGTTGCAGCGAGTGGGGGCTAATCTTTGTTGTGGTACACAGGCTTCTCATTGCAGTGGCTTCTCGTTGCAGAGCGTGGGCTCTAGGTCTGTGGGCTTCAGTAGTTGTAGCATGCAGGCTCAGTAGTTGTGGCTTGGGCTCTAGAGCGCAGGTTCAGTAGTTCTGGCACATGGGCTTAGTTGCTCCACGGCATGTGGGATCTTCCCAGACCAAGGTTCGAACCTGTGTCCCCTGCATTGGCTGGAGGATTCTTAACCACTGTGCCACCAGGGAAGCCCCCAGGTGTCCATTTTAAAGGTATCAGAAATCAGAGCAAAGTGAAGCTCTGACATCTAAGCTTTCTCTTAACAAATATAATTATCATTTTATGAATAATTTATTAATTATAAATATTTATACTCTTTTATACTAAGGGAAAGTTGCTAATAAAGTCAGTATTAGTGAAAAGTATTTATAGTAATATGATTTTCATTCTTGTTTAACAATTCTTAATTATTCTAAATAATGTTTATTAAAAGATTGAAAACATCCACATAAATGAAAGCCAATAATCTATATAGCAAAATATATTTCTGGTTTATAACCATATTATATACCTTGTGTAAAATAAAAAAAATTATTTATTGTTTTCACAAAGGCTGTGATAACAAAATAAATGACCATGTTGAAGAATGTAAGACATGAATCTGCTTTTCTCACTTTTGATAATTCAACTGTGTTGTTCAAAGGCTTATTCTGGAAGTTTGGGACTATTCAAATAGAAAATTGAGTTTTGGGGAACTCCAGTGATAGATGGAATTGGTGTTAATTAAAGTAATTGCCTGGGGCCTTTTCAGTGCTCTCTTAAAGAAAATAACATCCACCCAAAGCAGCCATTACCAAAAATTTTTTCTAATATCCTCTTCTAAAATATAGAAAATAAACTATTTTTCTCTATAAAAATGATTCACAAGTCCTCTTCTTCATTTTTAAGTATGCTATAATATGAACTATCTCCAGAAAAAGCTTAAATAAAATTTGAGTGGACCATCTGAAATTAGGGAGCATTAAGACTTTAAGTTATAGTTCCAAGAAGCATTGTATTTTTATCTAATTTTGGAAATTTTGGAGTTTAGCCTTAACATTCAGTTATATTTAAACACATTATTTTAAATAATAAAATAGATTTCCATCTAAAAACAATTCAATGTTCTATATTAGGAAGATCAAAAAGGCTGATAAAGGAGTATGTATACAATGCATACTTGTGATTCACTGATGGATAACGTAAGTTTTCTATCAAATATTTTTAATATTTACTGGAGATGAATTCTAGCTAATTAGACTTAAAATCATCACACATAACAAAACAAAATGTTTATAGCTAAGTCATTCCTTAAGTCGTACCCAGAAGAGTTTGCCAATAGTGACTGATGCCTGGGTTCCTGGAGAGGCTCTATCCAGGCTGTTAAGGATTTGTTTCAGTTCTATAAACTACTCCTTCAGTAAACTTTTTTCCTTTAAATGATCTAGTTGTCTACATTTCCTGACACAAATGAATCTTAACTGATATGCTTCTTTATGTCTTGTAAACTTTGAGATTATATTTTTTCTGAAATATTCAGTTTTACCCTGCTCCATTTGGATCAACTATACTATGTATTTATATTTTCTACTGGAAAAAAATAGTTCAGTGGTTAATATTTTTGCATGTATCATACTTATTTATTCATATTAAAAGCTTGTTTTTGGTTAAGTCAAGTAATACCATTACAAATATCACTATAACATGTACAGTTAACCCAAACATCTATAACAAAGTATACTAATGATAATGAAACAAAACTAAGACCAACTAATAAATATAAAGCAAGACAGGGAATATTGCCAATATTTTATAACTTTATATGTAGAATAATTTATAGAAATATCAGATCGTTATGGTGTACATCTGAAACTAATATATTGTAAGTGTACTTCAATAAAAATAAATAAAAATTTTTAAAAATAAAGGAAAAATGACCACAGTTGAAAACCATAACCATGTCATAACCAGAAAACCATGAATAACCAATGAGAAATATATTTCCAAAAAGGTCACCCACAATTGAAACTTGTGCTTCATATAGAAGAAGCTTTGCAGCTTAGCCAGCCATTGTTTGGCATGTATATTATTTATTAGACTACTGAGTAGAGGTTTCCAGGAAATTATGGATAAGTTAATATTTTATGAACACTAAATGTTGGTTTAATTACTCATTTGGTTACAGGGAATTACATCTTAGTCATCACAAACATGAAACTCTGAGATTGTATTTCATTTTTCATTAGGAACAGAAAAGAGGAATATTTTGAGAATTTTTATGATTAAGAAGACTCCACAAGGCTCTGCTGACAATTCTTGAAATAATAATGCCTTAGTTATACATTTAATTCTAAGTTTGGTCATTTTTTCTTTATCTGTGGTTGATTTCTAGTTTCATATGTTGTGGTCACAAAAGATGCTTGAAATAATTTCTAAACTCTTAAATTTGTTGAGACTTGTTTTGTGCCCAAGTATGTGGTTAATCTTAGAGAATTTTCCATGTGCACTTGAAAAGAATGTATTCTGCTTATTTTGAATGTAATGTCCTAAAGACATCAATTAAGTCTAACTGTTCTCTTGTATCATTTAGGATCACTGTTGCCTTACTGATTTTCTTTCTCAAAGACCTGTCCATTGATGTGAATGGCTTAAAATCTCTTTCTATTATTGTATTCTTATCAGTTTCTCCCTTTATGTCTGTTAGTACTCGTTTTATGTATTTGGGTGCTCTTATATTGGGTGCATATATGTTGACAAGTGTAATATTCTCTCCTTGTATTGATCCTTTTTCATTATACAGTATCCTTCTTTATCTTTTTTATAGCCTTTGTTTTAAGGTCTATTTTGTCTAATGTGAGTATCACAACCCCTGCTTTCTTGTATTTCTATTAGCATGAAATATTTTTTTCCATCCCCTCACTTTCAATCAATGCGTGTCCTTTGCCCTAAAGTGGGTCTCTTGTAGGCAGCGTATTGTAGGCTCTTTTTTTTTTTTTATCCAATCTGCCACTCTGTGTCTTTTGATTGGAGCATTTATTCCATTGGTATTTAAGGTAATTATTAACAGGTATGTAATTATTGCCATTTTAAACTTTGTTTTCCTGTTGATTTTATATTTATTCTTTGTACCTTTTTCTTTTTCCTTTTTCCTTTGTGGCTTGATGAATTTTCTTTTGCATTATGCTTGTTTTCTCTTTTGTTTTTTCTTATAACCTATTGTATGTTTTCGATTTGTGGTTATCCTCTTTTAAGTATGTTAACCCCTTCCTATATCTATTTGCTTTAGACTGGCAGTCATATAAGCTCAAACACATTCTAGGGGGAAAAATCTACATTTTCTTATTCTCCTTCCCTACATTTCATGATTTTCATGGCCACTTTTTCATGTTCATCCTTTTGCTTTCATTGTGGTTATCATCTCTTTCACAGAAATTTTTTGATTTTTTAAAATAATCTGTGTACTGTCTTATTTAAGTGATTTACTTTCCAGTTGTGATCTTCTCTTTCCTATAGATCCTTACCTCTTTTCTATTTATAGAAGACCTCTCAATATTTCCTTTAGGATAGTTTAGTATTGCTGTATTCTTTTAGTTTTTGCTTGTCTCAAAAATTCTTAATCTCTCCTATTTGAAATGATAATCTTGCTGGGTAGAGTATCCTAGGTTGCAAATTTTTCCCTTTCAAGACTTTCAGTATATCCCACCACTTGCTTCTTGCCCACAACGTTTCTGTAGAGAAATCAGCTGATAGCGTTATGGGGGTTCCCTTGTAATTAACTCTTGTTTTTCTCCTGCTACCTTTAGAACTTTCTCTTTAACTTTTACCATTTTAATGATAATATGTCTTGGTGTAAGTCTGTTTGGCTTTATCTTGTTCAGGACCCTCTGTGCTTCCTGTATCTGGGTATCTGTTTCTTTCATTAGGCTTGTGAAGTTTTCAGCCATAATTTCTTCAAATACATTTTCAATCCCCTTTCTCTTTCTTCTCCTTCTGTGATCCCTATTATACATAGATTGGCACATTTTATATTATCCCATAGATCTCTTACATTGCCTTCATTTTTTTTTATTTGGGTTTCTGTCTGCTTTTGGAATTGGGTGATTTCCATTATTTTATCTTTCACATCACTTATTCATTCTTCTGCATTATTAATTCTGCTATTCTTTGCCTTTAGTTCAGCTTTCATCTGTTCAAATAAATTCTCTAATTTTTCTTTGCTCCTCCTTATAGTTTCTAGTTACTTTTTATAGCACTCTGCATTTCTATCAATAGTTCTTCTTAATTCCTTCAGTATTTTCATTATCTCCTTTTTGAACTCAGTGTCTATTAGAATGAAGTCTCTTCTTTCAGGAAAATTCTTTTGGTCTGTTAATTGGGAGTGGTTCCTCTGCTTCTTCATTTTACTTATATTTCTCTTGCTCTATGAGTTTAGGAGAAAGAATTACCTACTGTGGTCTTGGAGGCTTACTTTTATGTGGGAACATCCTGTGTAGCCTGCGTGGGTTTCATATTTGTTGGTGTAAGGGCTGTTTTTAGTAAGGCTGCCTGCCACCTCTTTCCTCAGTGTATGTTGGCCATTATCCCTTTGATAGGAGGTGTGACTGATGTTGTGGTGACCAGAGCCTGCACTGGATATTGAGCAGGGCCTCCTCTTTGCTCTGTGGTTGTCACTGCCCTTTCCAGGGCAGGGTCTGCTCTCTTGTTGTTGGAATAGAAGCCCCAGCTCCATTCCTGAGCTGTGTTTCTGATCTGTGGCATGAGGCGTTCCCCCTGGAGAGAAACCACTGAGTATTCCTCCACTGGTGCTGTTCATCTGTGAGTGTGCTCTGTTGTGTCACCTTTCAACCATTGTGCAGGCTCACAAAGTCCACTGTTGTTGGCACTGCCCTCAGCCCCACCTCAACCATGGGTATACCAGCAATTGGGCTGGTGCCTCTTAGGCTTTGTTCTCACAAGGCCACCAGTCCAGATCCGTTGAAGTCAGTTCCCAGGACCGCAGTAGTCATGCACCTGAACCCACTGTGGGAGCTCTGAGGCAGCTCAGACCCTGGCTCCGCCCCCACGTGTACATGCCCACAAAACCCACAGCTACTAAGGCCAGACTCATCCCAGCTGTGGGAGAACCAGTTGTCCACTTAGATGTTCTGCAGGTGCTGAATTTACAGCAGCAGATGTATAAATATGTGGTTTGCACAGCCACAGGGAGAGATTTCAGCTCTGCTTCCTAAGCTGCAAGGCCCCTGAGCCTCAGCTGTGATTTCATCCCTACCTCTACATGTTGGCAACCCACTGGCATCTGCTACCAGGGCCACCAAGACAACAGCCAGAGTGAGCAAGACTGCTGGGTGGGTAGGGGGCTGAAGCTCACCAGGCACATGAGCCTGCCTGTGTGGGAGCCTCTCCTGGAGCCCACAGAGGCAGGAGCCAGGGGGTGGCGAAAGAGACTGCAATGGCAGCCCTGCCCCTCCCTTCACAGGCCACTTAACAATGTTGCTTAGCTTCTATGGCGGCCAGGGTTTCTTCCATAAACACTCCTGGTTGCTACGTCCCACACTCCAGCCCCTTCAGGCTGTCTCCACGCAGCCAACAGCAGTCCCCTCCCTGGTCTGTCCTCTGAACCCCATGTTCCAGCACCAGCCCCTGCCCATACTTGCAGATATGCGTCTCAGGCTGAGTTATTGCAAGGCAGTGGCATGGACCGTCTGTACAGGTCTGTCTCTGTCCTGTCTGCCACTAACTGTTTGTTGCACTCTCCTCTGAGCCTCCGAAGCTTCTTTTCTGTCCCAGATTATCTCCCCACCAGTGAGGAACCTCTCCTCTCCTTCAGTTTCCTCCCAGGGGTGCAGGACCTGTTTTGCTCCCTCTTTTTTTCCCCTTTCATCCTTCCCAGTTATGTGGAGACCTTTCTTGTCCTTTCAGGCATTTAAGGTCTTCTGCTAGTGTTCAGTAGGTATTCTGTGAGATTTTTCCATTTGTAGATGTATTTTTGATGTATTTGTGGGAAGAGGTGAGTTCCACATCCTACTACTGTCTCATCTTGATTCTGATCTGTATAGCATATTTTATGTAAAGGAAAAATCAACATGCAGTATTAGTTGATTCCAACTAAATTTTGTGTGGCATCAGATTTTTTTCCTACTTTGCATATAAGTAAATTGAAGTTCAGAAAAGGACTAGCTCCAGCTAACCCCAGTAGGATGCATGAAGTAAGAATTTGAGTATAGGTTATCTAAAAGATCTGTGTTCTTACAATTTCACATTTTCTGAGGTAGGTTATCTTTGTAGACAGATACAACAGGTTTGCAAAAGACACAAGTGAGGAAAAGCATAAGTAATAAAAGGAAAATTGATAAATTAAAAGAGAAAATGACATTTAGATGAGGGAGTATTTGAAGACAATACTTACTTAGTTTATAACTTTACCAAGGTCAAACCTGCATCAATGTCTTGTGCATTCTTTACAAATTTGCTTTTAATCACCTGGTAGGATCAAAGGTTATTCAAAGAGATCATATGATTAACCAGCCTGGGCTTTGGGAAAAGGAAGTATTAGGAAAGCATTTTAATAGTGTGCTTGATAAAAGGAAGGTCATCAAAGTACATTTATATTTGAACATTTAAAAGCACTTCTTTGAAGTGCTTCCTGATGAGATTCCACTTAAATATTCTTCTAAAATGCTTTCCTTTCATTATATCCAAATGGAGAGAGGGGGTGGGGACAGGTTGGTATGGAGTTTCTGAACAGCTAGAGAGCTTTATGCTTCTGTTAGATTTGGAATCTTGTATTTATTTTTAGAGTTATGTTAAATGGTATATATGTCAGTTCTTTCCATGACAACAATGATATTTTATCTAGCCCATGATCTTTATGGAATTGCATGATCTTTTAAATTAAGCAAATACATCAGAAATGTATGAATTCACCAGTGCATAATTATATTTTAATTGATTTGAATGGATGATTTGAGATTATTGATTGGGTCATAAAACAACCACTCAGGTAACTGAGTTAAAACTTATCTTCTCAGGAATATTTCCTACTTAGGGGAGATGTGCTTCACACAATAATGATTAGTAGGCTTCCTTTTGAAAACAACCACTTTGATGCTATTTTAACATAGGTCTACATAAAATATACCTGTACTATATAGAAGAACCAGCTTTCAAATAGTTTCACTGATCTTTTTAATTGTTTTTTTTAGTTTATATTTCTTTTATTTATAGGTTTATTCCTAGGTATTTTATTCTTTCTGATGTGGTGGTAAATGGGATTGTTTCCTTAATTTCTTTCTGATAGTTTGTTGTTAGTGTGTAGAATTGCAACAGATTTCTGTACATTAATTTTTTATCCTGCACCTTTACCAAATTCAGTGATGAGCTCTATTAGTTTTCTGGTAGTGTCTTTAGGTTTTCTCTGTATAGTATCTTGTCACCTGCAGTTTTACTTCTTCCTTTCCAATTTGCATTCCTTTTATTTCTTTTTCTTCTCTGCTTGCTGTGGCTAGGACACCCAAAGCTATGTTGAATAGAAGTGGTGAAAGTGAACATGCTGTCTTGTTCCTGATCTAAGAGTAAGTGCTTTCAACTTTTTACTATCGAGTATGATGTTAGATGTGGGTTTTTCATATATGGCCTTTATTATGTTGAGGTAGGTTCCCTCTATGCCCACTTTGTGGAGAGTTTTTAAGATACATGGATGATGAACTTTTTCAAAATCTTTTCTGCATCTATTGAGATGATTTGTTTTTTATCCTTCAACTTGTTAATTTGGTGTATTACATTGATTGATTTGCAGATATTGAAAAATTCTTGCATCCCTGTGATAAATTCCACTTGACAATGGTGCATGGTCCTTTAAATGTATTGTTGGATTTGATTTGCTTGTATGTTGTTTAGGATTTTTGCTTCTATGTTCATCAGCAATATTGGCCTGTAATTTTCTTTGTCTGATGTCTTTGGTTGTAGTATCTGGGTGATGGATGGCCTCATAGAATGAGTTTGGAAGTGTTCCTTGCTCTGCAATTTTTGGAATAATTTCAAAAGGACACGTTAACTCTTCTCTAAATGTTTGGTAAAATTCACCTGTGAAGTTTTATGTTCCTGGATGTTTGCTGGGAGTTTTTAAATTACTGATTCAATTTCATTATTCATCATATTTTCTATCTTTCTTGTTCAGTCTCGAGAGATTGCACCTTTCTAAGAATTTGTCCATTTCATCTAGGTTGTCCATTTTATCAGCATATATATATTTTTGCAGTAGTTTCTTATCCTTTATTTCTGTGGTGTCAGTTGTCATTTCTCCCTTTTCATTTGTAATTTTATTGATTTAGGCCCTCTCCCTTTTTTCTTGATGAGTCTGGCTAAAGGTTTATCAATTTTGTTTATATTTTCAAAGAACCAGCTTTTAGTTTCATTGATCTTTTAAATTTTTTTTAGTTGTTTATTTCTTTTATTTCTGCTCTATTTATGATTTCTTTCCTTCTACTAACTTTGGGTTTTGTTTGGTCTTCTTTCTCTAGTTCCTTTAGGTGTATGGTTAGTTTGTTTATTTGAGATTTTTCTTGTTTCCTGAGGTAAGCTTGTATCACTATAAACTTCCCTCTTAGAATTGCTTTTGCTATGTCCCATAGGTTTTGGACTGTCCTGTTTTTGTTTGCATTTGCCTCTAGGTATTTTTTGATTTCCTCTTTGATTTCTTCAGTGATCCATTGGTTGTTTAGTACTATATTATATAGCCTCCACATGTTTGTGTTTTTTGCATTTTTTTCCTCTCGTAGTTGGCTTCTAGTCTCATAGTATTGTGGCCATAAAAGTTGCTTGATATGATATCAGTTTTCTTAAATTTACCGAGGCTTGTTCTTTGGCCTAGAATGTGATCTATCCTGTAGAATATTCCATGTGTGCTTGAAAAGAATGTGTATTCTGCTGCTTTGGATGGAATGCTCTCTCTATATATATTAATTAAGTCCATCTGGTCTAATGTGTCATTTAAGTCCTGTGTTTTCTTATTGATTTTCTGTCTAGATGAGCTGTCCATTGATGCAAGTGGGGTGCTAAATTCTCCTAGTATTATTGTGTTACTGTCCATTTCTCCTGTTATGTCCATTAATATTTGCCTTACATATTGAGGTGCTCCTGTGTTGGGTGAATATATATTTACATTTGTTATATCTTCTTCTTGGAATGCTCCCTTGATCCTATCCTATGTAGTATGCTTCTTTGTCTCTTGTAACCGTATTTATTTTAAAGTCTATTTTATCTGATACTAGTCTCGCTACTATGGCTTTCTTTTGATTTCCATTTGCATGGAATACCTTTTTTCATCCCCTCACTTTCAGTTTGTGTGTGTCTCTAGATCTGGAGGCTCTGGTAGGTAGCATATATATGGGTCTTGTTTTTGTATCCATTCTGCCACTCTATGTCTTTTGGTTGGAACATTTAGTCCATATACATGTAAGGTAATTATCGATATGTGTGTTATTTCCAGTTTGTTAATTGTTTTGTAGGTATTATTTTCCCTTTCTTCTCCTTTTATCCCCTTCTCTTGGGATTTGATGACTACCTTTTGTGTTATATATGGATTGTTTTTCTTTTTTGTGTGTACATCTATTATAGATTTTTGGTTTGTGGTTACCATGAGGTTTTTATATATATATGGTTCAGTTGTTGTGCTCTTAATTTCAAATATATATTAAAAACTCTGCATTTGTACTCTCCTCCCCTCATGATTACTGTTTCTGATATATTTTACATCTAATTTTTCTGTGTATCTCTTAACTGCTTATTGTTGATATATTTGATTTTACTACTTTTGTCTTTTAACCTCCCTTCTAATTTTGTGTGTGAATGATTTCCTACCTTTACTGTATGTTTACCTCTACCAGTGAGCCTTTTCATTTCATAATTTTCATGTTTCTAGTTATGGCCTTTTCTTTTTTGCCTAGAGGACTTCCATTAACATTTTTTGTAAAGATGATTTAGTGGTGCTGAACTTTTTTAGCTTTTGCTTGCTGTAAAGATTTTGATCTATCCATCAAATCTGAGGGAGAGCCTCGCTGGGTAGATTATTCTTGTTTGTAGGTTTTTTCCCTTTCATCACTTTGAATATTTGGTGCCACTCCCTTCTGGCCTGCAGAGTTTCTGCAGAAAAAATCAGCTGATAGCCTTATGGGATTCCTTTGTATGTTATTTGTTGCTTTACCCTTGTTGCTTTTAATATTCTCTCTTTATCTTTAATTTTTATCATCTTAATTACAAGGTGTCTTGATGTGTTCCTCTTTAGAGTCATTCTATATGGGACTCTCCACACTTCCTGGAATTGGGTGACTGTTTCCTCCCCCAGGTTGGGAAGTTTTCAGCTATTATGTTTTCAAATATGTTCTCAGCTCCTTTCTCCTTCTCTTCTCCTTCTGGGACCCATATAATGCAAATATTAGTACACTTGATGTTGTTTCAGAGGTCCCTTACATTGTCCTCATTTCTTTTCATTCTTTTTTGTGTTTTGTGTTCAGTGGCAGTGATTCCACTACTCTGTCTTCCAGCTTACGGATCCATTCTCTGTATCATTTAGTCTGCTATTGTTTCCTTTTAGTGTATTTTTCATTTCAGTTATTGTATTCTTCATCTCTTTGGTTGTTCTTTATATTTTCTAACTCTTTTTCTGGGCATCCATTCTTCTCCTGAGTTCTTTCACCATCTTTACAATCATTACTCTAAATTCTTTCTCAGGTAGATTACCTATCTCCACTTAACTTAGTTCTTCTAGGGTTTTATCTTGTTTCCTCTTCTTGAACTTGCTCTTCTGCTGCCTCATTTTATCTAAGTTGCTATTGGTATTTTTATGTATGTAGTAGGTTAGTTATGTTTCACAACTTTGGAGAACTGTCTTCCTATGTGTCCGTGCAGTGCTTTCCTCTCATTACCCAAGCTATATGCTCTAGGGATTCCCCTTAAGAGGTCTACATGGGTCCTTCTGTTGTGGTGGGATGACTATGTGGGCTTCTGGTAGACTTGGTTTGCCCCTGGCCTGTTTGGTTGTCCGGCCCTTCCTTGTGTGGATGCTGTTGGTTAGTGGGGTCTGGTCCTGAAGTGGCTGACTGCAGAATGCCAGGGGACACTGGAGCTAGTGCTGCCTCACTGCTGGGAAGAGTCAGGGTTCTGAGACTCTGGTGCTGTTTCCTGCTCCACTGGTGGCTGAAGCCAAGTCCTGAGGCTAGTGCCAGACTATTGGCAGGCAGAGCCAGGTCTAGAGTCTGCCTGTAGGGCCCAGTGATCCCTGAGCTGGTGTCAGATTGCTGTGGTGGGGGGCTGGTTCCTGACACATTTGGATATGGTGTCTGTGGGTGTCCCAAAGCTTATGTTGGCCTGGTAGTGGTTAGGGCTGAGGCCCAGCTGGTCCCAAGAGTAGCACCTGCTGTATGTAGCCTGGGCCTATAGGCTATAGGACTGTGATTTTCTTGCATCTGGTGTCTGCCCTCTGGTTGGTTAGACTGGTCTAGAGGCTGGTGCAGCCTTTCTGGAGGTCAGGGCTAGTACCTGCCCATTGGTGGGCAGAGCTTGGTCTTGGTCCTCTGGGGGGCAAGGTCATGCATAGAGAGATGTTTAGATGTGTGTGTGGGCTCAGGAAGTCTTTAGGATCCCACACAATGGCACCTGCCAGTACTGGCTTTCATGTGGTAGAACAAGCTCCCAAATGTGGCTGCTGCCAGTGTCTATGTCCCCAAGGTGAACTGCAGTCACCCACCTCCACTTCTCCAGGAAACTCTCCATGACCAGCAGGTAAGTCTGGCCCAGGCTCCTATCAAATTAATGCTTTTTCCCTCCGTCCTAGTGCACATGTTTTGTGTGCACCCTTTAGGAGTGAAGACAATGTTTCCCCAATCATTTGGCACTCTCCTTCAAAGCCAAATGCTCTGGGGGCTCATCTTCCCAATGCAGAACCCCTGGGCTAGGGCACCTGACATGGGTCTCAGAACTCTTTTACTCCTCGGGGAGAACCTCTATAGTATAATTATTCTCCAGTTTGTGGCCAACCCACCTGAGGGTATGGGATTTCACTATATTGTGAGTCTTCCCCTCCTACTTGTCTCATTGTGGTTCCTTCTTTATATCTTTAGTTGTAAAAGATCTCTGTTAGGTTTCAGTCATGGTTGTTCTGCAGATAGTTGTGGTTTTGGTCTGCTTGTGAGAGGATGTGAGCTCAGGGTCTTTGTACTCTGTCCTCTTGGATGATCTCCAGTATCTTCTTGTCAAATTAGTAAGATGCAGGATTTACTTTTACTTAGTCCTGTATATCAAGTGGTAAAGCCTTAATTATTATACATATACATATACAACATGTATACGTATGTATACATATACAACAGTCTGACTACCTCTGGAGATGGAATGATGAAAAAGCTGTTTTGAGACTATTGACTTGATGGGGACACTTTGTAATTTTTCAAAACTCCTGCTCAGTGTAGCTCTCTTCAGTTTAGTTGCCCGCCCTGAAATCTCTAACTGCCTTGCTCTTTTTCTCCCCAAATCTGCGTCTCCACTCAGTGAAGCACCATGCTCCACCAGAGTTCTCTCTACCTCTGCTGTGGCCTAAAAACTCTTTCCAGGCAGTACTGGGGCAAACAGAGTTTCAACTTGTTTGTTTCCCCACCTGCAGGTATCATTATCCTGCATTGTCTTATGTCCAGTGTCTTAAAATCATTGTTATGTTTTGTGTGGCCTTTTAGTTGCTTCATGCTAGAGGGTAAACGTAGTATCTGTCTCTTTCTACATCTGGGCTAAAAGTAGAACTCCATTTGTCAGCTCTTAACAAGAAAATAAAAATTTCTGAAAATAAAAAGCTAAAATATATCTTGGGTAGATATACATATAAAGAAAATAGGCACAATAAATTCATACCATACCTTAAGAATGAAATAATAATTGATGATTAAGAGACAGATACTGTGTAATCATAAAATGAAAAAAAGACATCAGGAGGATATAATAACTTTTTGGTAGATGGATATAATTACATACTCTCAAATATGTAGAGAAAAAACAAAATTTTATATATCCACAGTCAGTATAAGAAAACTATTCAGTAAATCACTATTTTGGTAGTTGACAGATCATGACTAGCAAAGTCTTAGGGCTGAAGTTAATAGGCTTTATATAACATATTGAAAAATCCAATACACACACAAAAATAAAAACGTTTCAAATACATATGGAACTAAAATCTGACTGTAGAAGTCTTATTTTAGTTAACATTTTTGCTGTTGTTTTTTGTAAGAGCAACAAGATTGCCTTTGGGCTCAGTGGAATGCCCTCTTATCATCACCTTAATAGAAGTTTCAGTTTAATACAAGATATTATGAGCATATGTACCTTGTTCTGAGTTTCTGGCGCAGAAATATCCATGTAATTGGCAAGTTGCATCAGCTCATTCAACGTTGGTGTCACAGCCATTGGCAATGTTCCAGGTGTATCTATGAAAGCTCCTCAAAACAGAGCCAGTGTCACTCTAATTCACAACCGAAAGGCTCAGTGTCCTTGGTACCATCTTGGCTTATGATAGGGATTGGACAACAATGAAATATTAAGTAAATGGTGCTTTGAAATTGAGTATTCTAACTAATATCATACACATATATGAATTCCAGAAAACAAACTTTTCATAAATTATTCCTCATTAATTCTTTTCTGATATTCATACTGAAAATATATATCTCAAATAATCTCAAAATACATGAAAGTGTTATTTGGTTATATAAAATATATGAAAATATATTTATAGATTTACTATAATAAAGGATTCCTAATAGAAGACAATAAGTGATACAAGCCATTCAAAACACATTTTAAACTTCATGTGACATAATATTCCTCAAGATTTAGCAATTCTCTCATAAGGAAATATTCTAGAAAGGTATGTGCATGTCTCAAGAATATAAAAATATTTTTCAAATAGGATTATTTATTATAGCTATATTTGAAATATCTTAAATGTACATTAAATTGGAAACGAATAATAAATATTTACATATATGTATAACTTAAGAATACATATATATCTCAATATACACATGTACTTATCTAAATATCAGATGACATATAAATTGTATATAAAATAAACACTAGAAATATATGTATACATTTATATACATATATATAGAAATATATTAAAGTAATTCAAATCTATACACAGATACTATATGCAAAATGCATATGGTAAAATGCAAAAAACCTTTGTTGACTATAAAATGATATTTATAGAAGTAAATATTTATTTCATGTTTTATCACAAGAAAAACATTTTTCAATCTATTGTTTAAGAATTTCTAAATTCATTATAAGTTTTACCTCTGGAGAAAGGAGAAGGTGAATAGATTGTGGAGAAATACATAAAAATCTTTTTTACATGTAAGTCATTTTTGCTTAAAATGATAAAATAATATTTGGAGCAAACCTGACAAAATGATAAGATTTGACAAAGTTGCACTTTTGAGTTATTTTGTCTAGTCTGTGTATACAAGTAATATTTCAAGTAAAATTAATTTAAAAAACTTTATCCCTCAGACTGAATGAATTTCACTATTGAATTATAGACAGGAATGATAGGAAGGCTATTAATATGAGTCTTAGCCTCATAAAATTTCTTAGCTTAAATAATCTACAAAGTTTTCAGAGACAGTGAGGACATATGACTCACAAATGATTAAAAGTTATCCTGCCAGTATACTTATCTCCTCAGTAGGTGCTAGAATAGTGGGGAATAACAAATGCACGCCTCTGAGAGCAAAGACCACAGCCCCCAACTCTTTGCTTATCCAAGATATCATTCACACACATGAATTTTTTAAAAGGCCACATTTTCAGATATTAAAGATTTCAGAAAAAAAGCTGTTTACCCCATTTAAAGAAAATAAGAAAAGAATCCAACTAAAAAGTTCAAGCAGAACATAAATATCACAGTAGAAAGTAAGTAGAACAATGAATTTCACAACATATTTAAAGTATATTTTTCTAAGCTTTGCTGATGGAAAGAGAGAAGAACTAGAGTACAATGAGTTGACAGTATATAATGAAGTGAATATGGTATATTTATATCAATATAGTACACTTATAAATATCAATGGATAGTTGTAAAATAATACCTGAAATTTTATAATAAAACTTTAAAAACAAATGAATATTCTTAAAATACAAGTGGGAAAAAACTAGCAATAATTTGAAATTTTAAGTGTGAAATAATCCCACGAAAGTCTAAGCATTTAGATGGGGCCTTGTTAAAAAAAATCTAAATATCACACTAAATGGAATAGAAGTGGTTTAATTAATGGGTTTTTCAATGACTATGTTATTGTAAAAAGAAGGAAAACATTAAACCTAAGAACACATATTATTTTTATGTGTACTTTTAAAATCTTACCCCAAAAGATCATGTATTTGGTTATAAAATAAGTCACAACAAATTTCAAATTTTGAAACTAGGATATTTTACAGATCACAGTGAAATCATGTCAATATCACCAATAAATGAATAGAACATGGAATTTTAAAATCATCTGTGATAACATCAAACTATAGCAAATATTAGGAATGAATGTGTAATATGTGTAAAATATCTGTACTTAAATATAAAAATATTGAGAAAAATAAAACCTTAACGAATTATTAAGATTATACCATAGTCACTGAAGGAGGAATTAGTACTGTAATATAAAAAATTTTCCCCAATTATTCTATAGATTCAACACAACCCCAACCACAACCCCAAGTCTTATTTTTTGTGACTATTGATAAGCTGATTCTAAAACATATATTGAAATACAACTGACCAACTTAGCAAAGTCAATTTTTGAAGGAAAAAAGTGGTAACTTGGACCACCAGGTATCAAGATTTATTACAAGGCTATGGTAATTTAGATCATTTTTGATATAAGAACATACAGATGAATGGAAGGCACCTAAATGTGCAGAAATGAATCACACACATACAATGACCTAAATTATGGCAAAGGTCACACTGCAGTGTCATGTGGAAATGACAGTCCTTTTAATAAGCAATGGGTCAATTGGATATTCACATGTATAACTTTGTTTGCCTGATGATAGATTTTAAAGCTGCAATTGTGCAATGAAATTCTTATGCTAACCACCCAGAGTTAGTAGATTCCACAAGTTTAAAGGCACAGTTTCCAAAAGACCATCCTCACTACTAATGACAGCCACAAGTTTGGGGATCTCCAGGGCACAGGCACTTCTCACCAACTGAATACAAATTCAGAGGTTGCATATACCTTCAGGTTTGATAATTCACTAGAATGGCAGAACTCAGAAAATTATAGTTTTATATTGAAGGATACAAATGATGAGCCAAATGAATGGACACATCAGGCAAGTGTAGGAGGGTCTAGAAAGCAGAGCTTCTGTGTTCTCTCTTCATGTAATCAGAATGTATCATCTTCCTGGCACAGCAGTGTGATCTTCAACAAGTCAGCTCATCCAAGCCCAGAGTTTTTATTGGAGTTACATTACATAGGCATGATTGATTGAATTATTAGACATGTGGTTGAATGCAATCTGCAGCTCCCCTGCCTTCCCAGAATGTTGGGCTGATATTATCTGGTTTAGAAACTCGACACTATAACTACATGGTTGGTCTTTCCAGCATAGTAAGTCCCAATCCTGAGACTGTCTAGTGGCCACCATTAGACACTAGCATAAAGTTAGAAGGGGTGCATTGTGAATAATGAAGACAGTCCTACCACTTTGAAAATCAGAAGAGTTTACAGTTGTATCCCAGGAACTCGGGAAAAGAAAGACAGGAAAATTTGTTTTTTTAGAAAACAAAGTCTCATACCTTCTCTTTTCCAACAGCAATGCAATATTAGTAGCAGACTTGACTATCTCACTTTCAACAATGGATAAGGAAACATTGGACTTAAAGAACACATTATACCTGATGGACTTAACAGATACTGAATACATATAGAAAATGCCATCCAACATCAGGATATTCTTCTCAAATACACATGGCTATTCTCCAAGATCATAAGTTGGAGAACAAAACAAGTCTTGATAAATAAAAGAAGATTGAAATCATATCAAGCATGTGTTCTGACCATAATTGTATGAAACTGGAAATCAATTACAAAAAGAAAACCTGAAAATTCACAAAACTGTGGAGAGTAAACAACATGCTACTGAACAACCACTGGATCAAAAAAGTCAAAAGAGAAATTTAAAAAATATATTTTGAGACAAATAAATATGAATACAACACACCAAAACTTATTGGATGCGGCAAAAGCAGTTTTGAGAGTGAAGTTCATAGTCATAACCTATATTAAGAAAAAATGTAAACAACCCAAACTTATGCCTCAAGAAAGTAGAAAATAAAGAAGAAACTAAGGCCAAAGTTAGTAGGAGGAAGGAAATATAAAATATATTAGTAGAAACAAATGAATGGAGACTAAAAAATAATAGAAAATACCAGAGAAAGTAAGAGGTAGTTATTTTAAAAGATAAACAAAATAGACAAACTTCTACCTAAACTTACAAGGAAATAAAAAGAACTCAAATAAAATTATAAATAAAAGGGGACACAATCTAAATAATACCACACAATACAAAGAATCAAATAGACTATGATGAGCAACTATTAGTCAACAAACTGATTAATCTAGAAGAAATAAATACTTAAACACACTATCAAGACTTTCTTGAAGAAAAAAATTTTAAAACAATTGCTAGCAACACAATTAATAACCAAAAACCTCCAAACAAAATACCTTGACTAGATGGTTTTACTGATGAATTTTATGAAACATTTAAATAATTAATGCCAACCCTTCAGAAACTCTTTTAAAAGTTGGATGAGGAAGGAACCTCTCAAAAACTCATTTTTGGAGTCCAGCATTACCCTGACAAGAAAAACAGTCTAGGACACGAAAATATAAGAAAATTTCAGACCAACACACCTGGTTAACATAAATGCAAAAATGCTCAAAAAAATATTAACAAATCAAATACAACAATATAGTAAAAAGATCATACACCATTATCAAGTGGGATTGATTCCAGGGATGCAAGAATGGCTCAACATCTGCAAATTAATCAACATGATAAATCACATTAACAGAGGATAAAAATCACATGATCATCTCAAAGATGCAGAAAAGTCTTTTGACAAAATTTAGCATCCATCCATAAAAATTCTCAACAAACTGGGTATAGAGACAACATACCTTGGCAAAATAAAGGCTGTATATGACAAGTCCACAGCTAGCACCATAATTAATGGTGAAAGGTTGAAAGCCTTTTACCTAAGAAAAAGTACTAACCAGGGTGCCACTCTGACCACTTTTAATCAACATAGAACTGGAAGTTGTGGTGTGGAACCACAAAGGATTTCAAATACCCAAAGTAAGCTTCAGCAAGAACAACAAAGCTGGAGGCATCATGCTTCCTGATTTCAAACAATTTATAAATCTGTAGTCATCAAAACAATATGGCACTGGCATAAAGACAGACACATAGATCAATAGAACAGAATAAAGAGCCCAGAAATAAACCCACATATATATGGTCAATATAATTCACAACAAAGGAGCCAAAAATATACAATGGGGAAAGGATAAATTCATCAATAAATGGTGTTGGGAAATTAGACCACAACATGCAAAATAATGAAATTTGGCCCAATCTTACTCCATACACAAAAATCAACAGAAAATAGATCAAAGATTTGAACATAAAACCTGCAAACATAGAACTAGAAGAAAATATAGAGGGTAAGCTCCTTGACACCAGTCTTAGCAATAATTTCTTTTCTTTTTTGATTTCACATCAAAAGCAAAGGCAACAAAAGCAAAAATAAACAAGCAGAGCTACATCAAACTAAAAAGCTTCTGCATGGCAAAGGGAACTATCAAAAAAATGGAAAGGCAACCTATGGAATGGGAGAAAATATCCCATATCTGATAGGGTGTTAACATCCAAAATTTACAAAGAATTCACACAACTCTAGCACAAAATAAAAAACAATCCAATTACCAATGGACAGAGCAATCAAATAGACACTTTTTCAAAGAGGACATATGGATGGTCAACTGGTACATGAAAAAGTGCTCGACATCACTAATAATCAGGGAAAAGCAAATAAAAACCACAATGGGTATTGCCTTATACCTGTTAGAATGAGTATCATCAATAACATGAGATAACAAATGTGTTGAGGATGTGGAGAATAGGGGACCCTTTTGAACTCTTGGTGGGAGTGTAAATTGGTGCAGCAACTGTAGAAAACAGTGTGGAGGTGCTTCAAAAAATTAAAAATAGAACTACCATATGATCCGTGAATTCAATTTTTGGGTTCATATCTGAAAGAAAGAAATCATTATCTCAAAGAAATATCTCCACCCCCTCTATGTTTACTGTAGCATTACTTACAGTATACCCAAGATATGGAAACAATTTAAGTGTCCCTGGAGATATATATATATATATATATATATATGTGTGTGTGTGTGTGTGTATGTGTGTGTGTATATATATATATATATATATATATGAATATTTTTCAGCCTTAAAAAAGGAGGAAATCCTATGTCCATCAACAGAAGACTGGATAAAGAAGATGTGGTACATATATAAAATGGAATATTACTCAGCCATAAAAAAAGAATGAAATAATGCCATTTGCAGCAATATGGATGGACATAGAGATTGTCATACTGAGTGAAGTAAGTCAGACAGAGAAAGACAAATATCATATGATCTTACTTATATGTGGAATCTAAAAAAAAATGGTACCAAAAAACTTATTTACAAAACAGAAATACAGTCACAGATGTAGATAACAAAGTCATGGTTACCAGGGTGGATGGGTAAATTGGGACACTGGGATCGACATATACACACTACTATATATAAAAGAGATAATTAATAAGGACCTACTGTATAGCATGGAGAACACTTCTCAATACTTTATAATGACCTATATTGGAAAAGGATCTAAAAAAGAGTGGATATATGTAAATGTATAACTGATTCACTTTGCTGTGCAGCAGAAACTAACACAACATTGTAATTCAACTATACTACAATATAATTAAAAAAAGAAAAACAAGGAAATCCTGCCATTTGCAACAATACAAAT
Source organism: Leucopleurus acutus (assembly GCF_964270905.1). Taxonomy (NCBI): domain Eukaryota; kingdom Metazoa; phylum Chordata; class Mammalia; order Artiodactyla; family Delphinidae; genus Leucopleurus; species Leucopleurus acutus. The sequence continues at coordinate 7,730,790 of NC_139143.1, forward strand.
GGACTTTGAGGGCATTATGCTAAGTGAAATAAGTCAAACAAAAACAAATATTATGTGATCTCACTTATATGTGGAATCTAAAGAACCAAATAAGCAACAACAAATGAATGAACTCATAGAAACAGAGAACATATTGGTGAGTGCAGAAGAGGGGGTTGGGGGTGGGGAAAATGGAAGAAGATATTAAAAAGGTACAAACTTACAATAATAAGACAATTCTAGCAATGTAATGTACAGTATGATGACTATAGTTAATAATTTTGTACACTGGAAAATTCTAAGAGTAAATCTTAGAAGTTCACACCATGAAAAAAAATGTGTAACTATCTATGAGGTGATGCATGTTAACCAAACTTACTGGGGTAATCATTTTGGAATATATACATATAAAAAATCAGTATGTTGTATACCGTGAACTAATAGAATGCTATATTTCAATTATATTTCAATAAAACTGGAATAAAATTAACAGTTGAAAAATAGAGCAAAAATTAATTCATAACATAAAGTCAAAATTAATTTTAATAGAAAATTCAAATATCCAGGAGCTTCAATAGCAAGATAAAATTATTAAACAAACCAAAGAGAAGAAATAAGCAATTTAAAATATTTTTAAGAAATAAGAAATATGCCAATTTTATTAAAATGAGAAATATTAAGTAAGTTAATGAGATAAATTTTGTGAATATACTATGTGGATATTACTAAGAATTAGAATACTTAAGAACATGGGTACTTTTGGGGAAAATATTATTTAACTTAATGAAGATGTAAAAATGCAAGTATATTAAAGAAAGAGATTTTAATCGTGTTATAAACCTCATATTTGTCATTTGCCTAAATTAATTTGGTTCTAATTAGTCGACTTTAAATAGAGTACTATCCTATCCAAGATAATTTTCAAAAGATACTGAGAGCAATAGTATCTTTCCGCACTATAATTTCTAACACCTTGGTATGTTTGCAGATTCAATGAAAATATTAAATCCCAAAAAAGTGTGCCATTTGATTTTACCTGTTTATATCCATGTAGTTGTTTTTCCATATAAAACAGTCATAACATTAAAAAGAATGATGGAAAGATAAACCATGTTCTTGGATTGGAAGAATCAATACTGTAAAAATGACTACACTACCAAGGCAATCTACAGATCCAATGCAATCCCTATCAAATTACCAATGGCTTTTTTCACAGAATTAGTACAAAAAATTTGAAAATTTGTATGGAGACACAAAAGACACCAATTAACTAAAGCAATCTTGAGAAAGAAAAGCAGAGCTGGAGGAATCATGCTCCCTGACTTCAGACTATACTACAAATCTACAGTCATAAAAACAGTATGGTACTGGTGCAAAAAGAAATATAGATCAATGAAACAGTATAGAAAGCACAGAAATATACCCATGCACATATGGTCACTTAATCTATGACAAAGGAGGCAAGATTGTACAATGGAGAAAAAGATAGTCTCTTCAATAAATGGTGCTGGGAAAATTGGACAACTACATGTAAAAGAATGAAGTAGAACATTCTTTAACACAATACACAAAAATAAACTAAAAATGGATTAAAGACCTAAATGTAAGATGGGATAGTATAAAACTCTTAGAGGAAAACATAGAACACTTTCTGACTTAAATCGCAGTGAGATCTTTTTTGATCCACCTCCTTGAATAACGGAAATAAAAACAAAAATAAACAAATGGGACCTAGTTAAACTCAAAAGCTTTTGCACAGCAAAGGAAACCATAAACAAAATGAAAAGACAACACACAGAATGGGAGAAAAAATTGCAACCGATGCAATTGACAAGGGATTAATCTCCAGAATTTACAAACAGCTCATGTGGAGAACAGTGTGGAGTTTCCTTAAAAAACTAAAAATAGAGCTACCATATGATCCAGCAATCCCACTCCTGGGCATATATCTGGAGAAAACCATGGTTTGAAAGGATACATGTACCCCAATGTTCATTGCAGCACTCTTTACAATAGCCAAGACATGGAAGCAACGTAAATGTCCAGTAACAGATGAATGGATAAAGAAGATGTGGTACATATATATAATGGAATATTATTCAGCCCTAAAAAAGAATGAAATTATGTCATTTGCAGCCACATGGATGGACCTGGAGATTATCATACTAACTGAAGTAAGAAAGAAAGACAAATATCATATGATATTCCTTATATGTGGAATTTTTAAAAATAAATGATACAAACATACTTATTCACAAAACAGAAACAGACTCACAGACTCAGAAAACAAACTTATGTTTACCAAAGGGGAAAGGTGGGAGGGAAGGGATAAATTGGGAGTTTTGGATTGACATATACACACTGCTATATTTAAAATAGATAACCAACAAAGACCTACTGTATAGCACAGGGAACTCTACTCAGTGCTCTGTAATGACCTAAATGGGAAAAGAATTTGAAAAATAATATGTATATGTATCAGTAACATCTTAGAGAAAAACCCAAACGAAATTTTGGCCAACCCAATATAACTGAATCAACTTTGCTGTACACCTCAAACTAAAACAACATTGTAAATGAACTATACTACAATATAAATTAAAAAAGGAAATGAATGCAAATTAAAGTAGAACATTATTTTTTTTAATTTCAATTTGACTCTTTCCTAACTAGCAGTATTTTTGACTCCAGGTATCATCAACGTTATTTTATATGACATGGCATATAAACTATTTCCTAAGGCAGTTTTGCATAGTGTTTGAAATATAAAGTACTAAACTTTAATATATTATCATTTAAAAATACAAGTTGATGCAAAGAGTACCTTTTCTGCAATATTTGCTTGAACTAAAAATATAAAAATTTATGGTGTAAGATACATTTATTGTTAAAATAGTTGTTCATTTACATATACCTATTTTGTTTACAGAAATTTATTTTGTAATTTAACTTTTGAGTTTTTTAGTGATAGAGAAACAAAGGTGAATCAATTAAAGGATGCACTTATAAAATGGTCAGATGAAAGTGCGTGCATATTTAAATAAATATATTCAATCAGATAGCCACCTCTTCATGATAGTAATTATACCTAAGTGAGGATAAAAATCTGTAAAATACAGGTGAATTCTGATCAACCCCTAAAATTTTATAGCATAATAGGTTTAATTGCTTTTTTTGTTTGAAGTTTCTTCCTTATGTTTCTGTGGAATTAGGCATCTGTCCACTGTTCTTAGAGATTTAGAATTATTTGACTCAGAAGAGATCCTTCTTCCTTTTCACAGAGTGAGAGTACTTATTTCCACTTATGTAGTAGTGTCCCACACCTACAGTGATCATTCCTGTGGATAAAGGATTATTTTATCAGTGGATTGAACTTGTGTTCTGCCCTTGAGTTTCCAGCTGGCTGCTGCAATCCTGGTTTACATGCTCTAGTTATCTTGTCACTTGAGGTGTTTATTTTATATTTACTAATTTTTATTTTTATTTTTTTGCATGGATGTGCTGTTGCTGGACCACTTTTTGGAGAGAAAAGCAGATGAGCAGAGATAAAGAATCCAAAACCATGTAAAGTCTTAAATAAAACTGTTAATATTACAGAACTTCTCTCCAATGTTGTACAGACATTGCACTATTTTGGAACAGTATATTTATCTGTTTGTCTTATCCAGGTAAACTCTGAGTACTTTTAGGTAAGAGATTTTATGTATTTTTTTTCCATAGCATGCAGAATGGTTCCCAAAACTGTAGGTACTTAACAAATATTTTTATGTGCAAAAGTATTGATACAATTCCCTACAGAATGTGGGAACATACTATATCTCTTACTTGGCATTTTTAAGTTATGATTTATTGCTAATTGTATGACTGGATTTTTTCATGACAATAGAACAGAGTATTACTTTTGTCACACTCTGACAAGTATTGAACAAATTTCAGCCAACTTTTCATAACTGTCTATATAAGCATTGTCACTCTCCCTTCCTTGTTCTTTCTCAAAAAAGGCAAATTATTTAATGACAAAAATAACAAGGTAGAATATAAGAAAAAATAATAACTCATCTTGGCTTCCCTACTTGTATTTAATGTGTTTTTGAAAAACTAAAATCACAATGAAATATTCTGTCAAATTCTGATTATCTCCTATCTATAATTTCATTTTTCCTACTTTAGCTTAACAAATCCTTCTCAGATCCTGATTTATTATGTTCTGTGAAGAAAACATTTATACCTCTTCCATGTTACAATGGGTCCAGAGATTGACTGGTGTCATTGATTAAACATTGATCACTACTGCTGCTGAATTAGTATTCAAATTGACAGTGTCCTCATCAGCCTTCATGAAATTAAGTTTTTTTTTTTAAATACACAAATTCTATCACTGCCACCCTAGACATTCGATCATGAAGCCATGGAGGAAACACTGGGTTGACTGGGAAAGAGGCTCAGTGACTTCATGGAGTAGATTATCCTTCTACCAGATAAACAATTGTCAAGGCAGGAGGGTTTTCATGAGCAATACCCTGAGAGAAAAGCATCTTCACATTCAATGTCTGTTCTGAAAGCGCAATCAAAATATTTTCCCCCGATATCTTTTTTTTTCAAAAATCCTCCAATATTATTTGTTTAAATCCTTGACCATCCACTAGCTCAAACAATACCATTAACCACTGCCTATACTTTGGAATGTATCTCTGCTTTTTAGAAGATGGCATCTGTGCTACCAGGGAAAGTGGACAACAATAGGTGCTAATAGAAGCATTTCCACAAGCCTTCTCTTCCCCTACTGTCCTTCTTACCCAACCCGGAATTCGTTTGTAATACTAAAATCATTCATTTCCTCTGTGTGGAAGTATCTTATGCAAAACCTTATGTAAACTAGATAATCTAAAAGGGGAAATTTTTTTCTAGTTATAGAGGAACTGAGATTGGCTCAGAATCCTAAGAAGCCACTAGTGTAATTCAGGAAATGATAGGCTCTATCATGTATTTCAATCAAAAGCATCCACTCACAGCCACCCTACTCCTTGGCTATAAATTCCCACTTTTCCTTCTTGTATTTGGAGTTGAGCTCCACTTCTCTCCTATACTGCAAACCCCCATCGTGTTAAACCTCCTGAATAAAGTCTGCCTTATCATTCTTCAACAACCATCAGGAATGTTTTGTTTTTATTATTTAATAAGACATTTCATTCTTCTCTGATGGCACCAGTCAAGATCTGGGTTTCCTATTTCCCAATCAGATTTCTAAGTCTGAAACAAAGAAATGAACAAAGACTTGGAAAGTTATATATTAAACCTGTATTTTAATTCTCCAACCTACAAAATTAGAAACTGCTCATTAATTTCAGTTGTGTCAGCCCTTAGGCTTTTGATATAATAGCTTTTTAAAGTAAATTATAGAAACTATCTGTGGCTTTTTTCTCTCCCATGCCTTAAGATAAAAATTTTAAAACATAAGCCTATTAGCTTTCCAAGGTAAGTAGAATCAGGCAGTTAAATAGCAGGTAAATAGATCCCTACAGTTCTTACATTTTTTTATGATGCCTGCCTCATGCTAGTCTACTGTTTTCAGTCAATCAGTCTGTCAAAGCTTTGCTTCAGTAGACACGTTATTCCAGATGACCACAGTTGACTGTATAAGTATCCCACTGATTGACCACTGAGTGCCATCATTTACCAAGTCTCTTTACTGAAACTGGATCTTAATTTCCAACAAAACTAACAGGTTGGAAACCAATACAAATCCCTATTCCTTAAATGTTTATTGTCTCAATTACTGTATTGATCAATATTCTTAGTCACTGATAACATATATTACTCTTGAGAGAATACATATAAGGGGATTTTATGAAAGAAATGTGTGTGTATGTATGTGAGGGTATACATATAAACATATACATAATATACATGTATAATCTTCCAGGATCATTGAGAGGATTAAAATATCACTAGCCTAAGTCTCCAGGAATAACACCTCACAAACAAACGAACAACAATAAAAATCTGCTTTCCAGTAAGCTACTTCCACTACTGCAATCTGGAATCCTGAATCAGGAAGCTTCCCTTTAAACTTTAGATATCAGAACTATGCTGATTTTTTCCAAAATCAATACAAGCAAAATTGATGTTTTCTTGAATGCTCTTCTCTCTGAATACTTCAGTTGCAAATCAAAGCCTGTAAAAATTCATCCAACTAACAGACCTTAAAATACTAACTTAATCCCAAATATCAAAGGATACAAGCCTCTGCATGTCAGAAATAGTTTAGGAGGAAACTGAACAAAGTAATAAATAGTATCAGTCATACTTACGTACTTGTTATTTTTAGATGTATGCAATAGATTTCCAAGATAGAAATTACTGATTACTTACTTAGCACTCACCCCAAATACTGTAACAATTTATATTTCCACTAGCAGTATGTTAATATTCCCTTTCCCCACATTTTGTGTGATATAGCTCATTTTATAATGTTCAAAATCCTGGTGGTTATAAATTGGTGCTAAAGTAGTCACTGACTTTGTTACATATTTCTATTATAGATACTTTTAACAAAATTTTTGTGTTATTTATGAAAGTTTAAAAAATCCATTTGTCAAAGCTCTTTGATTAGTATAGATATTAAAAATATATCAGTATATGTGTGTAGACCTTTAAAAATCTATAATTTATCTACAAAATTATTTCTTGCCTCATTCATATTTAAAACTGAGTTGGTAATTTTTTTCTTTATATATTTGTTTTATTTTCTCTTAGCTAAAAATTATTTTCTCCTACTTTTAGACTTGGCAGACTGAGTGGAAATGAGAAGACATCCCTCCTTTTTCTTTTGTAAGACAAAGTTTTTGGTTAAAATATAAAAACAATAAATACATAAATGGAATTAATATCAAGACAGAAGTCTTGAGATTTCAGAATAAAAGGCAAATGTAGAATAACTAAGCCATGGAAAATATTGGTTAAAACTGTGGACACTGGAGATAAACTATAGTTTTAAAGCCTGACTTTCCCACTAATCAGCTATGTAATAATGGGCAATTTACTTAGCCTCTCTGTGTCTGGTTACTTTACTTATAAAAAGAAAATAATAATAGGATTACCATTTTAAAATCCTGTTGAGTATTCAAAGATTTAATATAAGTTAAGACTTTAGAATAATGCCTTGTTACATAGTAAATGCTTAATAATTATTAGCTGGTTTCCTTAACAAAATTTAGGTCATAGAGCTGTGAACCATAGTTACCCACAAATGTGAAGTATGGAAGGTCTCAGACTTCTAATGGGTTATTTCTGTTTCTGGGGCACAAAGGACTATTACATATAAATAGAACATAGAAAAAGCATGCCTGACAGCTCACAAAAAACAAGAAAGCTTGTCATCAGTCAGAAAATTGTAGTTGTAAGTTGTAGAAACCAACAATTACAAAAAAAAAAAAAAAAAAAAGAAAACCAACAAATAGAAAATCCTAAAGATGACAGCAGAAAACTACTAGAGCTCATCAATGAATTCAGTAAAGTTTCAGGATACAAAACTAATATACAGAAATCTGTTGCATTTCTATACAGTAACAATAAACATTAGAATGAGAAATTAAGGAAACAATCCCATGTACCATAACAAAAAAAAAAAAAGAACAAAATACCTAGGAATAAACCTACCTAAGGAGGTAAAAGACGTGTACTCAGAAAACTATTAAGACACTGATGAATCAAATTGAAAATGACACAAACAGATGGAAAGATGCACTGTGTTCTTGGATAGGAAGAATTAATTATTGTTAAAATGATCAAACTACCCAAGGCAATCTACAGATTCAGTGCAATCTCTATCAAAATTCCAATGGCTTATTCACAGAACTAGAACAACTAATTTTAAATTTTGTATGGAAATGCAGAAGACCCCAAAGAGACAGAACAATCTTGAGGAAAAAAAATAGAGTGAAATGATCATGCTCCTTGACTTCATACATACTATAAAGCCAGGGTAATCAAAACAGTATGATACTGGCACATAAAAAGAAACATAGATCAGTGGAACAGGATAGAGAGTACAGAAATAAACCCACACAGTTATGATCAATTAATCTATGACAAAGGTGGCAAGAATATACAATGGAGAAAAGACAGTCTTTTCAGTAAGTGGTGCTGGGAAAACTTGGTAGCTACATGTAAAAGAATGAAGTTAGCCCACATCTGATATAATACTCAATGATGAAAAACTGAAAGCCTTCCTGCTGAAATCTGGAACAACACGTCATACCCACTCTCACCATTTCTATTTAACATAATATTGGAAGTCCTAGCCACAGCAATCAGACAAGAAAAAGAAGTAAAAAGTATCCAGATTGGAAGAGAAGAGGTAAAATTGTTATTATATGCAGATCACATGATACTATATATAGAAAACCCTAAAGACTCTACACAAAAAATAATAGAACTGATACATTCAGCAAGATAGCAGGATACAAGATTAACATACAGAAAACAGTTGCATTTCTCTACACTAACAATGAAATATCAGAAGGGAATGTAAAAAAACAAAACCTTTAAAAACTGAACCAAAATAATAAAATGCTTAGGAATAAACCTGACCAAGGAGGTGAAAGACTCATATGCTGAGAACTATAAAATATTAATAAAGGAAATTAAAGATGATTGAAAGAAATGGAAAGATATCCATGCTCTTGGATTGGAAGAATTAATATTGTTAAAATGACCATAATACCCAAGGCAATCTACAAATTCAATGTGATCCCTATCAAATTACCCAAGATATTTTTCACAGAACTAGAACAAATAATCCTAAAGTTCATATGAAACCATAAAAGACCCAGAATTGCCAAAGCAAACATGAAGAAAAAAACCAAGCAGGAGGCATAACCCACCCAGACTTCAGACAATAATACAAAGCTACAGTAATCAAAACAACATGATATTGGCACAAAAACAGACATATGAACAATGGATTGGAATAGAGAGCCCAGAAATAAACCCACATACCTATGGTCAATTAATCTTCAACAAAGGAGGCAAGAATATACAATGGGAAAAAGACAGTCTCTTCAGCAAGTGGTGCTGGGAAAGTTGGACAGCTGCATGGAAATCAATGAAATTAAAACATGCTCTCACACCATACACAAAAATATACTCAAAATTCCTTAAAGACGTAAACATAAGACATGGCACCATAAAACTCCTAGAAGAGATCATAGGCAAAACATTCTCTGACATAAATAGAACCAATGAACCAAGTCAGCCTCCCAAGGCAATAGAAATAAAATCAAAAATACACAAATGTGACCTACTTACAAGCTTTTGCACAGCAAGGGAAACCATAAACAAAATGAAAAGACAACCTAAAAACTGGGAGAAAATATTTGCAAATGATTAGACTGACAAGGGCTTAATTTCCAAAATATAAAATCAGCTCATACAACTTAACAACAAAAAAACAACCCAAACAAAAATTGGGCAGAAGACCTAAACAGACATTTCTCCAAAGAAGACCTACAGATGGCCAAAAGGCACAAGAAAAGATGCTGAACATCACCAATTATTAGAGAAATACAAATCAAAATTACAATGAGGTACCACCTCACATCAGTCAGAATGGCCATCATTAACAATTCTAGAAATAACAAATGCTGGAGAGGGTGTGGCATAAAGGGAACACTCCTACACTGTGGGTGGGAATGTAAGTTGGTGCAGCCACTAAGGAAAACAGTATGGAGATTCTTCAAAAAATTAAAAATAGAATTACCATAGCCAAGACATGGAAACAACCTAAGTGTCCATCAACAGATGAATGGATAAAAATGTGGTACATATATACAATGGAACACTGCTCAGTCATAAAAAATAAAATAATGCCATTTGCAGAAATATGGATGGATCTAGAGATTATCATACTAAATGAAATAAGTCATAAAAGAGGACAAATACCATATGATACCACTTATATGTGCAATCTAAAATATGACACAAATTAACTTATCTATGAAACAGAAACATACAAACATAGAGAACAGACTTGTGGTTGCCAAGGGGGAGAGAAACTGGGGGAGTGATGGATTTGGAGTTTGAGGTTAGCAGATAGCAAACTATAATAGCAAACATAATAGCAAACTATTATGTATAGAATGGATAAACAACAAGGTCCTACTGTGTAGCACAGGGAACTATATTGAATATCCTGAGATAAACCATAATGGAAAAGAATATATATATCTGAATCACTTTTATGTACAGCATAATTAACACAACATTGTAAATCAACTACACTTCAATAAAAATAAAAGAATAAGATCAGAATATTCTCTAACACTATATAAAAAAATAAAGTCAAAATGGATTAAAGACCTAAATGTAAGACCAGATACTGTAAAACTCCTAGAGGAAAACATAGGCAGAACACTCTGACAAAAATTGCAGCAATAATTTTTTGGATCCATCTCCTAAAGCAAAGGAAATAAAAGCAAAAATAAACAAATGTGACCTAATTTAACTGAAAAGCTTTTGCACAGCAAAGTAAACCACTGACAAAACAAAAGGACAACCTACTGAATGTGAGAAAATATTTGCAAATGATATGACCAATAGGGGATTAATATCCAACATATATAAACAGCTTATACAACTCAATATATATAAAAAAAACCCCACAAACAACCCTATTAGAAATTGGACAGAAGAGCAAAATAGACATTTTTCCAATGAGGAAATGCAGATGGCCAACAGGCAGATGAAAATATTCTCAACATTGCTAATAATCAGGGAAATAAAAATCTTTTGGGTTTTTTTTCCGTTTTATTGAAATGTAATTGAGACAGCACTGCATATGTTTAAACTATACAGCATATTGATTTTACTTACATATATTGGAATGGATAGTTCTTTAAAAAGAAAAAAAATACACATACCAACAAGACAGCAGTAGCTCTCTCTTATAATACCACACTAAATTTATGTAAAACATCAAGATAAATTTAAAAAGCAGAAATATGCAGGTGCAAACTATTTTCTGTCTTGGATCAAATGCAATGAGTTGTGACATTAGGTGTTAAACAGAGATAGCATTTACCTGGTGGGTAGCATGAAGGGTACTCATCATGCATTGCTTCTTTTTTTTTTCCTCTCAATTTTATTTTATATTTTTTAACATCTTTATTGGAGTATAATTATTTTACAAAGTTGTGAGTTTCTGCTTTATAACAAAGTGAATCAGCTATATGTACACATATATCCCCATATCTCCTCTCTCTTGCATCTCCCTCCCACACTCCCTATCCCACCCCTCTAAGTGGTCAAAAAGCACCAAGCTGATATCCTTGTGCTATGCGGCTGCTTCCCACTAGGTATCTATTTTACATCTCGTACTATATATAAGTCCATGCCACTCTCTCACTTCGTCCCAGCTTAACTATCCACCTCCTCCTTGGGTTCCTCAGAACCTTTTTTTTTTTTGATTCCATATATATGTCTTAGCATACAGTATTTGTTTTTCTCTTTGACTTACTTCACTCTGTATGACACAATCTAGGTACATCCACCTCACTACAAAAAACTCAATTTCGTTTCTTTTTAAGGCTGAGTAATATTCCATTGTATATATGTGCCACATCTTTTTTATCCATTCATTTGTTGATGGACACTTAGGTTGCCTCCATGTCCTGGCTATTGTAAATAGAGCTGCAATGAACATTGTGTTACATGACTCTCTTTGAATTATAGTTTTCTCAGGGTATGTTCCCAGTACTGGGATTATTGGGTCATATGGTAGCTCTATGTTTATTTTTTTGAGGAACCTCCATACTGTTCTCCATAGTGGCTGTATCAATTTACATTCACACCAAGAGGGTCCCCATTTCTCCACACCCTCTCCAGCATTTATTGTTTGTAGATTTTTTGATGATGGCCATTCTGACTGGTGTGAGATGATACCTCATTGTGGTTTTGATTCACATTTCTCTAATGATTAGTGATGTTGAGCATTCTTTCATGTGTTTGTTGGCAATCTGTGTATCTTTTATGGAGAAATGTCTATTTAGGTCTGCCAAGTTTTGGACTGGGCTTTTTGTTTTCTTGATACTGAGCTGCATAAGCTGCTTGTAAATTTTGGAGATTAATCCTTTGTCAGTTGATTCGTTTGCAAATATTTTTTCCCATTCTGAGGGTTGTCTTTTCTTCTTGTTTATGGTTTCCTTTGTTGTGCAAAAGCTTTTAAGTTTCATTACATCCCATTTGTTTATTTCTGTTTTTATTTCAATTTCTCTAGGAGGTGGGTCAAAAAGGATCTTGCTGTGATGTATGTCATAGAGTGTTCTGCCTATGTTTTCCTCTGAGAGTTTGATAGTGTGTGGCCTTACATTTAGGTCTTTAATCCATTTGGAGTATATTTTTGTGTATGGTGTTAGGAACTGTTCTAACTTCATTCTTTTACATGAAGCTGTCTAGTTTTCCCAGCACCACTTATTGAAGAAGCTGTCTTTTCTCCATTGTATATTCTTGCCTCCTTTATCAAAGAGAAGGTGACCATATGTGTGGGTCTACCTCTGGGCTTTCTATCCTGTTCTATTGATCTATATTTCTGTTGTTGGGCCAGTACCATACTGTCTTGATTACTGTAGCTTTGTAGTATAGTCTGAAGTCAGGGAGCCTGATTCCTCCAGTTCCATTTTTCTTTCTCAACATTGCTTTGGTATTTGGGGTCTTTTTGTTTCAATACAAATTGTGAAATATTTTATTCTAGTTCTGTGAAAAATGCCATTGGTAGTTTGATAGGGATTGCATTGAATCTGTAGATTGCTTTGGGTAGTACAGTCATTTTCACAACGTTGATTCTTCCAATCCAAGAACATGGTATATATCTCTCCATCTGTTTTTATCATCTTTAATTTCTTTCATCAGTGTCTTATAATTTTCTGCATACAGGTCTTTTGTCTCCTTAGGTAGGTTTATCCCTAAGTATTTTATTCTTTTTGTTGCAGTGGTAAATGGGAGTTTTTCATTAATTACTCTTTCAGATTTTTCATCATTAGTATATAGGACTGCAAGAGATTTTTGTGCATTAATTTTGTATCCTGCTAATTTGCCAGATTCATTGATTAACTCTAGTTGTTTTCTGGTAGCATCTTTAGGATTCTCCATGTATAGTATCACGTCATCTGCAAATGGTGACAGTTTTACTTCTTGTTTCCCAATTTGGATTCATTTTATTTCTTTTTCTTCTCTGATTGCCATGGCTAAAATTTCCAAAACTATTTTGAATAACAGTGGTGAGAGTGGGCAACCTTGTTTTGTTCCTGATCTTAGAGGAAATGGTTTCAGTTTTTCACCATTGAGAATGATGTTGGCTGTGGGTTTGTCATATATGGCCTTTATTATGTTGAGGTAGGTTCCCTCTATGCCCATATTCTGGAGAATTTTTATCATAAATGGGTGTTGAATTTTGTCAGAAGCTTTTTTTACATGTATTTGGTTACTCATATGGTTTTTATCCTTCAATTTGTTAACATGGTGTATCACATTGACTGTTTTGCATATATTAAAGAATCCTTGCATTCCTGGGATAAACCCCACTTGATCATGGTGTATGATCCTTTTAATGTGCAGTTGGATTCTGTTTGTTAGTATTTTGTTGAGGATTTTTGCATCTATATTCATCAGTGATATTGGCCTTTAGTTTTCTATTTTTGTGACATCTTTGTCTGGTTTTGGTATGAGGGTGATGGTTACCTTGTTCAATGAGTTTGGAAGTTTCCTCCCTCTGCTATATTTTGGAAGAGTTTGAGAAGAACAGGTGTTAGTTCTTCTCTAAATGTTTGATAGAATTTGCTTGTGAAGCCATCTGGTCCTGGGATTTGTTTGCTGGAAGATTTTTAATCACAATTTCAGTGCTTGTGATTGGTCTGTTTATATTTTCTATTTCTTCCTTGTTTAGTCTTGGAAGTGTTGTGCTTTTCTAAGAATTTGTCCATTTCTTCCAGGTTGTCCATTTTATTGGCATAGAGCTGCTTGTAGTAATCTCTCATGATCCTTTGTATTTCTGCAGTGTCAGTTGTTACTTCTCCTTTTTCATTTCTAATTCTATTGATTTGAGTTTCTCCCTTTTTTTCTTGATGTGTCTGGCTAATGGTTTATCACTTTTGTTTATGTTGTCAAACAACCAGCTTTTAGTTTTTTTTTTTTTTTAACATCTTTATTGGAGTATAATTGCTTTACAATGGTATGTTAGTTTCAGCTTCACAACAAAATGAATCAGTTATATATATACATATATTCCCATATCTCTTCCCGCTTGCGTCTCCCTCCCTCCCACCCTCCCTATCTCACCCCTCCAGGCGGTCACAAAGCACCGAGCTGATCTCCCTGTGCTATGCGGCTGCTTTCCACTAGCTACCTTACGTTTGGTAGTGTATATATGTCCATGCCTCTTTATCGCTTTGTCACCGTTTACCCTTCCCCCTCCCCATAGCCTCAAGTCCATTCTCTAGTAAGTCTGTGTCTTTATCCCTGTTTCACCCCTAGGTTTTTCATGACTTTTTTTTTTTTAAATTTCATATATATGTGTTAGCATACGGTATTGATCTTAGCTATTGTTTCCTTCATTTCTTTTTCATTTCTTTCTGATCTGATCTTTATGATTTGTTTCCTTCTGCTAACTTTGGGTTTTTCCTTTTTGTTCTTCTTTCTCTAATTGCTTTAGGTGTAACATTAGGTTGTTTATTCGACATTTTTCCTGTTTCTTGAGGCAGGACTGTATTACTATAAACTTCCCTCTTAGAACTGCTTTTGCTGAATCCCATAGGTTTTGGGTCATTGTGTTTTCATTGTCTTTTCTTGCTATGTATTTTCTGATTTCCTGTTTGATTTCTTCAGTGATCTCTTGGTTATTTTGTAGCATATTGTTTAACCTCCATTTGTTTGTATTTTTTACCCTTTTTTCTGCTAATTTATTTCCAGTCTCATAGAGTTGTGGTCAAAAAAGATACTTGATATAATTTCAATTTTCTTAAATTTACCAAGGCTTGATTTGTGACCCAAGATATGATCTATCCTGGAGAATGTTCCATAAGTACTTGAGAAGAAAGTGTATTCTGTTGTTTTTGGATGGAATGTCTTATAAATATCAATTATCTCCATCTTGTCTAATGTACATTTAAATGTTGTGTTTCCTTATTTATTTTCATTTTGAATGATCTGCCCATTGGTGAAAGTGGGGTGTTAAAGTCCCCTACTATTATTGTGTTACTGTCGGTTTTTCCTTTTATGGCCATTAGCATTTTCTCTATGTATTGAGGTGCTCCTATGTTGGGTGCATAAAGATTTACAATTGTTATATCTTCTTCTTGGATTGATCCCTTGATCCTTATGTAGTGTCCTTCTTTGTCTCTTGTAATAGTCTTTATTTTAAAATCTATTTTGTGATATAAGAATTGCTACTCCAACTTTCTTTTGATTTCCATTTGCATGGAATATCTTTTTCCATCCCCTCACTTTCAGTCTGTATGTACATGTCCCTAGGTCTGAAGTGGGTCTCTTGTAGACAGCATATATACAGGTCTTGTTTTTGTATCCATTCAGCCAGTCTATGTATTTGGTTGGAGCATTTTAATCCATTTACACTGAAGGTAATTATTGCTATGTATGTTCCTATTACCATTTTCTTAACTGTTTTGGGTTTGTTTTTGTAGGTCTTTTCCTTCTCTTGTACATCCTGCCTAGAGAAGTTTCTTTAGCATTTGTTGTACAGCTGGTTTGGTGGTGCTGAATTCTCTTAACTTTTCCTTGTCTGTAAAGGTTTTAATTTCTCTATTGAATCTGAATGAGATCCTTGCTGGGTAGAGTAATCTTGGTTGTAGGTTTTTCTCCTTCATCACTTTAAATATGTCCCGCCACTCCCTTCTGGTTTGCAGAGTTTCTGCTGAAAGATCAGCTGTTAACCTTACAGGGATTCCCTTGTATGTTATTTGTTGCTTTCCCCTTGCTGCTTTTAATATTTTTTCTATTTATTTAATTTTTGTTGGTTTGATTAATATATGTCTTGGCATGTTTATATCTGGATTTATCCTGTGTGGTACTCTCTGTGCTTACTGGACTTGATTAACTATTTCCTGTCCCATATTAGGGAAGTTTTCAACTATAATCTCTTCAAATATTTTCTCAGTCCCTTTTTTTTACTCTTCTTCTTTTGGGACCCCTGTAATTCGAAGGTTGGTGCATTTAATGTTGTCCCAGAGGTCTCTGAGACTGTTCTCAATTCTTTTTATTCTTTTTTCTTTATTCTGCTCTGTGGCAGTTATTTCCACTATTTTATCTTCCAGGTCACTTATCCGTTCTTCTGCCTCAGTTATTCTGCTATTGTTCCCTTCTATAGAATTTTTAATTTCATTTATTGTTTTGTTCATCATTGCTTGTTTGCTGTTTTGTTCTTCTAGTTCCTTGTTAAACGTTTCTTGTATTTACTCCATTCTATTTCCAAGAATTTGGATCTTTACTATCATTACTCTAAATTCTTTTTCAGGTAGACTGCCTATTTCCTCTTCATTTGTTTGATCTGGTGGGTTTTTACCTGGCTCCTTCATCTGCTGTGTGTTTCTCTGTCTTCTCATTTTGTTTAACTTACTGTGTTTGGGGTCTCCTTTTTGTAGGTTGCAGGTTCATAGTTCCCATTGTTTTTGGTGTCTCCCCCCAGTTGGTAAGCTTTGTTCAGTGGTTGTGTAGGCTTCCTGGTAGAGGGGACTGGTGGGACAGTCCCACCAGTGGGACTGGGTCTTCTCTTTCTGATGAGCAGGGCTGAGTCCAGTGGTGTGTTTTGGGGTATCTGTGTGCTTAGTATGGTTTTAGGCAGTCTCTCTTCTAATGGGTGTGGTTGTGTTCCTGTTTTGCTAGTTGTTTGGCATGAGGCATCCATCTTGCTGGCTGTTGTGTGGAGCTGGGTCTTAGTGTTGACATGGAGATTTGTGAGAGAGCTCTTGCCAATTGATATTACATTGGGCCAGGAGGTCTCTGGTGGTCCAATGAAGTGGACTCGGCTCTCTCACCTCAGAGTCTCAGGCCTACAGCCAGATGGAGCACCAAGACCCTGTCAGCCACATATCTCAGAAGAAAAGGAATAAAAAAATAAAATAAATAAAATAAATAAATAAAAAAGAAGAGAGCAACCAAACCAATAAACAAATCCACCAATGATAACAAGCACTAAAAACTAAACTAAGATAAACATAAAAATCAGAAACATATCAGTCACAGACAGCAAACCCCAAATCTACAGTTGCTCCAAAAGTCCACCGCCTCAAGTTTCAGAACATTTCTTTTGTATTCAGGTATTCCACAGACTCAGGGTTCATCAAGTTGATTGTGGAAATTTAATCTACTGCTCCTGAGGCTGCTGGGAGAGATTTCCCTTTCTCTTCTTTGTTTGCACAGCTCCCGGTGTTCAGCTTTGGTTTTGGCCCCACCTCTGTATGTAGGTCACCCTCAGGCATCTGTTCCCCAGCCAGACAGGAGGGGGTTAAAACACTGGCTGATTAGGGCTCTCTTTCTCTCTCAGGCCTGGGAGATGGAGGGGTATGGTATTCATAATTGGAATCCAGGGTGAGCCTGTGGCAGCAGAGGTCAGCATGACATTGCAACAGGCTGTGGCACACCTTGTGTTCTCCTGGGGAAGTTGTCCCTAGATCTTGGGACTCTTGCATGGCGTGCTGCATAGGGTCCCACGGTGGGGATGTGATTTGGGTATTGACCTGTGCTCACACACAGGATTCTTGGTGGCAGTGGCAGCAGCATGAGCGCTTCATGCCCATCTCTGGGGTCTGAGCTGATAGTTGCACCTTGCTTCTGTCTCTTGAGCTTGCTTAGGTGGTGCTCTGCCTTCTGTGGGCACATGAGGAAGGAATTCCCTGTCCTTGTGCACTCTGAGACAATGTTCACTTGCCTCTTAAGCAGATCCAGAGTTTTCCCCAGACTCCCTCCTGGTTAGTTGTGGCACACCAGCCCCTCTTCAGGCTGTTTTCACACAGCCAACCCCAGTCCTCTCCCTGGGGTCTGATCTGCAAAGCCTGAGCCTCAGCTCCCAGCCCCCACTTGCCCAGGCGGGTGAGCAAACTAGTGTCTCAGGCTGGTGAGTGCTGGTCGGCACCGATCCTATGTACGGGAATCTCTCCGCTTTGCCCTTTCCATCCCTGTTGTTTCACTCTCCTCCGTGGCTCTGAAGCTTCCCCCCTCCCACCCCCCTTCTCCATCAGTGAAGGGGCTTCCTAGTGTGTGGAAACTTTTCCTCCTTCACAGCTCCCTCCGAGAGGTGCAGGTCCCATCCCTATTCTTTTGTTTCTGTTTTTTCTTTTGCCCTACCCAGGTAAGTGGGAATTTTCTTGCCTTTTGGGAAGTCTGAGGTCTTCTGCCAGCATCCAGTAGGTGTTCTGTAGGATTTGTTCCACATGTGGATGTATTTTTGATGTATCTGTGGGAAGAAAGGTGATCTCCACATCTTACTCCTCTGCCATCTTGGAAGTCCCCAGGAAATACAAATCTTAACCACAAGATATCACTTCACACTTGTCAGAATGGTTATCAAAAAGAGCACAATCAACAAATGTTGGCAAGAACAATGAAGAAAAGACAGTCTCTCCAATAAATGGTGCTTGGATAATTGGATATTCACATTTAAAAGAAAGAAACTGGACCCATATCTTACATTACTTATAAAAATGAACTTAATTGGATTCAAGACTTAAATATAAGACCCCAAATCATAAAACTCCTGGAGGAAACATAGGAATAAAAATCCTTGATATGGGTCTTGGTAATGATTTTTTGGATATAACAACTAAAGCACAAGAAACAATATAAAAAACAGGTAGGCTGCATCAAATTAAAAAGCTTTTGCACAGCAAAAGAAATCATCAACAAATTGAAAAGAAAACCTGCAGAATTGTAAAAAAAAATTTGCAAA
Source organism: Leucopleurus acutus (assembly GCF_964270905.1). NCBI lineage: Eukaryota > Metazoa > Chordata > Mammalia > Artiodactyla > Delphinidae > Leucopleurus > Leucopleurus acutus. Next base: position 7,749,721 of record NC_139143.1, read on the forward strand.
CCATTTATCTGGTTAGGGGTTGATATGCAAAACATATGAAGGACTCATACAACTCAATAGCAAAAAGAAATAACTCAATTAAAAAATGAGCAAAGGACCTGAATAGACATTTCCCCAAAGAAGGTATAGGAAAGAGCAACAGATATATGAAAAGATGCTCAACATCATGAGTCCTTAAGGAAATGCAAATTAAAACCACAATGAGGTATCTTCTCACACCTATTAGAATGAGCATCATTAAAAAGACATCAAAAAGAAATAACAAATACGGGTGTGGATGTGGAGAAAAGAGAACCTTTGTGAACTGTTGGTGGGTTCGTAAACTGGTGCAGCCACTATGGAGGATCCTCTAAAAATTAAAAATAGAACTACCATATCATCCAACAATTTTACTTCTGGGAACATATCCAAAGTAATGAAAAAAACTAACTCAGAACGATATCTGCACACCAATGTTCACAGCAGCATTATTCACAATAGCCAAGATATGAAGACAACCCTAGTGTCCACCAATGGACAAATGGATAAGGAAGTTGTGATATATAAGTATGGTAATGTTACTCAGCTCTACATGAGAGAAAATCCTACCGTTTATGGCAACATGGATGATGGATGGACCTGGAAGGCATTATGATAAGTGAAATAAGCCAGACAGAAAAAGACAAATACTGTATATTTGTATATACAGAAGCTACAAAACAAACTGTATATACAAGCTATATACTTGTATATACAGAAACTATAAAACAAACAAAAACAGCAACAAAAAACTCATAGGAGAAGAAGAGATCAGGCTTGTGGTTATCAAAGGAGGGGGAGAGAGAGAGGAACCTGGAGGAAGGTGGTCAAATGTACAAACTTCCAGTAATAAGATAAGTACTAGGGATGTGATGTACAACATGATGACTTTTGTTAATACTGCTGCACAACATATTGGAAAGTTGTTGAGAGAGTAATCCTAAGAGTTCTCATGCAAGGAGAATTTTTTTTCTTTTCTTTTTCATATATCTATATGAGAGGATGGATGTTAGGTGAGACTATTGGGGTCATCATTTCACAATATATGTAAATAAAACACTGTGCTCTATGCCTTAAACTTATACAGTGATATATGTCAATTATTTCTCAATAAAACTAGAAAAGAATGGTTACTTTTCCCCTCTTGCAGCTGGTAGCATAAGAGGATTTTTCTACTATCTAAACCATGAGAACCTGGTAGGGCTCGTTAAAATGTGGTGGTCCCCTAAGACTGGGCCCCTCAGAGTTTTTAACTCTCAAGTTACTCTACACTGAGCCTCCAGAAATTCATCAATTACAGTTTAAAGTGTTCCTTCTGATATTGGCTCTAGTTGTAGTTGTTTGGTTCTGGGCTTCTCCTCCTGATAAGCTGAGATTTTTCTATATCTGTCTGTATGTTTTTAAAGTTTTTCAGTGCTTCAGTCTGCAGTGAGATCTCAATTCTCTAATGGATCTAAAAATTGTTTATATTCAGTTTGTTCGTCTTTTTTCTTGTTGTACTGATAGGGGTGATGACTTCCAGGCTCTTTACATGATGGACTGGCCAAATGGATATTGATGAGAGCACTAAAGCAGTTCCATAGGAAAAGGAAAATATATCACCAACAAATGAAACTGAAACAACTTACTATCCGTACAGAAAAGAGAAGAAACTTCACCCTAGTCTCACACCATAGAGAAAAAAAATCAAATTGCGATGAGCCATACACCTAAATTAAATGTTATAAAAATTTGCTTAAATAAAACATATAAGAATATGTTTGCAACTTTGATAGAGGCAAGGATTTCTTTAAAAGAACAGAGAAAGCACAAATGTAGAAGATAAAATTGAGAAATCGGACCTCATTGAAAGTAAAACCTTCAGCTGCTCTTTAAAAGATAGTTTTGTCTCAAAAGATACACATTAAACTTTCTTAAAACTTTAACCATATCTAAGTTAAGAATTATAGAAACAAATAAGAGGAACCAGTCTAGCTATATTAAGCAGAAAAGGAGGAATGTAAGTGTATAATATAGCTCACAGAACCCCTTGGGTATTATGAAAACTAAAGCTCTTCCTGCTGGAAAGAGAGCAAAATGATACCAGGAAGCTTTTTCATGGAAACATTGGTGCTGCTTCAATCTGCTTCTGAACAGCTGCTATGCCAGAGAATGAATTCTGGAATACGAATAAAAATAGTCTGAAAAGCCCAAACACCTGTCTTTCTCTGTTTACATTTACTCTCTTAATTTTCAAGTCTTCTCTATACACCTGATTAGGTGATTCTGGTTCAAATGTTGGTACTCCAATCAAAAAGAGGTCTGAGAAATTTAGTTTAAAAATTTGCAACCAATAAATGGAGAAAGTCATATTAAAGTGACTAGAAAGATTTGAACCCATATTTTGATATCTGCCATATTCTATCCCTTGAACTATACATTTTTCTTTCATTTATAAATTCTAAACAGAAAGTCACTAATTGAAACCTATTTTTGCCTAAAATGCAACCAGACCACAAAATAATTAACAATACACTTTTTACCTCTTCCAAATGAAGACACTGAAATTCTCATCGTTCACTGCATTAATTTATGGTTGATGTTTATTTCTCCCTCTCAGTCTGAATATAATATTGATAATCACAAAAAATTCTTTAAGAGAAAGGAGAGATGAATGAAAATTATTTCATACGCATTTGATTTATAGGTTTAAGGTCAAATTTTATATGTTTAATATTTTAACATTTTCATATGTTAAATAGATATATCATATTTAATTTCCTTTCTTAATATCTATTTCAGAGATGTTAAGTAAACCTCACTGTGTACCTCATACTTCTCTTTTATTCTGTGCAATTTTATCTTTTTCATATAATCTGTTTATTCTGAATATTTTAAACCGATCATCCTTAACAATGTTTTGCTTGTCTGCTGCATTGATTTGTTTTTTCCTAAGTGATTCTCCAATAATATTAATGTTGTCTTCAATGTTTCCTTAGTTCTGATTTTTCATCTTTGATCACTGTGGTCTTTTAAATTTCTTTGAGCATGGAACGCCCCTGTTTAAAATTTTCTTCTTCTTTATCATATTAAGAATGTTTGAATTGATTTCAGAAAGTATTATAGATTTTTAAGAATGTCTGATTGTATTTTTCTTTTGTAGTTTCATGAAATTTTTATTTTATTTATTTATTAAAAGGAATTTGTTTTTGGCTGCACCATGCAGCTCATGGGATCTTAGTTCCCGAACCATGGATTGAACCCATGCCCCCTGTAGTGGAAGCACAGAGTCCTAACCACTGGATCACCAGGGAATTCCCCTTTTTTTCTTTTTTAAAAAATCTCATTTTCTCATATCCAGTGTTCTCTCTGCCGTGTGTAAGGAAAATAAATTTTGTTCCCATTTTGTTCTTTTATATAAATCCTAATTGATCTGTTTCTGGACCATACTATTTCCATATCTGCTCAGGAAAAACTACTGATTTCCTAGTATTTTTTTTTTTTAATTAAAATGGGTTATTTATGCCTTGGTATCCACTCCACCAACTTTTTTTTTTTTTAAAGAATAACTTCTAAATATGTCTTCTCTCCTGAATTTTGTAAATACTTTCTATTTCTAAACATGTTCGTTCATAGTAATCATAGTTAAGTGCTTTGCAGGGTGTTATTTATCTGCCTCTCTCAGAGAACCTTATCCCATTCAACAAGCTCAACCATTGCACAGTGTGGCAGAGACAATAATATATATTCATAAAATGACTTATTTTTTTGTTTGCACATAGAAAAATATATTCCTAACCTGTCTTCCACCCATGTGGGTTCTTATGATTGAATTCTAGTCAAAGGACTATGGGGAAAAGTCATTTTGATCATGATCTTTCCCACCCTCTCTATCCTGGTCTATATGAATGGAATTAACTCTCTTATGTTAATATAGATATAAAATGGAAGAAGCAAGAATCATTTGAGTTTATTGCTTGGAGAAGAGCCTTCAAAGACAGCCATCAAACAAAGAATATTCACATCAGACTTGTTTTAAGTGGGAAATACAGATTTTTCTGCAAGAAATTTGGAAATGTGACACTGATAACCTAAATCACTTAGCAGAACAGAAGAGAACTGTGTGACATGTACCTGCAAATTGTTACAGGAGAGTTCAAAACCTCCTACAGCTGAGGTTTCTAAAATTGAAATTCCTCACATTATCTCTATAATATATCTTTTAAAAATATTAGCTCACATTAGTTCAAATGGATTTCTATTCCTAGCTCCTCATTATTCTTAGGAGAAAAAGGCTGTAGTCCTCTGGATTCTGTTATTGGATTTCTTGCCATCTGTCTGAATAATCATTGTGACAGTCAGAATTCCTAGTCACAAGCTGGGCCGGATGCAGCTGCTTTAAGCAGACAATGAGATCATTAAAAGGATATTGTGTAATTCACAGAGAGGGCTGGCAATGAAGGCCTGATTTCATATAATCCCATAATGGCTTTATAGGTGAATTCTACTAAAATTTAGAGAAGAGTTAACACCTATTCTTCTGAAACTATTCCAAAAAATTGCAGAGGAAGGAACACTTCTGAACTCATTCTATGAGGCCACCATCACCCTGACACCAAAATAAGCCAAAGATATCACAAAAAAAGAAAATTATAGGCCAATATCACTGATGAACATAGATGCAAAAATCCTCAACAAAATGATAACAAATGAAATCCAAAAATATATTACAATATAATACACCACGATCAAGTGAGATTTATTCCAGGGATGGAAGAATTTTTCAATATTCACAAATCAATCAGTGTGATACACCACATCAACAAATTGAAGAATAAAAATCATATGATCATCTCAGTAGATGCAGAAAAAGATTTTGATAAGATTCAACATCTATTTATGATAAAAACTCTCCAGAAAGTACGCATAGAGGGAACATACCTCAACATAATAAAGGCCATATATGAAAACCCCACAGCTAACATAACACTCAACAGTGAAAAGCAGAAAGCATTTCCTCTAAGATCAGGAAGAAGACAAGGATGCCCACTCTTGCCACTTTTATTCAAGATAGTTTTGGAAGTCCTAGCCACAGTAGGTAGAGAAGAAAAAGAAATAAAAGAATCCAAATTGGAAAAGAAGTAAAACTGTCACTGTTTGCAGATGACATAATACTATACATAGAAAATACTAAAGATGCTACCAGAAAACTAGCAGAGATCATCAATGAATTCGGTAAAGCTGCAGGATTCAAAACTAATATATAGAAATCTGTTGCTTTTCTATACACTAACAACAAAGTAGCAGAAAGAGAAATTAAGGAAACAATGCCATTTACCATCACATCAAAAATAATAAAATACCTGGGAATAAACCTACCTAAGGAGGCAAAAGACCTGTACTCTGAAAGCTGTTAGGATGCTGATGAAAGAAAATGAAGATGATAACATGCAGATTGAAAGAAAATGAATATGATAACATGCAGATAGAAAGAAAATGAAGATGATAACATGCAGATAGAAAGATAGTTCATGTTCTTGGTTTGGAAGAATCAATATTGTCAAAATGACTATACCACCCAAGGCAATCTACAGATTCAATGCAATCCTCATTGAAATACCAATAGCATATTTTACAGAACTAGAACAAGTAATTTTAAATTTTGTATGGAAATACAAAAAACCCTGAATAGCCAAAACAATCTTGAGAAAGAAGAGAGCTGGAGAAATCGCACTCCCTGACGTCAGACTATACTACAAAGCTACAGTAAACATGTATAAATTTTGAAGGATTTTTTTTTTCTCTTTTTGGGGGAATGATTTTTATTACATGAGTTATAACCGAATTGAGTCCTGTTTTGACATTGAAATCTATATACGAATGGTTTAAAATACCCAACTGCATATTGTGTGAAAGAAAAATGTCCTGCCCAAGACCAAGGTTAATCCAGTTTTCTGGAGAAAGAAATAAAAAAAACATTGTCATGATAAATTCTGTCACCAGTTTCCTGCTTAACCACCGGTGTCATTAATATATTTATGTATGTATTCATATATATATTCATTCTTATATATATCACAAGCCACTTAAAATTGTGATAGATATTTATGAAGATTTTTGGGACTTATGAGAGGCTCAAACACTGTACCTCACTAAAAATTACATTTAAAATTCTTTTGTTAATATATTCTCAGTCTTTAAAGTCCTCTTGTCTGCCTACCTACTGAGAATTGATAACCATTCAGGGTCAACAGAGTATCATATTTTATTCTCCTTTTCTCCTTTTTACATCTTTTCTGATATTCAGTCTTCCCCTCTTGGCTTGCCCTGGGAACTTACTAAATATATAATAATATCAATAATATATTGAGATTATGGGGACACACATATATTTTAGACACTATGCATTACAGGTAATGCCTAATTTAACTTTCATCAAAACCTTATGGTATAGGAGTTAGTATCATTTTTATTTTGTAGATGGATGAACTATGTATTAAGATAGTTAACTTGTCAAAATTTTTGTGTCTGAAATATGGTCCCAAATTTCTAAGTCATTTATTTTCAGAAAGATTGTTATGTGTAGGGATTAGAAAAACCTCTAGAGTCCTGGACTTTGCTATAAACATGTGATGGTCGTGGACCTGATTGCCCTCACACATGTGAAATACCTTCTTAGACCCTATATTGAAAATTAAAATTGTCTATTTACTTTCCTGTAGGTTCTCATTGACTTCCTAGATAGTAAGCACAAGAGGGCAGGGGTATGTTTGCTTTATTTATCATTTTATAATCAAGGCCTTTTATTGTGTCAATTTCAGTCATTATACCTAGCAATGAATATTTATTGAATGAATGAATACATGGAGTATAATTAAGATATATCAAAGGAGATGAGACATTGGAAACATTATTGACTCAACTGATTTCTGCCTCCAGGAATTAGGTTTCAATGTCAAAATCATTTTACCTGTAAGCATTCGGGGGTTGAAAAATTCAGAATTAAAGGTGGATCATTAAACACCCTGCCAATATGAAGCCCAAACACAAACGATAAGGGATCTATACTCAAAACTGTGTGACTGAGAGTTGAAACTAGTATATCTGCATTCATCCATGTTAAAGACTTTTTCTTTGTTCAAAATAACATGCTTATTTCAACTTCATATTTCAATTTCAGAAACATAAGTATAGACATAAATATTATATAGTAATAAATTATTTCAAGAAATTTGTATAGGGCTAAAATAATCAATACTCACATAAATTTAAAATAATATTCCATGAGTTATATTATGCTACAGTGAACACTTTCAGATAACAATATTTTGAAGACTTTATGTCATATCCTTATTAGCGTATGTTTATAGTGTTCTTTAAATATTACACATTGAATTTCCATTTAGGAAATCAAATTATCTAACTTGAATTTATTCAAGCATGATTTATCCATTTCATTCTTTAACAGAGACAGTCATAAACATTAAGTTCTTGTCATCATTCAATATTAAAATTCATAGAGGAAAGGATCAAAGATCAGATGTCTTGCTTCCATTATTTTCTAATTCAAAACTAATTCAGAAGAATATTGAAATCACCTCTTAATGTCAAAAAGAAACTTGGTTTTCCAGTGATTAATCTCACAGATTTTTCCACAAGTTTGACTGTTTCTTCTCAGTCTTTTCTGTGAACTTCTGTGCCCTGCTTCCTGGGTGTTGGTGACCCTTGAATTTCTATCCTCAGGTCACTGCCCCTTTCTTTTCTGCTTTTACTGCAGAAGGTAATGTGCTCACACAAGTTATTATATGAGCAATATTCAAATCTACATTTATAGCTTAGTCTAGGACCTACCTAAAAAAATATACTGCTTGCACATTTGAGGCACATGTTAAGACTCTAATTATTTAAAACCTCACAGAAGATTTGTCCCTACTCCTCCAGTGTTCTTATTTTAGGTTTTCACCAACTTCTACCTCATCTTCATGCCATAAATCTTTTTTTCTTATGCCATAAATCTTTAGGTCATTAAGCTTTTTTTTTTAAATCAATGATTTTCAATCTTTACTGCCTCTCTAAGATATATTTAAAATACGTAAGAACACATTTTATTGTCACAAAGACAGAAGTATCACTGGTTTTTAGTAGACCAAAGCCAGATACCCCCAAATCCTGTAATACACTAGATAATAATAAACAAAGAATCATCCTTCCAAAATGCCAATATTACCTGTTTTATAAACAATGTGCTATCCACAGTATGCCAATCTAAAATCCTCCTTCTTTTACTGCTGCAATATTTTTTACATTTATTTCTTATTTTTCATCTCTAATACCAATTTCTGTTTCAAGATCTCATAAGATCTTGGCTATTTTACTGAAATATTTTCTGAGATGTTGCATGAATTGAATCACTCATGTATTTACTGAACAATTTTTAAGTGCCTTGAATATGCCAGACATTTTTCTAGGCACTGGTGATAGAATAATGAATAAGTTATACAAAGTACATTATTTTAAATAACCCCATTCTTGTGAAAGGAGACAAATAACATGAAATTAAACATACTCAATAACAAAATCAGAGAGTAAAAATAATATGTAAAAAATAAAAATACTATGTGGTAAGCAACAACTGAGAAAGCAGGGGCAAATTTGAATAGGATGGAGGCACAAAGGGAATAGCAATTATAACAACATTTGTATTGAACAGATAGGAGACCATCGCAAATAAATTGGAGAGGATAAGTTGTCCAGAGACCGCAATGTGATGAGGTTGGCTGAATAGTCAGGAGGCAGATGTCATGGGCCATTGTAGAGAGGGACTATGCATTCCAGCATGCCCCAGATGAGGTCATAAATGTTGTTTGGGTGTAATTATTAATAACGTCCCCTAATGTTCCCCCTCAGAAACTTTTACACAAGGAATTATACAATCAAGGAATTATACAATCATTCTATTTACAGAATACGTTAAAAGATTGGCATCTAACATGTACGAAAAGTTGAGAACTTTTTGAAAGGTAACAATGGACAGACATGACCTAATTTAAGTAAAAACAACACTATTATGTGAAATTTTATAGGTGAGGAAGGAGGAAAGGGAAAGGTGAGAAAGATAGAAGATGAAAACGGAATAGAAGTATATTGCAGCCATCCTAGTGAGAGTAACAACGGAATGGATGAGGGTTATGACAGCTCAACTCCTGCCTTTTTCTATTCTATTGGGATCTTTACATTGGCAGCAGCATAAACTCCAGAGAGTTCAACTGAGTGGAAAAGAGAACTGATGCCTGGGTATCTTGGTGCCTTTTTGAATTGCATTTCCTTCTACATCCTAATTTTCACTTTACCACTACGAACATTGACTTGCTTTTCTTTCTCGGAACACTCCACAATGCTATACACATGCTTTCCTTTGACAGATTTTCTTCTTACCTGGAAATATTTAAATCCTACCCTTTCTTAATCTATTCATTCTTTGGACTCAGCTCCAGTGTTATCAACTCTAACTCACCTTTACTGAATTCCTAGTTCACCAATTCATGAGCTCTTCACGGTTATTAAGCAGCAAGTTGTTTAGACATATAGACCAAATCTTATCTTCTGCCCCCATTGGCTATCTGGTGTAACAAATATTATGCAATTACAGACTTTTAGAATTAACATTATGCATCATTTTGCACCAGCATGAGATATGGGAGGCAGAGACCCTCTTTTCTTATTGGCTTTTTTTCTGCTGGAAATCACAAAGGTATAACACAGTTTCAATTATCCTTGGATTTTTGCATTGAGTTTTATTTGAATGCAAACCCATGTTTAAGTCAGGCCAATTGTGGTTACATAGTTATATTTACAGGATTTACAATCTGACCCCAATCCCTTACCTCACAGACAAGTACTTCCCCCTCCAAAAAAATACTTTTTTAAAAGAAAATCATCTTTGATTTTCATACTTGTGTTCCTAGTGCCTACCTGGTATTTGGATATACATTAGGCACTCAGTAAGTATTAGTTTTAAAAACTGAAGAGCTGCTTTGGTGGAAGTCCTAAACATAAAATTCAATGTTTCTGTAATTGCTACTTCTTCACTGATGATCTAGAAAGTTTACACAAGACTCTTTGTATACTAGATAAATCAAATGAATCATGAATATTTATTCTTGAAGCAGTAGGTTTCGTATCAGCTGATGGTGACTTTTAGTGATCTGCCACATATGACCCTCACTTCTCAATCAATTCAGTTGTTGACATTTAAAATAAAATCATCATATTCTCTAGGGAATTAAAATAACCTAGCAACTTGACACCCACATCATTTACTTAAAATATACAAGAAAAAGTCTTTTTTAATAGCCAGAAATTTTACCTGGTTGCTTTGTTTCTATGAAATTGTACTGACCTTCCATTTATGACTTTAATTTTTATCTTTATCTTTTTAGCTTGCAAATCCTTTATTGATTACTGTCATATTTACCACCAACAATATATGGTGGCTCCAAAGACTTTAATGTTTTTCTATTATTACAATTCTTTTTAGTATACAATTAATCATGTCAGCATACTGACCAGCAATTTCAAAGTCAAAAAAAAATTTCTTTAGAAATATATTTCTTATTGAGATGAATGGAGATATTTTTTTTTATTTTGTTTGCTTCAAGTAGTTTTTATTTCCCCACGGATTATTGCTTTTGTTAGAATTAGTGTTTTGTTTTCATAGGTATAACCTCTGAGGAAACTTGGTCACATAAAATAGATGGAAATGGAAGGAATTTTAATATGTTTATAGCATACCATTATTCTAGCTCATTTCAAGTTATAAGTCAAAATGTATACAAAAATCTATCATCACAGAATATAATTAATGATTGATCAACTGATAACTAGGCTAAGCACCTTTTCAATTTTGTTTAAATCAAAGGAACAAAAAACATCTGATATGTAATAGGATTTGTTTCTCTGTCATTAGGTGCCTGTTAACTTTTTCAATTTTCTGAAATTTTACAAATGCCTTTAGCAAGTCATAAGACTAATAATTACGTGTATTACGGTTTCATGTACAGAGACATTATTTTATCAGCTTTACAAACTGTTTTGGGAAAATAAAAATTATAATATCATTACACATATGCTATTACAGTATTCAAATGAAATGTTTTTAAAAAATCTCTTGTCTGTTTAGATGGTTCTTGTCAAAACTTTAAAATTGAATTTTATCTATTTTCTACTTTATTGAAGTTTTTATATAATTTAACAATTTAGCGAAAGCAATCTTCATTGTCAAACCATTAGCCAAATCAGATTCAGTTCTCTAGAAAATGTTTATTTTCATTTTTCAATTCATATAACATATTAATGTATATTTAAAGAAATATTTAAAAATACAGATATAAATTATGAAATTCAGTTTTAAAGTCATGACCAACAGCATTTACAGGCAATATAATTAATTTGTCTATGTTTATAATAAACTATGAAATAAGATGATATAATAGTTTCTCATTATCTATATTAAAATTAAGTAGTATAATATGTTGCTAAAATTGTTATTTATGAAGTGAGATGTATGATAAAATAAAGAGTATTATTTCCAAGTAATATTTATGGATATGCAGAACTCTAATTTTGATATCTAAGTAATAAATAAGAACATGAATAAGAAATAAATTTTCATTTTTAGTTTTAACTATAATTTCCCTTGTATTTAATAAAAAAGAAAATTATATACTGCTAAAATCAAACAGGTAATATAGTAAATAGAAAATACACTATATTATAAGAAAAAATGAGAAATGACCATAAGTGGAATAAATATTTTATGACATTTTAATAAAATTATGTTACCTATTTTATAGAATTATGAACAACTTATCTAAAAGAAGTCACATTGTTTTTTCCTTTAATGTATCCTGAATTAGTTTGACCATCCTGGGAAGCACTCCAGTGACATTTAAAAGATTTGGCATCATAAACAAATTTAGCTTTTTTTTTTCATGCCTTTCCTTTCCACATACTCACTCTTCCTAATGATGAGTTGTGAGAAAGCTTAAAAACACTGCTTACTCTTAAACACTGCTTAATCATTTTTATCTTTTGATATTTTATTTGATTTAGACAGAAGAAAATCACTGTCACCAACTTCTCCACAGTATCTTTGAATTTTAAATATCTCAACAAGTGCCAAAATATTTTGCTTCTAAAGCCTCATTAACTCAACAAAAATATGTATAAAAAAGCACATGTTTTATGATATAATAGATCATAAAAGGGGCTTCTGCAAGAACCAATAATTCTAATTGACACTTTCTTTTGCATCCCAGGTGATTTCACACCCAGGAGTAATACATCAGAATAAAATTCCAGACAGCAAGAGGATGTATTTCTTTTTTTGGGTAGGAGATTTCGGGGAAGAGGATGTGGAAAAGGTGAACCTAGAGACACATATAGGTTAGTTCTCAGGCAGATCAATTTTAGTAAAGATACCATAGGGAAATTACAGATGTGGAAATTTATTTTTATAACACTATCCATGTTCCCTCCATTAACCTTGGAAATGCTTCGTGTAGTGCATTCTAAGAACTGTGGTATCAGAAGTTTCATCTAGGCTAATTAGCATATTATTACACTGATCTGAAACATGAATAAGTATTAGCTAATTTATTGTTATAATCCATACAACTATTGGAGTGAGGAGGGGTTTTGAAGTGTATTAAAAATCCTCATTCATTATCAAATGTTACACATTTACCTCTATCAGTAGATTTCTGAGTTTCTCTTATAGAATGTTTGATAATTGTTTAGTTGAGGTGAAGTATATAACTAAATACATTTTGTTTACCAATTACATATAATTTTCTCATTTAATAAATAATTTTGACAATTTATTATATTTCAGTATTTATATTGGCTTCTACAGATAAAGTGATGGCCAATCACTAACTCCATCCTCAAGTAGTCCATAGTGTATCAGTAGAAGCAAGCTAAGTAGACACAATCAATGCAGAGAGTGGGGCATTATGATAGAATTAGCAGAAAAGCCACTGGAAGGATATGTATGCCAATTTCGGACTGGAAGAAAGCTTCCTGAAGGAAACAGATACAGTGCAATCTCTGGACTGTGAGACGAATTCATGGAAACAACAGAAATATGTAGGAGCATGCTTTGATATAAAGATCACCTATCATCACTTCAATAAATTTTCTACAGTTGTGTACAAAGTGTTGATCTGAATTATGTCAACATAGTTCTTTCAATAGGTAATAGCAATTTCCTAAATATTTGCCTATTCTTATTATCTGGTACTCTGCTTATTGTGTATCTCTATGTATTGGAAATTTTATAAATATAAACAATGCAAATGAGACAGATAATATAATAAAGATAATATTCTCAGAAAGAAAGATTATAATTATTACAACATAAGTGACTACGAATGGTGGTTAACTGTAATGCAGATAATCGTGCATCTTATGTATGTGCATGCCTACATGGATATGTGTATATATGTGTGGGTGTGGACATGGGTCAGTGTGGAGTGATGTGAAAAATTCCATCTATCCAAATTAGCTGTTCATTTAGGAAAAGTTACAAAAATCAAGTAATTTGGAATTTAAAAATTATTCAGGGTATGCATGTTGTACTAGGTTGTGAAACTAAATCCTAAATAAAATGTGTTTGCTTCAAAGTTCTTTGTTGACTTTGCAGACAGAACAGAGAGCTTGACAGTAAGAAATGACTCCATAGTTTCATAGTTGTTCAGGTAAATCAGTGTAACAGTCTGTGTTGCAGTGGTCCCAATTTTTGATCTTTAATATATGACTGATCTGTATCTTGCCTATGATTTTTTGACCCAATAAGCTCAGAGCAATAGGGCAAAACTGACTCACGAGGTGGTCAAATGACTTTATAACTGAAAACATTTTAGAAATAAGACGATGAAGTATTTCAACCCACAGTATTAATGTGTTTTTGCAGCCTAGAAAGAAGTTGTTTTATTGCAGTATACTTATTGTGTTTATTATTGAAGATTAATCTTTAAGAGAATATGAAATATGAGAGAACCCAGAACACTAGGCATGATTTTAATTTGAAAGAGGAAATTGGAACTGTTAAGTGTGTGAGGTTAAGTCACATAGCATAATCAGATTTGTTAAGGCCTGTAAATGATATTGGAATGTGTAAGAGAACTTAATTTACTACATTTATTATTTTGGCTTATTATATTTATAAGATTTCTTTAAATGCTTAGAAATAGTTTACTTGATAAATCCTAATAGTATTCTATGAGGTATTGAGAGTACTTAAGAATATCATTTTAACTCCAGAGATATAGAATAAAATGTTATTGTAATTTAATTAGCCAAATTTGTAAATGGAGTATGATCATTTGGGGAAATTTAATATTTTAACTTGTTCCATGAAACATTAATTAAATCACAAGGAAAATAAATATTATTTGCAAATTTAAATTGTAAGCTAAAAATAATTTAGGTTTTCAAATGTATACGGTTAATAAATTAAATTCCAATATGCATGCACAATCAAACTGCAATTACCCTATACAGACACACACACACACTCACATACATACTCATACAACATTAGAATATTAAACATTCTAAATGACATCAGCTGAGTGACCTTGAGAGACTATCTTAACCTCATCAATTTCCCTTTGCTGTAAAATAAGGATAATAATAGTATCTAACTCATAGAGTTGATCTGAGCAAGTAGAGCATTGAATGATATAATAAATGTAAAAAAGATTCAGAAGTTGCTTGACTTCAAAAACATGCTACAAAATGATAACTTTATAACCTAAACAATGACATCACATGGCAATCTACTACATTCAGTGAGATTTTTCTTCCTTTAGTACGAAATATTGCTTATTTGTTGACCTTCAAAATGAGATGTTGCTTTAGGTTACAATTTTCTTTCTTTCCACTGTATACTGATAATTATTTGGAAATGCCATTACTCAGAAATATATATATAAAAGATGATTTATGAAACTCAAGGTTTTTTCATGTGTCCATAAATAATTATTGAATATCTAATGTTTGCCAGGAATGCAGCTGAGTCCTGGGAATCAAAAGTGAACCAGATGACACACAGAGTAGATCAAGGTTTCTTAAAAATATAAAATAGTAGTTAACATTCATTAAACACTGACTATGGGTTAGGAAAATGTCCTGAGTCCTTGTGTACTGTATCTCATTTCTCTTTAATGGCATTTTTATGAGGAAGGTATTATTAATCATTCATTTGACAGATGATGAAACTGAAGCTTTGAGAGTTTCAGTTACTTGCTCAGGGCGTTGGAGATAGGAACTAGTAGAACTGACATTTAAAACCTTATTCACCAATTTTATTGTGTCAAAATGACTGTTGTGTGTTGAAAGAGAGTAAATTTTTGTGTAAATTAGTCTGACTTACCTTCCTATGTAGCATATATCTATGACATTCTATGATTATGACATATGTAACTTAAAAATTTTTAACAGCTTTATTGAGGTATAATTGATATAAAAAGTGAACTGCACACACTTAATATGTACAATTTGATGAGTTTAGTTGTATGCAAAAATCCATGAAAGCATCACCACAATAGAGGAAATAGAGCCAATGCCTCTCAAAGTTTCTTTGTACATTTTTGTTTTTTTGTTTTTGTGGTAAGAATGCTTAACATAAAATCTACTCTCTTCATACATTTTGAAGTGCACAATAACGTATTGCTTACCATAGGTATTATGTTATACAACAGATCTCAAGAAATTATTCTTTTGCATAATTGAAACTTTATACCCATTGAACAGTAACTTCCTACTTCCTCCATACCCCAGTCCCTGTCAACCCCGTTCTACTCCCTTCTTCTATGAGTCTGATTATTTTAGTTATCTCTTATAAGTGGAAACATTTAGTATTTGTCCTTCTGAGACTGGCTTATTTCACTTAGCATAATGTCCTCTAGGTTCATCCATTTTTTGCAAATGACAGGATTTCATTCTTTACTAAGGCTAATAATATTCAATTATATAGGTATACATATATATAGATATAATCTCACATTTTCTTTATCCATTTATCTCTTGATGGAAATCGGCTGTTTCTGCATTTTAGCTATTGTAAATAATGCTGCAATGAGCATGGGAATGCAGATATCTCTTCAGGATCCTGATTTCAATTATAATGGATATATAGCTAGCAATGGAGTTGTTGGATCATATGGTAGTTTTAATGTTTTGAGAGACCATTATACTGTATTCCAAAGCAGCTGTACCATTTTACATTCCCAGTTTACAAGAGTTCTAAGGGTTCCAATTTCTCCACATCCTTGCCAACACTTGTCATCTTTTGACTTTTTGATAACAGCCATCCTAACAGGTGTGAGATGATATTTCAGTGTGTTTTGATTTGCATTTTCTTGATGATTAGTGATATTGAGCACCTTTTCATATACATATTGGGAATTTGTACATCTTCTTTGGAGAATGTTCAACTCCTTTGCCCATTTTTAATCTTTCTTTTTAAAGATGTTAAGTTGTAAGCATTTCATATATATATGTATATACGAAATGCTTACATTTCTTATATTTAACATATATATATACACACATATATATATATATATATGTTGCATTAACCCCTTATCACATGAGTGGCTTGAAAACAATTTTTCCCATTTCCATAGGTTGACTTTTCACTTTTTAAATTGTTTCCTTTGCTGTGCAGAAGTTTTTTATTTCACATAGTCCCACTTGTCTATTTCACCTTCCGTTAACTGTACCTGTGCATGTGGTGTCATATCCAAGAATCCATTGCCAAGACCAATGTCAGAAATCTTTTCTCCTATGATTTCTGCTAGGAAATTTACAGCTTTCTTATGTGTAAGTCCTTAATCTCTTTTGAGGTGATCTTTGTGTATAGTTTAAGGTAGGGGTCCAATTTTAATCTTTTGCATTTGAATATCCAGTTATCCTAGCACCATTTGTTGAAGAGACTGTCCCTCCCCATTGTGTGTTCCTGGCACACCTGTCAAAGATCCGTTGACCATATATGCATGGGTTTATTTATGGGAGCTCTATTCTGTTCCATTAGTTTATGTCTCTTTTTATGCCAGTACCACATTGTTTTGATTACTGTATTTTTGTAATATATTTTGCAATCAGGAAGTATGATGACTCCAGCTTTGTTCTTTTTTCTCAAGATCACTTTGGCTATTCTGGAACTTTCATGGTTCCATATGAATTTTAGTATTGTTTAGAAGATATTAAGTGGTATATACCTGTATCTCTCTCTGTATAATTTATATATAACATAATACTTCAAAATTGTAAATATTTGAGTTTTCCTTATAGGTCAAAGATAAAATAAAAGTATTTAACATTGTTGTTGTTATAGACTAATATATGGATTAGTCAAAAGGAGACACATATTAGAGAAGACACATTTTTGTTTTTTTCTATGAATTGATTTCTAATATGCATCTCATATATTACCTTCTTTCTCCTTTGATACCTTTGGAATGAATTAAAGTATGTTTCAGGTAATTTCAAAGCTATCTAAAAGTCTAAGCCCAAGAAGTTTTAAAGTCGTGATCTAAATAATTTTAAAAAATTTTTGCAGCAAGATATGTGCCTTAATATTTTATATGTATATATATAGTATACATTTGCCATAACCTTTAATTTTATTTATTATGTATATTAAAAACTGATTCTAATTCATGTCTATTTGCATATGAGGTATATAAAATCAATTTTCAAAACTTTTACCTTCTTTTTAGTACAGAATAAAAATATGTCACCGTTATTCAATAAAAGATAACAATATTAGAGACTATGATGTATGATTCATTTTTTTTTTGTTTTAAGATGAATAGCCACAATTAGAATCTGACATTATAAAAACTGGAGATAAATGTATTCCTTAAAATATTAACTAGTAAAAAATGGAATATTTAATACTTTTGGAATGATTAACCATGTTACTAAAAAAAGCATTTTATTCTTCTTCTAAGTATTAATAATTGATAATCCTAAGACAAATTTAAGGAAAATTAGGAGGTACTCAAATGTTGTGTTCCAGTCCCTAACAACCTTTGCTTACCTGAAATGGAATTCTTCAGATTAAAAATATCACTTTTTATCAAAACCCAATAACTGTGTATAATACAATAAAATGAGATTTTGCAATTAAATAATATGAACCTTTATGCCACTTTTGACTTTTAGGCAACTTTCTGTTCAAAGTTATTTTAGAGAAGTTATAAAAGGTCCTTTCCCTACAGATTTCACAGCAGCTCATTTCTAGCTCAGTGCACTGAAGTGAGCATCTTCAAAATGTGATCTTTTTTTGAGGTATCATCAAAAGAAGATGACATCAAAATCTTATCTTATACTCCTTATTAGGAACTTTGTTTTCCTCAACATGGAAAAAGAGCTGGATTCACATTTATATCTAACTTCCACCTGTGACAGTTTTTGCTTGGCAGATTAGGCCAATAATTTTGTCTTTATAAAGAATAGAAATGACACTATTAATGACACAGTGTGAAAGATTGACTACCTTGTCATCTGTATAGTTACCTGCTTACCAGGCCCATAATGAATGCTAGTTGGTTTTTTAATTGCCATTTCACATTATCTTTACATTTTATCTTTTTATTTTTCTTCTTCTAGTATCTTGCTTTACCTGGAATTTTTTTTTAATGTTTGTACCCTTCCAACCTTAAAAGCAATGGATGAATCCATGACATATTTTTCTTATGAACATTTAAAACATATGCAGAGGAAGAGAGAAAAGAGGAAGAAGACTATAGGTTAGCATAATCAAGAGTTATTTCTTCACCAATTATGGCAGTGGAAGTAAGAACAATATAGAAGAGGAAGAATATGTGACTCCTTCTTTTCTGTCTAGGGACATTAATTCCCAAAGGGAATAATGATTTGAAGGTGTGTGTGTGAGTGTATGTGTGTGTGTTTGATGTTATAAACAGGAGGGTGAAAGAAGAGAAAGAAAAATCCACAGGAAAATTTTTACTCAAACTTTGAAATTCTTCCAAGAAAAAATTATAGGCAAGGCATTATTTCTGAACTATCTAGTCAGTAAGTTGGCAGGGGAACAAGGAACAAAATCACAGTCTATGTGTAATAAAATCCTCATTTACCATTGGACCTGCAAAGGTAATATCCGTTGATCTCTGAAAACAAAGTATTTCTTGGGATTATTTTTAAGCAGAGCTTCAATTAGGACACTCTGAGAGCATTTCTAGAATTTGTAGGGTGTAACTTTTATAAAAAGACCTAAGAAGTGATAAGGCAAATTCTCATATTGTTCACAAATTATACTTTCTCTTTTTAACAGCTTTATTGAGGTATAATTGATAAACAAAACCTGCAGAAATGTTTAACATATACAGTTTGATGGGTTTGGGCATATGCATACACCTATGATGCTATCACCACAATCAAGATAATAGACATAGTCATCACCTCCAAATAAGTCTTTGTGTCCTTTTATTATTATTTTTGTGTGTGTAGTTAGAATGTTTAACATGAGATCTACTTTCTAACAAATTTTTAAGTATGTAATATCATGTCCTTAACTATAGCTACTACATAGATCTCCAGAATTTGAGCACTTTGTCATATAATTGTTGGCCATTTATCTGTTCAAGTCTTTTGCCTATTTTTAATTATTTGTTTTTGCTTTTTTGGTTATTGTTGAGATGTAGAAGTTTCTTATACATTTTTGATATAAACTTCTTCTTAGATAAATGGTTTGCAAATATTTTCTTCCATTCCATAGGTTGACTTCCACTCTTCTTCTTTTTTTTTTTTTCTGTGCAGGGCAGAAGTTTTTTAGTTCAATGTTGTCCTATATGTCTACTTTACTTTTGTCTTGTGTTTTGGTGTCATGTCCAAGAAACCATTGCCAAAACCAATGTCAAGAGCCTGTTTCTCTAGTGTTCTTGTAGGAGTTTT
The DNA here is from genome assembly GCF_964270905.1 of Leucopleurus acutus. Lineage (NCBI taxonomy): Eukaryota > Metazoa > Chordata > Mammalia > Artiodactyla > Delphinidae > Leucopleurus > Leucopleurus acutus. The sequence goes on from NC_139143.1 coordinate 7,769,704, forward strand.
ACAGTTTTAGGTCTTTAAGTTCTTAATCCATTCTGAGTTGATCTTTGAATATGGTGTAAGATAGAGGTTCAGTTTCAGTCTTTTGCATGTGAATGTCCAGTTTTCCCAATACCAGTTGTTGAAGAGACTTCCCTTTCATCTTTCTGTATTCTCAGCATCTTTATCAAAGGTCAGTTGACTATATATGTGTGAGGATTTTTGCATCAAGGGATTTTGGCCTGTAATTTCTTTTCCTGCAGTATCTTTGTCTGATTTTAGTATCCAGGTAATGCTGGCCTCATAAAATGATTTGATAATGTTCCTTTTTCTTCAAAATTTTGGGAGTTTGACAAGGATTGGTAATCATTCTTCTTTATATGTTTGGTAAAATTTACCAGAGGAGCCATCTGTTCCTAGGCTTTTCTTTGCTGGGAGGTTTTTTTTTTCTTGTATTTTTTTTTTTCAATCTCTTTAATCACTGGTCTGTTCAAATTTTCTATTTCTTTATTGTTCATACTTGATATGTTGTATGTTTCTAAAAACATATTCATTTTTCTAGGTTATCCAAATTTTGACATACAGTTTTTCATAGTGAAGTCATATCAAGTATGTTTTCCAACTCACAGTGTGAAACTGGAAGTCAATAATTATTAATCAATAAGAAGGAGAAGTGGAAAATTCACAAATACATGGAAACGAAAAAATATATTCCTGGGCTTCCCTGGTGGCACAGTGGTTGAGAGTCCGCCTGCCGATGCAGGGGACACGGGTTCATGCCCTGGTCCAGGAAGATTCTACATGCTGCAGAGCGGCTAGGCCCGTGAGCCATGGCTGCTGAGCCTGTGTGTCCGGAGCCTGTGCTCCGCAATGGGAGAGGCCACAACAGTGAGAGGCCTGCGTACCGCAAAAAAAAAAAAAATTCCTGAACAACCAGTGGTCCAAGAAAAAATTCAAAACGAAAATCAGAAAATATATTGAGACAAATAAAAATAAAAACACAACATACTAAAACTTATGGTATGTAGCAAAAGCAGTCCTAAGAGGGAAGCTTACAACAATAAAAATCTACGTTAAAAGGAAGAAAGATCTCAAATAAAGAAACCTAATTTGACGTAACAATAAATTAGGAAAAAAACAGGTTAAATTCAGAGTTAGCCAAAGGACGGGAATAATAATCAAATAAAAAATAAAGAAAATAGAGAATAAAAAATAGAAAAAATCAACAAGTTGTTTTTTTGAAAAAATAAACAAAATTGACAAAGCTTTAGCTATATTAAGAAAAACAGAGAGAAGTTTCAAATAAATAAATTAGAGATGAAAAATAACACATTGCAATTAATGCCACAGAACTAAAAGGGACCATAGGAACTACTGTTTTTTCTCCTTTGTTTTATGTAAAATAGAAAATTTAATTTCAAAGGAAACATGTTAAACTGAAGTTTTTTTCAATAAAAATTCAGCAGAAATGAGCTTATGTGATGTTAAGCCTTAATTACTGCTTACATATTTTTAAATTGTAAAAAACAAAAATATAATAAAATAATCATAAACTCCTAAAAGATACTGTTCAAAAATACAAATAGCAAGAAATGGAATAAAAGGTAAATGATATTACAAAATCTACACAAAATACATGGAGAGAAATTCCAGCATTAACTTTCTTTCAAAGTACCTAAAAATGAAACTGGAATGAATCAGAAACTTTTTTTTTCCTTTAAATTTTCAAGTAGAAATGGGGTTTGTCAGGCATTTCAACCAAGTAGTTGAACTCTCAATTGTTTAATTGTCAAAGACTCTTGAACATTTTAAAAAAAAACAAACACTGAAGCATTAGAATCTGAAATGCTCAATTGCACAATTTGATGGCTTTTGAGCTGAGTCATTGAGTTCTAAATGTACCATTCAACTGGCATTTCCCATTTGTTTAAAATAATCTTAACTCAAATAATGAATATTCACAGTACCCTGCTACTTTAATTTGGGATAAAGCTCAACAGAAAAAAGAAGTAGTGTAAAGAGAGTGCCTGTGCAATACTATATATATGTAAGTACATATATACACATGTATGTATATAGAAATACAAACATATATGTATGTGTAAGTATATACATATATTTGATAAAATTGCATGATGTATCACCTGCAAACAGAAACAGTATTATTCCTTTCTTTTTGATTTAGATGCCTTATTTCTTTTTCCTACCTAATTGCCTTGGCTAAGACTTCCAACACTATATTGAATAGAAGTGGCAAGAGTGGGCATTTTAATCTTATTTGTGATCTTAGAGGAAAAGCTTTCACCTTTACCATCAAGTGTGATGTTAGGTGTGTGTTTGTGATATATGGCCTTTATGATGATGACCTACATTCCTTCCACACCTAATCTGTTGAGAGTCTATCAGAAAATGCATACATATTTTGACAAATGCATTTTCTGCATCTATTGATACGGTCATATGATTTTTCTCCTCGTTTTTTTTAGTGTGGTGTACAACATTTATTTATTAGCTAAATTGGACCATCTTTACATCCCAGGGATCAATATCACCTGATCATAGTGTATGATAATTTTAATGTGCTATTAAATTTGGTTTGCATTACTCTGATACTATACTCAGACAAGGACACTATAAGAAAAGAGAATAATAGGCCAATATTCTTGATGTCATAAATATAAAATTCCTCTACAAAATATAGAAAACAGAATTAAGTTTGGCTTTTTAATGATATCTTAACCTTTCTTACCTGTTTATCCTGTCAGGGAATCTGCTATCATGTGAGGAAATCTTTAAATGCTATATTTCTACAAATTTTTAAGTCTTACTCACACAAAGACTAAAGAATGTATTAGTCTTGTGAAAATAAAAACAGAGCTTTGATCTAAGTCAAAACATTAAAGTTGGTTAAATCAATCCTTTGTTATCTATTATATATTTTCCTCACCCAATCACTGATTCATTCAACAAATGATTGTTTTAAATGTACTGTATTATGGGAACCATGATGAATTCTGAGATATTCAGTGATGAATGAAAGACATAATCCCTGAATGACTGAACTTTCAGTCTTGAAAGAAGAGAGATATAGGAAAGGTAATGCAAGTATTAAGGATAATACTAATGTATAGGTGTTGCTGGAGCATGTGACAGTGAGACTGATGTTTATTTGTGGAAAAGAAAATCTTCAGTGACATTGAATGTGAAACCAGGTATAATAAGAATTAGCTATTTGATGATGCTGGTACAAAACATTTCAGGGAGTGAGACTTGAATGTGTGAAGGTCCTGATACATCATAGAGGAATTTCAATATCTGGATAAAAGAGGACACAAATATCAATAGAGGGTAGAGGACCCAGGTGGAGAGTGGTATGGGTGAGTTTGGGGAGATAAGCAGGGCAAGTTAGACCATGTTAAGCATTATTTTTTTTCCTTCAAATAAGAGCAATAGTAAAATATTGAGGAGTTTTTATCAGAGTAGTACCATGATAATTTTCTGCTTAAACATTGTTACTCTGGCTCAGAATGGAGAATGAATTAGAGTAGAAGATTTGGCTGAGTTGGTGTTGGTAAATATGGAGAGAAGTAGACAGTTTAGAGAAATATTTGTGAGGTGGAAACAAAAAGATTTGTTCTTTGTTCCCATATATAGCATTTTGTACTTGAGAAACAGTGGAAGTCATTATTTCTGATTTGGATATATTTTTGTGGGCTTCCCACAAAACATCCAAGTGAAAATGGTTTTATTCTTACTATTTATATTGTTCTCAGGTAATTTAACATATTCTTTTCAAAAAGTAGGCTGTAAGATTTTCATGAGTGATTATATTTATTTTGCTTCCCTTTTGAAGAATGATATATAGTGTAGAAGCTTAACAAGAGAGCTTGAACAAGGATCAGAAAAAAAGAACAAACCCTATATCTACTGAAGGAAAATGGAAATTCAATTATAACAGATTGGTTTATTTAATGCAGATTGTATTGTTAAATATCTACTTTAGTTTACAAACCAAAGTAACTTCTACCACTAAGAACCATTAGATTGTAGAAAAACCAAAACCAAAAGACCTCTATTTTAGTAATTTCTGATTTTTATATTTAAAGAGATAATTAAAAATGTTCTTTTACACCAGTTGAAAATAAAAATAACCATTTCATATAATTTGTAAAAGTAACTCAGCTCATTATAGATAGTTGGAATTGACTGTGCTTATTTACCAACTCTTACTCTTTGGTTTTGAATATAAAACACAAGACGCCATCTATAAATTTTCTTGCCAAAAGTTTGAATCTGAGTCTAATTAATCCTCTAGATCTAATGTTTATTTACAGGAAATTTGAGAGATGGGAAAAACAATTAAGGGATACCAAAAGACACAAACAGAAAAATCCACGATGTGGAACACTCTCCAGGGCAACTGACAAGCTTTCTGAAACAAGTCAATGACTAAAAGCAGTGTGTTGAGAAGGGGGTCTTGTCTGGATTTAAAATTAAGAATGAGAGAAAGAGTCTTTTTTTCAAAGAAGAAAAATAAATGGTAAGATAACAAATTAGAGGATATTTGATATAGTAAAAAGAAGTCATAAACCATGGATTTTATGACATTCTTTATGAGGTCAAACCAGGCTTCCTGCAAGGACATCTTTGGCCCAGAGGCAAGGAACTGAGGGCCTGGATTAAGGAGTGGACTAGAAGTTTATTCAGATTTCTGTGCTACATTTTCTGAGAAATATACATTTTGGTACTTTTGGCTATTAATGTCTACTTGGTATGGCCTCCATATTACTGTGTCAAAGTTGTTGTGAGAAAAATATTAAAGTGTCCCATGTCTAATATTTTAACTATGAAGATGGTATTGTGTTTGTGGCTGAGACTGAGTTGCCTGCGGCCTGACAGGAAAGCTGAGCTATTATGACAACAGTGAAACCAGGTCACATAGCAGAAAATTTGGGTACATACTGCATTCTTTAGGCAAGATTCCTAGAAATATCGAGACTATTCCCAAGACTGTTTTCAAGCTGATGCAGAGTAAGATCACAATCTAACCTACCAGTGGCCCTCTGACATCAGGTTTGTAAGCATTTTACTCAGTGCATTAAGGTCAAAGTAGAATTATATATATATAAATGTATATATATATATAATATTTATTTATTTATTTATTTATATACATAAATGTATATGTATGTATAAATACATATTTATTTATGCGTGTGTATATATATATATATATATATATATATATATATATATAAAATGTTCATCACTTCACTTTTTATTGGATTATGGAATGCACCCAGAGAAGAATACACATGTAAACATTTTTAAAACATCATAAATTTTAAACATCATAAAATTAAAATATCTTTAAATACATTAACAATTTATATGTATTCCAGGGAAAATGTTATCAAAATAAATATTTTCACTACTTAATAATGGAGAGCCTGAACTCAAAGCCAAATTATATATCAATACATTTCATTTATCACATTATTTTCATATATGTGAAGCCATACTTTTTGCTCATCAAAAGGATCCAGAAATTATTGAAAGATGTATTGGTCAAGGTTCTGTTAGTATTCTGGCAAAACTAAAACAATGAGTATCTTATACTTAAAATTTATAAGTTTGAATGCTTTAATTCATGAGAAAATGGGAAATATATACCCAAATACCTCCATAGTACATTCAGCTAAGAGTTTCTTTCTCATATTCAATATTAAAGAATTTGATGAGGTTTAAAATATTCCACATTGATAGCCACCAAATACTATATATAATTTATTTTTCCAATATGTGTAAAATGATCAAATATTGGGTAAAGGCAATTTAACAAATGAAATATAAATTGCTTTTATATATACATATTTTCTGTTTATGATGTATGCTTTTTATAACCTTTTTGAAACAGCTTTTGTTTATCTCTGCTCTAATCTTTATTTTTCCTTCCTTCTGTTAGCTTTCAGTTTAGTTTATTCTGCTTTTTCTTGTTTCTTAAAGTGTAAAATTAGATTGTTGATTTGAGATCTTTCTTGTGTTTTAATGTAAACCTTCATAGCTCTACATTCCCCAGTTAGTACTGCTTTTGCTCTATCCCATAACGTGTGGTATGTTGTGTTGCTGTTTCATTCATCTCTAATCATTTTCTAATTTCCCTTGTAAGTTCTTCTTTGGTTGTTTGATTTTGTTGTTTAACTGCCACAAATTTGTGAATTTTCCAATTTTCCTTCAGTAATTAATTTCTAACTTCACCCTGTTGTAGTTGGAGAAGATAGTTTTGCATGATCTCTATCTTTTAAAGTCTCCTGACATGTAATTTGTGGTTTAACACATGGTCTACCCTGGAAAATGTAACATGTACACTTGCAAAGAATATATATTCCTCTATTGTTGGGTAGTGCTCTGTATATATCTGTAGGATCTACTTGGTTTATTGTTTTGTACAAGTCCTCTATCTGCTTACCTATCATCTGTCTATATGGCATCAATGGTAAATTCTATCAAATATAATAATTAACTAATGCCAATTATTCTCAAAGTCTGCCAGAATTTAGAAATAAGGGAACATATCTAACTCATCCAGGAGGCCAGAATTTCCCTGGTATCAAAGCCAGACAAAGCCACTGCAAGAAAAGAAAACTACAGGCTAAAATGCTCTATGAATATAGATGCATTATTATCAAATTGAATTCAGCAGCACACTAAAAGGTTTTTTTATACCATGACCAAATGAGGTTTATTCCTAGAATGCAAGGGTGGTGTAGCATATGAAAATTAGTCAATTTAATATACCACATTAGCAGAATGAAGAAAAAAAAAAACAAATGATCATCTCAGTTGATGAAGAAGAAAACTTGAAAAAAATTCAACATCCTTTCATGATAAAAACGTTCAACAAACTAGGAAGTAAACTATTCATCACAATAAAAGCCATATATGAGTAACCTAGAGCAAACAGCATACTTAATGATGAAAGACTAAAAGCTTTTCCTCTAAGATCAAGAATAAGGTAAGGATACCTGCTTTGGCCACTTGTAGTCAACAGAGTACTAGATGTCCTAGACAAAGCAATTAAGCAAGAAAAAGAAATAAAAGCATCCAAACTGGAAAGGAAGAAGTAAAATTATCTCTGTTTGAAAATGATATGATCTTATAAGTAGAAAACTTTAAAGATTCCACACACACAAAAATGTTAGAACTAATAAATTCATCAAGGTAGCAAGAAACAAAGTCAATACACAAAACTCACTTTCATTTCTATACACTAACAATGAACAAACTGAAAAGGAAATTGAGAAAAAAATTCACTTACAATGAAATTAAAAAAAAAAGAATACTTAGGAATTAACTTAACCAAGGATGTAAATGATTTTCACACTGAAAATCACAAAACACTGCTTAAAGAAATCATGAAAGACATAAATAAATGGAAAGACATCCCATGCTCATGAATTAGAGAGCTTAATATTGTTAATATGTTGATACAATCCAAATCAGCCTACAGATTTAATGCTATCTCTATCAAAATCCCAATGACATTTTTTGAAGAAATAAAAAATCCTAAAATTCATATGGAATCTTAAGTAAACTCAAACAGCCAAAACGATCCTGAAAAAGAACAAATCTAGAGGACTCACATGTCCTTTGTAGCAAAACATGCTACAAAGCTATAATAATCAAAACAGTGTAGTCCTGACATAAAGGTAGACATAGAGACCAATAGAATAAAATAGAACATTCAGAGATAATATTAGGTCAGATTATTTTTGACAAGAGTTCTAAGACCATTCAACAGAGGAGAAAATCTTTTCAGCAAATGGTGCTGGGAAAATTAAACATTCACTATTAGAATAAAGTTGGACCTTTACTGAATATTATATACAAAAAATATCTCAAAATGAATTTGTGACATAAATGTAAGATCTAAAACTATAAAACTCCAAGAAGAAAACAAAGACAAAAACTTTATGACATTGTATTTGTCAATGATTTCTTGGATATGACATCAAAGGCATAGGCAACAAAAGAAAAAATAGACAAATTGGATTTTATTATATTTTTTCAATTATGCATCAAAAGATACTATGAACAGAGTAAAAAGAAAACCCACAAGATGAAAGAAAATATTCACAAATCATATTTTTGATGAGGTTTTAATATCTAGAATATATGGAGGACTCCTAACACTCAAAAGTAAGAAGACAAACAGCTTGGTTCAAAAATGGGCAAAGGACTTGAATAGACAGTTCTCCAAAAAAAGACATGTGAATGACTAATAAGCTCATGAAAATATTATCACCATTACTAATACTTAGGGAAATGCAAATCAAACCACAATGATATACCACCTCATGCCCATTACGATGGCTAATATTAAAATGAAACAAAACAAATACAGAAATAACAAGTGTTGGTGAGGATGTGAAGAAATTTGGAAACCTTGTGCATTGTTGCTGTAAACTGAAATGTTACAGCTGCTGCCAACACAGTAAGGTGATTCCTCAAAAAATTAAAAATAGAATTACCATATGATGCAGCAATTCCACTTCAGGGTATATAATTAAAATATTTCAAAACAGGTCTTGAAGAGATATGTGTATACCAGTGTCCACAGCAGTATTAGTCACAAGAGATTAAACATGGAAGCAGCCCAAATGTCCACTGAAAGATGAATGGATAAGTAAAATGTGGTATTTATATATAATGGGATATTAGCCTAGGAAAGAAAGGAAATTCTGACATATGTTACAACACGGATAAACCTTGAAGACATTATAGTAAGTGAAATAAACCAATAGCAAAAAACCCAATATTGTATAGTTCTACTTATATGATGTACCTAGAGTAGTGAAATTCATAGAGACAGAAAGTAGAGAGGCAGTTTCCAGGGACTAGGGGTAGGGAAAAATGGGGAATTACTGTTTAATGGATATAGAGTTTCAGTTTTGCAAGAAGAAAGCATTTTGGAGATACATGATGGTGATGTTTGCATAACAGTATGGACATATTGAATACCATTGAACAGGACACTTAAAAATGGTTAAAATGGTAAATATGTTTTGTGTATTTTATCACAATAAAAAGCAATGAAAAGAGAGTTTTAGTTTAATAAATTTTCTCTATCATTTGTCTATTTATTATTTCATTGAATTCTGCTCTGATTATTTCATTGTTTCTACAGACACTGAGTTTCATTTCTATTTTCTAGCTCCTTAAGGTGGAAGCTTAGATCATTGATTTTAGACATTTTGTTTTTCTTCTAATATAAACGTTTAGCACTGTATACTTCTTCTTCTTTTTTTTTTTTGTAGTACACGGGCCTCTTACTGTTATGGCCTCTCCCGTTGCAGAGCACAGGCCCTGGACACGCAGTCTCAGCGTCCATGGCTCACAGGCCCAGCCGCTCCGTGGCATGTGGGATCTTCCCGGACTGGGGCACGAACCCATGTCCCCTGCATTGGCAGGTGGACTCTCAACCACTGCGCCACCAGGGAGGCCCACTGTATACTTCTCTTAATTACTGCTTTAGCTTCATTCCACAGGTTTTGATATTTTTTTTAAATTACGGTTTAAAAATATTTTCCAAATTCCTTTGAGTTTTCTTCTTTAACTCCTTTGTTATTTTAAAGTGAGTCCTTTATTTAAAAAATAATTATTTTCCATTCATCTTGTAACAGATTTGTAATTCAAAGCCATTGTGGTAGAGTACATATTCCTCATAAGTACAAATCTTTTATATTCCTTTTTTTTCAACCATTGGCAGATGGTTTACCTTATTGAAAACACTGTATGCACTTAGTTACCATTCTTTATTGACATCAAGAAAAATGCTTCAATACATATTAATGCACACTTATCTTTTTGATTATTCAGTCAAAATATTTCTGTATAACATGATACTGCTAGTGGCAGGATAAATGAGGGAGAAGGAGAGAGAGATTGAGATTGCCAGTTTAATTGTCTACAAGACAGTGTCCATCAACAAATAAATGGATAAAGATGATGTGGCACATATATACAATGGAATATTACTCAGCCATAAAAAGAAACGAAACTGAGTTATTTTTAGTGAGGTGATGGACCTAGAGACTGTCATACAGAGTGAAGTAAGCCAGAAAGAGAAAAACAAATACTGTATGCTAACACATATATATGGAATCTTAAAAAAAAAAAATCATTCTGAAGAACCTAGGGGCAGGACAGGTATAAAGACTCAGACATAGAGAATGGACTTGAGGACATGGGGAGGGGGAAGGGTAAGCTGGGACAAAGTGAGAGAATGGCATGGACATATATACACTACCAAATGTAAAATAAATAGCTAGTGGGAATCAGCCTCACAGCCTCATAGCCTTATAGGGAGTTCAGCTCGGTGCTTTGTGACCATATAGAGGGTGGGATAGGGAGGGTGGGAGGGAGGGAGATGCAAGAGGGAGGAGTTATGGGGATATATGTATATGTATAGCTGATTCACTTTGTTATAAAGCAGAAACTAACACACCATTGTGAAGCAATTATACTCCAATAAAGATGTTAAAAAAAAAAACATATCAGCATATCCAAAAAAATAAAAAAGAAAATTAAAAAACAAAAGACAATACATCCATTTGGTCACTTGCAATATATGAAACTATCATTTCCCCTAATATCTCACTAACAATAATTATTATAGTTTAATTTTTTTGACTACATGATGGATATAAATTTATATTGATGGATTCTTTATTTACATGTCCTTGACTTTTAGTTAAGTTTGGGATCTTTTAATTTGTATATGGTTTATTTGTTTTAGCATTTCTCTTCATTAACTACTGATATACATTGGATAAGATTTTCTATTTTATTATTAATCTTTATGTATTGACTTTAATTTTATTTTTATTACATATAGTGACCCTTTAGCTTTTATATACTTGCAACAGTTTCTCCCCTATCTATGTGGTCTCTTTTGCCTTGAATGATTCACAGTTCTGTATATTGTATGATATGTCTTGGAGCTGTGTGTTTGTGTGGAATGGATTGATTATTTTACACCTGCTAAGTTTTGTATCTGTTTTACAAAGGACATCTGAGTTTGACATGCTATTATCTAATTTTCATAAAATATTTATTTATTTATTTTATTAATTAGTACATTAACCTATCTGAAATTAACTTTTTTATATGATAGGAAGCATAATTCAATGGTTTTTCTTTCAGTTGGATAGGTAGCTTTGATAATATTAAATATACTTTCTTGTTCTCAATGTATTGAACTTCTAGCTTTGTCTTGTATTGATTCAAAATTAATAGTAAGGATACTTAATATGCTGTCTACAATGATCTGGGAGCATTTTAATATTTTTAATAATGAAAATAAAATTAATGTCAGTGTGAAAATGGTCTAAGACTCTCCTGTTTTAAGTGATTAAGTAACCTAATAATACAATTCTACAATGTTATCATTATCCCCAGTTACATATTAGAAAATCCAGGAGTGAGATTTAGATCTAGTCAGACCAGTTCTAGAAACTAAATATCTAAGTACTGAATAAACACAATAAGTTATACCATTAATGCAATCTCTCCTTGATACTGATGTCAGACTTTTTTAATAGCAAAACTCTAAGCAAAAAAAAAAAAGGGGGGGGGATACTAAGCTTGAAGCAATAAGATCAAACTTGAAAGATTATATTTGTTTCAACAACTGCTTAAATTGAAGACACGCTGAAGATATTGAAGGCTTCAGAAATATGAAGATGGGTCATTAATAACCCAAGGAAAAATATGACATTGGGTTGAGGAGTAACTTACAGTTTTACTGTTTAAGGGGGAAATAATCAATGCCATAAAAAGGTACATTCATATGAAAAACATGAAAGCAAAATATTGACTGGGCACTGTAGTGTTAAAGTAATTAAACAAGGAGGTCATTAGATTGAAATGACTCAGGGCCTTGGAAGACTACATAAGCAAACAGAAACCTAAGCCACAGTCAACTGTAAATGTACTCTTATCCAAATAAAAATGACATTTAAAAACAACAAATCACAAACAGCAAACTACTTTTCCCAAATAGCGCTATCACATAAGTCATAGCCAATCAAATAATTTCCTTTCTTTGCTTCTGCATCTGCTCTATAAAAACATTTTTCCTAGTTCCTCCTTGTGGAATGCTTTCAGATTTGAATCTATGTCTGCTCAAAAACCTCTTGAAAAGTTTTTATTTGCCTCAGTTTATCTGTTAACAGTTTAGAAGGCCAAAATTGACATCAGTTTTTTTATATAGTTTTGATATGGTATAGTTTTATTTTGGTCCAGGATAATATAAGATTATTGATAATTTAACACATTATAATGTATTGTTTCTTAAATTTGGAGGGAACATAGAAGAAAAAATGTGGAATCTAGAGGATTCTGACAATACCCAAAAGAAAAAATACCGTACATATGAATTGTTTCATATGGATTATGGTAAACTAATATTAAACTAGCTGTTTAATTCTAAGGCCTGAGATTACTGAATAACATATGACTAAAATAAATGTTTTAAATCCACCAATCAAAAAACAGATGCCCTTAGATTGAATTAGAACAAAAAAGAGAGCTGGAAGAGACATGGTGGAGTAGAAGGACTTGAGCTCACTTCCTCTCATGAAAACACCCAAATCACAACTAACTGCTGAACAATCATCCACAAAAAATACTGGAACCTACCAAAAAAGATACTTTACATCCAAAGACAAACAAGAAGCCACAAGGAGAAAGGAGAGGCGCTTTTGCAATATAATCAAATCCCATACCCGCCAGGTGGGATACCCACAAACTGGAAAATAATTCTATCACAGAGGTTCTCCTACAGGAGTGAGAGTTCTGAGCTCTGCATCAGGCTCCCCAGCCTAAAGGTCTGGTATTGGGAGAAGGAGCTCCCAGAGCATTTGGCTTTGAAAGCCAGTGGTGCTTGAGGTTAGGAGCTCCTTCACAGGACTGGGGAAACAGAGACTCCACTCTTGGAGGGCACACACAAGTTTTCACATGCACTGGGACCCAGGGCAAAGCAGTGACTCTGTAGGAACCTGGGCTAAACCTACTGGCAGGTCTAGGAGGGTCTCCTGGGGAGGCAGGGTTTGGCTGTGGCTCATTGTGGGGACATGAACACTTGTAGCAGAGGTCCCAGGGAATATTCATCAGCATGAGCTGTCCATTTTGGCACCAAGACCTGGCTCCACCCAACAGCTTGCAGGCTCTAGTGCTGGGATGCCTCAGGCCAAACAACCAACAGGGTGGAAACACAGCTCCACCCATCAACAGACAGGTTGCCTAAAGTCTCCAAAGATTTACCAATGTATTGTTTGTTAAGTTAAGCATTTCTATTTAAATAATGCAGTGATATTGAAAATAAGATAATGCAAAACAAAATTTTAAAAAGGAAAATACAAAATAAAAGAAAGCCTAGATAATTTTAAAGTAAAAATATAAATCAAATCAAATTTTTAAAATGCTTTCTAAGGAAAAAAGAAAAATATATTTATAAAATAAAAAAGGAGAAACAAGAAACAATAACTAAAGTATATATTCAAAATAAATAAGGTACAAACTGAAAAAAGTATATGCAGAAAATAATATAAATAAGCAGAGTTAGATTATAACAGAGAGAAAAGCACTGTAACTTATTACATGTAACTTAATGAAACATTTAATAAGCATTGTAACTTATTAAAATACAATCTAAATAATACAAATATCAATCCAGAACTAATGTGTATGTTTCTATGGAGAACAGAGCATTTACTTCTATGTAGTAGACTACAATAAAGCCTTAAAAATCCTGAAAAAATCAATGCATATGGACCAGGTGCTCTGAATGAAGCCTAATATACTTGAAAATCACTGATGAAAACTAGAAAAAATGTTTAGAAATTCATAAAATCTTTCTTTGCATAACCCTTGAGTTAAAGTAGAAATCAGGGTGATGTTAAATAATAAGGTACAATAATAACAGTAACAACAGATCTTGGACACAGTAATGCAATACTTACTGCAATTTAAAAAAGGTGTTTAAATATGTCAAACAAAACAATATGAAGTGAAAGCATTCATGCTATGCTACTAAAGAAACTAGCCAAATACCATCAGATTAATGCCTTTGCCCTCCCTCTCAAAAGAAGAAAAATAGAGATAAGGAAAGGATTAATGAGACAAAGAGCCAACTATAAAACAATATCAAAAATTAACAAAGACAAGAGATGTTTCTTTGAAAATAATTTGATAAGAACAATAACAGTAATAATAGAACCCTCACAGGACCTAGTAAGAAAAATGGAGAGACTTTCACTAAATAAAACATGGTGTGTCAAAATTACAAAAGTTCAGACATGGTAGGTACAATGTACTTAAAGTGAATTATAAACAAATATACACCAATAAAAATTGTGAAACACAGTTAAAAAATTAATTTCTACAGAATGTTAGATTTGACCAAAGAAGAAACAGAAAACTTTAATATACAGATAATGGCTAAAGAAATTGAAAATATTCATGCCATAAAAACTCTTACCTAAAATATCATAGAAAGTTCTACCTAACTAATACTTTGAAGATGAAAAATATAATTCCTGTCTGATACAGATTGTTCCAAAGAAGAGATGACTGAAGGCTGTTGAGCTCATTTTATAGTGATAGTAGAAATTATCTTAAAACTGGATAAAGCCAATAGAAAAGAAATAAACAGGCACATCCATCTAATTCTCTACTCAGTGCAGTCACTGCAATATACTTGATTCATCTGGTAAAGGTTTAAAAAAAACTGGACAATATGACCCTCAGCACAAGCTTTTAGTTTTATATTGTTTTGACAGATATTTGATTTGCTCTGGATTTTATAAATTAGAGGAAATCACTTTAGAAAAAAGATACTGTTTCTATGTATTCATGTGTCATATGTTTATTATCTTTTATATTTTCTCCATGTATATTTAGTTTTGTCGTTATATCACGGAGGATTATTGTCTAGGAAATAATCGTAATGGTGAATCATTTATTATTAATGTTAATAAAGGTGCAATTTCCTAAAAGAGTATTTTGGTGGTGTTTTTTTGCATTGCTTTATATTATATTACCTTTACTTCATGTTTATAATTTACACACTCATGGGGCTTAACAACGGTGAATTTTAAACTAGTTTCTTGTTTTAAAAAAGTTGACCCTGTTTTCAAGGAAGGCATTTTTGCTATAGCTTGGAGCAAAGTCCTAACAAGGAACAACAAAAACAGATCCCTTCCCTTTTTTCCCAGAAAAAACTCCAAACAAAATAATAATCTGAAAATTTTACTATTAATATCTATTTTTAGATGAAATCCTTTGAAAATTTTTCACATCCATGTGAAAACTTTCTCAACAGAAATGTAAGAATTTTTATGCATGAGAAAACATACGTTAAATAGTGACAAGAAGAGAAATAAAGCACATTCAGATTAACACTATTTTCTGATAATATTGTTTGGTTCAATTTTAATTAATACTCAGAAAATGTACATTCCTTAGACTGCCCTGGCATAAGCACTGAGTTAGGCATGTCCATACCACCCAGTTATTCTCTCCATGCCTAGCTGAATGCAAGCCACACTCCTTAGATCAGCAAATTGTGTGTGTCTTCACTTGTAGCAAACACATCTTTTAGACACCAGTAGTTTTCATTTTCTCATTAGATTGGCAATAGCTAAAGAGAACCTGACTCTGCCATGAAATTCCATCTTCCTGTACTGAGAGTGAAGTTCAAAATATTATCCATACAGTTTTAAAGGATTGTTTTTAGGAAAGTGTTTGCATCCTTTTTGTGTTCAGCACATTTGGACAGATTCCCTGGCCTGCCAATTTCCCGTCAGTGGAAATCCTCCAATAGACTCTTCATATACAAGTGATATTTTGAAGATACAAAATGAATCACTCCAGTCTCCCATTAACAGACTTTCTATACTTGATGAATTTTAATTGAATTTGTCATTTTGAAGACAAGTAACTATAAAATTGCTTTAATACTTTAACAGGGATGGCCCTTGACAATCTTTGTAGCTCTATGTTGTAGTCCATACACTCCATGCCCCAATCCCTTTTGTATTTTCTCCAGACCTATGGGCATCTTTTCTGTGCTATTTATGTGCCATGCTCTGTCCTACTACAGAGCTGAGCAACTCTATCTCACAGGGCTTTCCAAGGTGGTCTCTTTACTCATATTTTGCAATCATTTCAGTTCTTTCTTTGACTTTCACATGCCTTTATTCTCCATATGGGTAGAGACCACATCAATATCACTTTGCCATTATAGCTTCAGGGTCAAAGGTAGTAACTATTGCACTGTAGCTGTTCAATAAAACTGTTCAATGAGTAATGAATATACTTTTATCCATTGAGGTCAGTCATTTACTTCCAAAACTAAAACTTTAAGCAGCTAAGAAGCATTTATTCAGTGCCTAGAGAATATATATATACTTAACCTCTGATTATTATTATTTTAAACATGCATGACTCATAATCTGCCTTGTAATTCCTACCAGATTTATACTGTTGTGTTTAAAATTGTGAATTTTCAAGCCAGATTATAGTTCTGTATTTTCAATGATTGTTTACTAGCTCAGCTCTTCTCTTTCATAAAGAGAGGCTGGCATTTGATTTCACTAGAGAGTAAAAACCAAATAAAATACCACTAATTCAGAAACTCTGTAAGTCTAGACTTACCATATTTGGAGAGAAATTTGCAGCTAACTGTGCTTTGTCTTCTGACTTCTTTTTGAATTCATTTATCAGCAAAAAATCGTAGCAGATCATCTGATTTTCCTGATTTGGGGAAGAGAACATATTTTGAATACAATAATATTTTAAAAATCTAAAATGTTTTAAAAATGTAATTTTTAAAATAAGACAAAAATGTTTCAACATTTTTAAATGTGAAGAAAAATTTAAAACACAATATGAAGAAAATAGTGTCACAATCTGTTGCTCTCTGCAACCAAAAATCACATTTAAATATTAAATGAATCAAGTTAGATAAATATGACATTTCTGCATAATGAAATATGTGTTTTTGGGGTTTTTTTGTGTGTCATGCGGACCTCTCACTGTCGTGGCCTCTCCCATTGTGGAGCACAGGCTCCGGACGCGCAGGCTCAGCGGCCACAGCTCACGGGCCCAGCCGCTCTGCGGCATGTGGGATCTTCCCGGACCGGGGCACAAACCCGTGTCCCCTGCATCGGCAGGCGGACTCTCAACCACTGCGCCACCAGGTAAGCCCTGAAATATGTTGAATAAACCTTTCCCAATGCAGATAAACCTTATAACTTAATATATACATGTATGTATACATATATACACACACACACACATATATATATATATTCTTGTAAAGGTTCTTGTAGAAAACTAATCTATATTTAATTCTTAGTTCAATTTAGTGTGTATTTGTGTAAATTACTTAAGTTCTCTTGGCCTCAGTTGCCTCTTGTTAATGTGAAGATAATAGCACCACTTACCTAAAACTTTCAGATAACTGCTTAGATTTGTAAATATGTCACATGTATGTATTAATTTTTTAAGAGCAGAGATTTCTCCTTGATCCCTATAATAACTTCATGACTAAAAGGCAATTTGTACACAGAGGTATTTCAACTATTTAGGGCTAACACTACAAGCGAAGGTTGTCTTCAATTGGTGATCTGGCGTCAGATCACTGAAAACTTTGTTTGTTGGTTATTTTATTAGACCCTTTATGTAATTTCCCACCCTTTCTCTAAAGTTAATAAAAGGGAAACACCCAAATTTCTAATGAGTTGGGTGAGTTAAAATACTGTCTCTGTTATACCTTTACACTTTAATTATCATTTTACAATTTTATCTGAACTTTTCTATATTTGTCAAGTTGAAATTTAAAAGAAATCATCATCAAACTTTATTGATCTACTACTTACAACCTTTTTTCATGAGTCTTCAGTATTGGTTTTTCTATGAATAATCAGCTCATGTACTTTGCTCAAATGTATTTTTTAAATTAATCTTAATTTTTTAATGTATTAAATACAATAATTTTTCTAAATGTTGTCTTTTGTTTTGCAAATATTTTTCTTAATATCATTTCCCTTTTTAGTTTTCAATGGCTTGATTCCTGGGCAGAAATATTTAATTTTATGTAGTCAAAATTACCTCTTCTGTCCAACATAGCTTCAGTGTATGTTTTAAGTTGTTCTATTTTAGTTCATATTTTGTTTGGTTATTACCTCTTTTTTTTTGAAAGGTTGAAATTAGCCAGTATATCTGAAAAATTTACAGCTATTTTTTCTTCTTTTTCATGACACAGTTTAGAGGTGCCATGTTAATCCATCTGGAGATTAATTTTATTATAATTTCTGTGTTGCAATTAAAAACAAGTTCTGCATCCATAACTATTCCAGCACTATTTATTAAATAATTTAGTACTACTCATTTGAAATGGTATCTTTATTATATAATAAATAGTACTTTGTATATGAGGTGCTATATCTGATGCTTACCAAAGATCTAATAAATTCCATTTTTAACTACTGCCACTTTATAATTCTTAACCAACTAATTTAATGCTCTATTTTAAAAGTGTCAACATATTGGAAGTTTACATTTCTATCAAAGCGACAATTGTTTTGAATTTTCTCCTATGAGTAGGTAAGGCCTTTGTCTACAATAAAATGCTCAGGGCACCTAAGTTTGATTTGTCTGCACGAAAGGTTGTTTTTTAGGTCAAACACAGTCTAATTCTTTCTCTTTTCTCAGGTGACTATAATCACCTTCATCTAGCAGTCTCTAATTGAATAATAGGTTCATTACTTTTAACAACATTTAGATTTTTCATTTTAAAATGCCAAAGAACATATACCATAACATTTACCTTTATACATAGTAAAGTAACATGACCAACTAGCTGAAACTATTACTAAGTGCAAGCACTTTCCTGTAGATTACACAATTAAGACCTGGAACCTGTGCCCTGCTCTTTTAATCCTACTGAGATTCTCACTTCACACCTCCTTAATTCATCTTTTATGAACCATTAGATCCCCTAAGTCCTTTCTATTAATTATAAAGACTACTTATACTCTCAAGACTTTCTAAACAACTTTAGTATATAAATTTTAGAGTGTTTTAATGATGATAAAAAGTAATAAGTCTACATAGCAATCAAAATTTTTATGGGTGTGGAATGTAAGTGCTTAAAACACATTGTCCAATTTGTGATAATTTACTGCTTAGGATATTCTACTTGCTTTTTAGAAAGCAAGTTTTCTCTCTTTTATTTATACGAATCTCCCTAAATATTGAGGAAAGTTTGAGTCAAGGTCATTTCTATCCTTGCTATTCTATTATTTTAGGAAAGAATAATTTGAATATAAAATCTGGAATTCCAGGGGCTTCCCTGGTGGTGCAGTGGTTAAGAATCCACCTGCCAATGCAGGAAACACAGGTTCGAGCCCTGGTCCAGGAAGATCCCACATGCCGCGGCGCAACTAAGACCGTGCGCCACAACTACTGAGACTACACTCTAGAGCCCGCGAGCCACAACTACTGAGCCCATGTGCCACAACTATTGAAGCCCACGTGCCTACAGCCCGTGCTCTGCAACAAAGAGAAGCCACTGCAATGAGAAGCCCGCACACAGCAACAAAGAGTAGCCCACGCTCACCACACCTAGAGAAAGCCTGCGTGCAACAGTAAAGACCCAACACAGCTAAAAATGAATAAATAAATTTATAAAAAATAAAAAATCTGGAATTCCATAAACATGATACAATAATTAGTTGCAAAATTATATGATATGCCTTCTTATTTAGTCTTAAAATTCATGTATTTTACTTAAAAATATGAACATTATAAAAATTATTAAATTGTTTTCCCTGTCAATAGATTTTCTAGTTATTATGTACTGATCATTTAGCAAAGACAGCCCCTTCCTTAAATGTCATATTATTCCACTGTTCCTTATTCTTCTGAAAGGAAGATTTGTACACAAAAGCACTGGCTACCTCAGGCTAACACCTAAAGTGACCACTCACACAGCCAGTAGAGAACATGGCATTGTAATCTTTGGACATACCTAATTTATTGATATAGTATCAAAGAAATTAAGCTTGCATAAGCTGAGTTGTGTTTGAAGTAAAACTTTTAACTCAATTATCTTCAAGTGCTTGAATAAAAGAAATATACCCAACTTTTCCTAATATTGGTATGTTTCTTCTTACGTCTTTATCAATTCCTATTGCTTCAACATCAGACTGAATACGTATCCGAGTTTAAAATTATTGTAAAATGCCCAAGAAATATATACATGTTATTTCAATATTCTGTATGCATATGTATACATAATCACATATAAATCATTATGCTATATAGGCCTAATTCAATTTTTAAACACAAGAATAAAAAGTTATATGTGTAATTGTCATATAATTTTTTTCAATAATTAGTACACAGAAACATCTTCTATTCATAGCTACTAAATAAAAAATAAGAACATGAAAAAAGACACATATGTAGATAAATATTAAATAAACCAATGTCCTCATAAAAGTCTGTTTAGATACTCCAAATTAAAATTACTTTTCCCCAAACTTCTTTTTTATTATAATAATTCAATTATTATATACCATTAATTACTGTTTGTCCCTACGATGATTACATTTGTTTTCTGAATAAATCAAGACTTTCCCTTTTATTTTCATGCTTCTTCCTCTGCCTAAACTTTTCTTTTTTCCGTTGTCATAATTCTGTAGGTATTAGCCTGACTAAACCTCACTTGTTCATCAAACTGCAGCTTAATATTACCTTTTTTGATTCCCTCAGTTTATTTACATTTTTCTTTTTAAAAGTTAGGGAGCATTTTTCTGTTTTCCTGGAGAAGGAAGGGGCAGTAACTACATCATGTCAACCTAAATATGGGAAGTCCCATGAGGAATGCATTTATTTACAGGGGACCAGGCTCTCATGCCTTGGTTAGATGATATTTGAGCCCTGTAGTGGGGTATAGTGAGTCCTAGTGGAAGACAACATTTACCTCAAGAAGTCTTCAGTTATATACAAAGAACGAGAGTGAATTCTGTGACTGGGTTTGGAAATCTAAAGATGAAGGCAGGTAGCTTTCTCTGATTGTACAGTCAGGAGAGAGGGCAGCGTTGTAACGTTATACAGTGGCCTTTTGGTGGGACGACTAGGTTTCTAGATTGTAATTAATTTGTATCTTATGAATTTTAGAAAATACAGTCTGCAATTTCCAGAATAAGAATCCATATTATTTTGTTAGGACACTATTAGAGATTCTGTTAGCTTTTTTTTTTTTTTTTTTTGGAATTTCATATGAATGCTTATAATGAATACTTTCTTATATTATTCTTTTCCTGTGCTGTTTTAATCCATTTAATAATCACAGTTATACAATGAGTTGAGCGATTTTCATGTTATATTTCTTACTTATCTCTTAAAATGTATTTTCTCATCCTTGGAATTTTACTCACCATTTGGTTCTAGAACATTTTTGTGTAGCAAGTGATTTACATGTATTTCAAATTAAATAACTTGTTTACTATTCATAAGGAATTCAGCAACCTTAGGTAGTAATATATCCCTGGCGGAAGAGATGATAAGATATTCTAACCTGTGACCACTTGCATGGGTTAAGTTTTAAGGTAGTTTTTCCAGGGGGTTGAATTTCCCTGAACCACATTTAACTGCTAAATATCCAAAATTGCTGAACCTGAATCCACAGAAGCTCTGTTAACAAGTCCCCATGTTGCTCCTTTCCAACAGCCTTTAACCTCTTACTGATGCACAAAATAGAAGAGGTTAGAGATGGGCATGCTAGCAAATCTGCACCTCTTACTCTGGTGCCCCTTCCCCCCTTCTCTGCTTGACATCACCTTTGTTTGCCTCATCTGGTGCTGGGCCTCTACTGTTTTTCCTGGACATTTTCCATTTTACCTATAGTTCAAAGCTCTTCTCAGAGAGATGTGACCACCTCTCAATCTCTCTACTGGTTTATCCCAATTTTTATTGTGTGTGTGTGTGTGTGTGTGTGTGTGTGTGTGTGTGTGTACCCTCTTCCTTCTACTCATACGTGTCTACATGATTGGGTTTGGAATGGAGCACACCAAAATTACTGATACATTTTTCTTAAGGGATTAATATTTTACTGAGGCTAATCACTAAAATTCAAAAGTAAGAGATCTGATGGGTCCCCAGATTACTAAATACACTTATTTTTAGTGTGTGATTTAAAAAAAAAAATCTCTGCAGTTCACTTATATTACTTTGAGAATTTTAGTTGGAAAACAGTCTGGAAATCTGACAGGAATAAACTTTCGCATTATTTTTTTCACTCTCTAACTGGCAAGATCAGAAATGCCATGAAAAGTAGACTGTCGCACAGTATATTTTCTACTTCAGCTGGTTTCTGAACTTGTACAGACACACAGTCATACGCCTGATATATAAAATCACATTCTCAAAAGCTAAAGGGGAAAAGAGCAGGGGGAGAGAGTTGCATTCAGTTATCTTCCAAGCTTTGTCCAAAAATTAATTGATTTAAGAGATAATAACACTTGGTAAATTAATTTTTTAAGTTATAAGGGGGCTAACAAAGTGAACAGAATAGAAAGTATTTTCTCACTGCTGTTTCCGCTCTTTATTGTAAAAATAACCAAACCAACTCAAATTTTAGATAAAATGCAAATTCAGTTTTTGAATATGGGAA
This sequence comes from Leucopleurus acutus, assembly GCF_964270905.1. NCBI lineage: Eukaryota > Metazoa > Chordata > Mammalia > Artiodactyla > Delphinidae > Leucopleurus > Leucopleurus acutus. The sequence continues at coordinate 7,792,427 of NC_139143.1, forward strand.
AGCCTATTAAGAAATTCAGTCCACATGCTAATTTAGCTTTTAAATAATTAAGGTATGTACAGAGGGAGATAGCATAATACCAACATATTATTTCAGTGCTCACCTCATTTCATTTCATTTTACTCTAGGCATAATTAAGTCTAGATAGCACACTTCTTGTGTTTTATGGGGCATTGAACTGGTAGCACATGAGAGAATCATGACAATTACTGCTGCTGCTTCTGACAGAGTGGGAAGATAATAGGCCAATCTTCCCTCTCGATGACTCCTGCCTGACCAGAGATGATGAGGGAGAAGAGGAATTGAATCATTTTAAAAGAGGCATTTGTGCAGAATGGAGAGTGAACTATCAATTGAGTTGTACCTGACAGAAAATGGCACTTTTGCCTTTGGGCATCTTTTTAAGAGTAAGAACAAAGTTATATTTAATACCTTCTTGATTTCATGCAATGAACACTGAATTTTCCCAGATGTATATCAGAATATATGGTATCTTGGTGTCAGTGTTATTATCATAGATAACATAATAGAAAAGAGAGACTATAACCATATTTAAGCTAATTTCCTGGGATTGAGTTTCCTTATATGAAGGTAATATCACTGACAAGACTCAGAGGAATTTCCACAACACTGAATTACAAAGACGTAGGAAGATACTCAAGTTCCCAAACAAAATTTAGAAATACATGTCAAGTAAACTCTCATTTCATAAGTTAGTGATGAAAACACAGGCTGTTTCCCTGAGAACTACAAAATATCATTAATGCTACTTATGTATCTATGGTTTTCCTTATCTATTGAGTTTGAAAAATAAAAGCTCTTTCTACATCTTCTGAAAGACCATAAGATAAACTACCTATATTATATTTGTGTTTTTCTAGTGCTTTGAAATTCCACTGCTTTGCTAAATTTTCCATTGTCTCGGCTTGCTGTTTTGGGTTTTGTTTTCTTAATAAATAGAACGTTGTATAATTTTTCAATTATTTTTCTTTCAAAGTAAATTAAACAGTCTATTCATGGCAGGAATTATAAACATGTATGTCAGAAATAGTGGTAAGAGATCTGAATTGGTAGTAATTGTTTTATGGTTATAATCATTTTGGTTTATTGTTTCATGGTTATAATCATTTTGGTTTAGGATGGCTTCAGGTTATGTATGGTAAAATCCATAAGCATAAAACTAATTTAAACTTATACATAACAAGTGAAGTGTTTTCTGACTCATTAAGAATATTATTCCAAAATAGGATTTTTAATCACAAAATAATATGGAAGTTAATCTGAATAGATATACCTTGACTGTTGAACCCCTTCCTCTATACATATGTAAAAATATATATGTATACAGGGGTGAAGTGGTGGTGGTGGGGCACATGGCTGTATGTAGTGATGCTGTGGGTTCATAAGTAAAAAAGGAACTTTTTTTCTTTTAAAAAAATATTTAAATCCCTTTGTGATGAGCCTAGGTAGTCATTACAGTCCTTGAGATATGCCCTTCCCTTGTGCAGAGAGATTTGGTAAGAATTTGAAGTTACTAGTTTAAATATTCCAAGATGTGGAGGGGACACAGAGAGATGTCAAGGGAATGAAAAAAATGTTGCAATCTGAAAGTGTTTTCTCAGTATTCATCAACTACAGGTAGCATTCAGGGTTCTGTAAAAGATGAAAACTTGTGTCCTTCATGTGGAGTAGGGCTTTAAATATATATATAAGCCTTTGGAGGCTAAACATCAGGGCTACTCTACAGTCTTGAAAATAGCTGTAATGGGCCATTGTCATCAAGGACAGGACAACTGTGACCATATATCATGGTGACCTGTCTCGAGAGCAGAGCCAAGCAAGAACCTGGGATGGAGAGCTGTAGACAGCAGGAGGCAGTTTTCCTGGTAATACGCTTCAGAGAAGAAAGGAGGGAAAAATAATAAGTACTGTACTTTTAGCTAATCTTTATCAGTGTAGAGCAGAGTCATGCTTAATTTTACATTCTAAGAGAAGTGATCTTTATACTACAAACATTCTTTCCTCTGTTACACCAGTTTCAGAATAAAAATTAATTTGTCCATATAAGACTAATCTGTGATCTTTATCCAATTCCCTCTGTTCGAATTTTCATCATGATCAATTGCTTATTCTCACTTCCTTCTTTTCAATGTTGCCTTTCAATAATAGAAACTTAGACCAAGCTATGAACATCCTGAAATATCTGGTTATTTTTTGTTGGTGTATTTTCCCCTCTTAAGGGTGTTTCACGTGTATTTCCATAAGAATTTTTAACTGTTCATGGAAGATGAATTTAATATTATTTTAACCCAGAAGTTTCTTTTATTTGTATTCATTATGATAATGCTACTAGTCAATTTATAAACATGTATACCTTCTATTTATTAGTATATGTAACCCTAGGCCCTTTATCTTTCAAATTGAACTTATAATCTATCAGATTTTCCATATTGACAAATATAAAATTAATGTATCAGTTCTGCAACTACGTGTTTTGGCAAAATGTTCTGAAAACCATTTCTCCTTTAGTTATTGAAAAATTCATTAATAAACTTATACATTTAGAGGGGTTATCAAAGCTTTAAAGCACTTTTAAAGTCAACTCAGAAAGAAAGTCACAGGATTTTTAAAAGATTTTATAGAAGAAATTCCTAACTCACTTATCAATTAATTTGAATGCTTATACATTTATTCCTGCGTTTAACTGTATCTAAATAAATCATTCTAAGTGTCTGTTCTATCTCTTTATGCTTCAAATTATTCTCTTTTCTGTCTTCTGGGTAGATAGAAAATTATCAGGCATTATTTAAGTCCCACTATTCTACTTGAAATCTGCTAAGTCATTCTTCAATGGAAAGTTAAACAATATAAACATATATTTTATATATATATAAAATAAAATATTTATATAAAATAAAAAATATATAAAATAAAACATATATATATATATCAAATAAAACATTATGATTTAGGGAAGCTACCAGTGGCATTATTTGGGAATTGAAAAATTATGTAGTAAAAGAAGAGAATTTATCATTCCACTGAGTCATCTGAATATGTGATTATCATTTATGAGCCTTTAATTACATTATTCATCATGATCGACAACAAATGGTTGAAAATCTGTTTTGAATAACACTGTAGGTGGCTGTGAAAAACATACTAATCGTGGCGATAACTTGCACTTGAATAGGATTAAAATTTTAATCTTGTTCTATTGAGAAATTCAGATTTGATAGACATTCTGTTTGATGTAAAAAATGATATAAGCAATATTAGATATTATTCCTGGTTGACAATAGTTATTAGAAAATATGCGTATTTGGTTACTGAGAGCTTGAAGAAAATTGGTGGTCACACATACATTTATAGTGTGAACCGCTAGGATAATATAAAAAAAAATTTCAATTTTAACCACAGACCAAGCAAAGTAAAAGTTCTGCAAGGATCTATCTCTAATTAGTGAACTAAGGAGCAAATCAATTATTTTATTTTATAAATCTTAAAAATCTATGTAAAGTTTTTACCAAGAAAGATCTTTTATATATAGTACATATCCACAACTCCTTTTCCAAATCTCTTAAATCCCAAAAGCTCTAGAAACAAACATAGTCATATGGTCCATAAGTGGAAATCTTGTGTGAATTAGCATGAGTTTACTCATGATCTTTATGTATTTCAGTGTGATTATATATATGTTTTGCTGAAAATATGTTAACATATTTGAAAATATGTTAATTTAGATTTGGGACTGTATGTACTCATTAATTTTATAAATCTGAAAATTCTAAATTCTGCAAGACATCTGCCCTGAGAGGTTTCTGATAAGTAACTATGGACATAAACAACAAGAAACACTAGTTTATATAACTTCTGTCCATTTTGCAATGGCTTATTTATTAAAAAATAACTAATGTCTCAATAATATAATATTTAACTGCATTGGACTTAATGAATATAAATTTCCATATGTGCCAATAAGCTGGCATTGAAAACAAAACTTTCTACCCCTTCTTATGATACCAATCACTTGGCCAAAATGGTACTAGTTTATACCGATGTCTTGGCCAATTATTATTTTTTAAATTATTGTTTATTGGAGTATAGTTGATTTACAATGTTGTGTTAGTTTCTGCTGTACAGCAAAGTGAATCAGTTATACATATACATATATCCACTCTTTTTTAGATTCTATTCCCATATAGGTCATTACAGAGTATTAAGTAGAGCTCCCTGTGCTACATATTAGGTTCTTACTAGTTATCTACTTTATATATAGTAGTGTGTATGTGTCAATCCCAACCTCCCAATTTATCCCCCTCCCTTTCCCCCTTGGTAGCCATAAGTTTGTTTTCTACATCTGTGACTCTATTTCTATTTTGTAAATAGTTCATTTGTACCATTTTTTTAGATTCCACATATATACGATATCATATGATATTTGTCTTTCAAAATAAAGACTTATTTAAAACAAATGGCATTATCTTGTTCCTTTTTATGACTGAGTAATAGTCCATTCTATATATGTACCACATCTTCTCTATCCATTCCTTTGTTGATGGACATTTAAGTTGCTTCCATGTCCTGGCTATTGTAAGTAGAGCTGCTATGAACATTGGGGTACATGCATGTTTTTGAATTATGGTTTTCTCAGGGTATATGCCCTGTAGTGGGATTGCTGGGTCATATGGTAGTTCTATTTTTAGTTTTTTAAGGAACCTCCATACTGTTCTCCATAGTGAGAGAACATTCCCACCAGCAGTGCAAGAGGGTTCCCTTTCCTCCACACCCTCTCCAGTATTTATTGTTTGTAGATTTTTTGATGATGGCCATTCTAACCAATTATTAATTGGGCTCCTTTCACTCTCAGAAATATCATGATTCTGATTATTCTGATTCTGATTATAAATTAAACATCTTCCTCTTCCTTCCACTCCTTGACACCCTTCATTCTGGTCTGTCTCCCCACTTCAACATCCCAGTGCTGGGAAAATCCGACTCTTCTTTCAGGATTCCCCATATCTAGGAAGCTGCTTAGGACTGTCCAGACACATGATTAATTGAGGGGAGAGGGTTTCCAGTGTTAAGCCATATATTCAATATAAGCGAAGTTATTCATTGTTCTTTTTAAGATTAAAAAAAATAGGAACTCATATATTTTAGCACCACAATAGATCACTGTGAGCACTTCATGGATTCTTCTTCGATCTGGGTAAATATAGGTTTGGGGATGGAACCAGGGGAAGAAGAGGGTGGGCAGAGAATCAGTGGCACAACATTCTGTGCCTGAAAATGGGGCTGACTTCTCACTTTGTTGTGTTTTTCTTTTTATGTTCTATAGCACATTTTAATGCAGTTGTATATATACAGATTCATAGAAAATCTTGAATTATAAGTGTAGGTAAGGCAAGTTTCCCTTGTAGTTCAACTCAGTCAATTTTCTTTCAAAGCATGCTCCAAGTCACCTAGTCACCTTCTGCTTTACGCTCCGTATCTAAATGCGTGTGGATGACTTTAAGATGTATTTAGGTTCTGTGAAAGTATACATATTTAGCTGTATGCCAATTTCCCAACCATTTTTATTCCCTTAGATTCACTGTTATACTAATGTTATACTATATTTTTTGTAAAATATTGCATTACCAGTATTTTTGTTACAACAAGACAATTGTAACTATTTACAATACAGTAACTTTATTTCACTTCTTTCTCCTTTTTGTTTGTTAGGAAAGAATTTGATGCTATATAAAGACAAAGTTTCTCTAAGCCAATAAAATTATTGTTTCCTCTAAAACTTTTACAAACTGACCACCTCTCCCCAAAATAACTTAAAATCAACCTGCCTTGGGCAAACACATGCTGTTTACTTCTGTTCTATTTCAGTCTGATAACGTGTAACAGATGAATTGTGAATATGGATCTGGAGCAGTTCCCTTAACAGATGTGAGTGAATCAATGAGCAGTCAGAGAGAGTTTAGAAATTATATAATCAACAATATCTTCATGACCTTTAGAAATACCACTTACCAATTAAATCATGATTTTGTGACCTTGGAAGTTATTATGAAGTAACTTCATGTATTTATGAAGTTACCTTAAGATAGCACTCACACAAGTAGAGAAGATTTCTCAAATTGGATTATTGCTCTGATTTCTGTTGAAGAAAGTTATTTTTACAGGAATCTATTTGGGTTTCTTTCTGATATAAATATGAGTTTCTAAAATCTATCTGGTTAAAAATTATGGCCTCCTTAGAGTATATCATCCATTGGAGGCAAATGCAAAATTCTTTAGAGGAAATACATGTTCTTGATATATTTTAAAAATTCTTTAAATATATATTGCTAACTTTTAATTTTACTATGCTCCTTTTCAGAACACATAGGACACCAAAAAGATTTTTCTCTGATGGCTGTTTCCTGTGTAGATTTTCCTGTTTATCTGCCATTTCCACATTGGAGCTAAATCAAATGTACATACATAATTTGAAGACTGAATTCAGTGCCTGTTCAGGCCGAAAACTGTATGCATTAAGATAAGAGGGAACAAGGAACTGGAGGAAAAATAACCTTGGCAATTGTCTTCTGTTTGCTAATGCAATACGTTTAGCTAAATCAAAGAACCCTTATTATGAGTTTTCAATTTCTCTTTAACATAAAAATACAAAGAAAATATATTTATAGAATATTTTTAAATTATTGATTTGGCTGAATTTATTTATTTTTACCATAAAATTTGAAAGATGATCCTACTAATAACTACATGAATGAAGAAAAAAGATTTGACCCCAAAACATTTTGCTTTTATATTTCTACTTAAACGGCAGAATGTATAAAACAATACTTTTCTTTTTAAGCTAAAAAAGTTCTTATAAAAAAAGTAGTGGTGTAGTTTAGAAAATAAATGTTTAGAACTTGAATCAGGAGATAGGCTTTTTATTCAGTGCCTAAGTAAACTGGAAAGGACATTTTGTCTTCTCCTCATTTTCAACATGCAAAACAAACTTTGGGGAGGGTAAATGCATAATATATTTTAAAACAGATTTGAAACATTTCGACATGCAATGAGGTGACATTAACTCAAAACAATGGTTATGTCAAGGGTTCAATATGACCCTTCCTTTTTCTACTAGAAAAAATTGTTTATATTTTTAACAGCAACTATAGCAAAGTTGAGGCTAGCTTACTCTTCAATAAATAAACAAAACTGTTATTTAATATAAAATATCTTATTTTGTGGAACACAAGCCTATTTAGTAGCAAACTAAACTATAATAATTATAACTCAAACAGCACTCCTAAATGGTAATGAAGAATTCTGGTTATTAATTTGTCAAACAAACATTTTTTTTTTAATCGAGACCGGAATCTCATGGGACTGACTTTCAAGAACTAAGATGACATTAATAAAAATTTAATCAATACATATAAATGCACAACAGTGATTGGGGCCTGATTTCAGAATAGCAATCATGCAAATCTGCATTCCCAGTATAATCTGATAACCACTCACCTATGATCTATATTTGTTCAGGATGAAATGGTAATATTTGGATATATATATATATATATATATATCCTGTTTAGATAACAGGATGAATTTTGATTTTATTTGTAAATCCTCTTATCAATGTAAAGGACACTTTTCTCTTTGGGATAGTTGTAAAGCTTGACCCATTTTCAAATACAAAGTTCCTTGCTTCTCTCAGTTAATTCACACAAATAAATAAAGCAAATTATCAACACCAACACCAACAACAAAATTATTCCAATAGCTATTTTCTCTCCAAACTAAGGTTTAAATTAAAAGTATTACGTTTTATGTCTTAAATTTGTATGCAGGTAGAAAACTGAAAACATCTAATTTACTTTAAAAAGACTGTCTAATAATTGTGGGGGGTTTTAAAATATGGATATGGAAAGATACTGTTGATATAGAATCTAAATTAGATTAATGTTAATAAGCATTTTGATGTTATTCTTGATGTAGTTTGTTGTTCCAGATAGATAAGTTATTTTCTGGTATTCATGCCAATGTGAAATCCAAGGAACCTTTCAGGCCAGGGTCATTAAAATAATCTGATAACCTTTAATCATCATGTGCAACATTATGCCACTTAACAAAAATTGAGTTGAAATGCATCATTAGGCAGATACTATATATAGCTGGTATTTTTCTTATTTGCGCAAAGTTAGTAACAAAGGTTTTACTGGCTTACATACAAAATTAAGAATAATGATGTTATGGAACAAATCAATGTTTTTAACGGAAGGTAATTTCAAAAAAGAATATATATTTGTTCAGGGAAGCATAAGGGGCAGATAATAGGTCTCATTAAATGTTGGCTTCTGGAAGTCAGGGTTTATGTAACAGCTTTATAGTATATCCCCCTTAGTCTGTATCATTGTTACTACTTAAAATTCCAAGGTTCAAATGGATCTTTAGTCACTCTCATTTGATAGTTCTATTTCATTGTACACATTATTGTTTAAAAATTAAATTTAATTAATTTTTTATACAGCAGGTTCTTATTAGTTATCTATTTTGTACATATTAGTGTATATCCATCAATCCCGATCTCCCAGTTCATCCCACCATCACCACCCCCCACCACTACACATTTTTAAGTGATCATAAATCCATAGCTTAAAACATCTCTGGTAATGGTGAATTCAGTATTTGTTAAAGCAGGTTATCTATATTACCATGGCAAATTATATACATAATAAGTCTTTTGAGTTGAATGAAATAATTGATTAACTATCAATATATTAACATTCTAATCTATGGGAAATGGGACATCTATGAAAGTCACAAATTCCCTCATGTTCTTTTGAAGATTCTCTGTTTAAGATTCCTTACCTCAAGCTCAAAATGGATTAAAGACCTAAATGTAAGGCCAAACACTGTAAAACTCTTAGAGGAAAACATAGGCAGAACACTCTATGACATAAATCACAGCAAAATCCTTTTTGACCCACCTCCTAGAGAAATGGAAAAAAACCCAAAAATAAACAAATGGGACCTAATGAAACTTAAAAACTTTGCACAGCAAAGGAAACCATAAACAAGACGAAAAGACAGCCCTCAGAATGGGAGAAAACATTTGCAAATGAAGCAGCTAACAAAGGATTAATCTCCAAAATATACAAGCAGCTCATACAACTCAATATCAAAAAAACAAACAATCCAATCCAAAAATGGGCAGAAGACCTAAATAGACATTTATCCAAAGAAGATATACAGATTGCCATCAAACACATGAAAGGATGCTGAACATCACTAATCATTAGAGAAATGCAAATCAAAACTACAATGAGGTATCACCTCACACTGGTCAGAATGGCCATCATCAAAAACTCTACAAACAATAAATGCTGGAGAGGGTGTGGAAAAAAGGGAACCCTCTTGCACTGTTGGTGGGAATGTAAATTGATACAGACACTATGGAGAACAGTATGGAGGTTCCTTAAAAAACTAAATATAGAACTACCATATGACCCAGAAATCCCTCTACTGGGGATATATCCTGAGAAAACCATAATTCAAAAAGAGTCATGTACCACAATGTTCACTGCAACATTATTTACGATAGCCAGGACACTGAAGCAACCAGTGTCCATTGACAGATGAATGGATAAAGAAAATGTGGCACATATAAACAATGGAATATTACTCAGCCAGAAAAAGAAACAAAATTGAGTTATTTGTAGTGAGGTGGATGGACCTAGAGTGTGTCATACGGAGTGAAGTAAGTCAGAAAGAGAAAAACAAATACCGTATGCTAACACATATATATGGAATCTAAAAAAATATAAAAAGGTTCTGAAGAACCTAGGGGCAAGACAGGAATGAAGACGCAGATGTAGAGAATGGACTCAAGGACATGGGGAAGGGGAAGGTTAAGCTGAAACGAAGTAAGAGAGTGGCATGGACATATATACACTACCAAATGTAAAACAGATAGCTAGTGGGAAGCAGCCACATAGCACAGGGAGATCAGTTCAATGTGTTTTGTGACCACCAAGAGGGGTGGGATAGGGAGGAAGGGAGATGCAGAGGGAGGAGATATGGGGATATATGTATAGCTGATTCACTTTTTTATACCGCAGCAACTAACAGACAATGTAAAGCAATTATATTCCAATAAAGGTGTTAAAAAAAAGTCTACAAAATTGTACGTGTAAACAAAAATGACAACAAATACATTTGTACAGAAGAATGAACGGAAGAAAATAAAGAAAACGTTAACAATCAAAAAAACAAGGGGGACTACAATTAGAATGTGAAAGTTTTAATGTGATGTAACATATACTAGTTATGTTTGCTGATATGGTTTAATGTGTTTTGCTGATCATTTATTCTGTTAAACTAGCTTTAAATAAATGGGCTTGTATTAAAAAAAAAGATTTCTTATATCATTTCACTATGTATTTTAAGTATTTCAGAGAAAGAGAGAGAGAGAGACAGAGACAGAGAAACTGACATTCTGTCTTGACCTACTGATCCTATTAAATGTATCTGAATGGAACTCAGGTCCACCAAATTTTCTTTTTTAATGGAATTAACGTGCTTGAAAAGAGTTACCAATGATTTCAAGTACTTCCCTGTCTTGTCTATAAGTTGATGATACTGATGCTGTCAAACAATTAAATACTGTTCAGATCATTTTAAAAAAACCAACAGAGACTTTTAGTTATTGTTCCAGTTAGAATAAGATCATTAATTAGCTAACTAATTATTACCTACAACAACCTTGCAGAAATACTGTTATAAAGAAACAGTGGAAGACCAAGTGTATAGTCAATGGGGTGCCCAATGAGATGCAAAGCTCTCTAGCTGACATAGCAGAAGATAAGACATGCCCTTCCCAACCAGTAGTCAAATCTCACTATCTCCAATGTAATAATAACATATTCATCTTACTCTTCTATGACTGTGTGCTTGAAGCAGAAGGCAGTTTAGAAAGTTTATAATTATTGTCCAGTGATTGGCTCACAAGAAGCTGAGGTATGAAGAGTTCACTGTAGTCATTATTTTAAAAACTATAGGGACTTCCCTGGTGGCGCTGTGGTTAAGAATCCACCTGCCAATGCAGGGTACATGGGTTCAAGCCCTGGTCCAGGAAGATCCCACATGCTGTGGACCAACTAAGCCCATGTGCCACAGCTACTGAGCCTGTGCTCTAGAGCCTGCGAGCCACAACTACTGAGCCCGCACCACAACTACTGAAGCCCACACGCCTACAGCCTGTGCTCTGCAACAAGAGAAGCCACCGCAACGAGAAGCCTGTGCACCGCAACGAAGAGTGTCCCCTGTTCGCCGCAACTAGAGAAAGCCCACGCACAGCAACGAAGACCCAACACAGCCAAAAATAACTAACTAAATAAATAAACACTATAACAATTGCAATATTGTAATAATTAAAAACTAGAAGTAAACCTGTCCACATGCATTCACGTAGAATAAAGACCCATATATCTATTAATTTAAAAATGTAAATTAAGAAAAGGTTTATAGAATAATTGAATTGTGGCACAAAGAATAGTTTAAAGGGGGTCTTACTGAGCAAGTAGCCAACTCTGGGGTGTGGAAAACTTGGTGTTTTTAATTAATTATATATCTTTCTGCACTACTTGAATTGTTTTTGACTTAAATACTTATTATCATAGAAATTGAGAATAATTCTCTTAACAGAAAGATTATCACTGAATACACACAAAGGGACAGAGTTTGTGCTAATGGAAAGGTGATACTATGGATCAGATTTAAATAGACTATTTTAAGGCTCAGCATTTATGGTATCACTCCGTGGACTCTGCAAAGGTGAAAGCTTTAAAAATGTGAAAACATGCCTCTGTCTCAAGAAAATGAGTTAAACATCAGTACTTTCTGGTTGCTGTGAGCTCAGTCATAGCTTTTTAGAGATGTGACAGAGAACTTTTACCAAATTAATGTGACAGACTAATCTGATTGAAAAATTAACACTATTCTATTTTCATACATGTTGACTTCTCCGAATCAATGAAAGAATATTTTTTCTCCCTCTCACAAGAGAATAGCCATCATACCACATCCTAAAATTCTTGTCTTTTCCTGACTTCTCATGCAACAGGGAAGTGTTAAAAAGCACTTTTTTTCTTTACGGTATAAGCTAGAACTTCAAACTTGAACAGGAAAAAATATATATTCTATATATAAAAATAGTTTTTCACACAATTATAATTTAAGTTTAAATAAATCTATTTTTTCTAATATAGACATTGTAATAAGATACATATATGAATATTTTTACACTTAAAAGTGATTAAATGAATGAAATATGACAAGTTTTCTGGACTAAGTATTCTAGATTGAATACGCATTGGGACTTTTGGAAAATTGCCAAATTCCACAGGATGGTGGATGCAGATGTAAATGACTAAAGCCAAGCCTGAATGGTGTGTGTTGGTTCAGTTTTATATATTTTTATTTTTTAATTAAGTAAAACTCTAGTTAAATGCACATATTTTAAGTGTAAATTCTGAGTCTTGAAAAGCATGTACACGTGTGTAACTAACACAATCAACATATAAAACATATTCTCACACACACACACAAACACAATGGAACATTATTCAGTCAAAATAGAAAAGGAAAATCCTGCCATTTGCAACTACATGAGTGAAACTGGAGGGCATTATGCTAAATGAAATAAGCCAGACAGAGAAAGACAAATAATCGTTATATGCAGAAGCTAAAAAACTCACAGAAGCTAAAGAACTCACAGAAATAGAGAATACAACAGTGGTTGCCAGGGTCTGGGTGTTGGGTTAATATGGAGGTTGGTAAAAGTATATAAATTCCAGTTATAAGATGATTAAGTTCTACGGATCTAATCTGTCATGTGACCACTGTAGTTGATAACACTGTGCTCTATAATTGAAATTTGCTTGGAGAATAGAACTTAAATGTTCTCATATACACACACACAAAGTACATATTGGAAGTGGTAGATGTGATAATTAACTAGATGGGAGCATATATTAACCCGAATAAAATATATTTTTTAAATGATCACAACACTTCAACAAAAAGATATACAAATTGTGAGAAAGCAGTGTCTGGCAATGTTACTAATTGGTGAAACTTTCATGGAAATTACATTCTAATATTTAGCTATAGCTAAAAGGCTAAAATAGCACAAAAATATGCCTAGACGGCCCAGCTTTTCCTTGACCTAAACTTACTTGGAGAGTTAAATCAAATCAGAAGATAGTTTGTTGGACACATGGAAGAGTAATAGCTAACATTAATTGAACTCTTACTAAGTGCCGTGTCCTAGGTGCATTTAAATTTTATTTAATCATCACAATAATTTTCAAAGTTAGAGACTATTACTATCCTCATTTTATAAACGAGGAAACAGAAGCACATAGTGAGGGAGTTTCCCAAGGTCCCAGAGCTAGAACCCACAGTGGAGCCAGAATGCAGATTTCAGGTCCCTCAGGACCCAGAGCCTGGGCTCTTGGCTTCTGAGTCATGTCTCATCCCTATTTCCAACTAACATTCTTCACTTAAAGAAACAAGGGCTCCTGCATAATATGTCTAATTTAGGGCTTGGATAGGGAAAGTACAAGAAGAACCTGAAACACTGTGTTTGAACAGAAAGCAAGAAAAGGCTCAAAGAGTCAAAAGGACGTGAAAGTCCATCAGGAAGGGCCTCTGCTGGTAAATCTGTGACCCCTTGAATATGAAAATGAATAAAAATAGTCACAGATTGTAACTCTTTGAATAAAGAAGAATACATTATTGAAGGAGGTGGCAGGACATGACGTGACTGCTACTTGACCCCTGGCTGGACCTGGGCTATCTGAGGTTCCTCACCCACTCCTCTGTCCTAGGCTTTGCCTACTGTTCCCATACTAGGAGCCATTTCAAGGACACAGCCTTGATGGAGTGAGATGTTTTTGAGACCATCTGGACTGAATATATGACTGAACCCTGTTAATGCCTCTCTATAACTTTTAAGAGTTGTGGGGTGGGCAGGTGCAAAGATCTACTGGTCTTGCGGCACCTAAGACAAGGCTTGTAAGTTCCCTTGCTTATTAAACCTACCACCTACCAGTCTGGAGTGGCCTGCCTCTTTTATGGGTCTCTCTTTGCCCTCCATGTCCTGGGGCCAGTTTCAGATTTCACCTGGGAATATTCCAACATTGCAAACCAACACCCATCATTATATATTCTTATATATATATATATGGAGAGAGAGAAAGAAAGAAAGAAAGAGATGAGATATTTAGTTCTAAATGCTAACTAGTAAACAGAAAATGAGAAATGTATTTCAAAATTGTAATGTATGGTAAAACTAATGAGTTACAGTTTGAAGTGTCATAAAATATTACAGAGACACAAAATATCTTCCAACAAGCTTTTAATTATAAATGAGAAAAGAGTAACTTTCCAACATGGAAAACTAGTGGCCACTACCTTAAGTCATCAAAACTAATACCACTGCTATTCGGTCAAGCAAAAATCACATACTTCCTAAAAAGATGCACTGTGAAAGACAAATCAGTTCATTGATATTCCTGAAAATTAAATAACCTGAATCTAATGACTGCAATCTCACCTTGCAAGGCACTTCACAAAGTTACTGGCCTGTATGCCTCTAAATTACCAAGGACAGGAAGCACACAGACAGTGTGAGACACTGCTACATATTACGAGAAAATAAAAAGACTTGACAGATGACAGAAAAGCATGATGTTGGACTGGAACTGAGAAAACCAACAACTCCAAAGGACTTTAGTGGTGGAATTGGCTTTGTTTGTGAATGTGTTGTGTGTGATAGAAATGAATTATATGACATCTCTTTAAATGAAATAAACATCTATAATTCTGTAATGATATATATATATGTGGGGGATATTTAATTATAGATATAGATATGAAAGGATAAATAAATGGGATAGAAGCTAAGTGACAACTGTCAAAGATGGAATAATGTATTTATAAATCATAATAGATACTAAAACTGAAAGTTCGATGAGAAACAGTTGCAGAAATAGGTATGTTCATTGTTATGTTTTGTGTATATTCTCAACTATTTACATATACTATAAATAGGTACCTGTGAACTGATTGACTATTTCAGTTAACCCATTATATATAAATGCAATTAAAGATAAGAAACTTAGTTCTACTGGTTGTCTAGATTATTTTGCTCTCAATATGCAAAATGCGTATGTTTAAGATAATTGTATCTGATGTGAGATGCTTACACATGCCTTATTATCTAGTTTGAATTATATTCTTCAGAAGGAATCAAAATCCTACCAGAGTTGAAGCTTTCAGCTTAAGCCATAACTGAATCATGTCAATCAGAAAGGCAGTCTGGAAAATGTTGATACTGTGAATAGAGCATTAATTTCACTAATTAATAACTTTAACGTGCTTACACAAATATTTCTTAAATCTCACAATGAAAGAAAACACAAATCTTTTCCTGTAGCTGGCAAGTTTATACTTACAAACTATTTAGAAAAAAAAAATTCAGCAGTGGACAAAGAGGAAGAAAAAAAGCTGGCAGAATTAACTATTGAAATTCAGAATCATGCAGGTTATGGCCAACATCTTCATCCAAAAGAATATATGAAATGAGGAAAAACATTTATTCAGAAAAGTATTATTTTGGACTACTGTACACAGGAAAAACCAATCATATTCACATCAAGTTGTCTGACAGAAAAGTGATATTTCTGTATTCTATAATTATTATAAATCTGTATATAAAATTTTCTAAAAAGTTAAATTATAATTTTCTGGCCCATTTGTTTTTAACTATTTAAAATTTATAATTTTTAACATGTTACTCTCATTGTAAAAAATAATAATAATGAATAGATATGTGTATATACAAACACGTACACATGCACATATACATAGGAAAGAAAGGTTTATGTAAAGATCTCCATTTTGCAATTTAAATCTATGCTACAACAGCATTATGTGTCCTTTTTTTACATGGGCATTTTAGAAATCAGTGATACAAGTTCATATTAAAATGAACTGTAACAACCGTAATTCCACTGAACTCTTATCATATGGGTAAGAAGTATACTTTCTCCTGTGTAAAAGGTTAAATCATACTAGGAAAACACAGATGATTTAATACTATTCATTATTATTTAATATTAAGTTTTTATGTGAGTTATTTTATTATTACTATTAAATTTTAATGTAAATCATAAAATTTTAAGCCAGAGAATGACTTGAAATAATCAATACTAAAGTCACAATTGTAGCCTTCTCAAGAATCTAGTGATCTCAAGCTTCCTCCTTCTAGATATCCAGACCCAGACTTTGGATGGGATGGGATGGGGTGAAGATAAGTTCAGCAAGAACATAGTCCAGAAGCTGGAAGTAAGATTTTAATCTCAGTTAGCTGCCTCTCCAAATAATGAGGGTTATGTCTGAACCCAAGTACATGAAAGGAAGTTGAAGAGGAAAATAAAGTGGATGGCTCACCAAATCTGCAAAAATATTAAACAAACAATCTTGACAAAAAAAAACTAACAGCTCAAAATAATCATGGAGTCCAAGAATTGGATGGAAATCATTAATGGAGAAAGGATTCAGAAAAAAAAAAAAAAAAAGAATTCCAGAAATATTCTAGTAAACAAATGCATTGCCAACAACTTTGAGAAATACTTTGAGGGTTGAGATTCTAGAGGTTTGCTTTCGAGAGTTGCCTTATGTGGTGGTGAGTCTGGAGTAGGTTGAACAGGGTGAGACACCAGATTCATATCTTTTACAGAAGTCTTCCTTTAGGCTTGCTGTTCTTTAGGGCTATGGTTTTGAATTTCTCTCCATATATTTTCCAGTCACTGCTTTCATGTGTGTGAAATTATTTTTCATATCTGTGAGTTTAGTATTGATCAAGTTACCATGATTTCATTTCATATCCTTTCAGAGATAAAAGCTAATATTTTCTCTTCAGTAGGACCCAATGGATAATTATTTGCCTTCATTGTAAGATAGAAATCTTATAATGCAGATGTCTCTTAATGCCCCAAAACAGAATACTGTTCATTGCTTTTATGTTGTTCTTCGTAATTGCTCTTGTTTTATCAGGAATATCTTGACTGTAATTATATTTTCTATTATGGCATACTGTGTGATGGTCTAGGCCTCAGTACCCTCATCTCTAAAAGTAGTTTGGAATAGACAAGAATGTAGTTTACTTTTGGTACTAAAATTCTGTGAGTCTGACTTTCTCTGCCACATTTTTTTTCAATGTTACTCTCCTTTGGCTCACTCTGACTTCCTTTACCATGAATAGAATGGTCACATTTTAGTTTTAGTTGTTAACACAATTGGCTAATCTTATTCTTTTACAGAGAGTACTATTAAATATATAGAAGCATTTTTTAAAATAAATTTATTTATTTTTGGCTGCGTTGGATTTTTGTTGCTGCGTGTGGGCTTTCTCTAGTTGCGGTGTGGGCTTCTCACTGCGCTGGCTACTCTTTGTTGTGGAGCACAGGCTCTAGGCATGTGGGCTTCAGTAGTTGTAGCACGTGGGCTCAGTAGTTGTGTCTCACGGGCTCTAGATCACAGGCTCAGTAGTTGTGGCACACAGGCTTAGTTGCTCCGTGGCAAGTGGGATCTTCCTGGACCAGGGCTCGAACCCATGTTCCCGGCACTGGCAGGCAGATTCTTAACCACTGCACCACCAGGGAAGTCCTAGCAGTTTATTTTTTGATTATGTGTATTATTTTGTACTATACGAAAATTATTTAAATCATTCGGATCACAATATCCTCAGGTGTGGAGGAGTTGATCTATAGCTTAGATCTGCAATATATTGTGAAACACTGAGTTGCTTGGGAAGAAAAGATGCCTCAGGCTTCAAATTGCTTTTGTGTAAAAATAAATGGGAATAAAGATGTGTCTGGAAGAAGAATTCTAGTTTCTGTTTCCTCCTGCTGTAAATTTGACATCAGCTCTACCTCTCTGGCAAAAGAGGAGGGTAACACATTTCACTATTCTTGTACTCACCCTGAGCTACAATAGTACTGTTCTTCAAGACTGAACATGATACCATTTGCAGCAACATGGATGGACCTAGAGGTTGTCATGCTGAGTCAAGTAAGTCAGACAGAGAAAGACATACATGATATCACTTATATGTGGAATCCAAAAAAAAAAATGGTACAAATGAACTTATTTACAAAACAGAAATATAGTCACAGATGTAGAAAACAAACTTATAGTTACAAGGCAGAGAGGCCAGGGGAGGGATAAATTCAGAGATTGGGATTGACATGTATACACTACTATATGTCAGATAGATAACTAATAAGGACCTACTGTACAGCAGAGGGAACTCTACTCAATACTCTTTAATGACCTATATGGGAAAAGGATCTAAAAAAGAGTGGATATATGTATTTGTACAACACATTCACTTTGCTGTACAGAAGAAATTAACACAACATTGTAAATCAACTATACTCCAATAGAAATTATAAAAAAAAAATCTTAAGTGAAAAAAAAAAAAGGACTGACCACAGATGCTTCTTATACACTCTTTCTTGCCATCAGTAAGAGGTATGATGATAACACACTAGGTATTACTTCAATCTCTTTTGTGTTGAGATGTTTAGAATATTATCTAGTCCCTTTCAGAAAATTGGGCTACCTGGTGTTTGTCCCATATAGTCTAAGTAGAGGGCAAGCCATTTACCAAATTGATGTCCAAGAAAAAGCACAAGTCGAAAGCAGAGTAAAATGAGAATATGTAACATCAGGACAAAAAAAATTTGAAAGTTCTAAGAGAAGATGTTCACAGCCTCAGAATCAGATGAACAGGAGGTAGGAAACCTGAAACCAAGGAGAGAAGGCCAAAACAAGTAAGTGAAAAAAATGCTTTTGTTCTTTGGTGATGATTCATATCTCCTTTAAAGGCTTACTGCAAAATAGACAAGTATAGAGAAATTAAGAGATATTAAACTCAAATACATATGTGTGTGTTTTTTAGTTAATTCAAGTACAAGCCCATTCAAACATTTCCATGAGTATTTATTACAGGTTGTTAAACAAGTACTTCTTCCTTGAACATTTTATATTTAAGTATATATAGAGCTGATTAATAGATTTTTTTCTCATCTTCAGTTTCTTGAAAACATCTTATGGAGAATCATAGCTTTGGAAAATTCTATCCAAAGCATTTTTAATAAAAATCTGTCACTATTGCTGTAAAATCCAAATAGATTTTATAAATGAAATTTATTAAAGTTATTTTTGTCCTTGTGAATTAATAGTTGCAATCAATAGATGGATAAAGCAAGTTACACTGAGAGTAGTAATCTGCCCTAAAATTATTATTATGTGATAATGATTTTTCTATTTCTTTTATCTGTCCTATGTTTTCTTCCAAAAGGAAATTATATAAAGGTCACTGCTCTTTGTGGTGAAAACATAAAATTTTACTACTATGCTGTAATAAATCCAACAGACGGCTCACAAGTTAATTGAAATATTTATCCCTTTGGCTGTTGGTAAATCACCTGTGTACAGTGTATGGGTATAAAGTAGGCTTAATTTATTTGTGTGATTGATAAAAACTGGTGGGGCCAGTAAGGAAACAACCAATAAAAGAATAAAGGAATATACATATTTCATTTTTATTCTTCTTATTGGTTTCTACATTTTATTGTTTTCTATATTTTCTATATTCCATTATTTTATCTTTTGGCATTTACATTATCTTTGGCATTTTTATTAGTGGGAAATTCAGCTTGCTTTTGAAGGTATGAAAAGAATGAATGAGTTCAAACTTTTTCATTCAAAATATTTCTTATGGTTAATGAGTCTTAGTTTCTAATAACATCTCTCATAATACATCTTTTAAGTTACCTCTGAAGGTGTTTTAGGGACAAACAATGTTAGGTAAAGCTGCTGTGAGTGAGCTATACAAAAGCACACTAGGATGCAAACCGTTATCAGAATTTTAATGGTGGAGGCTGCCAAGTGTTGGGTGAGGAAGAGACAATTGACCTGCTATTTGAAGAAAGAGTTTGCAAGATCAAAACAGAATGAAAAGCCTCTAATGAGATGTAACAATACACATTAAGCCCATAGATGGAAAGAAACCTGGGATTTTTAAGGAAATAACAATCCATTGAGACTATAGTTAAATAAATGAAAAGGTTTATACAGAACCTGAGGTTGGTCTAGTTGGTAGAGTTAAGGGGTTTTAGTTGAGTCCAAGTGGAATGGATGCGCAGGTAACACTTAAGTATCTCTCAAGGTTCTGTATGGAAAGCTGATTAGGAACAAAAGAATGTACTGTCAGTGGTCAACAAGAAATCTGTCAACCATTGTGGAGGAGAGTTGGTGGAAGTTGGATCATGGAGGTGATGGTCAATGTGGAAGGAAACGGAAGGAATCAAGGCAGAATTTGTAGTCCTGATTCACAGTACTGATGATGAGTAGGATGTGCCATATGAGGAAAGAAATACATAAAGAATGAAACTCAGAAAAAAAAAAAGAATGAAACTCAGGTAGTCTTAATTGACCCATTGAGTTGATTAAAATGTCATTTATGGGGTCTGGAAAGGACAGAAGTTAGGAGGTTGATTAATGAGCCTAAGCATTGTACAGTACTCTGTGATGTCTATGAGGCAACCACTGAAGATGTTAATTAGACTTGTGTGGATAAATATAGATAAATACAGATATAGACAGAGATATACAGTATAATTAACAGTATATTAGGACAATATTATTTCTATTTTTAAAATACAATAGTGTCCAGCATTAAAAAGTATTGATTTATTGGACCTCATTAAATTAAAAAAATTCTGTTTATCAAAACACCATTCAAAAACATGAAAAAATAAAATATTCACAGCAAATGACTTGTATGTAGATCTTTAAAGAGCTATACATCAGTTTTAAAATATAATTGATCCAATTTTAATCTAGAGTGTTAAATGTTAGAAAAGATGCAGAGGAGGTAAATATAAAATCATACATTAATTGGAGTGTTCTTCATAAACTAAAACTTATTCATACAACCCTGCATATTGACTAGCTATTTTCCCAAGCAAAATAAGAATATATGTCCAAATAAAAATCTGTATACAGAGGGTTACAGTGGTTTAAACACAAATGAAAACAACCCAAATGTCTATGACTCTAATGATTGAACAATCTATGATACAGATGTATAATGAAATGCCATTGATCAACAAAATGAATGAATGAACTACTGATACATACAACAACAGAGATGAATATCAAGTGGATTAAGTGAGAGAAGCCAGACTCAAAAGACTGTAAGATTCCATTCCTAAGTCATGCTTGAATAGGCAAAAACAGTGTGACAAGAAACATATTAGTTGTTGCCAGGACATAAGGTAAGGGAGGGAAGGAGAGTAACTACAAACGGGCAAGAAGGGACTTCTGCGGTATTAAAGATATTATGCATCTTTACTGCAGTGGCCATTACAACACTTTTGTCAAAATTCAGAGAACTAGATGCAAATGATGAATTTACTTTATGTAAATTTTAACTCAATAAACCTGACTTAAAAAAATAATATGTATGGTGCAGGTATAAATTTTATCAGTATATAAAGATGTTCTATGAGTGTGAGTAGATTTTATTATGTTTACTAAAATTTACCTGTATTTTTTCAGATTTTATCTACAAGGTGACTAGAATTAAATAACTCAATGTTTCATAGTAAACTCCAAAACGTTTTAAAGTGTAGGCTATGCAATCATTATTCCCTTGATAAAAACAAGTTTATCTTTTCATTATTAGTAGTAAAAAACATAATTTAAAGCTTTAACACAAAGGCCTTGCTCTTAAAAATTTCCTGGTGACCAAATTAATGAGGATCATATGTCTTGAACTTAAAAATAACAACTCTTTACAAATGGAGGGAAAGTAAGAGGAAGTAAAAAAGAAAATTCAATATTCTATTATATATGGCAAATGAAGTCAGTGGTGGCTTTGAATTCTGCACATTATAGGTGCTGATTACAGCTTTAATAATGATATTAAAAATACATAGTTCTTACTTTCCTCATATTTTATCTAATTATTATTGACAAAAATGGCATTTCTAATGTTTCCTTATTCTGTTGGGGAATTATATTTTCTCCTCTGAATACTATGCAATTTAAAAGAGTAATTTAAAAAATCTTCCCTGAATCTCAAAGTAAGATATAAAAAAAAATAGTAAAACACAGAGCCCCATAATATGGGAAATTCTTTCCAGGAATTCTTGTTTCATAAGTAACAACGATTTCACAACTGTTTTTGTATATTCTCTTTTTCCCAACGGAATTATTAATAGTTATGTTAATAAACATGTTAATGACCCTATTATTTACTGCTTAGCAGTTATACTATTTATTATATATAACTATAATAAACTATGCAATTACTAATATTACTTCTATAGTATTTATCCGTTAATTTTGTTAATGTCAACCTCTTAGAGTCAGAAACAAACATGTCTTTATATGAGGGTTATCAACCAAGGATTAATCTCAAATGCTATCTGGCCTGTGATATTGTACACCTTCTATATCAGACCTGAGGAGGAAATACAAAGCAGCTGATACTCAGAGATCATAGAAAACAATGTGTTTTAGGAAAATCAAATGCCTGCAGGGATCAGGCATTCAAAATAAAATTTTGAGCCTGGCCAAAGATAAAACAACAGAAAATACAGTATTCTTTGACATACAGAAAGTATATACCAGATTAAAGGCATATTAATTCTTAACGTTAAAGGGAAGTACAGGCCTTAAATGACCCTTTGGCCCCTGGATTATTTACTGTTATAATAAAATATTATTATATGTAGACGGTTAAATTTTATCTTATATTTTTACCATTGTTAACATTAGTGATAGTATGATAAAAACACAAATATAAACAAGATATTTTAAACAGATTATCAAAAACAAATATTACAATTGTTCATTATTCACAAGACTGTACAAACACAGCCATCAACATAAATTCTAAGTTCTGATCATAGCACACAAGGCATGGTATTTACAGTAAATTATATTTCCCTTTAATTTGTAACTAAGTTTGTGCTTGTGTGTGAATATATATTATTTTGGTAATAATTTGCTGGCTTCTATATAATTAGAAAAACTCACATCAGAGACATTAATTTTATAATATACTCAAGAGACATTAAATATTATGCTAACTAAAATGTCAGTTAGTAGACATTGATTTATGATCAATGTCATAACTTCTTAGTTTTTTAGCACCATACGCCACTTATCAGCATTATGTTATTTACTATTTATTGACTGTGCATTTTATTTTCTAAGCTTGTGAACTAGAATTGCCTTCTTCTTTAGGGAGTGTAATTTCAATTATCTGAGTGGTTGATCTACCAGAAAATATCTCCAGTCAACTTTGACATTTAAAATAAGTTTGAAGTTTTCTAGAAGGGTAGTTACATTACTGAATGGTCAAATTGTTATTTAGGAACAAAATCCCTTGCATCTGAAATAAACTGGTACATGAGTAGAAAGGGAGTTTATATGCTAGTTCCCAACAACTAATATCCAGCATCCAAACCTCTATATATTTTGCCATAAAGCGTGTTTACAACTAATCAATTTAATTACTTTACAGACATTGATATTGCTGACAAAAGTATGGAAAACAAAACAAATCAATGCTGGCTTAGAAACTTCAATAAAAACCTTTTGGCATAAAACTTTTGAGTATAAAGGATCTGAGAACCTTAAGTGAGGCGTACAGATATATCCCTAATCAGCTTCACTAACCCAAGAGATAGAATGTGAAAAAAAAAATATTATGAGGAATTGTCTTCACCTAAAGAATATTATATTTTTATTCTTGGATGTACACTAATTTTTTTCAAGAAATGAAAGATATTTGTTTTACATGTAGCTACCTGGGCTGTGATAAGGTTGAGTTTTCATGACTGAATAAAATAAACTTACGTATCGTTCCTATTAGTTATCTCCCGCTATTGTTTTCTGTTGACTATCATTTCCATTGGACAATTAAAACTTTAAAAAATATATTCCTATGTATTCAGTTATATAGCTCCACAGAAATGATATCTATTTGTGTTTTTAATTAACAAAGCTCATAATCACCAGGGCAATGAGTACCTGTAAACTATATAGCATTTATAATTGAAAGCTTACTGTTCATTTCTTACTTATTGAGGTTATATTTTGACTTGGACATATTTCTGCCAAGATAGCTGGGAGTGGGGAAAGAGAGAGAGAGAGAGAAGAATAGAAAAAGAAAAAAAGGAATACATTTAAGATAGAGCAATTCTTTTATAATCTAGGAAGACTTGTTAGAGATGTACACATAAGAAACTTGTAAAAGAATGTGCAAAATGAGGAATATTAATTATGACCAATCAAATGTGCTCAGAAGTTCTCCATCAAATATTAAATTTATCTTCTATCTATTCCAGCATTTTCACAAGATACACACTGATTCCCAAATGACATTGGCTATTTGTATAAGATATTCATATTCTAAATGATGTGGAACACTGATATTTGGACTGCTCTGAAAGATGTCTGGGGATATGAATCAAAATATTTCCTAGAAAAAACCACAAAACCTTAGGTTACTTCACCAGTATATAGATGGCTGGATAGATAGATATAGACAGTAATTTTAAAAGCCCTACAAATGCCTCCTTTAATTATTTTCTCACAGTGTCCCCATGAACATAGTTTTCTTATCTTCTTTTATTTATTATTAAAAAATAATTTAGAATTATTGTCTTTGAACTTCATACATATTTATAAATGCTTACATTTCAAAGATAGAACCACAAATTTTCTATTATGTTAAAAAGTTTTTATACTAGTTTTAATTGGCACTCAGTAGATCTGTGAAAGGAAAATGACCATTATCATTGGACATTCTATATAGCTTCTTCAATTTATCCTGTTTTTTCCTTGCTACTAGTGCAGGAAGAAGGTATTAGTCATGCTTCTACATCTACAAACTATATTTGGTAATAGTAGTAGTAGTAGATTTGCATATTTTTGTTGAGCTTTTAAAATAGGAAGTTCGAGGAATCTACTACTTTGATGTTCACAATCTCTCTGAATCAGTTTAATTTGGCGGTAAATAATCTGTACATAACTCAAGTGACAATAAATTAACTGTGCAACAAGTCCCATTTGAAATATCTTAGCACTCTGTATGCATTCTATGTTGCACCACATGAGATTAACATACCAAAACACAAGATTTCTCATTGAATCATTTACACAATTATTTAAATATTAAAAATCTTTATTTAATAATGTCCAGTAATACCTATTTATTTTCTTTAACTCTTATCTAATTTATTTCACATTCCCAGCTATGATTTAAAATAGTTTGCTTTAATATTTTTATGTCTTGCATGTCGGAAATCATCTCATATCCTTAGTAAAAGTATAAACCAGAAAGGATTAGCAGATTGCTGCCTAGTCACATGTCAGCCTTCAATAATCCATGTTATGATGGGGGGGGTCATTAATATATTTGACAAATTACTAAATTCTTTTAATTTTTATTCAGGGAAGATTTTGCGCTTTTCCCAGATAGGCAATTTCAAAGGCCTGAAAATAGTAAGACAGAATTTATCCACAGAAAATCTTGTGGCCTATAAAGAAATCCTCCCCATCAACTGAAAAATAATTATACAAATACAAAATTTTTATACACAATTCAATAGCTTTCCAATCTATTAGAAACAGTAATTTAAAAGAGTATGGAAAATGTGCCATATAAAAGCATCACAAAAGTAATAATTTAGCCACAATACTGATAACATACGTTCAAAACTTACGTGATAATAAAATGTTCTCGAAACTTTTGACTTGATAGACTGGATTGGAAAGCAGATACTGTGTACCCAAATAGTAAATATAAAACACAGAATGATGTCAATGGCTATTGTTTTCAAATAAATATATAGGTTTAATGCAGTTCCAAATACAAACATTCTGAATAGTTTTTTCGCTTTAATTATGCTCTACGTTCCCTTCTGCTTTCTGTTGACTAAGTTACATTCTTTCTGGAATCATTAGAATATTTTTTTAAATACTTGATTAATGTTTAATATTCTGAAGATTAAGTAACAAAATCAAACAAGTTTTTTACTTGACTAGGTTCATTTCCTCTGAATTCTTCTAAGAGTTTAAAACAAACTATCACACTTATTGATTTAGAACCATCAGATTTTACTTCAGGAAAATCTAATACCTTTCAAAAAGTGACCTTATACTTTAGGAAGACACACTCAGTGCTTTTTTAAATTTTCTTGACAATATATTTATTAACAAAATGCATCATGGGAAATAAATCTACCTCTTAAAATTCCATTTGCTTTTGTGGTTAGACATGCTTGACCAAAAATTTTTGGAGAAAAATATGCACCTGGTCCCAATTTAAGCTGCATTAAATTTAGTAGAGGCATTGAAATGGCCCTGTCCTCACTTTTACTGAACAAAAAGTAGATTTCATTTAGAATATTGGTAGTTGCTTTTTAGTAATAAAATATTAAGCCTATGCATTTAAAGAGGCAGGAGGAAAAAGAAAATTTGATGAAGGCAGTCAAAGGTACAAAATTCTAGTTATAAGATATATAAGTGCTAGGGATGCAATGTACAACATGATAAAATAATAACACTGCTGTATATAATATATGAAAGTTTTTTTAAGAGTAAATCCTGAGTTCTCATCACAACAAAATAAATTTTTTCTATGTCTTTAATTTTTATTTATGGGAGATGGTGGATATTCACTAAACATGGATGTTATTATGATAATCATTTCATGATGTATGTGTGTCAAATCATTATGCTGCACCTCAAACTTATACAGTGCTGTATGTCACTTATATCTCAAAACTGGAGGAAGAAAATAAAAGAGTATGATAATGTTTTTAAAATTTTTTTCTTTGCTTAATATTTACCTAAAAGCATGATTAGTGGGTTTCTTTTTCTTGCTTTTTGCTTTTAATATAATTAGAACTATTCTGCTTTACCCAGTTTCCCTGATGGATAATCAATGTTTGTAAGTTTTTCAGGGACACTTGCAAAATAGGTCCACAATACGGAGCCTACAAATAGGCTCACACGAATACAGTCAACAAAGGAGTGAAGGCAATTCAATGGAGAGAGGACAGTCTTTTCAACAAATGCTGCTGGAACAAGTGGACATCCTCATGCAAGAAAACGAATCTAGACACAGAACTTACACACTTCACAAAAATTAACTCAAAATGGATCACAGAGCCAAGTGTAAAATGCAAGAATATATAAAACTCCTACAACATAACATAGAAAATCGAAAGCACACTTCATGGAAAAAAAAAATATTGATGAGTTGGACTTAATTAAAATAAAAACTTCTGCTCTGTGGAAGACACTGTATAGACAAGCCATCACTGGAAGAAAATATTTGCAAAACTCACATCTAATAAAGGACTTGTATATAAAATTTATTAAAAAAATCTTAACACCGTACAATAAGAAAACAAACCAATTTGAAACTGGATAAATGATTGGAACATACGTCCTACCAAAGAAGATATTCAGATGGCAAATAAGCATATGGAAACATGCTCAACAGGAAACGTAATTAGAGAATTGCAAATTCAAACAACGAGAAACCGTGACACACCTGTTAGAATGGCTAAAAATCAAAAACACTGACAATACTAACTGCTGGAGAGTATGTAGAGCAAAGGAACTTTCATTCATTCCTGCTGGGAATGCAGAATGGTACAGAAACTTTGGAAGAGACTGGCAGTTTCTTACAAAGCTAAACACAGTCTTACCATATGATCTAGCAATCATGCTCCGAGGTATTTACCCTAAAGAGTTGAAAATTTATGCCCTTATAAAGACCCGCACATAAATCTTTATAGCAGCTTTTATCATAATTGCCAAAATTTGGAAGCAAACAAGGTGCCCTTCGATAGATGAATGAATAAACAACTGTGATACATACATTCCATGAAATATTATTTAATGACAAAATAAATGAGCTGTCAAGCTATGAAAATACGTGAAGGAGACTTAAATGAATATTGCTAAGTGAAACAAGCCAATTTTAAAGGTTACATAATGTATGATGATATCAATATGATATTTTGGGAAAGTCAAACCTATGGAGATGGTAAAAAAGTTTGTGGTGGCCAGGGTTCTGGGAGGAGAGAAGGAGGGATAAACAGGTAGAGCACAGGAGTGTTTTAGGTCAGTGAAACTATTCTTTAATACACTGTAATGACGGAAACATGGAATTATATATTTGTCAAAATCCAAAGAATGTATAATATAGAGTGCATGCTAATGTATGCTCTGGACTCTCATTAGTAATACTGTATCAATATTAGTTTAATTCAGTTATCAACAATTGTATTATATATCACAATAATGGAAGATATAAAAAATAGGGAAAACTGTGTGGAGTGTGAGGGAGAAGGGGCATGTGGGAATGCTCTGTATTTTCTGTTCAATTTTCCTGTAAACATAAACTACTCTAAGAAATGAAGCCTATTAATTAAGAAAAAGAAAACTTAAAAAAAGAAGGTAAAGACAATTTCAATTCTCTACTGTCACCTCAGGCTCATTTTATTAATTATGTTGTTCAAACATTTAAATTGCGTTTCTGTGTATTTTATCTCTCAGAACTGATAGTGTTATAATTAAATCTCATTACATTTGCATTTCTCTTTTTACGCTTTCTGGTAGCACTTAAGAGTTTAGCTGTGCTACATTTAATATATTCTCTGCAACACTTTGTCTTGTAACCTCATTCAATAATCTCTTAGGCTTTTAGTAACAAAAATAAAATTTAAAATTAAATAAAAATAATTAACTGAATTTCTTCAAATTCATTCAGAGTCCCCACTCACAAGGTGGTCCCTTTAATGCATCTAATATATGTGCTCAAACTCACGTCACACCTACAGGGTGCGGTGGGCTCTGTCATAACCACAGTCCCTATCCATCACATTTACACTCTCCATGCTAGTATAATTTGGTCAAGGCATATCCTGAACTTGGTATTTTCTCCAATGTATGAAGACAGTTCTTTAAATATCTCCAGAATCACGATAATTACTTCTTAGGCTATGTATAGGTCTCCGCCTTCACAATTTAAACCAAAGGCTGTGTGTCAGGTATATATTGCTCCAAAACAAATTACCACAAATATGGTGGTTTAAACACCTGTTGATTATCGTACAGTTTCTGTGACGAGTCTGGACAGCTTAGCTGAGTGATCTGCTCAAAGTCCTACAAGGCTGCAACCAAGGTATCAGCACTTTGAGGTCTTAACCAGAGTCTTGACTGGGAATAAATCCTCTGCGAAGCTTCCCAGGGTTGCTGGCAGAATCCCTCTCCTTCTGATTATAGGAATGAGGTCCCATTTTCTTGCTAGATGTTGGCTGAGGGCCACACTTAGGTCCTAGGGTTTATGGCCAACAGTTCATTGTCAAATGGCCCTCTCCATAGATAGGTCACAACCCGGCTGTTCATTTCTTCGAGACTGGCAGGAGAATCTCTCCCTCTCTCTCTATTCAGATAAGGCAGAGTCTTACATTATAAAACACAATCAAGGTTGTGATATCTTGGCACCTTTGTCATAATGTAACCTAATTAGATCACCCTAGATTGTGTCCGCAACAGGCATTTTCTAAGAATGTATTTTAGTTTCTCTATATGGTAATTTTACTATCATTTTGTGTTCCTGTTGTTTCTACTCTTGTCAAATGACATATAGTTGCAAAAACTTCACTGATTTATTTTGTTTTACTGATACATAAAATTACTCTCTATCATTATCATGTTTTCCACCTTCAAGTCTTAGTCATCTGCTACTAAATTGGTACCTGGGTTTGATTTTGGTTATTATTTGCCTCATATGTTTTCTTTTTTATTTTTTTAAGTTACCCCCTTTATTATTTGATTTAAGCCATAGTCTTTGTTTGATTTTATTACTTATTTTTAAAATAAAAATTATGTATATTTAAGGTGTACAACATGATGTTTTGATATACATAGTGAAATAAAGTGCATAGTGCATAGTGAAATAAAACATAGTGCATAGTGAAATAAAAACACTAAAAGTAAAAGTACTGTATGATCCAGCAGTCCTCCTGGGTGTTTACTAAGAAATGGAAATCTTTCCTGCCATATCAGTAAACAAAGGATATCACAGTCATCAACGATTGCAGCCACCACCGAAGGTGAGCAGGTGAGCACTGAGGAAACTCAGGGAGGAAAAGCATACCTGCCATCTAGTAGCCATGAGACTGCAGCCACTCCCCACCGGGAGCCCCGAGGAAACTCAGGATATGAAAACACAGGATCCTGGCCCCAGAGAGCTGAGGTGCATGTCCAAGGAATGATTTCTGTGAGTCCAGACTCTTGCATCTTCCTATACATAGAAAAGCGCTAAATTCCTTAGCTTGAGATATCTGGTTTTCTTTAGTTAGCAATAATATTTTTTTTTTTTTCTTTTTCTTTTATTTGCGGTACACGGGCCTCTCACTGTCACGGCCTCTCCCGTTGTGGAGCACAGGCTCCGGACGCACAGGCTCAGCGGCCATGGCTCACGGGCCCAGCCGCTCCGCGGCATGTGGGATCTGCCCGGACCGGGGCACTAACCCGTGTCCCCTTTATCGGCAGGCGGACTCTCAACCACTGCGCCACCAGAGAAGCCCAGCAATAATCTTTTGACATTCAGAACACCTGCCCTTTGTTGCAAAACTCCTATATATCCTGGCTCCTCCTTTCACCTCCTTGGAGTAGTTCTTTCAGGGTTACTTGAGATGCTGCCTCCTGGGCTTTAAGTCCTAAACATTCCTGCTGAATAAAACACAACTCTCAACTTTTAGGTTGTGAATATATTTATTTTAGTCAAGACTACCTAAAGGAAATGGCATCTGTACCTCAAAGAGATATCTGTACTCCCAAATTCATTGCAGCATTATTCACAATAGCCAAGGTGTGGAAACAGCCTAAATGTCTACTGATGGATGAATATATATACATATATATACACACACACACACACACACACACACACACACACACACACACATACATATATATGTAATTTCTTTATTCACTCCATATATATATACATTGGAGCATTATTCTGTTTTAATAAAGAAGTTCCTGTTATTTGTCACAACATGGAAGAAACTGGAGGACATTATGGAAAATGAAAAAGCCAGACACAGAAAGAAAAGCTCACTTATATGTGGGATCTAAAAAAGTAAAAGCAGAGAGTAGACAGGTAGTTACCAGGGGCATGGAGGTGGGGGAAACGGGAAGATATTGCTCAAAGGGTACAAAGTTGTAATTATACAGGATGAATAAGTTTGGAGACCTCATGTACAGTGTGATGACTATGGTCATTATTATTCTATCATATACTGGAAATTTGCTAAGACAGTAGAATTCAGGCACTCTCATCACACACACACACAAGGCAACTCTGTGAAGGAATGGATCTGTTAATTAAGCATGTTTCTTGTATAAAACACATTGTTGCGCTGGATTTTTAAAACCCACTGGATCTGAGTATAGGATGCCACCTCCACATGATGTTCCTCTCACCTCATCCCATCCTTCTCTCTCCTTAGTCCTGTCACCATTGAATTTCATTTCCTATATTATTAGTTGGTCAACAGAGTAAAAGAAGAACTTATTTTTTCTGGATGACCTATTAGCTACTGCTCAACAATTTACTCCCAACTCAGCATAGTTCTTGGAAAAGACCAGGGAAATTTTTATTTTACTTAAATTTGTTATTCACAAAAGGTTTAAGAATCTCTGGATTCTTCATTCTAATGTTAGAATTCTATAATTTTATGGGTTTAATGTCATTTCCTCATTAGGGGTTTGTTCTTTGTACCTAAGCAGATTTCTATTTTTTCTCAATTATCTTAAAATATCCTCTCTATCATACCATATTTTCACATAATTTATGCTGGAATTCACTAAAGAGAAATCTGAGCAGATCAGCAATGATGACAAGTTTATATTCAACACAACGTCCTCTTAGCTATTTGGAGCTTACTTTATCAAGAAATGTTCCCCTACGTGTCTTCTCATTTTCTTTCTTTTTTTATTCTCTACAAAGATATTACATGAGTAGGCACATATGAAATTATTATTTTCATTTTTTGGACTAAAGTCCTTATATGACATATCCATCATGTTTTCTTCATCGGAACACACACACACACACACACACACACACACACACACTCTTTTCTAACCAGAGCCTTGTACTTATCTTCAGGACTTGCTTTTGGTTTAGACACTTTTGAGGGTTAGTCCAGAGATTTAAAGTTTTGCTAGAAAGAAAAACAGTCAGACAAAGTGGGGTGGAACACTGACATTGTGTTAGTAGCTTTATTATCCATGTGAAAGTCCCCTGACTGGGTGAGGCCTTAGAGTTTAGGGCTGAGAATAAAGCCATGGTAAACTCTTACCTTACTGATAAACTCAATAAAGCCAAATAAACTCTTCCATGTCTGTGGGCAGCAGAATAATGGCCCCCCAACGATGCTCAGGCCTTAATGCCTGCAGCCTGTGAATATCGCACATTACTTGGCAAAGCTGAATTAAGTGTGCAGGTAGAAGTAAGTCTGCTAATCAGCTGATATTACTATAGGAAGATTATCCTGGATTACCCAAAGGCACCGAATGTAATCACAAGAGTCCTGAAAAGATCAAGAGGAAGCTGTGACTAAGGAGAAACGAAGAGGTGACAGGACTTAGCCTACAGTCTCTGGCTTTGAAAATGGGGGATCGGGGCCACAAGCCAGGAAATATGGGCACCCTCCAGAAACTGGACAAGGCATTCAGCATAGTGGATAATTGGATCATCTACTAGAACAGTCCAGAATGAATGCAGCCCTCCTGACACATTGATTTTTGCCCAGTGAGATCCATTTTGACTTCTGACCTCTAGAACCAGAAGGTAACAGATTCCTATTGTTGGAAGCCACTGTTTGTGTCAATTTGTTACAGCAACAAATTAAGTGGAAATAGTAGAAATCTACAATTAATAGTAGACAGAGTAAAAAGTGGAAGTTAATACACTGTCCTATGGAATAGGGGCTCAGTTCTCAGCTCTGCTGCTTACTAACTTAGTGGTAAGGTGCATGATTCCTAAAATCTGTGTCCTGGTTTGTTCAATCACAAAATAGGTAACATAATACCGACCTTTCAGAAATTTCATGTTAAATAAGATTATGTATGAAATCCACCTGTCAAATGATATAGAAAACTCTTTTGAAAAGTTAGCTATGCCAAAAAAAAAGTTAGCTATGGTTTTTTATTGGTCTGTCGGCACTTGGGGATCTGATCTGTGGAGTGCAGATTTTCCTTCTGTGTTGCAGACTCCTTGCCTAGCTGGGTTTTAATAACCTCCCAAATCTTTAAGACTTGCCTGACTGATCAACTGTCTGGACCTACTGTGTGTCCTGATCATGTATGTCTTCATTTTTCTGGGAATTCCTCTTTGGCCACTCTTTATCAGATATTCCTAATATCTGCCTTCTTCTATATGCTCTTCTGACTCTGTTTTGTGTGTGTGTGTGTGTGTGTGTGTGTGTGTGTGTGTGTGTGTGTGTGTGTGTGTGTGTGTGTGGTACGCAGGCCTCTCACTGTTGTGGCTTCTCCCATTGCGGAGCACAGGCTCCGGACGCGCAGGTTCAGCGGCCATGGCTCACGGGCCCAGCCGCTCCGCAGCATGTGGGATCTTCCCGGACCGGGGCACGAACCTGTGTCCCCTGCATCGGCAGGCGGATTCTCAACCACTGCGCCACCAGGGAAGCCCTCGGACTCTGTTTTTCATCCTAGCTCTTGTTCTGTCATTTACTACAGTCACTGCTGTGGACTAGCTGATTCCCACTCCTAATTCATTTCCTGCCTAATATTCCTTATTCCACTCTCCTAGTTCTAGGCCTTTCACCTGTCTCTATGATTTGCTACTTCTTACCTTTATAGACACTCTACCTTTCTGTATGTGTGAAGAAAAAAAATAAAAAGAAAAGAAATGAAAGTAACACAATTAGTCATCTTTCAGAAAAGAAATGAAAGTAACACAATTAGTCATCTTTCAGAAAGTAATGGCATTAAATAAGTTCAATGATAATATCCTAACTCAAAAATATATTGCCAAAAAAAAAAAAAATATATATATATATATTGCTATGCCTGAAAATTGCATTGATTCTGAAGATGAAATTTACAGTTAGGATAAAGTTACCTTAGATTTCAAAATTTTAAAAGCACACATAGAGGAAAGGGGGACTTTAATAGATCACTTCTAGAATATATAGTTTAGCACGTGTAGAATTTTGGAGAGGCAAAAGTATGCATATGTATGTGAAGAGATTTTTTTTTTCTCCCTGGCTTACATATTCTATGTACGTTAAGAATCTTACATATCTTTGGGGGAAAATAAGGTTAGAGAAATAGTATTTATGAAGGTGCTTACTGAAAAGTTTTATTGACTGAATAGTATGAATAACCTTATTATATCTACATTTAAGTCTGAGGTTTTAAATCTTCTTAAACCTAGAAAACCTATTTAGGTACAAATGAGACACTAATAATATGGCATCTTGCTTGTAAATATCCTATTTCTCTATAGTGCAAACCTATCACCCTTTGTGAAAATTCATCAATGTGATATCTACATTCTTTTATTTCCTTTACACTCTGTTTAACAGTGTATGAGTTTACTGTCACTTTCCCACTTCTTATTCACTAAATAAAATAATTTTAGTTTTGTTTTTTTTTAGTTTTCCTATAAAAATTTTCCAAAAATATTCCTCAACTATGAAGGGTCAACATTAACTAGATTAAGAAATAATAATGAACATCAGTAGTTAACATTTGTTGGAATGATCTATTTAACCTGAAAAACATTCATATACACATCAAAGTCTAATGCAGAATTTGCAATGTGTTGGTCCACAGGTCAGTTCTGGCATAGATCTGTAAGATATACTTTAGCCATTTTAAAACCAACTTTATTATTAGGACTTTTGTTGTTGTTGTTTTACATGGAGAGATTTCTCACAGTAGGTGAGGGGGTTTGTTTGTTTTTGTTGTTGTTTTGCTTTTCAGAACCTGGAATCTCACACTTCATCATACATTGACAATTGACCAGGAGGGAGCATTCTCCTTCTCCATGGCCAGCTACGCTTGGATGGCCACTCTCCCTGCCACTCCCCTGTATGACATTAGACATCTTATTTTCCTTTGTATTACTTGTTTGGTCAAACAGTTAATTGATTAAGTTAATTTAAAAGAAACGGTTCTGGAAATATTCCAGGTGTGATATTATCTAATATGAATGAGAAAAAGCCAGATAATGACCTACAGAGTTTCCTACATAGGTTTACCCATTCAAATGATAAAGATGAACCAGTCCTAGTTCTTCAAATAAGTTCTTTCAGTGTCATTAATAATTTTTGTTTTTGATTGACATATGCCATGGTGACACAATAAAAGACATTCAATAGTTATTTAAAACTGCAAAATTACAATAAGATGCTTACTCTTACGGTTGATACTTATTAGACTAATTTTCAGATGATCCAACTTACAGGCGAGTCATTGGCCAAAAAAATAACAATGATATAAAAGTAAGGTAAAAGCCATAAAAGTAAAGGTAAAAGCCACATTTTACTAAAATAAACTTTGCTTGAGAGCCTGGTACCACAAACTATTAAAGAAGAATACAAACATTTGGTATAAGTGATGATTCTGGCGTCAAGCTATATAAAATCCTCATTCAGTGAAATCAGGTGTTAGCTGTCTGTACAGATGGTGTTAATTTTAAATGGTCTACACAAAACAATCTTCCAGATGAGTTGTATATACACAAAAAACCAATTCAAATATAAACTCCTTTTTATACAATTTAACCAAAAAAGGGGTCTCTAGGTAGGTAAAATGATGTGGGAAAGTTTTGTGATTATTCATTTTTATAAAGAACCAAGTAATTATCTAATGTTTCATCAAGATTTTTTTCTATGAGAAAATTGCTCCCTTAAATTTCACTTCAATTTATAATACATTTTTAATGCTGAGGAAATGTACTACTACTGAACTATCATTTTAACATCATTTCTGGAAATAAGGCCTGATTCACAGAAGCAGAAACTCCTTGCTGTCCCTCAATTTCCATTTTCTCCTTTGCCCTTTGGTAATAGGAAACCAAAGTTTTAGGCAAATACCTCATTGCCAGAAAATTGACCACATCTCCCAATCTTTCTTCCAGCTAAGTATAGCCTGATACTATATTGGCCCCAAGGAATGGGAGCAAAGATTATGCATTCACCTTCCAAATCACACCCTTAAAGTGATGAGTGAGTCGCTCCACTTTTACCCTTCTCAATCTTTTATATACAGAACAGTGCACATATCAAAGTATTCAGCTTGTTGGAATCTCACAAAATGCAGTAGGCAGCAACCAGATCAAGTAACAGAACATACGAGCATTCCAGAAACCTCTCTCAAGTTCCCTTCCATTTTCTGTGTACTACCCCCTCCATCATCCAGGATCATCTCTATTCTGCTTTCTAGAAACATAGGTCAGTTATAGTTAACTTTATATAATGAAATCATATAATAGTGTATATTTTTTATGACTATCTTCTTTTGCTCATTACTGCATTTCTCAGATTGATTTATATTTTTGTGCATGATTGAAGTTAATTTATTTTTATTGCTGTACAGTATTCCATTGTGTGAATATAAAATTTCCAAAACACGTTACAGTAGATGTGGAATAATCAAATTATACATAGATTGTGGCTGATATTCAGAAAAAAGGTATTAATTCCAACTTTAACTGAAATAGACTTAGTAATGAAATGTGCTTTTATTTTTCCTATTTTTAAATAATCATAATAGAAATGCCATTTTCAGAGTGCTGTTTTTATAAGGGTGCTTCCCATTTACTATTAGTGGAAATATCTTTGTGCCAAGGGGACATCAATAAATTTTGCTAAGTAAATAATGAGGGGGAAATATGAGAACAATCTAGTAATTTTTAAACTATCCTTTGCCAATGTTCACAGTACATATTTCCATGTTAAAACCTATGGAATTAATAAGTTTATATTAACACATCTTTGAAGAAGGTATAATGTGAAAATGTTTTATCAAGGGAGATCTACAGATAAATTATAATATTTTAATAGCATTGATACACATACCAAATACAACAGAAAATAGAAAGTAACAATGGAAAATAAAAAGAGAACATTAGGTATTGAGTTAGGGCAATAGTGTAATAATGTGTTTCTATATTTTTAACAATCATATATATATACAACAAAATATTACTCAGCCATAAAAAAGAAATAATGCCATTTGCAGCAAAATGGATGGATCATACTAAGTGAAGTAAGTCAGATAAAGATAAATATCATATGATATCACTCACATGAGGAATCTAATTTTTAAAAAAAGAAATGAACAGATTTACAAAACAGAATCACACTTACAGATGTCAAAAACAAACTTATGTTTACCAAAGGGGAAACGTGGAGTGGGAGGGATAAATCAGGAGCTTGGGATTAACATACACACACTACTATATACAAGATAGATAACCAACAAGGACCTACTACTGTATAGCATGGTAAACTCTGCTCAGTATTCTGGGATAACCTATATGAGAAAAGAATCTAAAAAAAATTAATATATGTATATGTATAACAGAGTCACTTTGCTGTATACCTGAAACTAACACAACATTGTAAGTCAACTATACTCCAATAAAATTAAAAATTAAAAAAAATTTCTAATAGCCTTTTCTCATATTGCTGTTAGAGTTCTTCACCATGCTACATACACAACTTCCAAAGAACAGCATTTTAATCTTTATCCCTAGAATGCATGTCTCTTTTCTTTCTTTACCAAATTCGGCTAGACAGAATCGTGGACATTCTTTTATACTTTCTTTTCTTTCGTGCTAATATTCTCTCAGATACTAAGCTCAGATCCACATCCAATTCACTTCTTCAGCAAATATTTGTAGTTTCAAGACCCTCTGCTAGGTGCTGGGATAATATGGAGATTAGAAGAGTGTTTTCTTCTCCTTTTTTATATAATTGACTTCCTAGTGTCTCCTACAGAGAACAGTGTTCTCGCCAAGGTGAATTCTGATGCCAGGAGAGAGGACAGAGATTGCAGTGGCCCATCAGTGGTGGATGGAAGGTGTAGCCAAGACCACATGGGCTGAAGGCAGAGAGAGATGGAGGAAATGAGAGCGGCTAATTCTTCCCAATAGAGCACTGTGAGCTGGTGGATTGCAGGGCCAGTTTATCTTTGGAGATAAGCTGCATGTGTAATGAAAAAGTATCATGCCAGCTAAGTCACTCCCAGAAGCCACCATGAGTCTAGGAGTTTCTTTTCTCTTAGTGCCACAACAAAATATAATTCACACAGTTCTCCCTTCATAAACCGTGAAATCCTTTTACAGAGAGAAGCAGAGGGAGATTAGCTGAGAAAAAAAAATGATATCAATTACAGGAAAAGATCTGTAAAAAATACAAACACATGGAGGCTAAACAATACACTACTTAATAATGAAGTGAGCACTGAAGAAATCAAAGAGGAAATAAAAAAATACCTAGAAACAAATGACAATGGAGACATGATGACCCAAAACCTATGGGATGCAGCAAAACCAGTTCTAAGAGGGAAGTTTATAGCAACACAATCCTACCTTAAGAACAGGAAACATCTCGAATAAACAACCTAACCTTGCATCTAAAGCAATTAGGGAAAGAAGAAACAAAAAAACCCCAAAGTTAGCAGAAGGAAAGAAATCATAAAGATCAGATCAGAAAGAAATGAAAAAGAAATGAAGGAAACAATGGCAAAGATCAATAAAACTAAAAGCTGGTTCTTTGAGAAGATAAACAAAATTGATAAACCATTAGCTAGACTCATCAAGAAAAAAAGGGAGAAGACTCAAATCAATAGAATTAGAAGCAAAAAAGGAGAAGTAACAACTGACACTGCAGAAATACAAAAGATCATGAGCGATTACTACAAGCAACTCAATGCCAATAAAATGGACAACCTGGAAGAAATGGACAAATGCTTAGAAATGCACAACCTGCCAAAACTGAATCAGGAAGAAATAGAAAATATGAACACATCAATGACAAGCACTGAAATTGAAACTGTGATTAAAAATCTTCCAACAAACAAAAGCCCAGGACCAGATGGCTTCACAGGCGAATTCTATCAAACATTTAGAGAAGAGCTAACACATATCCTTCTCAAACTCTTCCAAAATATAGCAGAGGGAGGAACACTCCCAAACTCATTCTATGAGGCCACCATCACCCTGATAGCAAAACCAGACAAGGATGTCACAAAGAAGGAAAACTACAGGCCAATATCACTGATGAACATAGATGCAAAAATCCTCAACAAAATACTAGCAAACAGAATTCAACAACACATTAAAAGGATCATACACCATGATCAAGTGGGGTTTATTCCAAGAATGCAAGGATTCTTCAATGTACACAAATCAATCAACGTGATACACCATATTAAAAAATTGAAGGAGAAAAACCATATGATCATCTCAATAGATGCAGAGAAAGCTTACGACAAAATTCAACACCGATTTATGATAAAAACCCTGCAGAAAGTAGGCATAGAGGGAACTTTCCTAAACATAATAAAGGCCATATATGACAAACCCACAGCCAACATCGTCCTCAATGGTGAAAAACTGAAAGCATTTCCACTAAGATCAGGAACAAGACAAGGTTGCCCACTCTCACCACTCTTATTCAACATTGTTTTGGAAGTTTTAGCCACAGCAATCAAAGAAGAAAAGGAAATAAAAGAAATCCAAATCGGAAAAGAAGTAAAGCTGTCACTGTTTGCAGATGACATGATACTATACATAGAGAATCCTAAAGATGCTACCAGAAAACTACTAGAGCTAATCAATGAATTTGGTAAAGTAGCAGGATACAAAATTAATGCACAGAAGTCTCTGGCATTCCTATACACTAATGATGAAAAATCTGAAAGTGAAATCAAGAAAACACTCCCACTTACCAGTGCAACAAAAAGAATAAAGTACCTAGGAATAAACCTACCTAAGGAGACAAAAGACCTGTATTCAGAAAATTATAAGACACTGATGAAAGTAATTAAAGATGGTACAAATAGATGGAGAGATATGCCATGTTCTTGGATTGGAAGAATCCACATTGTGAAAATGACTCTACTACCCAAAGGAATCTACAGATTCAATGCAATCCCTATCAAACTACCACTGGCATTTTTCACAGAACTAGAACAAAACATTTCACAATTTGTATGGAAACACAAAAGACCCCGAATAGCCAAAGAAATCTTGAGAATGAAAAACAGAGCTGGAGGAATCAGGCTCCCTGATTTCAGAGTATATTACAAAGCTACAGTAATCAAGACAGTATGGTGCTGGCACAAAAACAGAAAGATAGATCAATGGAACAGGATAGAAAGCCCAGAGATAAACCCACGCACATATGGTCACCTTATCTTTGATAACGGAGGCAGGAATACAGTAGAGAAAGGAGAGCCTCTTCAATAAGTGGTGCTGGGAAAACTGGACAGGTACATGTAAAAGTATGAGATTACATCTCTCCCTAACACCGTACACAAAAATAAGGTCAAAATGGATTAAAGAGGGCTTCCCTGGTGGCACAGTGGTTGAGAGTCCGCCTGCCAATGCAGGGGACATGGGTTTGTGCCCCAGTCCGGGATGATCTCACATGCCATGGAGCGGCTGGGCCCTTGAGCCATGGCCACTGAGCTTGCGCGTCCGGAGCTTGTGCTCCGCAATGGGAGAGGCCAAAACGGTGAGAGGCCCGCGTACCGCAAAAAAAATAAATAAATAAATAAATGGATTAAAGACCTAAATATAAGGCCAGAAACTATCAAACTCTTAGAGGAAAACATAGGCAGAACACTCTATGACATAAATCACAGCAGGATCCTTTTTGACCCACCTCCTAGAGAAATGGAAATAAAAACAAAAATAAACAAATGGGACCTAATGAAACTTCAAAGCTTTTTCAAAGCAAAGGAAACCATAAACAAAATGAAAAGACAACCCTCAGAATGGGAGAAAATATTTGCAAATGAAGCAACTGACACAGGATTAATCTCCAAAATTTATAAGCCGCTCACGCAGCTCAATAACAGAAAATCAAACAACCCAATCCAAAAATGGGCAGAAGACCTATATAGATATTTCTCCAAAGAAGATATACAGACTGCCAACAAACACATGAAAGAATGCTCAACATCATTAACCATTAGAGAAATGCAAATCAAAACTACAATGAGGTATCATCTCACACCAGTCAGAATGGCCATCATCAAAAAATCTAGAAAAAAATAAATGCTGGAGAGGGTGTGGAGAAAAGGGAACACTCTTGCACTGCTGGCGGGAACGTGAATTGGTACAGCCACTATGGAGAACAGTATGGAGGTTCCTTAAAAAACTACAAATAGAACTACCATATGACCCAGCAATCCCATTACTGGGCATATACCCTGAGAAAACCATAATTCAAAAAGAGTCATTTACCAAAATGTTCACTGCAGCTCTATTTACAATAGCCTGGAGATGGAAACAACCTAAGTGTCCATCATCGGATGAAAGCAGAAAGAAGATGTGGCACATATATACAATGGAATATTACTCAGCCATAAAAGAAATGAAATTGACCTATTTTGTAATGAGGTGGATGGACCTACAGTCTGTCATACAGAGTGAAGTAAGTCAGAAAGAGAAAGACAAATACCATATGCTAACACATATATATGGAATTTAAGAAAAAAAATGTCATGAAGAACCTAGGGGTAAGACAGGAATAAAGACACAGACCTACTAGGGAATGGACTTGAGGATATGGAGAGGGGGAAGGGTAAGGTGTGACAAAGCAAGAGAGTGGCATGGACATATATACACTACCAAACGAAAAATAAATAGCTAGAGGGAAGCAGGCGCATAGCACAGGGAGATCAGCTCGGTGCTTTGTGACCACCTAGAGGGGTGGGATAGGGAGGCTGGGAGGGAGGGAGGCTCAAGAGGGAAGAGATATGGGAATATCTGTTTATGTATAACTGATTCACCTTGTTATAAAGCAGAAACTAACACACAATTGTAAAGCAATTATACTCCAATAAAGGTGTGAAAAAAAAAAGACTTTCAAAAAGAAAGATTGAACAACATATGCATTTATAATAATGAATATAACATTATAGAAATTCATAATTATTTAAAAATCAATTTGAAACTCTATTACAATATAGTCTTAGCATTTCCTTGAGTTTCTTGATTACTTACCTGTATTTTATTTAAATATATTTCTTTATACTGTAATTTAAAGG
The DNA here is from genome assembly GCF_964270905.1 of Leucopleurus acutus. NCBI lineage: Eukaryota > Metazoa > Chordata > Mammalia > Artiodactyla > Delphinidae > Leucopleurus > Leucopleurus acutus. The sequence continues at coordinate 7,834,922 of NC_139143.1, forward strand.
AGTTGGGATAAACTGTTCTTTCCATTGTAATATAAATAACTTACTTTGTAAAGAGTAAGAAGTATTGGAGATTTAAAATATTGGTTCAAGTCTAATATCTTTCCCTGAAAATAACTAGGTGAAACTTTATGAGTGAATAATTTAACTTCTTTAGTACTTTGCTATAAAATAAAGGACAAAAACTGCCTCTCAGAATTAGAAATATGAAATTGCATGTGTTTATGTTTTAGGCATAACATATACAAAAAACTAATTTATTTTTGCTCATTTATCTTTGCTTTCATACAATATATTTTGTAAGGATTAAACAAAATGTAGAGCTGAAACATCACATCTCTAATTAAGGCACTGTTTTCTAGAAAGCAAACACAGGACTGAGATACATAATTCCTATAATGTGACTAAGAATGGATTTGCAATTCTGTTGATTTATTAAATATTCAACATTGATTGAATGCCTACCAATGCTAGGAAATGTGCTAGGCACTGATCTGAACTCGGTCCATATTTTTAATCACTTCTATTTTTTACGCAACCTACAAAATTTATGGTAAGATACAAAGATGTTAGTATATGTGTTAATGAAATCAAATGTTCAGCACAGTAATGAGCCAGTAATGGGGGCAAACCAACTCTATATTACACAGAAAGTGTATGACACATTTATTCAGCTTGATGAAAAGGTTTACTGTGAATTTACACATTTTTCTTAACATCTGCAAATTCAACAGTTACTACATAACATCTTCTAATTTATGAAAAGCCTAGTCATGACAATGAGATAAAATGAAAATTGTTCATTTTAAAGTAATAGAGCATATTTTTAACACTACCATATCATTTGAAGTCATGTAACTACTGCATCCAGGGAATCATGATCTTTTACTGAGACTGTTTTCTATTCTCTAAGTAAAAACAATTTTCAGAGAAATATGTTTTGCTTTGCATTAAAACCTTCTTCTCTTATTGACATAAACCAGTTTCTTTAGAAAATAATGTATTTTGTGAAATATATTGGGCACCATTCATAAGGCAAAACAGTTCTATTTTTACAAAGCAACTGGATGAGCAGGATTCTAGAAGTTCCTTAAAAATATATAAATAAGTAAAATTACAAAGTTGGTTTCAAAAAGTTTTCTCCCTTTAAAATTTAGCTTCAAGTATTGAATAAGGTTGCAAGGAAAATGATAGATCTTTAAAAAGTTTAACTGTTTTAGCAATAAGAACAGTTAAAATTTTTTATAGACTCTGTTAAATCCCTTCTGTGTATTAATGGCCTAAGATATACTGACATTTTCTTATCAAGCTCTTTTTACTCAAGGTTGTATTGAATTTATACTTATATATTATACTATTTATACATATATAATACCCTTATAAAGATGATATCTGCCAATGCTCCCTAAATAGAATCACTGAGACTATATGAATTTCATGATTTTTTTTTTTTTACTATCTCAAAATAGTTATTTTTGGTTTCATAACATCATGTCTCTCTCCAAAATCTGGCCCCATGACCTCCTTCTCTTTTCTCTGTGCATGTTCTCCTTCAGTCTGATGATTTCCTTTCTTCAGTTGAGTCTTCTATTTTTTTAAATTACAAATTATGTAAATACTATTTTCTTCTAGGGCTTTAAAATTAAATTTGTCAAATCATAAATACAATTTTTGTTCTACACTGCAAAAATTGGTTGTTTATTAGTTTTTATAAATAAAAGAAATATTTCCATATTCTTTTATAAATAATGCAATTTTTAACACCAGAACTTTAATATTCCTGGCAAAAGTTTAAAAATCATGTATTTAGGTGAAAAATAGAACTGAGACGAGAAAAGCTCTACATAGTGGATGCTTATTCACCCTTGGGTCTGGAGTGAGAATAATGAAAACAGAGAGAAGAATCCATAGTTGACCCCAAATAGACACATGACATAACTGAGGAATAAACCTCTGTTATTTTAAACTCTGGGATTTTCCTTTTTTTTTTCCCCAACATTGCAGCATATCTGGTACAGACACTATTAAAAACAGTATGGAAGTTCCTCAGAAAATGAAAAGTAGAACTACCATATGATACAGCAATTCAACTTCTGGGTTTTTTCCCAAAGAAAACAAAATGCTAATTTGATAAATATGTGCACCCCTATGTTCCCTGCAGCATTAAGAAATATGACCTTCCTTAGTGTGTATTTATGCTAAAATATACACTAAATCATGAACATAGATTTAAAAATTATGTGTGTAGAAAACTATACCTCAAAACAAATACACATTATTTTGAAGTGCATATGGAACATTCATCAAGATAGACTATACTGTGACCAAAAATACAAGTTTCACCAAATTTTAAATAATTGAAATTATATAGACAATGTTATCTGACCACTAAAATACTAAATTCAAATCCAAGAACAAAAACATGTCTGGAATATATCCAAATATTTAAAAATTGTACAACATACTGCTAAATAATCCATAATCCAAAGAAGAAACTTGAGGCAATTACAAAATATTTTGAATTAAATGAAAGCAAAAGCAGAACATATCAAAACTCATTGAATGCAACTAAAGATGTGATCAGAATATATATACGACATCTTATGATAGCTCATGCTAGAAAAGTTAAAAGGTCTCAGATTTATGATCTAAGCTTCCACTTATATACCTATGGGATAAAAGGGCAAATAAAGCAAAAGCAGAAGAAGGAAATAATAATTATAACAGAAAAACAAGGAGAAAGAAAAAATAATGAGAAAATTTTAAAAACCAACAAATTGGTTCAATGAAATGATCAATAACAATAAATGTCTAGTCAGACTGATGAAAGAGGGAGAGATACAGAGGAGAGAGCCCCACTATTTGCCTACAGAAGAAGAAGATAACATTAGCAGCTAAGTATTTGTTAAAGAAAGTAATTTTTGTAGTTAAAAGCACTCACAGAAAAAAAAATTCAAGGTCCCGAATGCCTCACTGGTGAATTCTACAAAGTATTTAAAAGAAGATACATCAATCCACACAAAATCTTCTAAAATATAAAACAGGAGGGAACATTTCCCAACTCTCATCCCATGAACATCATAAGGATAATAAAGGAATACTATGCTCAACTCCCACAAATTTTAAAGCACAGACAACATGAACCAATACTTTGAAAGACACATCTAACCAATCTCATATAAGGATAAATAGGTAACCTGAATAAACCCTATATTAATCAATCAGTAATTAATAATATTATAAAAAATAGAGCAAACCCCAGGTAGTTTTCTGATGAATTTTACCATTTTAGAAGGAAATGATACTAATTCTCTACAATTGTGTGCAGAATTTAGAAGCAGGGGGAACACTTCCTAACTAATTCTATAAGGCCAGCATTACCTTAATACCAAAACCAGATAAAGACATGGCAGGAAAAAAAAACTACAGACCAACGTTTCTCATGACAATAGATGCAAAAATTATCAAGAAGATATTAGCAGGCCAAATCCAACACTGTATAAAATGCATTATATACCATGACCAAGTGAGATTTATACCAGATATTCAAGGATAATTCAACATTTAAAAAGCAATTTTACACTAGGTTTAGAAGAAAACTCATATAATCATATCCATTGATACACAAAAATAATTTATCAACATTCATTCATGAAGAAAACTCTCAGCAATTTAGTAGTAAAACAGATCTTAAGTTGACAAAGAGTACCTACAAAACTTTAAGCCAATGTCATGTTTAATGGTGAGTAACTAGATGCTGTCTTCCTAAGATCAGAAAAACGTCAAGGCTGTCCTCTTTTTCTCTTAGCATTCACATTCAACATTGACTGAAAATCTCGCAATATTCAAGGGAAAGGAAAGGTACACAGATTGGAAAAAAAGAAATAAAACTATCTCTGCTGACTACATTATTTAATATGTAGAAAATCCTAAAGAATCAACAACAACAAAATCCTTGATGTATTAAATGACTGTAGTAAGGTCACGGGATACAACGTTAACATACACAAGTCAATTGCAGGGAGTGACATTATCAGCATGGAAGAAGAGTTTTATACCATCTTCCCCCAAAGAACATTTATTTATATTTTAACAATCACTGTGATGAAAAAGTCTTGGTGGAAGTCCAGGAATTCAGCACACTGTTGGAACAAAAGAAACCTGAGAATGGACACATTGAAGAGGGTAAGAGGAACAGTTTTGCTTTACTCACATCACCCCTCCTGCAAGGTGGCAATGCTCGTTGCCAAAGCAAACCTTCTTGTGCGTGACTTCTTCCATGAGAAAGGTGAAATTATGTGGGTGAGCATTTGGCTTCCCTAGATGTGTGGGATGCTACCAAGGAGGCCTATTTTTATCTCACTCCATCAAGAATACTGAGGAACTGCACTGTTGGAGAGCAGTGAGTGCCTGGGAAAATGGTGGCCAGGGCTCCGAATGGAACATATCAAAGAGACGGACCCTATTAACTACATCTTGTGCTCTATCATAAAGCCAGCCCATGGGGCTTCCCTGGTGGTGCAGTGGTTGAGAGTCCGCCTGCCGATGCAGGGGACAGGGGTTCGTGCCCCGGTCTGGGAGGATCCCACATGCCACGGAGTGGCTGGGCCCGTGGGCCATGGCCGCTGAGCCTGCGCGTCCAGAGCCTGTGCTCTGCAATGGGAGAGGCCAGAGCAGTGAGAGGCCTGCATACACACACACAAAATAAAGCCAGCCCATGAACTGCTGGGGATGCCTAACATACAGATCCCTCCAGTTGACCCATGGGCACCCTCAGTGCTTAGTGGGCCTCACCCACACACACCCCCATCCCGTGGACACCTCCCTGTGTGTGCTTCCAGTAGCAGTAAGAATGAGCTTTTGCAAATAGCTAGTGAGTACACACAGAGAGCCAGCCCAACTCTACAAGACTGGGAGAAACAATAGACTTGAGCATACATCACTGCCTAAGGGATAGCAAAAGGGAGGCTGTCAGCACTGGGCCTGGCTTGGAAGGATCAAGAGAAAGCACAGATGCTTAAGAATACTGCCACAAGAAGAAACAAGATGTGTGGAGCAGTGTACGCATAGGAAAGGTCAGAATCACTAGCAAGACTGACAGGCGGTATTTCTCCACCAAAACCTGTGAGTAAAGACTGGAGGAGGGGGCTTCCCTGGTGGCGCAGTGGTTGAGAGTCTGCCTGCCGATGCAGGAGACACGGGTTCGAGCCCTGGTCCAGGAAGATCCCACATGCCGCGGAGCGGCTAGGCCCGTGAGCCATGGCCGCTGGGCCTGCGCGTCCGGACCCTGTGCTCCGCAACGGGAGAGGCCACAACAGTGAGAGGCCCGCAAAAAAAAAAAAAGACTGGAGGAGATGAGTTTTCTTAAGGTGAAGACAGCAACAAAAAACTTCAAGGTACATAAAAAGCAAGAAAAAAATGACAACACCAAAGGAACACAACAACTTTCCACCAAATGATCCCAAAGAAATGGAGATCTGTAGTTTATCCAGTACAGAATCCAAAATACTTAATTTAAGGAAGCTCAGTGAGCTGTAAGAAAACACAGAAAGACAATTCAATAAAATCAGGAAAAGAATATATGAACAAAATGAGAAGTTTAACAGAGAGATTAGAAATCATAAGGGAGAACCAAAAAGAAATTTTGAAGCTGAAGAATATGATGAATCAAAGGAAAAATGCAACAGAGAGCATCAACAGCAGACTTTATGAAGCCAAAGAAGGAATCTGTGAAGTAAAAGATGGGACCTTCGGAATTATCTATTCAGAGAACAAAAGAAAAAGGATGAAAAGGGTCAATAAATCTTATATGAGCCATGGGATACTATTAAGAGAAACAATCATGCTTTATTTGAGTCCCAGAAGGAGAAGAGAGGAAGAAGGGGGCAGAATAGTTATTTAAAGTAATAATGGCTGAGAACTTCTCAAATATTCAAGGTCAAGAAATTAATCAGTCAAACCAAAATGTCAACCCAAAACAATCTTTTTCAATATACATTATAATAAACTCATCTAAAACCAAAGACAAAGAGAATTTTCAAATCAGCAAATGGGAAAACAAAAAACCTTCTCATACAAGGAAACCCTCATATGCTACCAGTGGGTTTCTCAGCAGAAACCTTGCAGGTCAGGAGAGAGTAGAATGACACATTCAAAGTCCTGAAATTAAAAAAAAAAAAAAAAAATTGCCAGCCAAGAATACATTATCCAGCAAAGTTGTCCTATAGAAATGAAGGTGAGATACAGACTTTGCCAACCAAACAAAAGCTGAGGGAGTTCATCACCATAAAATGCTGAAATGAGTTCATCAATTGAAATAGAAAGATGCTAATTACTATACAGTAAGTGCCCTACATACGAAACTTCAAGTTGCGAACTTTGAAAGATGCAAATGTGCATTCACATGTCCAATCGCGTAAGTTAGTTCACGTGTCTGACGTATGTCGTCACATGTGCATCCTCTACAAGTGTTTGTGCTTCTGTGTACTTTACTGTATGGTACTGTACAGAGTACAGTAGTATAGTATCTTTATTTCGAGCCCAGGATATCTGGAAGCAGGTGTAAAAACAGTGGTGATGTAACTGGTACAGTACTACCCAGACATCACTGGATTGTTTTTTCAAGAGGGTAGATAGAATTGAATCCAGCAAGGAACCAGAACCTGTGCCATCAACGTCAGGCATGAGTGAAATTGCAGCTCGCCCTCCATCTCCTATTGCTGACGATCCTTCAGCTCTACCATCTCCCACCTCCTCTCCTTCCTCCAGTCAGTAACTCTTCTTGCCTGTTCACTCAGTGCCAGCCCCTATATGCCATCTGTTGTACTGTACTACTGTACTTTTCAAGGTACTATATTGTAAGATTAAAAACATTTTCTTTATTTTTTGTGTTTGTTTTTTATGTATTATTTGTGTGAAAAGTACTATAAACCTATTACAGTACAGTACTATATAGCCAATTGTATTTTAAATTCCATGACCTAAATAACTTCAGGACTGAGTAAATTCTGAAAACTAAAGACAAAATACGTAAATCACTGTACTCTAGTTGTTGAGGTTATTTCCCATAATGATATGGGTTAACAGTTCTTATACTGTTATACATCTGTACTGGAATGGAACACTTAATAAATCTAACAATGTAACAGAACTCTCATTTATTGCTGGTGGGAATTCAAAATGGTATAGACACTTCGGAAAACAACTTGGCAGTTTTTCAAAACTAAAGATAGATGTATTTCATCTAGCAATTGTTTTCCAACTGATTTGAAATCTTATGTGTACACAAAGACTGCAGCCTGATGTTTATAATAGCCTTACCCATAATTTCCAAAATCTGAAAGCAACCAAGACTCCTTCAATAAGTGAATAGTTAAACACAGTTTGGGTATGCCCATACAATGCAACACTGTTTAGATAAAAATAAATAAATTATCAAGCAATAAAAAAATGGAAAAGTCTTAAATGTATACTGTTATGTGAAAGAAAGAAGTGTGAAAAAGCTACATATCATCTAATTTAAATTATATGACATTCAGAAAAAGCGAAACTAGAGATATAATACAAAATCAGTATTGTCAGGGGTTTTGGATGAGTGGGATTGAATTGGTGAGGTACAGGATTTTTTCTTGTGTGGTAAAACTATTTTGTATGTTATCATAATGGTGGATACATGACACTATGCATCTGACAAAACCCATTGAACAGCACAAGCACAAAGAATGAATCTTACTGTGTGCAAATTAAACAAAACAAAACATTTGGGAGGTTGTGTGTTCCCAAGATGGAATGCAGAATGTGACAAAACAGCCTAAGTGAATTGCAGATGTCTGAAACAACCTCACAAAATGAAACTGGGGGAAAATTCCATGACCTAAATAACTTCAGGATTGAGTAAATTCTGAAAACCAAAGACATAAATCACTGTACTCTAGTTGTTGAGGTTATTTCCCATAATGATATGGGTTAACAGTTCTGATACTGTTATACATCATCTGTACTGGAATGGAACACTTAATAAATGGACGGCAGAACGTTACAGCGAGGATTCTCACTGTTGGAGTGGGAAGTTACAGATAAACAAGCAAAGGAGGCTAGAATGATCACTGTGCTTATGGATTAGATTTGGAGATATAAGTTTGAACTCATGTTTTGCTTATTACAGATACATATGCTTACATACAGAAATATTTATAGGAATGTGTATATACAGGTTAGTATTCAAACAAATATATTCTTGACAGATGAGTCTAGTGGCAACAACACCTCTGTAGCAATGGCAATAATGCCCATATATAGTTTTCATTACTCTTCTCCAATTAAAGGAACCAGTACTCCTTGGAGAAATAGAGTGTGGCCAGAAAAATGTAAGATATGTAGGATGTGCCTGAGTACTTGTGGTACTGGAAACTGAGGACATACTAAAAAAAATAAACACACACACAATTATGGAATATGCTGAAGTGACACAGGAACCAAACAAAAGAGCTCCCAGTGGCCAAAGGCAGAAGAATTTGAAAAACATATTAAATAAGTTAATAGTAGACTATAATCCAAAATGTAAAATAAATATTATTTTGTATCAATACTGACATAAATTATCAAATAAATAAATGAGAATGAATAGACAAATCCCCTGGGGAAACAAATCTAGATAATTTGTGTAGATACTCCAATTTCAAGAAGGTGAAGAATAACTCCTTAAGTGTGGTCCACACATGGTGACTTCCTTCCAAAAGTACAGTATATAGAGTAGGGAATATAAATAACTTGACAGTGAAGAAACCTGACAAATACTACTTCACCCAGGTGATCAAGGTTAACATCTGAATCGATAAGTCATATTGATGGTATGCACAGCTGATCCTTGAGCAACACAGGCTTGCATTGTTTGGGTACACTTATACCCAGATTTATTTTTCAATAAATACTGCATGATCTGGGGTGGGTTGAATCCAGAGATGCGAAACAGTGGATATGGAGGGCTGACTCTGGGCCTTGAGAACCCACTGATTTTGGTATATATAGTAGGTCCTAGAACCAATCTTCCTCAGGTACTGAAGTAAGACTATACGATTGGTATAATGAAAATGACACTTTACCTCTGCTGTCTTCTCTTCAAATCCAAAACCTAGTCTAATCATGAGAAAAATTTCCATAAAGGGACACTTTACAAAATATCTAACCAGTATTTCTCAAAACTGTCAAGGTCATCAAAAACAACAAAAATGGAGAAACTGTCAAAACCTAGAGGAACCTAAGGAGACATGGTGGTCAAACAAAATGTGGTACTCAGAATAGGATCCTGGAATGGAAAAAGATATTAAGGAAATCTAAATCAAGTAAGGACTTTAGCAACTAATAATGCATCAGTAGTGGTCCATTAATTGTAACAAGTGTGCCTTACTAATATGTTAACAGGGGAAACTGGGTGTGTGTTATATGGGAACACTTTGTAGTATCTTTGAAATTTTTCTGTAAATCAAAAACGGTTCTAAAATTAAAAGTTTAGAAAAATTTTCTGGTCTGTTAATGATCAACTCAGCCCAAAGATAGTCACAGGAAATATTTTCCAAATGCCTACTGTGTGTCATACTCTATGTATAGCTCTAACTTACAAAGGAAAATCAAATACTTATAATTAGGAGGATTCTTAGTTTAATTATGAGAGATGTTTTGATGAGTAAATTGCAGTTAGCACTAAATGTGTAATCAGGAAATCTCTGCATTTATTGCTGATAATTGGTATATTTAATGGTTCTACAAAATATACTGGTGCTGATCAGTGAAGAGGCTCTTTTCACTTCTAATTTTATGAGGCAAAGACCATTCACCATAAAGGATTTAAAATACTCTTCTTTTCTATATCTGGTAGAGAGAGCACATGTCCTCAGTTTTCCTGTATTCAGATTACAAACTGAAGTAGAGAGAGGGATAAAAGCACCATTATACATATATTTCTCCTAAAAAATAACCCTAACAGCTGATGTTTTGCAAAGAAAATTGAAAAACAGCAGCGTTTTTAATAACATAAATAAGTGTTCAACAATTGCATGCTATATCTGAAGAAATACATTGACAAACAATGAAATAACTGTGTTTGGTAACAATAAATAACATGTGCTTAGCTCTTCCTGTGTACTTTACATAAACAAGTTCAGAAAGGACTGGAACATTTACTAGACCTTAGCCAAAGTTGCTTTGGAGTTACACACTTTCCCTAAAAATGAGGAGCTAGAAGTTGATAATAAAATCAAACTTCAGAGTATAATAATTTTTCTCTCACAAATTCAATATTTTTTCCTTATTTCTTCACTCCAATAGGTCTCATTAGTTATACCCTTTACTTAATTTTAATTTTTACTTTTCAAATCTACTAAGAATTATTCAAAGCCGTATACTTTTACATCCTTATAGCATATTATATAACTCTAATAACATCAGTTAGGAATATATTATTTGAAAGTGACAGAAACCCAAATGCTATAAGGGTAGGCAAAAGAAGAATATGTGGTTCCTATAAATAAACCATGTCAAGGGCACATGCATCACAGATTTAAGTAGGATTGCAATAAGCAGCTCTATTCTCACATTGACTTTCTCTTAGATCATCTTTGCTTTTTCCTCATGCCATTCTCATTATTTTAGACCATCCGTTACCATACTATCGGAAAGAGCTGCCAACTGTCAGTAGCTTAACATCTCACCCTGTTGCCATCACGAGACATAAGAGCCTTCTTTACCTAGCAAGAAGAGTAAAACCCTTGGAAAGGGCTTTGAACAAGTCAAGAGACCTCTCCAAAAGTAAAATGTGATCACTAAGTATATCATTTTTACACTTATTTAATCATTCAAAAATATTGAGTTCCTATCACATCCATTGCTCTGTTCTACTCATTTGGCATAAGACAGCTAATGAAACTCACACAATTCCTGCTCTAATTTATAATCTAGTTGGGCACAAAGACAATAAACAAGTAAAATTAATATACCAGGTTATGATATTGCAACAAACAAAGCCATAAAAGGCATAAGGAACAAAGGAGAGATGTTATATTCAGTATCAGATGGTCAGGGAAGACTTCCCTGTTAAGGCGACATTTAAGAAAAGAATTGAAGGAAGTTACAACCATACGGCCCTACATATGGCTGGAGTGGGAAGAAATAAGAACAGTCTTCCAAGGAATGAGTCCCATCCCAATTTGTGCTGGCCAGATTCTAAAATAATAGGCTGACTATGCCAATTTATATTGCTTCTAACTCTTCCTTCCTTTATAATTGCCATTTTTGAAATATTCTGATTATTTTTAATGTTTAATATTATGTTTTGTGTATGCACCCTAGGGATCATTTGTTCTCTGAAAGTGTGAAGAAAATACTTAGCTGACAAATAATTTTGACATGGTACTTAAAAACATGCAGAAAATAATGCCCATTTTATTTTTCACTATAACAAGAGAAGTATATGCTGGTCATAGAAATTTAGGAAGATAGAGAAAAGGACCACAAAGACGTAATGCTATTACAGGTTTCAGTATACCTATATCTTAACAATATTCCATTTAATAAAGAAGGCATCTGTTGATCTAGAATCTGCTTTTTCACATAACTATATGCCTGGTGTGAGATACAAAGTTCTTTCCCACCCAAGGTCACATAGCAATTTATGTTCTTTTTCTCCCATTTCTTTATGTTTTTGTTTTGCTTTGCTATTTACATTAAAGTACTTAATGCATTTGGAATAAGATGAGTAAGGACAGGAAATCTGGACAGTCCTGGAGGCTCAGTCTCTCTTCCTTTAGGTAATTTAAGGAGAGCTGGCTCAGCTTCCGTGAGTTAAATTAATCCTGTGACTGGTCTCCCATCTCCCTCTTTTTAATAAAGCCACTTCTCTGCTCAGATGGTTACAGGCTTGCAGGTGTTCCCTTGTCATGCTAAATATATGTAGAGCATTACAAGGGGAGGATTCTTCTCTACTAGACATTGGACAATATGCATGCAAACTACCTGTGCTACCCTAAATCATAGAAAAAAGGAATTTGAGGGACTCTCTACACTTTATTACAGTTTACTTCAATAAACACTACTTCAAATCTGCACATAAGACACTAGTGATGTTTATGACTAGACTGAATAATCTTGAGTTGTAACTTACTTGTTTCCTAGTACACATTAATTATTAACATATTCTTTTCCTAAATCATCCTATAAAAATTCTCAGACACATTCTACTTGGATACACTCATGCCAACCGCAAGTGGTCAGCTGCCTTACAGCTTCACCCACGGGTGACTCTGAAGAAGAAAGGTGAACAAATTGTGCAGTGTAGATCTTAGAGCTGTAATGTGATTTCTCATATTTTTCTTGGCAAAGAAATGCCCTCTATGGGATCCCTCTGCCAAAGACCCATTCCTTACTAATTTCACCATTTTTACTGGTTCCCCAGCCTTAGGAGTACTGGCTGTTTTCTGTGGTTGCTACCTCTGTGATATGCTTATATTCTCTCTTTCTAATGCAATTGTTTGGTTAACTTCATAATTCTATATACCTAGTTAACAATTATTATTTTTAATAGATCTTTATTGGATCTTTATAATTGCTTCACAATACTGTGTTAGTTTCTGTTGCACAAAAGTGAATCAGCCATATGCATACACATGTCCCCATATCCCCTCCCTCTTGAGCCTCCCTCCCACCTATCCCACCACCCCTCTAGGTGGTCACAAAGCACCGAACTGATCTCCCTGTGCTATGCTTCTTCTTCCCACCAGCCAACTATTTTACATTCCGTAGTGGATATATGTCGATGCTGCTCTCACTTCGCCCCAGCTTCGCCCTCCAACCACATGTCCTCAAGTCCATTTTCTATGTCTACCTTTTTATTCCTGCCCTGCAACTACGTTCATCAGCACCATTTTTTTTTTTTTTTTTTAGATTCCATATATATACGTTAGCATAGGGTATTTGTTTTTTTCTTTCTGACTTACTTCACTCTGTGTGACAGACTCTAGGTCCATCCACCTCACTACAAATAAATTTCATTTCTTTTTATGGCTGAGTAATATTCGATTGTATATACGTGCCACATCTTCTTTATCCATTCATCTGTTGATGGACATTTAGGTTGGTTCCATGTCCTGGTTATTGTAAATAGTGCTGCAATGAACATTGTGGTGCATGTCTCTTTTTGAATTATGGTTTTCTCAGGGTATATGCCCAGTAGTGTACAGGATAGAATGCCCAGAGATAAACCCATGCACATATGGGCACCTAATTTACGATAAAGGAGGCAAGAACATGCAATGGAGAAAAGACAGCCTCTTCAATAAGTGGTGCTGGGAAAACTGGACAGCTACATGTAAAAGAATGAAATTAGAACACTACCTTACACCATATACAAAAATAAACTCCAAATGGATTAAAGACTTAAATGTAAGGCCAGACACTATAAAACTCTTAGAGGAGAACATAGGAAAAACACTCTGACATAAACCACAGCAAGATCTGTTTTGACCCACCTCCTACAGTAATGGAAATAAAAACAAAAATAAACAAATGGGACTTAATTAAACTTAAAAGCTTCTGCATGGCAAAGGAGACCACAAACAAGACAAAAAGACAACCCTCAAAATGGGAGAAAATATTTGCAAATGAAACAACAGACAAAGGATTAATATCCAAAATATACAAACAGCTCACAGAGCTCAATATCAAAAAAACAAATAATCCAGTTAAAAAATGGGTGGAAGAGCTAAATAGACATTTCACTAAGGAAGACATACAGATGGCCGAGAGGCACATGAAAAGATGCTCAACATCAGTATTTATTAGAGAAATGCATATCAAAACTAGTTAACAATTATTGATAATAAATTCTTCTCTGTTAAAACAGTTGGTATGGTTTCTGTCTCCTCTCTGGACTCTAATTGAAACAAATAGGTAAGTATGTTTTCAAATGATTAGGTAAGTAAGAATTTAGGTAGGTAATTTAGATATAGAGATAAACATAGAGATTGAGATAGAGCCAGATACATATCTATTTAAGGTTGCTTGAAAGGACACACATCAGGTTATGAGCATGAGTTGCCTGGGGAGAAGGTGAGGAAGAGATACCAACAAGGAATGAGGGGAGTGAGAAATAAAAGAAAAAGGAAAGTACTGAAACATTTATACAGTAACATTTAAAATAATTTTATAAAACAATGTGGCTACCTCATGTTTTCTTCACATTTCACCATATGTAATATGTTTTAAAGTAGATAATTATTTAATATTAAAAATAATTTTATTTCCAATTTTATAGGTATTTTACTTGGAGTGTGTAGATTCTCTGAAATTTATTTTTTCTGTTTATCATATTATTGTTTTCATACTTTGACATAAAATGTTGAATACAATACTGAGTTCCTATATTAAAATTGATTTTAGTTGGCTATCTCAGGCTTTTATATGATATCATTAATGTTATTGAGTTCACTGAATTTAATTTAATTCACCAATTAATTTACTGAATTTAATTTACTACCAATTTAGGGTGGGGTGCTATAAAGGAACACCTGTGTGCTTGTATTTTCTATGTTCTGTATTTAGTTGTAACCTGGCTTGTGCTGATTCTATAAGCTTATAGAGAAAGTAACTAATTTTTTTATTTGTTAGAATTAATATGTAAATTAGGTAACATATTGCTCTTTAGACATTCACTGTAAAACTTTTGACATCCTGAGAGTTTTTTTTATTGTTTTTAAAAGGCTGTTAAGAAATCACTTTTGAGTGTTTTGTTTAGACAAGTATTTGAATAGGATACTTCTTGAATACTTGCCTGTGAAAGAGCATTTTATCTATTTTGGCCTCAGTGTGTGCAAGCACACATGTACGTAAATGATTTTAGTATGTAGTATAAACTCTGAAAGACAGTATTTTTTAGGCTAAAGGTTTACAACTGTTTGTTATACTTATCTTCTGATTATGCAGATCCTGTATATGAGAACTTTTTAAAGAAACAATCTGATTTTATTTTCTAGATATCTGTCAGATCTTCCTATTATACATTAAAGATGATATTTTCATTCCTATACATTTATGTGTGCTTTTCCTGGGTTAAATATTCCTAGACAATGTAAATGCTCAAATTTCAGATTCAGGTCTTTTTCTGCTCAATCTACTTTCTCAGAAAATGTATTTCTGAGGTTTTGAATTGCTGTTATTATTTCCCACAATTATCTTTTATGTATTGTCCCACTTTAAACATATTTTTTCCTTTTTTTCTGGGACGCTATCAATTTTTATTGCTATCTCATTGTTATAATTTCCTATAAAGACTAAAGGCCATGAATTATAGTTATCATGGCATTATGCTTATCACACTTATGTATTATACATTTTAAATCTGTGCAGTCCTCACATATATCAACTTGTCATGTCTTATTCTAGACTACAGCTTTTCTTCAGTGTAAACAAATATTGAATACTGATGAAAACCAGTAGCAGTTAATTTCTAAAACTTATTGCTTTATTTATTTTTTATTAAATGGGCTTTGAGAAATTCAGCACAGAAATGATTCCATCTTTATCTTATTTTTAAGAATGTCTATAAATTTCTTCAATTATTCTTACAATAGTCAACATTTTACCTTTAACCTTTGCTTTCCCAGTAATGGTGTATAATCCACTAAATGATGAGTGGCATTATGCTCTGCATCTGTGTCAGCATGATGAATTTTTTTTTTTTTTGGCAGCCCAGGCAATATATATATATATATGTTTTTTTACATCTTTATTGCAGTATAATTGCTTTACAATGGTGTGTTAGTTTCTGCTTTATAAAAAAGTGAATCAGTTATACATATACATATGTTCCCATATTGCTTCCCTCTTGTGTCTCCCTCCCTCCCACCCTCCCTATCCCACCCCTCTAGGTGGTCACAAAGCACCGAGCTGATCTCCCTGTGCTATGCGGCTGCTTCCCACTAGCTATCTGCCTTAAGTTTGGTAGTGTATATATGTCCATGCCTCTCTCTCGCTTTGTCCCAGCTTACCCTACCCCCTCCCCATATCCTCAAGTCCATTCTCTAGTAGGTCTGTGTCTTTATTCCTGTCTTAGCCCTAGGTTCTTCATGACATTTATTTTTCTTAAATTCCATATATATGTGTTAGCATAGGGTAAAGCAAGAATTCATGGTGGGTACATGAGGCACTAAAAATGCCACTGTGTTAATCATATTATTCATAAGGAAGAACACACAAAGGATAAGACTTTCTGCTTGTTTGATTTTATATTTTAGTCAATCAATTACATTCGCCTCTGGAGAGCCAGCATGTAGCAGCAGAGATCATTCAGGGACATTTTCCATTTTACTTTGCTTATTGCTATAAGTTTCTTTATTGAAGAGTTTTAGTTACTCAGCAATAGCTAACTAATACAATGTGACTTTAATTTGTACTCTCCTATACATTTGAATTGTAAATATTAATACATTATCAGATGTATATGTGTCCAATGACACCTCCAAGACTGAAACTGGCATTTTCAAATCCCTCAGGACATCTTTTTATAACTTTAGTATAAATGTAATAAAATGTATCAGTCACTGTCTTGTTGTTTTCACTTCTTGTGCTGTTGGAAAAAAAATCTTTCCTTTCAGGGGACTTATAAAAATATTTGGGTATATATATATTTAAATATTATAAATTATAAATATTATAAATGTAAATTCTGTTATATTTAAGCATTTAATTCTAGACTGATTTTTAATATGTTGTATAAATTGCTAGGAATACATTCAGTTGTCCCAAACTATTTATTGAATAGTCATCATGATCTGAAATGCAAACTTTGTTATTTTTCAAGTTTCCATAGACCTATTAGGCTATCCTGAGGCTCCCTAATTCTTTATAATTATGCCTATAAAACAATATTAGGATAGATTTAATCCTTATCATTGTTATTTATGCTGCTATTATAAATATTTAATATAAGTCTATTTTCATAATTATTTGTTGCTAGTATATAAAAATGAAGTGTATTTTTATATGATCTTATAGTCAGTAACATTACTAATCCAAAATTTTTATGTCAATATTATCTCATTTTAAATGAAAAAAGACAGATAATCTGAAAATAATTATTGTCCTGCTTCATTCTTATTAATCTTATGTCCTTTTGGTTTTTACTGTATTTGGAGGACTTGTAGGACAATGTAAGACAATACTGGATAAAAGTGATAATCTAAACATTATAAATTATTTGTTTTTAAAAGAGAATTTTTTAATATTTATCATTTTGTATGTAGTTCCTACAGACTTTTAATCAATATTTCTTTTTAAATTAGGAATTTCCTTGCTTGATCAAATATTTTAAATTATATATGACTTTTAAATTTTATTGAAGTTCTTTTCTACATCTATTGAGATGAATCATTTGCCATTTTTTCCTGCTTATTATGGTAATGTGGTAAATTACAGTGATAGGTTTTTAAGTGCCAAAGCAGTCTTTATTACTTGAAACAACCAAATTTGATCAATATATACTAGTTTTTTTATACTTTGATGGATTTGGGTTAGGTTTTTTTTCCATTTTGCATATTGACATATCTGTTAATAAGTAAAAATGGCTGTAATTTATAACCTCCTAGGTAGTTTTGCAATCAAGTTTATATAATCATAATAAAATTAATATCTATCATCTTAGGGTTTGTACAGGTTCAGAATAATATGCCCTTAGAATGTTTGATAAAACCTATGAAATTCCTATCTGATTTTTATTGTGGTATATTTTGTGTGCTAATTTTATATTTGTGGATAGTTTTATTACTGAATCACTTTTCTAGTGATTGCATGTTTATTCGGGTTTTCTATTCCTTTTGAATGATTTCTAGTTAATTACCAGCTATTGATAAAATTATTAAATTTGCCAAATTTATTTAACTATCAATATGCCAAATCCATTAGTTAACAATAGTTCACATGCTATTTTTTAAAATTTTAAAGTGTTTTTTCTTCTCTCTCACTCGTCACTTGCTTTTGTTTTTTCTTGCTAAACCTGAGAGAGAATTTTGCATTTGTCTTTTCAAAGAGTTAATTTTTAGCTATGTTGAGTCTCTCAATTCATTTTCCATTTATTAATTTTTCTTTGAACTTTATATTTCCTGTTCCTACTTCCTTTTGATTTGTTCTGTTTATCTTTTCTTACTTTGTATATCTGTTTATTATTTTTGGTCTTTCTGTTTAAACAAATGCATTTTGAAACATTTCACTCTAATTTGTTTTTACTCTACCTAATACATTTTGTATGTAATTTTATATTTTATTTTTTAAGAATTTCTACATGTATTAATATTTTGTAATAGTATTATGCAATGTTTAAAATACAAGTCTTTTGTTACAAAGATGGACAGCAGGAATTTCTGTTTCAGCCTACAGCCTTGTTTCCAGTTCTTTGTTGTTTCTAGCCTCTAGGGATTTCTTATGTTCCTGCAAACTCATTTATGTATTTTAAATGATGCTTGTTATATTGTGCACAATATTACTTGGTGTTTTTAGAGTGGGAGATTTTTAAGGCTTTCTAGTTCACAAAATTGCTGCAAATTTCAATATTCTATTCATTTTTATTCCACTCCTCTTTGTTCTCTACCCTACAATTCTAATGGAAAAGTTCCAAGACCAACTCCATGCTCAGTTGATACATTTGGATACATAGCCAGGTCTGGAGACCTTCCTCCTGGGTGTGGACCCTGAAGCACCACTGGGACTAAGCTCCAGTTCCTCTCAGCCATGGTCTGGGGCCAGTCCTGCCCACCAGGGACCTACCCAGTGAACAAGCAGGAGGCCTTCCAGTGCGAGCCACACCCACTTGCCCACCCAGTAACAGGTCTACCATGTATCCCAACTGTGAGTCCTGAGGTGAACTCTTTTCCCAGTACCTGTCATACTGAATATGGTCTGCAGGCAGTTTCATCCAGGCAGAGACCAGACAAATCAATGCTGGCCTGAGTCCTCATAAACAAACAAAAAATAACTGCCAACAAAAAATAGTATACTTGGAAAAAATGTGCTTCAGAAATGAAGACAAAATAAAGGCATTCTTGGACAAAGAAAAGCTGGGGGAGTTCATCATTACTTAAAATGTCTTACAAGAAAATAAATGCTAAAAAGGGAGTTGAAACAAAAGGAACAAAAGGAAGTTAAGTAACAACATGAAAACTTATGAAAGTATAAAAGTCACTGGTAAAGGTAAGTATATAGTCAAAGTCAGATTACTCTAATGTTGTAATTAGGGTATACTTTTAACTCTAGAATATAAGTTTAAAGGCAATAGTATCAAAATAAGTATAGCTACAGCAATTTTTTAATGGATGCATAAAACATGTGAAATATCACTAGCATAAAATATGTAGGGAAGAGAAGTAAAAGTAAAGAGATTTTATATGAAATTGCAAGTAAGTTTTTGCTGGCTTAAAATAGACTGTTACAGCTATAAGATTTTTATGTAAGCCTCATGGTAACCACAAAGGAAAGAAACCTATAGTGGATACACAAAAGTTAATGAGAAAGGAAAATTAAAACATACCTATACAAAAATAATGAGTAACAAGCGAAGAAAGAAAGGATAAAAGAAACTACAAAATGCCAGAAATCAACCAATAAAATGACAATTGTAAGTCCTTACCTATCAGTAATTACTTTAAATATACATGGATTAAATTCTCCAACAAAAAGACACAAAGTAACTGAATGGATAACAAATAAGACCCAACAATGTGCTGCCTACCAGATTCGTGTTAGCTTTAAGGGCACACAAAGTCTGAAAATGAAGGCATGGAAAAGAAATTTTATGCAAATCTTAACTGAAAGAGAGCAGGAGTGTCTATACTTACATCAGATAAAATACCCATTCAGTCAAAATTAGAAGAGAGAAAGAAGGTCACTAGATATAGTGATAAAGGGTCGGTTTATCAACAAAATATAACAATTGTGTGTATAAATATGAGCCCAACATTGAATCATCTAAATATTTAAAGTATACACAGAACTGAAGGGGGAAATAGTCATAAATATAATAATAATAGAGTAGTGTACCATACCCACTTTTAACAATGGATGGATCATCCATACAGAAAATCAATAAGGAAGAAGCAACTTGAATAATATTATAAACCAAATGGACCTCACAGATATATCCAGAACATTCCAACCAACAGCACCAGAATAAACATACTTTTGAAGCACACATAGAAATTTCCCCATGATAGATCATATATTGGGTCACAAAGCAAGTTCTAATAAGTATAAGAAGATTAAAATCATATCAAGCATCTTTTACTACCACAATAGTATGAAACTAGAAATGAAAATTGGAAAATTAACCAACACATTTCAATATGCTACTCAAAAACCAATGAGTTAATTGAAATCGTATCAAGTATACTTTCCGACCACAATGCTATGAGACTAGATACCATTTACAGGAAAAATATCTGTAAAAAATAAAACACATGGAGGCTAAACAATACACTACTTAATAACCAAGAGATAACTGAAAAATCAAAAAGGAAATCAAAAAATACCTAGAAACAAATGACAGTGAAAACAAAACGACCCAAAATCTATGGGATGCAGCAAAGGCAGTTCTAAGAGGGAAGTTTATAGCAATACAATTCTACCTTAAGAAACAAGAAACATCTCAAATAAACAACCTAACCTTACACCTAAAGCAATTAGGGAAAGAAGAACAAAAAAAACCCAAAGTTAACTAAAGGAAAGAAATCATAAAGATCAGATGAGAAATAAATGAAAAACAAATGAAGGAAATGACAGCAAAGAGCAATAAAACTTAAAGCTGGTTCTGTGAGAAGATAAACAAAATTGATAAACCATTAGCCAGACTCATCAAGAAAAAAAGGAAGACTCAAATCAGTAGAATTAGAAATGAAAAAGAAGTAACAACTGACACTGCAGAAATACAAAGGATCATGAGAGATTACAACAAGCAATGCCAATAAAATGGACAACCTGGAAGAAATGGACAAATTCTTAGAAATGCACAACCTTCCGAGACTGAGCCAGGAAGAAATAGAAAATATAAACAGACCAATCACAAGCACTGAAATTGAAACTGTGATTAAAAATCTTCCAACAAACAAAATCCCAGGACCAGATGGCTTCACAGGTGAATTCTATCAAACATTTACAGAAGAGCTAACACCTATCCTTCTCAAACTCTTCCAAAATATAGCAGAGGGAGGAACAGTCCCAAACTCATTCTACGAGGCCACCATCACTTTACCAAAACCAGACAAAGATGTCACAAACACAGAAAACTACAGACCAATATCACTGATGAATACAGATGTAAAAATCCTCAACAAAATACTAGCAAAAAGAATCTAACAAAGGATCATACATCATGATCAAGTGGGGTAATCTCTGGAATGCAAGGATTCTTCAATATACGCAAATCAATCAATGTGATACACCATATTAACAAATTGAAGGAGAAAAACCATATGATCATGTCAAAAGATGCAGAGAACGCTTTTGACAAAATTCAACACCATTTATGACAAAAAAACCCTCCAGAAAGTAGGCATAGAGGGAACTTGTCTCAACATAATAAAGGCAATATATGACAAACCCACTGCCAACATCGTCCTTAATGGTAAAGAAGGGAAACCATGTCCACTAAGATCAGGAAAAGGACAAGGTTGCCCACTCTCACCAGTATTATTCAACATAGTTTTGGAAGTTTTAGCCACAGCAGTCAGAGAAGAAAAAGAAATAAAAGGAATCCAAATTGGAAAAGAAGTAAAGCTGTCACTGTTTTCAGATGACATGATACTATACATAGAGAATCCTAAAGATGCTACCAGAAAACTACTAGAGCTAATCAATGAATTTGGTAAAGTAGCAGGATACAAAATTAATGCATAGAAATCTCTAGCATTTCTATATACTAATGATGAAACATCTGAAAGTGAAATTAAGAAAACACTCCCATTTACCACTGTAACAAAAAGAATAAAATATCTAGGAATAAACCTACCAAGGGCTTCCCTGGTGGCACGGTGGTTGAGAGTCCGTCTGCCAATGCAGGGGACATGGGTTCGTGCCCCAGTCCGGGAAGATCCCACATGCCGCGGAGCAGCTGGGCCCATCAGCCATGGCTGCTGAGCCTGTGTGTCCAGAGCCTGTGCTCTGCATTGGGAGAGGCCACAACAGTGAGAGGCCCATGTACCTCAAAAAAATAAAATAAAATAAAAAACCTACCTAAGGAGACGAAAGACCTCTATGCAGAAAATTATAAGAAGTTAATGATGATACAGATAGATGGAGAGATATACCACGTCCTTGGATTGGAAGAATCAACACTGTGAAAATGTCTCTACTACCCAAAGCAATCTACAGATTCAATGCAATCCTTATCAAACTACAACTGGCATTTTTCACAGAACTAGAACAAAAAATTTCACAATTTGTATAGAAACACAAAAGACCCCAAATAGCCAAAGCAATGTTCAGAAAGAAAAACGGAGCTGGAGATATCAGGCTCCATTCCTTCAGACTGTATTACAAAGCTACAGTAATCAAGACAGTATGGTACTGGCACAAAAACAGAAATATAGATCAATGGAGCAGAATAGAAAGCCCAGATATAAACCCATGCACATATGGTCACCTTATCTTTGACAAAGGAGGCAAGAATATACAGTGGAGAAAAGACAGCCTCTTCAATAAGTGGTGCTGGACAAACTGGACAGGTACATGTAAAAGAATGAAATTAGAGCACTCCCTAACACCATACACAAAAATAACCTCAAAATGGATTAAAAACCTAAATGTAAGGCCAGACACTGTCAAACTCTTAGAGGAAAACACAGGCAGAACACTCTAAGACATAAATCACTGCAAGATCCGTTTTGACCCATCTCCTAGAGAAATGGAAATAAAAGCAAAAGATAAAAAAATGGGACCTAATGAAACTTAAAAACTGTTGCACGGCAAAGGAAACCATAAACAAGACCAAAAGACAACCCTCAGAATGGGAGAAAATATTTGCAAATGAAGCAACTGACAAGGGATTAATCTCTAAACTACATAAACAGCACATTCCACTCAGTATCAGAAAAACAAACAACCCAATCGAAAAATGGGCAAAAGACCTAAATAGACATTTCTCCAAAGAAGATATACAGATTGCCAACAAACACATGAAAGAACGCTCAACATCATTAATCATTTGAGAAATGGAAATCAAAACTACAATGAGATGTCATCTCACACTGGTCAGAATGGCCATCATCAAAAAATCTACAAACAATAAATGCTGGAGAGGGTGTGGAGAAAAGGGAACCCGCTTGCACTGTCGGTGGGAATGTAAATTGATACAGCCACTGTGAACAGTATGGAGGTTCCTTAAAAAACTAAAAGTAGAACTACCATACGACCCAGCAATCCCACTACTGGGCATATACCCTGAGAAAACCATAAGTCAAAAAGAGTCATGTACCAAAATATTCATGGCAGCTCTATTTACAATAGCCAGGACATGGAAGCAACCTAAGCGTCCATCAACAGATGAATGGATAAAGAGGATGTGGCACCTATATACAGTGGAATATTACTCAGCCATAAAAAGAAACGAAACTGAGTTATTTGTAGTGAGGTGGATGGACCCAGAGTCTGTCATACAGAGTGAAGTAAGTCAGAAAGAGAAAAACAAATACCGTATGCTAACACATATATATGGAATCTGAAAAAAAAGAAAAAAAAGGTCATGAAGAACCAAGGGGCAAGATGGGAATAAAGACACAGACCTACTAGAGAATGGACTTGAGAATATGGGGATGGGGAAGGGTTAGCTGTGACAAAGTGAGAAAGTGGCATGGACATATATACACTACCAAACGTAAAATAGATAGCTAGTGAGAAGCAGCCACATAGCACAGGGAGATCAGCTCGGTGCTTTGTGACCACCTAGAGGGGTGGGATAGGGAGGGTCGGAGGGAGGGAGACACAAGAGGGAAGAGATATGGGAACATATGCATATGTATAACTGATTCACTTTGTTATAAAGCAGAAACTAACACACCATTGTAAAGCAATTATACTCCAATAATGATGTTAAAAATAAATAAATAAATAAATACAAATAGACACCAAAAAAAAAAGAAAAAGAAAAAGTAGAACTCAAAAGATAAAGCAAAAATTATCTTGAGACAGATGAAAATGAAAACACAACATATAAAAATTTATGGGATGCAGCCAAAGTATTCTAAGCGGGAAGTTTATAGTGAGAAATAGCTACATTAAAAAAGAAGGGGCTTCCCTGGTGGCGCAGTGGTTGAGAGTCCGCCTGCCGATGCAGGGGACACGGGTTCGTGCCCTGGTCTGGGAAGATCCCACATGCTATGGAGTGGCTGGGCCTGTGGGCCATGGCCGCTGATCCTGCACACCCGGAGCCTGTGCTCCGCAATGCGAGAGGCCACAACAGTGAGAGAGGCCTGCGTACCGCAAAAAAAAAAAAAAAAAAAAAAGAAAATGATCTCAAGTAAACAACCTAAGTTTACCCCTCGAGGAACTGCTCAAAGAACAAACTAAGTCCAGTATTTAGCAGGAGAAAGGGAACACTAAAAACCTAAGCAGAGGGCTTCCCTGGTGGCACAGTGGTTGAGAGTCCCCCTGCCGATGCAGGGGACACGGGTTCACGCCCCGGTCTGGGAAGATCCTACATGCCACGGAGTGGCTGGGCCCGTGAGCCATGGCCGCTGAGTCTGCACGTCCGGAGCCTGTGCTCCACAATGGGAGAGGCCACAACAGTGAGAGGCCCGTATACAGAAACAAACAAACAAACAAACAAATAAAAAACTAAGCAGAAATAAATGATGTAGAGACCAGAAGGTCAATAGAAAAAAATGAACTAAGTTAAGAATTTTATTTAATATGCAAAAATAAACTGTTAGCTAGACTAACCAAGAAAAAGTGAGGGGATTCAAATAAATAAAATTATAAATGAAAGAGAAGATATTACAACTAATACCACAGAGGTGCAAAAGATCATAATAGACTACTGAACAATTGCATGCCATTAAACTGGTTAACCTAGTAGATGTGAATAAATTTCTACAAACATACACATACCAAGACAGAATCATGAAGAAATAGAAAATCTGAACAGACCAATAACAAGTAGGGAGATTGAATCATTAACCTCAATCTCCCAACACTGAAAAGCTCAGAACCAGATGGTAAATTCTACCAAACATTTAAAGAAGAAAAAATGTCAATCCTTCTCAAACTCTTCCAAAAAACTGAAGAGGGGAGAACACTCCCAAATTTATTTTAAAAGATGGGCATTACCCCGATACCAAAGTCAGACAAAGACACTATAAGAAAAGAAACTTACAGGCCAATATCTCTAAAAAAAAATAGATGTGAAAATCTCCAAATAAAATACTGTAATTCAAATTCAATAGCACATTAAAATGTCATAATCATGATCAAGTGGGATTTACCCATGGGGTGCAAGAATTGTTCAGCATACTCAAATCAATAAACATGACACAAAACACTAACAAAATAAAGGATGAAAATTATACGATCATCTCAGTAGAGGCAGAAAAAGCATTTGACAAAATTCAGTACCTTTTCATGATAAAAAATTTTCATAAATTAGGTATACAAGGAATGTACTTCAATATATAAAGTTTACATATGACAAGCTTACAGATAACATCATACTTAATGAAATCCCTATCAAAACTCCAATGTTTTTTTCCCACAGAAATAGGAAAAAAAAATTTATCCTAAGATTTATATGGAACCACAAAAGACCCTGAAGAACCAAAGCATTTTGAGAAAGAAGAACAAAGCTGGAGGTATCACATAGCCTGATTTTAAGCTAGGCACAAAGCTATAGTAATCAAAACAGTATGGTATTGGCATTAAAAATAGACACATAGATGAATGGAATAGAATATCGAGCCCAGAAATAAATCCATGCATGCATATATAGTCAATATTCTATTACAGGAGTGCCTAGAATGCACATGGGGAATAGGTAGCCTCTTCAACAAATAGTTTTGGGAAAACTACATGCAAAAGAATGAAACTGGACCCTTATCTTACACCACATATGAAACTCAACTCAAAATGGGTTAAAGACTTTAATATAAGACATGAAACCATAAAACTCCTAGAAGAAAACATAGGAAAAATTTCCTTGATAGTGGCCTTGACAATGATTTTTTTATATAAGACACCAAAAGCACAAGCAACAAAAGCAAAATCAACACATGGAATTACATGAAACCAAAAAGCTCTGCCCAGGAAATAATCAACAAATGGAAGGTTAACCTACAGAATGGGAGAAAATATTTGTAAATCTTATATCTCATAAGGGGTTAATATGCAAAATATATGAGGACCTCATAAAACTCAAGAGTAAAAATATCAAACAACCTTATTAAAACAATAGCAAAGCACCTGTGGACATTTTTCCAAGAAGACATACAATTGGCCAACAGGCATATGAAAAGTTGTTCAACATCACTAATTATCAGGATATCCAAATCAAAACCACAATGAAGTATCCCCTCACACCTGTTAGCAGGGCTATTTCCTTAGAAACAAGAGATGACAGGTATTGGTAAAGGTTTGGAAAAAAAATAAATCCTTGTATACTGTTGATGGAAATGTAAATTGGGATAGCCATTATGAAAAAACAGTCTGGAAGTTCCTCAAAATATTAAAAATACAACTATCATATGATCCAGCAAGTAATTTTTTGGTATTTATCCAAAGGAAATGAAATCAGTGTCTCAAAGTGATATCTGCATTCCCATATTAATTGTAGCATTACTGAAATTAGTCAAGATATGGGGAAATGTGATATATAAATCGTGTATATATGGGATTATTCAGCCATAAAAAAATAAGAAAGTCTTGCGTCAACATGGTTGAACATGCAAGACCTTATGCTAAGTGAAGTAAGACAGACAAAGAAAGCATATACTGTATTAACTCTTATACATGCAATATAAACAAGTTGAACCAGAGCATAGAACATTGGTTACTGGGGTCTTGGGGATAGCAAAAATGGAGAGATACTGGTCAAACAGTACAAATGTTCAATTATAAGATGAACAAGTTCTGGGAACCTAATGTACACCATTAGATTAATGTACTATAGTTAATAATGACTATAGTTAATAATAGTGTACTGTATACTTGAATTTTGCTAAGGGAATAACTCTTGTGTTCTCATACACTGAGAAAAAACACCCAATGTCTACATGAGGAAATAGATGTATTAATTAACTTGGTTGTGATAATTATTTTAAAATGTATATGTATGTTAAACCATCAAGTTGTACACCTTAAATATATACAAATTTTGTTTGTCAATTATACCTGAATATTGACGGAAATAAATAAATAAAAAGAAAAAGGAAAAAATAAAAGGAAGGAAAATTCATTTGTCAAATTTGTTCATTAATATAGATGTAAAATACTAAAGAAATATTAACAAACTGAATCCTGCAAATTTTAAAAATGATAAGATGATCAAAATTGATTTATTCCAGGGAATTAAGTCAGTTTAACATGTAAAAATCAATCAATTTTGCTTAACAGAACATAGAGAAAAATGAAAAATTAATTCACTAGATGCAGAAGGCATCACTTGCTAAAGTCAATAACCATTCTATAGGAACTCTCAACAAACTAGTATTAAAGGGGAATTTCATAATTTGATAAAGTTTATCTACATAAATCTGCCTAATACTTAAGAGTAATTTTCAGGATTAATGTACTATAAACTTACATATATTTTGAGCAAGTAATCAGATTTTTACCTTTCAATGTGTAAATAGCAAATATATAACAAAACCAAATTATTGTTTTTGTCCCCCTCTTCTTTGCCACATTTATTTGAGTACAAACTCTAGCATAATGCAAAAATTACAAGGATTGTGCATTAGTCTACACTCTGCCATTAACCAAATATATCCTTGGGAAAGCAATTTACCAAGTTTCAGATTCAACACCTTTAAAATGCAAATAATATTTAGCCTTGAATAAGTTTCTAGGTTGTTATAAGATTACATATGTGTATGTATTCCTAGATATTTAAGGTGATATAAAATCATAATGCAATATTTTAATCTAGTAAAAACTTTAAGGTCTGAGAAATGTAGAGACTTCTACACCTAAGTATGTTTGTCTCAGTGATTTTACTTTATTCATGTACTTAATGAATATTTTTGATTATGTATATAGTGCCCTAGCCTAGGATACTGATTTAAGGGATACATATAATCTCTCCTCTTATGGAGCTTTCATTACACTAAGGGGGATAGCCATTCAACAAATAATTATACAAATAAGTATTCAACTTATAATTGTGGTTGTCAAAGTGTAAAAATGTACTGAAACCCCTTGATTTATGGATATACCACAAATTAATAAACCTTCTTTGAGGATATTGTGGGATCAGCCTATATAAGCCTTCAAGATTCTTTATCTTGTGTGTGTACGTATATACTATATTTTGATCCTTTGTAAGACACCAAAATTCCTCCGAGATTCTTAATTATCAAAACATCTCTATTTCTTGGGCTTCCCTGGTGGTGCAGTGGTTGAGAGTCTGCCTGACAATGCAGGGGACACGGGTTCGTGCCCCGGTCCGCGAAGATCCTACATGCCGCGGAGCGGCTAGGCCTGTGAGCCATGGCCACTGAGCCTGCGCGTCTGGAGCCTGTGCTCCGCAATGGGAGAGGCCACAACAGTGAGAGGCCCACGTACCGCAAAAAAACAAAAAACCATTTCCATTTCTTCATGTATTTTAGTTTTCATGACAAAAAATAGCTATGTACAAAAAATAGCTATGTCCAGTCAATACTCATTAGTGAAAGTTTAGTTAACTAGCCACAGCTATATTCTACATTTATTAATATTTCTTTAATCATTAAACATTTGTATAAGAAAAAATGTACCCTAAAAGGATAATAATTTTAGGCAATTTTGCTGATTTAGCCAATATTTTAGTAAGAATTTCACTTTGAAATGTAAAGTACATAACCCTGATAAGCCTCATTAACTATGTATTTGCTTTTCTTCTTACATCACTGTTAGAACCAGAAACTTGATTGATGAAAGAGTGAAGTAATAAACAATTAGATTAGGGTATTTTATATAATATATCTCATGGAACTCTTTACCTTAAGATATTATGAAATCAACAAAAAGTTTGGTTGAAAATATCTGAACACATATTGATCACAAACTCTGAAAACAATTAGAGCTATGACTGTGATCTTAATTACTAATACTAAATACTAAAAAGTATGGTACAGATATCCTTTAGTCTTTGCAACTATAGAATAATTCTGACCTATCTAGATTTATTTTCCCTTTAGTTATTTTATTTTATTTTTTAATCATTACT
Source organism: Leucopleurus acutus (assembly GCF_964270905.1). NCBI lineage: Eukaryota > Metazoa > Chordata > Mammalia > Artiodactyla > Delphinidae > Leucopleurus > Leucopleurus acutus. Next base: position 7,864,356 of record NC_139143.1, read on the forward strand.
TTAAAAAAATTTTTCTAGTTTTATTGAGCTATAATTGACATACAGTACTATATAAGTTTAAGGTGAATGGCATAATGATTTGACTTACACACATCATGAAATGATTATGACGATAAGTTTAGTGAACATTTGTCATTTCATATAGATACAAAATAAAAGAAATATTTTTCCTTGTGATGAGAACTCTTAGGAATTACTCTCTTAACAACTTTCATATATAACAGAGAGCAGTGTTAATTAATCATGTTGCCCAGTACATTGCTAGTACTTACAACTGGAAGTTTAGATCTTTGACCACCTTCATCACTGTATAAATATATTACATTATTATTGACTACATTCCCTGCAGTGTACATTTCATCCCTATAACTCATTTAACTTGTAACTGGAAGTCTGTACCTCTTAATCTCTCTCACCTATTTCACTCATCCCTCCCTCCAACCCCATAGGTTCTTAAAATCTTCTTTTGGAGTCCTTAATCTCAGTGTCAGGTTGTGAATTATGGTTTTTGTGTTGAGTCTTCTGTTCAATAGAAGTTTTGTTTTCTTTAATAGTTTGTGATACATGTATGTAGCATAGTGTCTAAGACATAGTGTTTAATAACTATTATTTAAGTGAGCTAGTTCCTGACTTTACTTGAATACAAAAGTCTAAGCCTTTAGACTTCTTAAACATATATTGGTTCTGCAAGTTTGTCATAATGTAAGGAACATTTTCACTGGAATAAGCACCATGAGCCTGAACTTTGCAAAAGAAGAGATATTTTAAGTTCCTCTCTGTGGGAAGTTATCATTCCTTTGATCCATAACATGAAAATTAATTCCTTATAACAGTATATCATAATCTCTACTATTTAATGTATTAACCAGGCCTCCGTTCAAATAGCAGTATGAGGAATGAACAAAGCATGGTGTGATACATGACTAACTGCAACATTTTCCCTGGGGTTATCTGAAAATGGAGCAAGTTTAATAGTTTAATAGGTTCCTATAAAATTATAACTGCATATGAAATAACCAGCATAATTATAAATTTTAAAATTTATTTTGATATCCTAAAATATTTAAATCCAATAATCCTCCTTTACTGAAAATTATTGAGGTAGAAATAAAAGAAAAAGGGATAGCTACTCTATATCTGTAACCATAATGAAATGGTTACAAATGGTTTGCACTATACTTACAAACCATAATGTAGTATAGTGTTTCCCATATTGATTTCTACCGATTTAAACTGTATTCCGAAGACAGAGAGACTGTGAAGGAGATATAGGGATGGGGGGAGAGGACAGAGAGAGAGAAAGAGCCGTAGAATGCAATTTTATTTTTAAAGACCCTACAAACAAATTTGGAAAACACCAAATACTCTATTTCTCTTGGTAATTCAGAAATGTTTCCTACATATTAAAGACTGATAAGTTTGCCACAAAGAAAAGCGTTTCACTTTGTTTTACACACTATTTCCCAAATACATTTGAGAGGGGGTCTCAGGGGATCAGGCAGCAGGAAAAGAGCCCTTCTCAGTCTGTTGTGATGCTGGTTCCCCCCACCAGTCTGTTCTCTCCTTCTGCCTCATAAAAGGGATCCCAGCTGGGAGAGCAGGTCCCTGATAAGAATGGAGTCACTTCTACAGCTTTGGAAGGCCTGACTGGGTTTCTACATGAGAGAAAGGTACTCTGTTGGTTTGTGTTTTGATTTAGGGACTTTTCTGTTCCTGAGAGCTGAAACTCACTCTGATCCAGCAGGCTTTCTGAACTGAAAGTAAATATAAGCCTACTGATCTAGGGATTTTTGCTGCAGGATTGAAATTTATTGCAGTTATTCTCAATGTGGGCTGCATATCACACCTGGAGAGTTTTTAAAAATATTCTGATATCTAGGCGCCAACCAAGACCAAAGGGCTCTGGAAAGGGGGCCTGGCATCGGCAGTTCTTAAAAGCTCTCTAGGTGATTCTATAATCACAGTCAGGGCTGAGAACCACCCCTCCAGTGCTTCATTTTTAACCTCAGCTGAAGAACTCCCTGTAAACCTGTTTTTCTCTCCATTTACCATTCCTATTCTCATTACAAGCTTAAGGGTTTCAATGTATTCTCTGTTGAAATTCCTAAGACAAGAAAACCTGATTCACATAGACAATGAACCCTATCCATATTTACAGACAATTTTAGTCCTTGTTTTTGAAAAACGGTTGTGTGTTTTCACACTAGGTCAAGTTCTAAGTTGCTGGCCAGCAAATGGGTTCTTGTTTTTGCCTCAGGGACCTATGTGTAGACCAACCATTTGTGTCCTTTGGAGTCAGAATCACAGGAGACAAAAAAATTAAAATAAAATAAAATCAACCAAAACAAAAAAACTACATACTCCTGCGCAAATGACAGAGACAATGTTTTACAAATAATCAATAAACCATAGTGTGGCAGTTGTTCTTAATATTGTACATTATACACTCTCTTGACTGGAAATATATACACAAATTCTTCATCCAAAACTTTCAACTATTTCCCACTAATATGACTTAAGCAATGATAAAACCAACAAGCCCACTCATTTCCTCCCAATCCAGAGAGTAATACAGTGCCATTTCAATATCATTCAAATCAAGGTGTAGCATAGGGCCAAATTTATTTTATTTTTGATTAGTCTCAGGATTCACAACATCCAGTCTTCCATTTCCCTTCTGATTTTTATTCCCAACCCAATCTAGATATTATTTCCTAGCATTTGTCAGTTTAGGGAATAAATGTTACATTTAATCACTACCAACACAGCCTATGTAAAATCAACGGGTACAAAGAGAAAATTGGCAGTACTATTTCTGTTGGAAAAGGTTAAATTATCAGAACTACTACCAAGGCAGCACTGCAGCCACTTAATGTAGTGATCCCAGCTGGTATTTTAAAACCAAACACTTTTGCATGATGGGGTATGTGTCAGGACTATTGAATCTTATGAACCTTTGCATCACTTGATTGATTGATATATTACTGTTTTGTTGCATACGAGTCTCCAGGTCAACAATACGGTTGCCAAAAGTTTAACCCCATAGGGGCTAAAATCTACTACATTCCATTCCTAGCTGGTAAGAACTTCTAGGAAGAGCACACTGCTGCTGTAAGTCATTCACCTTACTGCCCCATGTTGGGTACAGAAATTTTTAAATTTTCCACCTTAAAGTAATACCATATCTATGTTCAAATTCTCTCTTTTGGGACACATGGTATTTCCCAAGCAACCATACTAAAGGCACAGAGTTTATTTTAAATATGTGCTATTACTAAACATATATGATTCCACAGCTACTTCAAGAGTGGGGCAAGGTTTAATAAAAGAAAGGATGCATTCATCAAATAAGTGAACAAATCACCCAGGGCTTAGTGGAGACTAGAACTAAATTCAGGGCAATTCAAGGAATCATTAGGCAAGGCTCCTGTTATTGGTGTCGAACTAAAGTGACTAATCATAGAGCCCTGCCTCATGGTTCCTTGAACCACTCTTAAGAATTCACTGCATACTCTCAGTTTTCTCAAAGATTGTTTTGTCCAGCTTACTTCCAATGATACGTAGATATTTTTGTTTTCATCAAAATACTCTTGATTTTTATACCATTTAAATAGCTCAGTCTTTGTTTTACCTTTAGAACTAACTCTTGCTGACGGTAATTAAACACATAGGAAAAAGAAAAAGTTTAAAATGTGTGTACTCTGTATGTTACATTAAGTAAAGTGTTTCATAAAACCAAAAGCTGTGTGAATCTCAGCGTGTCGTTTTACTGAAATGGAGTTTTGTTTGCTTTGTTTTTAAGTTAGTATAAAAATATGGGGAGGGGGGAGGGTGAGCTGTGACAAAGCGAGAGAGAGGCATGGACATATATACACTACCAAACGTAAGGTAGATAGCTAGTGGGAAGCAGCCGCATAGCATAGGGGGATCAGCTCGGTGCTTTGTGACCACCTATAGGGATGGGATAGGGAGGGTGGGAGGGAGACGCAAGAGGGAAGAGATATGGGAACATATGTATATGTATAACTGATTCACTTTGTTATAAAGCAGAAACTAATACACCATTGTAAAGCAATTATACCCCAATAAAGATGTTAAAAAAAAATAGAAACTCCTCTTTCTTGTTTTCATGGTAAATATTTTAAATAAGTCATTATGCTTTTTTTCACACTGAACAAAGTTGGAACCTCAAAATTCTTCTAACTCAACAATTCAGGGAACTGGAAAACACCAGGGAAACACCAATCTATTAGATGCATAATGTGAATTTACCTCTATTATTCATTCCTGATCTTAAAGATTACTTAATTCAACAGATAAAGACAAATGGCCAAATCATTTGATGCATGTAGATAAAAACATATATATAGATTTATTTTTTAAGTGAAAATAATAATGAAAGTTTATTTTGATATTATGGAAAATTTAATACATAGTTTAAATATAAAGACTACTGAAAATACCAATATTAATTTAAATTTTGCAATTCTTATTATTTGAATAGAAACCTTCAAATGCCTTTTGTAATGTTTCAAGGGCAGTATTCAGGAATTAATGTGTGTTAAGAAACAATTCTTCATGGGTCTCCCAGTTTCTGTGTATCTTATCTTTTGTTCTGGGTGATCATGTCAAGGATGTTTGTACAGCAAACAACCTTGGAAGATAGAGATAGTGCCTCACCCTGAAGTAGAAGACATTTATTTACTGACCAAAATCAGACAGACTTTGGCACAAAGAATGGACAGTTTGCTAGAAGCCCCTATAAAAGATTGAGGATTGCTAAACTCAGGTTTCCTCTGCTGTGATGTAGACCCAGCAGGGGCACATCATCCACCTTGGTGCCCCTCCTCACTGCACTCAAGGGGTGTGGGGGGCATGAGATAAATGAATACCAACATGAAACTCTGACAGCTTACTATGCTGTGAGTTATCAAGTCCTTGTCTCTAGCACAGGAGACTCCAGTCAGCATACATGAAACTAACTTGTAATCTTGCAAGTTTGGCAAGATCTCAAACCCCTCACAGAGCCTGACCAAGTGCTTTTAATGTTTAGTATAGGGGGGACAGGGATACTCAATGGGTGCGAGGCTTTCGTTACACAAGATGAATAAATCCTAGAGGTCTACTGTGGAGTGCCTATAGCTAACAATACTGTATTGTATAATTTGAAAATTTGCTAAGAAGGGTTGATACTATATTAATGTTCTTATCACAAAAAAATAATAAAAAAGAAGGCAGGAAGACAGTTTTGGAGAAGATGGATAGGCTTAAGGCATAGATTTTGGTGATGGTTTCACAGGTACATACTTATGTCCAAGTTCATCAAGTTGTACACATCAACTGTATACAGTTTTTTGTATGTCAAACAAAAACCAACCAAACAAAAACAAATAAATAACTTCATTAATAAAATAAAATTTAAAGATATAATTTACTATATATGATATTTCCTTTTCCTCTATGATTCAGTGTTTTCTGTACAAATAAAATGTAAAACCATAAGCAATAATTGAGACAAGCGTAAAGTAGTTTACAATAGAAAGCTAGAAGAATGAAAACCAGTCAAGGTACTGTTCCTATACATTTTTTAAAATTTAGTGTGAAATACATTGTATACTCAGAAATATATAAAATATATGTATACACCTTAAGGAAAATGATAAAGTGAGTACACATGCAATCACAAATCAGTTAAGAAAATTAACAATTTACTTTAGAAATCTCTTTATCTCACTGCAAAAGCATCCCTTGTCTCTTTAAATAATTACTCTAACTATTGTAATAAGTTGATTGCTTTTATGTACAGGTTTAACTTCCATGCATGTATCTTTCTCAATTTGTTATACATATCAACTATTTTGAAAACTCCTATGCATAGAATTATTGAGCTTCTTCTTTCATGAGTTGCTTTTCTTCATTTGCCATTACATGTGTAAAATGTATCCATGCAGATTATCTAATCCTCCTTAGAGTTTAGCTTTGTATATTTTTATATTTATTTATGGTCTATTTATACTATAATATATGTGCCCAATCTACTACTGAGAACCTTTTATATATATTTTTTTAAGTTTTGCCCTTAAGAAAAATTCTGCAATAGATAATCTGGAACATATTTCATGGTGCCCAGATGAAGAGTTTTCTATATTAATTGTCTAAGAGGAAATATCTGGCAGAAATTTGAAGGGTACATCTGATAGAGCAAGGCTTCCCACCATGTTCTGCTTCAAGAGTATCTTGGCCATTCTTGGCCCTTTCCATGATGTATATAACATCTGCTTGTCAATTTACACACACTTCCGTGTACACACACATCCTCTCATATGCACAAAATTGACATCAGGGATGTAATAAATCTATCTAGTGAAAATAGGTCTCTTTACAACACTATATTCAGTGAGTGGAGAGGTTGTATCATGTGATTTACTTTAGACTTCTTTAATTTCTCTTAACATGTGATATATGAGAATTTTCTCCTTAAAAGCCATAAACATAGTCTGTTAAACTTATTCCTAAATACTTTAAAATTTTTGGTGCCTATCTAAAATGTAGTTTTAAAAGAAGTTTTCATTTTCTAACATGTTCCTGTCATAATACTGATTTTTGTATGTTGATTTTGTATGTGCAAAATCTTCCTAAAGTTCTTATTAACTGCAATGATGTTTCTGTGGATATTTCCTTATTCATTTCTTTCCTATTTTTGTAACATTTACTTGCTTAACTATATTGTTAGATAATCCAATATAATTTTGAACTGGATTGATGATAATGGGCATATTTGTCTTATTCCTTATTCAAGGGAATGCATACTTTTGAATATTCACCATTAAGTCCAATGTTTGCAGCATTTTTTACATACCCTTTACCAGATTAGAAAAGTTCAACGTTATTACTACTTTGCTAAGATTTTTCATAAGTAGATTTTAATTTATCAATTTTTTGCATCTTGTGGAAATAATCAAACCTTTATTTATTTTTTCTTTAATGTCTAAATGTGGTCAATTGAATTGATTTTCTAATTTTAAACCAGCCTTGAATTCACAAGATAACTCCTTATGTTGGACATGATGCATTATTTTGTTTTACGTGTAGTAAATTTATTTTCTAAAATATGGTTAGGCCCTGCTAGGGAATTAATTTGGGATTCGATAATGTTAGTGGCACCCAATATCCTCCATGTCTTGATTTCTTAACAATGGTATTGTTTGGAGGTGGCGATGTGCTTAGACCAAAAGATGTTACCTCCCATTCACTCCTGCAGCCAGGAGTGGCCCCGTGAGAGTGCTTTCTGGTCAATGAGACATCAGCAAATGGCTTGTATGGAAGTTCAAAGCAAGATGGGGAAAGGAAAGTAGAATGGGGGGTGGTAGGGGACTGTCATCCTTTTTTATTTCTGCTTTCTATGAGAGATATGATACGGAAGGATTCCAGAAGTTGCTATGGATCATGATGTACCCTTAAAATTTGAAGCCATACATATCCAAGCAGAAATATACAGGATATATGGGTCCCTTCATGAGTGGGAGGTATCTCTCCATATTTCTGTGCCTACCCATATTTATAACATCAACCCTAGGACATTTAGGAACTGGAATCAAGTCAATACGGTGAACATTTTAATCCAATGCTTTGTGGAAATAAGCCTTAAAAATCAAACAGGTCCCGTCCTCTATGTCTGCATATAAGCATAAAGTGAGGGATAATGTTCCCTTGCAAGATCTAAAATTGTTGCAAATACAGAGAAAATGAAGAACATTTAAGCTCATAGGCAGAAACCTGTTCACTTTCCAAAATTTTTTCAGTATTTCAGATTATAACAACAAGGAAAAGTAACATGACACTAACAATTGCCAATCTTCAAAAAGAGAATCAGAGCATTTTACAGCTAAGAGTAAGAACATTATGTTTATGGCAAACTTCCATTTATTACAAATTTCCCATTCATTACTGTGCAACTGTTTTAAATTAATCAAAAGGGAGTTATCTTACGGGGACAACAGTAGGTGTGTAACAGTAGAAACAGTAAGTATCCAGGGCACAAAACATTGAAGTTTGAGAAACTTAATCTCTAGAAAAGTTACACAGGCTTTTCATGAACAGTGCACAGACTAGCACAGGAATTCTAAGATTTTAGTTTAATTGTAATAAGTTATAATAAATAGAATAATATTTTAACAAAGAGAATAATTTTGTTGGGAGGCAGCATGGGAAGATATTGGAGAGACGTTTTCTAACCTGGGAGACTAGCTGGATGGTATAGAAATTTACATCATAAGAATATGGGAGGAGGAGGTTTAGGTGAGATGAGATAATTTGGTTTTGAGATGCTTTTAAGATTCATTTTGTGAAAACCTTCTCCAAAAAAAGATTTTCCTCTCACCTATCAGTTTCAAGATTTAAAACATGAAGGAAGAGCAAGGACAAATTGCACTCCCGTCCTACAGCCCCAGAAGGGTAGCACACCCTTCTCTGCACTGATTTTACCTGATCAGCCCTGGTTGGGATGAGATGTGAGCTTCCTGGCTGATGTCAGCAGCACCATCTAGATTTCATGCCCAAATGAAGCAATCAAAGGAACCCAGTCAGCACAAAGGAGGAAAGCGTGCCAGATATGAGGCTAATGGGAGAATGGCAGGGAACAGGTTGTGAAGCTGGAACAAGCTTGTTAAGCAAGGCTAAAAACCACGCAGAGCAGCCTTCTAGAAGTTCTAATTCAAAAGCTATCTTTGTGTGTCTTCACTCAGGAGAAAGTATGTGATCAAAGCGCTCAAATATCATGTCTATAGAGGAATTCATTTCAGTAGGTTGAGTTATTAATAATAAAACATAACAGAATTTTGAAATGTTTTAACAATCTGTTTGAATTTTACCTTGGATTTTTAGCTGTAGAACATATGCACCTTTATTTGATCTTCTGAAGGGTTTTTTTCTTTTCTCATTAGTATCTTAAACCTACTGGAAAATTAGAAACTCTAATGGGAATGGTTGAAATAGACAGTAATATTATTATATTTTATTAAATTTCAATTAAAAATGCAAAAGTATATTGCTTTAACTTCCCTCAGTTTTCATATCAGTTCGTTTATGAAATACATCCTTTTACATTTAGATTATGTTCTGAAATGTATATTTCATTAGTGACAGCTGGCTTTTGTGGCATTCTCTACAAGGTATGCTACATAGAAGTCTTAATTTATCAAATACTTTTAAATTGTGTGTTCTATTTTTTATTTAGAAAATAAATAAATCAATAGGCAATTATTTTATTTGTCCATCTTATTTGTCAGGCTCCAAGTATTTGTAAGTGTGAGTAAGGATCAGCCTAAACTGATACTAACTGCTTGGGAGAACTCATAATTGGGACATCCACCCTTCTCAAAATGAAAATTAGGTAAGCTGTTTATTACTTTGTTTTTTCTTAAAATGTACTTAATTGAGTTCACTTAATTCAGTATTTCTTGTCAGGATCATTGCTAGTGAATATATGGTTGTGAATAAAATAAACATGTTGCTCACTTTCCTGGTGCATATGAAATAGTAATTATGAAGTTGTTAAAAAAAAGTATGAGTATTCATATTATCCAGTCTACAAAGAAATGGAAAGGGTTTGTGGTAAATATTATAAATTGTAATAAAAATGACAGGAAAATTCTCATAATCAAAAATATTTTGTCATAAATATTTTATTTAAAATATTTTTCCATATATTTTGAAATAACTTTATGTCTTTCCTCTACCTCAGCCCTCACAACTTTTATACATATTTTTTGAGTTTCCTTTTGTGTCCCCTCCTGAGACATCTTTTCTTGACTACTCTAGGTAATATAGTGAGGGGAGTTGGCACGATATATGTTCTGTATGTACATTTATGCTTTATTTTTTCAGCTTCTGCAACTGCGGATTTATCTATATCTAAGGTAAAGCAACGTAGGGTTTGGGTTTAGAGCAGGTTTATGGAGCCAAACTGTGCTTAAATAACAATTCCACCACTAATGAGCTATTTGCCTCTGAGCAGGTAATATGATTTCTCTGCATCTCAGTGTTCTTATCTTTAAAATAGAGATTAGAAAAGCACCTACTCCACGAAGTTCTTATAAACATTGAATGGGAAAAATAGATATATGTACGATGTATGTGTGTATGTTTATATGTTTGTGTTTGTGTGAGCTAAATGCTTAGAAAGGTACCTAGCAAAAGTAATCATTTATGTAATCATTAACTACTCCAATAATGTATCTTTCTAGATACCCAAATGTATTATATCCATCTGCATTATATAAATTATTCATTCTAATTTCCTTTCAGTGGACTGCTGGCAGGTGGGGAACGTGATATAGACCTTGATATATCTTCACTCCTCCAAACATCAATAGAATTTGCATCAGACCACTGACAATCATTCGAGGAAGTGGCATTGAACAGTCATTTTTCGGCTGCTTCATACACAAGGGTCCACTAGCAATGTGCATCACACACCAAAAGTATATTGAGGTAAATATGTACACAAAATACGCTTTCATGGATATGACCAAATTTTTCCTTCTGAAATAACTATGACGTCCTACTCTGACTTCCCCAAAATATATAGCAATTTTTCTGAGAGCATTTTTCCATGCTTTTAGACTAGAAAATTTTCTCATTTAATACAAATGATTAATGCCCTTGTTAGATAAAATCTACCTATGAAAAAAGAGAAGATGCACTGAAAGGAAGAATATTAGATTGTAAGGACTAATATATTCCTCATTAACAAGTATTTAATGCTTGCCCGCTCAGAATACACGCGTATTAATCAGAAATAAAAGAATAGGGCTTCCCTGGTGGCACAGTGGCCAATGCAGGGGACATGGGTTCGTGCCCCGGTCCGGGAAGATCCCACATGCCACAGAGCGGCTGGGCCCGTGAGCCATGTCCTCTGGGCCTACGCGTCCAGAGCCTGTGCTCCGCAACGGGAGAGGCCACAGCAGTGAGAGGCCCGTGTACCACAAACAAACAAAAAAAGAATACATAACAAGAAGGCGCCTAATTCTCTGGCAGGATTTTATTTTGGCCACTGTTCCTCCAAGGTCATGCATCCTGAGTTCAGTACATTCTGATTTCACTCTGGCTTTCACTTAGATGAGTGTCTGCTATGTGCCTTCCTTAACCCCAACCCCTTACTCAACTTGGTACTTCCTGGCATGAGGTCAAGGCATGTTTGAGGCATCAAATACATGTTTGTTGATTGAGAAAATAAATAAATGATCTGGTGATGAGATAGACGGGCTATGTATTGGAGTCACGTAAGATAGAACGAGTTTTATAGAAGTTCAATGATGATGCCATGTACTAACATGAAGAAAAATCTAAAAGAATATCATTGGCTAAGGCAGAGAGGCTCTCTCCTTTGTAGTGAACATTTTTGTAAACTTTGAGACATTACTTGAGAATACATATTTTTTATTTACAAATATAACTACAATAAGATTAGTTAGAATATATATCAGAGTATCTGTAAAATATACACTAATCTGATACTGTTATTCCTGACATCTCTTCTTATCTCCTCATTTATTTATTAATCGACACAAGTTTTACATGCATAGCCGTATAAATGTAAAATACTGAAAAGAATTGGGAATCAAAATGTGAGTAATACCCCCATTTTCTAAAGAAGATATTCTAAGTAATTAGTAAACTACCCCCATGAACCACCCAAAACTTTTATTTTGGCAAATACATAAAATTAATGTTCAGTGGATGACTTTTGCATTCAAGGTTTAATATATATTAAATATAGTTTTGCAACTTGAACTTAGATTATAAAAGCACAAAGTGAATGAATAATAGCCTATACTTTTCTATAGAATATATCTGTGAAATCACTGTGATATGATAAATCATATTGGTTACTGATTAACTTCTCCTATTTGGATATATAAAAATCACAAAGCTGAAATCAATCTCTCTAGTCATGCTTTACATCATTTAATTTGTGCAAGTTAATCTTACTAAACCTTATGCAAATACCTTGAAGTATGTTTTAAATGATCATGGAGGTATGAAATATAATTATGCCTGTCTTTAGAATATGTATTTTATATATTAAATGGGAAAATTTAATGGAAACATCCAAAATTAGAGTGGAAATAAATTAACATTGGAAGGATAATGGTGTGTATTTTAACTGTGAACAATGACACTTCATACCAGAAAAATAAATTTATATTTATTTCAAGTTATCTTCCTTTTTGTGAAGTCACTGCTCCATGCCATTCTTCTCTCCTTTTTATCCACCATGCCATATTGAAGCTGACATTTTGAAACTGGCATACACACAGACCATTTTTTAAGACGGCTATTTTTAATCTTGACATAATCAGAAAAAGAATTTCTCTGGCGCTTTCCTTTCTGTTCTATAACACATTAGTCAGTTTGGTGAAATGTACCTCTGAGTGTCAACTTGAAACTGAAGGAGAACAAGTGTTCAGAAGAATCCAGACTATTTTTTCCCTCTGTTCTTGAGTTTATTTCCACCAATACGGCTTTCTCTCTTTCTTGGTATGCTACCAAGATTAGCAATACCATGCTTTTCTTTCTTTGGTGTAACTAATTTTAATAAAATAAAACATGAATTTGTCACACACATTTTTAAGTTCATCAATATGTAAAATGCCTTATTAATTATTGGGACGATAATTATTGTTGACTCTAATATTGTTTATTTGTAACTCTGGGCTTCCTCTATAGAATTTATATTTTGTTATACATAATAAAATAATTTTTAAGAAATAAATGTAAGAATATATTCCTGTATACAGTAAATGACTCTGCTTTTACTTGTCTCTCTTACTGTTCTAATAAATAAATTGTAGTTTAACCCCAGTATACTTCTTAGGAAAATGCTGAGTTATAAATACATTTCTAGATATTTAATATATGTGGATTTCAAAATACATCCACACATATAAATTAAATTGCATTGGGACATTAACAAAGTTTGGTTTTATCTTTCATTTACAAATGTAAATGTGTATTACAACTATTTACGTAGCATTATCCATGTTGTTTACAGATAGAATAATAGAGTTTGACAAAAGCATCTAACATACAAATGCAGATGGCTTTAGCCAAGAAAACTCCCTTCACATTCTTATATAATGTGCAAACACACTACCCACATATGCATAGATATAAACCCATCAAGTTTCTTCCTCTTAACTCACCATTAACATTGTTACTTGTATCACCTCACGTAGAAATAATCATCTTCTATAATCGATGATTGTTACAGAGTATGAGTATAATGACCACCAGAATCCTGAGTAGTTTGAGGACCAAATGAATAAAGTTTGTAAAGGACAGATATTCCAAGTGTAGAAAATTATTAACTTTGCCTAAAATGTAGATTTTATGTATATTCCCCAACTATTGTAAAACTATTCAATGTTGACTAGTTTCATGCAATAAATGTTACATTTCTTGAAAATATGTTCTGAAATTTCATCTGCTATCCATGCCTAAAATAACTCCTCTCTCTATGCTCTTTTGAAGTAGGAAACATGTATTGTGCTGGACTGAACCTGGGGAAGAATAGAATAATTTTTAGGTTGAGTGCACAGTAAAACATTTTTCAAAAATATGCAAAATCAGTGACACTATGTAATACTAAGTAACCTTCCTAGCTTCAGCCATCAGGGATTTGGATGTTTGATGTTTTTATGTTTACTTAGATGTGATCTACCTTTGAATGATATGCTTGGATTAAGAATCCTACTTATTCAGGTAGCAGTTGATGTAAGGAAAGAGGAATACACCTGAAATCAATCATCAGAGCCCTTCATGATAGTGAAGATAAGTGCAAGGTTTTCATTTATTTAAGATATTTTTTCTTTTGTCATTTTCAAAATAATGGGACATTTCCATTTCTAGCAATATTGAACATGAGGTATCTTGAAAAACAATGAAACGTGTACTACATAGCACACAGAAATATTAGGTAAAATAAAGCAAGCCCGTAAGAATAGATATAGAAATCAAAACTTGCAAAACTGTACTAAGACTTACAAAAAAACTACCCTGATATGCAAGACAATACTTAAGCTCAAGCCCATTTAAGCAACACATTCAGACCCATATTTCTGGAATAGTACAGGCAAACTGATCTAACTGCAATTCTACAGCCCCATGGATTCTACTTACTGTTCAAGCAACTCTCTTGGTTTGCAAACCGACCCACCCTGCCAAGACCAGTCAATGACTGACTAGTTCCCAAAATTTTTAAAGTACTTTGCCTTAATTTACTTCTTTCTGAGACACTCCCCAGTTGCTTTCTTACATGTTCTCTCTTGCTTCACTAAGCAAGACAAACGGTTTAAGTAGAGGGGTGTTTCTGTTGGCAAGGGGCTGGCGAGCTTCTAAAGGATGAAAGGTTATACTGGATTTGGCCAAGATCCTCACAGCTATGGACTTAGGTAGTGGAAGCCCTGACAGTTGACTTTTCTTTTTGTAATTCAAGTGCCCAACTTAAGCTTTGACTGCCAATGTATATACTTCCAAGAGGCATCCACTGCAACAAAGTGGATCTCCAATAAACACAAAACACACTGCCAACCACAGGACTAGATAAGGAGCCAGGACAACTGGGCATACATGACCTCCCTCCACCTCCCACCAGGGAATCTTCTTTGATTTAAAGATCCTGGTTGATTTAGATAACTGGCCACTTGTTCCCTTTCCTTCTTCCCTTCTTCTTCTCTCTCCCTATGCTTTTAATAACGGCTCTGATATTTTAAATTTGCTAATAAAGACTGAGCCTGGGAAACCCTAGACCCTCCCCCTCAACCCCAATAAAAGCAGATCCCCTGACCCAAGCTCACTCTTCCTCTCTCTACCTGTGACCTCACTGGGTGCCCCCTGGAGTACCTTGTATGCTCCAGTGCCTTGTATGCATACCTTGTATGCTCCAGTAAGTACTACAGTTTATTTTCCTTCAAAGTTTCCTTATGGCTATTACTGAGGGGCATCTTAAAATCATAAGAACCACAAGGGTCAGTCCAGTGGTAACATTGGCTTGGAAAAGGGAGATGTCTGTGGGAAGTTCACCTGGGGCCCAGGTGAGAGACCTCAGGCATTTCTAGTCAATAACATTATAATCGATAGGCTGAGACTAGCACAAAGCAACTCAGTAATAGGGTTTATATCTAAGGGTCTCAAGCCACACAAAGCTAACTTATCCATCACAGGTTCTATGCTGAATCAAAGCATTAAACAACAACAACAACAAAAAACAAGGTTTAAACCATTAGCCACTGTAGTTGCTCATCAATAATGCACCCTGGGAGGAAGTTAGGATGAAAAGCAGGATAAGGCACTCTGTGTTTGGAAAAACAGGCCCCTTAGATACTTAGAGATATCTCAGAAAAAATTGTGAACTCAGATTCTTGCATCTGCCCATTCACAGAAAAGCACTAAAATTTACAGAGATATCTGTGCTTTGTGACTGGCAAGTAATCTTTTACCAGGATGTATGCTTAACTGCACACATGCGCTAGCCAAAAATTCACATACAAACTGACTTCTCCCCTACCCCTCTGAGCAGTTTCCTTTGAGCTACTGAGAGACTGCATCCCTGGCTATAATCCTTAGTAGCGTCCCTGAATAAAATTTAAACTCACAACTCTTACACTGTACATTTTTCTTTAAGTCAACAAAAACTTTGGATATTTCATTGATATCTTCAGGGTTGAGTTTATTTATTTTATCCCAGGAATAAATTCCCCCATGTCTCTCTGGTTGTATAATCAGAATTGTACTTATTCTCTTTGCTGAATGTCTGTAGGAACATGGCTTTGCTACTAACTATTCTATCTGCGTGTCTACTGACTAAATGGTGTATGTCTATTAAACTAAGTTCACAAGGTAGGAGACAGAGAGAAAATATATTGGTCTCCTGAATTCATCTCAAGCAATACCAAGTTAAGTTCCCCTCAGATTGGTATTATTAACATAAACTACCTGAGGGATCTTTTCAAAAGCTTATAAAGATGTTTCTGCATCTTTACTGTATATGAGTAACTGGCATTGAAAGAGAACTACTCTGCACACACTCTGCTTTCTGGAAGGATGCTGATTTCTGCACCAAGACATTCTCAAGTGATGCTTCACTTTTGACTGTCAGTCATTTCTTTATGAATTCATTGCTGACAAACTTGTACTTCCTCCTGAGTGGACATTGTAGTATTCTCATTCTTGTGTTTATCTTTCTAAATGGCATAACTTCAAGCACAATTATAAATTTCAGTTACCATTTGGGGAAAATTTTAACATGAGATTTTCTATAAGAAATTTTCTCAGAAAATACTAATATTTTAGTTCTGAGGCAAACTTTTCTGTAGAAGATCAACTCTGAAAAGAATGTCTTAATTGTGATTTAAGCTAATGGTCTTGATTATAAGATTTGGGGTAGGAAAGGGATTGGAACTCTTGGAGCATTTAAACAAGATTTTAAAAGTCTGTAAATACTTGATTTATAAATAGAGATATTTATAAGTTGAGGGAAAAGGCCATGTAACATCTCCAAAAAGTATGACTTTGTACAAATTACATGGGCAAATAATATTTGTTTGCAAACAGCTTTCTTTCTACCTAATTCTACTATAGTTTAATAATACTCTCTTTATATATGCCTAGAATTTATTTCCTCATGTTTAAACTTTCTAGATCTCACTTATTATAAATTAATTATCCACATATATTGTTTAAAATTAGAAATATATATATACCTATGTTTAACCAAATATAATAATTATCACAATGGATTTTTCCCCAAATGTCTGGTTTTGTAAATCTCTTAAAATGTTATAAACAAAGAATTAGTATGTCACTGTAAACCGTAATCTCAACATCTTTAAAGTCCACAAATTACCACCACACTGAGTTAATTGATAATCTTCAATCCAAGCCTAAAATCACTGTAATACTTCTCCTTGTATTTAATACAGTATAAAGTAGCCATAAATTAACAGGTAAAAAGATGGGTAAGTGACTGCTTTTGCACTACGTGAATGTTCCTGCTAGTTCTGAAGGAACTTAAAAGGGTGGCAGCATATATAGGTAAGGGTCACCAATGTGATTTTGTTTATAAAGAAATAAGAGTATAATTTTGTCCTAAAATAAAAAGTGTTTACCTGTTCCAGAATAAAGGAGATTAAGACAGAAATTTGGAAATACAGCATAAGTATAGACTACTTGGTGGGAAATAAACTTTATTTTTGTAAGATTATACAATAATACCTACAAAAATGAGATGGAGAGAATCAAATTGGTTGAAATTTTGGACAAATTTGGCAAAATATAATGATAACATATAAGGTTATAAAACTCACCATGTATTATACAACAAATAAAAACTCAATCCTTTCTTAAATAATGTAGAAATACAAAGGTGGCAATTTCTGCTAGGCAGGGGAAAATCTAAATAGTATTAATAAAATTAGAAAAACAGAAGAACCCTGCTTCTTAGTTTGATGGGAACATTCCTAACTCATGGATAAAAGAGGAAAATCAAAATGGCAAGAAAAGATATTTATTTGTGACATATTTTAGTTTATGTAAAAGCAATTTTTCTTGCAACTCTCAAAAATATTCTCTTAGTTCATTTGTGAAAAGTTTTCATTTGGTTTTATATATATATATAAAATCAGATTATCTGAAGCAAACATTTTTTTTTCTCTTTGATCATTTATCTCACTGTTTGTTTTTTTTTTTTTTGTGATACGCGGGCCGCTCACTGTTGTGGTCTCTCCTGTTGCGGAGCACAGGCTCAGTGGCCATGGCTCACGGGCCCAGCGGCTCCGCGGCATGTGGGACCTTCCCGGACCGGGGCACGAACCCATGTCCCCTGCATTGGCAGGCGGACTCTCAACCACTGCGCCACCAGGGAAGCCCTATCTTATTGCTTTTATTATTATTTTTACTTCTCTTGTTTTACTTGCTTATCTCCTTCATTAACTCCCTCAGAATGATGCATAAAAAGAATATTTAGAGAATCTGTATGTCATAAATTATTTTTGTTACAGCCTCTTGTATACTTTCTAGCTTACCTCAACAGTGTTTCTTAAACTCAGCACTATTGATATTTTGAGATGGATAATTTGTTTGGGGACCTGCCCTGTAGGATGGCTAATGCACCCCTATGTTCATAGCAGCACTATTCACAATAGGCAAGACATGGAAACAGCCTAAATGTCCATCCACAGATGAATGGATAAAGAAGATGTGGTACAAATATACAATGGAATACTACTCAGCCATAAAAGAGAATGAAATAATGCCATTTGCAGCAACATGGATGGACTTAGAGATTATCATACTAAGTGAAGTAAGTCAGACAGAGAAAGACAAATACCATATGACATCACTTATATGTGGAATCTAAAATACGACACAAATGAACCTATCTAAAAAACAGAAAGAGACTCAAAGACATAGAGAACAGATTTGTGGTTGCCAAGGGAGAGGGAGTGGGAGGTTGGGATTAGCAGATGCCAACCATTATATATAGAATGGATAAACAACAAGGTCCTACTGTATAGCATAGGAAACTATACTCAATATCCTGTGATAAACCATAATGGAAAAGAATTTTAAAAAGAAAAAAGCAAAACATCTCAGGCCTCTCCTCATTAGGTACCAGAAGCTCTAACAAACTCAGTTGTGTGCAGATGTTGTGCAATGTTTCCTAGGGAAGCGTGAGCAGTATTTTTCCTGGTTATATAGAATTTCCTGCTCTGTGTAAGTAGCCAGTCTCCTAAAGGGCCTCCAAAGATTCCTGCCTCCTCCTGTTCACATCTTTGTTAGGTCACTTGCCCCATGTACTGGTGTTAGTCTTTGCAGCCAGTAGTATTCGGCAGAAATGATGGTATGCCACAACCAACATTAGGTTATAAAGAGACCACAGCTTTCACCTGGGTTCTCTTTCTTGGATCACTTGTTCTGAGGGAAGCAAGCAGCCCTAAGGAGTGAGCTCACATGGTGGGGATCTGAAGCCTCTGAAAAATTCAGTGAGGAACTGAGGCCACCAACAACCAAGGGAGAAAAGTAAGAAGCAGATTCTTTAGCCCCAGTAGAGCCTTGATAAGACTATAGACCCAGCAGCTAAACTCAACTCATGAAAGACCCTGAGGCAGAACCACCCAACCTAACTGTTACCGAATTTCTGATCCACAGAACCTGTAATATGTTCAACATTTGGTGTTTGAAGATGCTAAATAGTGGGGTAATTCATTACACATCAATTCATAATTTATAAAATCACTAATTCCTGAGAGGCATAGCTTTTTCAGCTGTGCCTTTACTCTGTCTATTGCTTTAATGCCTTATGTTTTATTTCTGTCTACAGTTGCTCCAACTATTTTTATGACAAAGGTATAATGGCACCTTTTCTTTGAAGACTACACTGCAAGGAGAGCCTGTTTGCACTTCTATTACATAACTTATTACAGTTATACTGTTTGTGTACATTTGGTTGTTATTTTCATTAATACCTGCTTGTACATTGAGCCAAGTGGTGAGTACATAAGAATGAACAAATTGTCACAATGTGGAAAATTAAGTAAAGAAAAACATAGAGTAAACCCAAATCTAGGAAAGCAAAAATAAAACGAAAGACAACATACTGACTGGGAGAAAATATTTGCAAATGATGTGACTGATAAGGGCTTAATTTCCAAAATATACAAACAGCTCATCCAACTCAAGAACAACAACAACAAAAACCATATAACCCAATCAAAAAATGGGCAGAAGACCTAAATAGACATTTCTTCAAAGACATATAGATTGCCAACAGGCACATGAAAAGATGCTCACTCTCACCAATTATTAGAGAAATGCAAATCAAAACTACAATGAGGTACCACCTCACAACAGTCAGAATGGCCATCACTAAAACGTCTACAGATAACAAATGCTGGAGGGGGTGTGGAGAAAAGGGAATGCTCTTACACTGTTGGTGGGTATATAAATTGGTGCAGCCACTATGGAGAACATTATGGAGGTTCCTCACAAAATTAAAAATAGAGTTGTCATATTATCCAACAAGCCCACTCCTGGGCATATATCCAGACAAAACTATAATTCAAAGAGATACATGAAACCTATGTTCATAGCAGTGCTATTTACAATAGCCAAGAAATGGAAACAACCTAAACGTCTACTGACAGATAAACTGATAAGAATATGTGGTATATATATATATATATATATATATATATACATACACACAATGGAATATCACTCAGCCATAAAAAAGAATGAAATAATGCCATTTGCAGTAACATGGATGGACCTAGAGATTATCCTACTAAGAGAAGTAAGTCAGACAAAGACAAATACCATATGACATCACTTATATGTGGAATCTAAAATATGCCACAAATAAACTTATCTATGAAACAGAAACAGACACGCAGACATAGAGAACAGATTTGTGGTTGCCAAGGAAGTAGGAAAGGGATGGATTAGGAGTCTGGGATTAGCAGATGCAAACCATTATGTACAGGATGGATAAACAACAAGGTCCTGCTGTAGAGCACAGGGAACTATATTTAATATTCTGTGATAAACCATAATGGAAAAGAATATGAAAAAATGTATATGTATATATGTAGAACTGAATCACTTTGCTGTACAGCAGAAATTAACACAACATTGTAAATCACCTATACTTAAATAAATTAAAAAAAAAACAAAACTGAAAACAAAGCAATGGTTCTGTCAGATGATATAAATCTCTTCATAATCACAGCCATTCCATTTTAAAAATACATACAAGGTATAGCCAGTGGAAAGACCAGAGTATCAGTTCACAGATTCACAAGCCAGTAATGAACCTGCATTTTAATTTCAGCAAGCAGCTGTCTGTTAGGCGTGTGGGCTTGGAAAATGCATTTAGATTTTAGTGATAATAATAAATAACCCCAAGGTAACCTAAGATATAGTAGATACTCAATAAGTTCAGTTTGCTTTTCCTTCCTTTTTTCTATTGAATCATGTTATATACCATTTTTCGTAAAATATCCTCACATGGAACTTTTTTCCATGCTCCCTGGTTCTGCCTATTCATATCTAACGATTCACAGTGTTTCTAAGTATTAGCTTTCACAGTGATTTCACCCTGAATATAATCATTTATCCTCTGAAAGTCTAAGATGTCATGGTCCTTTAACATAACGTAATGCATGTTTTGTCTTGCTTTGTTCGCTTTCTCACATGCACTTTAATTTCTTCTCAAAACATGTTTTTCAATTCTTTGTTCTTATTCTTACCAAATATTGTTCAGCACAAAATATATAATCAATACATGTATAAAAATTGAATGAGTTCTATTTTGTTTCAGTGGCTGTATCTCTACAAGGTAAGCAAGAAATGACAATGATAATATATTTTCCTTGGATCTAATATTTGGTAACTCAAAATATGATGAGAATTTTTAACAAAAAAGTCATTGCACTGAAAGAGTAGCAATTGTGGTTCCTTTTACTTAACATGGCTTTTACTAGGTGTTCTACTGATGGCAATATATAAGCAAGGAACTAAATGTATAATTTTCTAACCATGGGAAATGGAGCTTTATTTTCACTCTATGCTTCAAGATTAGAATGACATTTTGAGACATTCAAAAGTCAGATACATTTGGTCACTGATGTTATTTTCAACCATCTATCAGGGTGCCTCCTTTAAAATGTGTTCCCTTTGACCCTAATCACAATATGCAATATTTTTCCTTAAAGCAACTTCATTTGATATCACCAGGCATAGAGCCATTCACATTGCGAAGCACATTGTGGAGAGATTCAACAGAACCGAATGAGCTCAAACAGCTGTCAGAGCTTTTGTCAGAAAGCTATATTATTAATCTATTATACCATTTGATTACTATGCGTTTCAAAGAATGCAATTCACTTTCCTCACAAATAACACATTACATTACAAAGCCGTCCATATTCTCAAGCCCAGTCAGAAGCTACTTCTTCCACCTAATCTTCCCTGATTTCCCAGTTCAATAAGGAGCCATTTTGCCCCTGCCTGCCCCACACAGTTATGCTAAAGATCTACACTCACCTTGAACAGAAGTTCGTCCCGTCCATGTGTTACCATGTATTCTTTGGACTATCACTTATATAACTTTGTATATTTATATGTGTGTGTTTATATGTGAAAGGATGTTTTAATTATTTTAGAGGGGAAAGTTTTGAAGAATGACTCTGCTTTATTACTGACAGTGGAAGAGTCATTAATACACTTAAAATCCTGTTCATTATATTATGAATGTTAAATCTAGAAGACACTTAAATGTGAAATAATTTAAACATGAAAATCTCTAGATAATATTCACACTGATAGAAAGTTTATTTTTGTGTGTGCTTATATGTAAAAGGACATACACACTTGAAAAGGTCTAAATCATATTCACATTCATAAAAAGTGTACTTCCTTAGAAGTGGAAATTAACAAATAAAGACTTTGGATACAGATTCACTGGATTTAAAGGCAAATTTAAGCATATAATCTGTCCTCAGATGGTATAAAATAAATTTTTTAAATCTGGCAATTAAAAATTCCATGAGGTAGCATCCCAATATCTAATAACTCACTCTCATTGTTGAAAAATTACTATAAACTATAAGAACTTTCATTATTCCCTGGAGTTTATTTTATAATCCACGATAATCTAGAACTTTTTTCAATTGAAATGATATAAAATGATTACATCTCATTTTATTTTCTTACCTATCTAACTCTGTATTTTACTTATCCTTTCGCGTTTTTTTTTTTTTTTTTACCTCTCCTTTAAAAGTAAAAAGTTATTTTGGATTTTAATATTTATTTTCTTCTCTACTGCAAGTTCTATTTATTTATATTAAGGTGAGATATTTAGGAAGTCATGAGGCTAAAAGCATTTTGATGAAACTCTAACAGAGAAATATCTTCTAAAAGAATATTGGAGAAACCACTCAAAAATGACCTAATTATCTGGTGGGAGAGGAGGCAAAGGAAGAGGAAGAACTTGGATAGTAATTGTTAAAAGGAAGAGGAGTATTAAGCACCTACAGAGGGCTCCCACTGCAGCATTCTGGTTGTGGTCCTGCACCCACTCCTGTAGCCTTTGTGTTTTATTCAGAGGGTCTGCTAAGTCGACAGCAGCCCTTAAGCAGTGATAGATGAGGCAGAAAATTCAGAATGCAAGAGAGGAGACAAAAGAAACACCTATGCTGGGAAGGTCTGCTACGTCAGTGGAGGCCGAGTCTAAAGGAAAATCCCCTCTGCTTCCAACATTCAAATTGTACCAACACGGATTTCAACAAGCACCGGGACACTTAATATGGAACTGAATACACAACACATCAGGCACTGACCATTTTAAGGAATAAAGTATGAGGCGTTGCAGGTGCAAGGAATTCACTGCATAACTATGGTTCCTGAAGCTTTCTATTTTTTAATGCGAACTTTCCACCTAAGATTTACATATGAGCAAAATAATAGTCCCGGTAATTAAATATGTTAATGTTATTCTGTGGCACAGATACCTGTTTGGCATTTTAGAGATCTGCACTAGCAGCGAGCTGGGGAACACTGTCGCTACTCCACAAATTACACTACCAAAGAAATTAATGATTAAAACGTGCATGTATTATGCGACAGTATGTTTGTTGTAATAACTGAATGAACAATATACTATGGTCAAAATTCTTGTTCTTATATTCCCTAATTTTACAATACATTCACAATTGTATATATTTTAAAAAATCTAGTCTCATCAAATATGGTTACAGAAATAGTAAGTGGCTAAGTAATAACTGAACCGGTAATTGAAGATGGCAATAATAATAACTAGAGCAGAGTGCCCAAGTTTGGTTTGTGGCTGCCAGCAGATTCTAAGGACATTTTGCTTTGTATTGTTTTGCTTTATTTATTTTAGGAAGCCAATTTTATATGCTGCTACTTGGCTGCAATTAAATTCTCTAGAAAGATTCCAAGGGGAGCAAAAGCATCAATGGTAAATTATCTTGGGAAAATAGAATATCTACTAATACTTCTGAGTTTTTATAATTTAAAAATAACAAAGATATACAAAGAGTAAAAAAGAAAAAAATTAGTGAAAAGTAAATACATGAAATTTTAAGTTAGTATCAACTAGTAACATGACACATATGCTGTGTTTTAATATTTAAATATTCCTAAATATTTTAGGAAGAAAATGAGCCATTGAGGAAACCAGGAAATCATGTGCTAACTTAGAAAAAAATTAGCATTTCTGTAATGCTGTGTATTTGGAGATTTTGTTGCTTTCACAATATTTACAATACAAATATCTCCCTTGGGATCCTATAGGTTTAAAATGGAAGTGAAGTACTCTCAACTGATATTTAAATCTTTTTCTTTCTCCACCTCTCATACCCATACTCTTTCCCATAATTTTGTCCATAAAATTTCATAATCAAATACATAAAAGTGAATTGAATCTAAAAATGTTACAATCCAATAAAGTAAAGCCGAGAATCTTTGAAAATAATTGCTATTTAGTATATTTGGAGTGTTAGGCTCACAAAAACTTTGGATTATGTGCCTGGTGTATTAAAAGCATATCGCTGATATAAAGAGAATTAATTAATATAGTAATGCGAAAATTATTATTCCTCATTAGTACATTTCTCACCGATTCTAAAATATATTACTTTTCTTCTGCTCCACTTCCTAACCACTCATTTATTCTTTTATTTAAACAATAATTACACACATATATTGTGAATACATTTTAATACTCTCTACTAGAGAAGCTGTAAATAAATTACAGTTTCCAAACAATGTTAGACATAAGTAAAAATGGTGATAGTTGAAGGTATTTGCCCTAATGAAGCAGTTCCTGCAACGTTGCTCAGGAGAGGTAATTTTTACTATTCCTTTTGTTTGTTTTTAATACAAGATGCTCTATGTGCAAAAGAAAGAAAATGACTTCCTCTGACAGAGTCAGCTATCTGAGATTGGAAGTAGCCTTCATTCTCTCACTTTAAAGAAAACAAATGACTTAACCCAAGGACTTGACAACGGCAAGGTAATTGGGGGAACTATGGCAAATTAAGTGTCTACGTAATGTAGATACCTTTTCTGGATTATGCATAGAAGACTATGTTAAGCTATGCATTAATGATAACAGAAACATCTTTTTCATACAAATAAAAGTAAAGATAAAATTTTATGAGTCCTTTAATACTAAGAAATCAGTAATTACCTTGATCTCTATGGTCATATAAAAATTTTAAAAGCTATGTAGAGATAAAACATTAAACTGTAATAGTATCATATAATTTTTCTGTGTACTTCTTTGCATTTTCCTAATTTTTTTCACTTTGTTATGGATTACTTTTTTCAAAAGAAAATCTAACACATTATTCTTAAAAGTTTAAGTTGCCTAAGTGTCATTTAAAATGAAAGTTACTAAAATAGCTTGAATAAAAGAATACATTAAATGATGCAATATTTCAGTTATTTTATAAAGTGAAGGAAAGTCTCTAGTGAGAGTTGGCATTTTAAGACTAATGTGATCTTCTAGCTCTAAGTTTGTGTTTATTAACAAACAGTGTGAAAATGAAATGACTCACCTGAATTCTGAAGCAAAGCATCCTGAATCAGCATAGAAATTTAACTGCAGCAAAGACAGAATCTGAAATTAAAAATTTCACAATTTACCTTGTTTGTTCAACCACGATTCACCATTTTCTGCAATGAATTAAGATGGTTCAATATTTCAATATCATTATCTAGAAATTTATCTGTTTCTATTATATACAAAACTATTAATGATCTTAGTTTTGAAAGGGTAAGATGTATAATGTTAAAGAATTTTTAAAAATTCTATCCTAACACCTTATAAAAGGAGTACATTCCTAGGTATTTATTTACATGGGAATTCTTTATGGCTGTAGAACAAATACCAGGGATGCTATGATATTTTAATTGAGATTCTAATGAGCTACCATGACTACTTATCATTGCCTGTTGTTAGAGAAATATTCTGAAAGAAATATATTCAAGAACTACTATTATTATTTTTAAGAATGAAGTATGATTTGCTAATGTATTTGGGCAATTAAAATGCTTCTCATAAAAATTCTGCCAGTTGTGTGTTTAAGCTTGGTGCATAATTATGACATATATGGAGTACAGTACAGTTTGTTTGGGTTTTTAAAACTATTTTTTCTGTAATGAATCTATATACCCAATCCATAGTGTTTATTATACCCTCCTTTACACAATTTGTTTAATCCAATATCAATGTATACATTGCATTTCCCTCATCCCCAAACTGTTTCAAATTTCTTTTAACCTGGCAGCAGATTATCTATATGTATCATTTAATTTCATTTGTACCATCTCTCTATCAATCACAAGAGCTGGCACAGACGTCACCTGTTCCTGCTAGTGTGTTGGTCAACCTGGAAAATGACCTTCAATTAACTCTTCAATTAGTTCTTTCAAGAAAGCACTCAACAATGTCCTGAGGATGTCACCAATTACTTGTGCCTTGTGTGCAGGTGGCTGGTGACTCCAGAGCAATGTGAGTGACCCCGAGAGCATAAAAATCCCTCTGAGGCCACAGATATCACAAGTAAATACTTATATTAAAAACAAAGGTAATAAATACTCGAAAAGCATCACTTTCACATTATTTCACTGCATTTTACTATTATCTATGCGTGTCCTGATATAAGTGATACAGTTGAAATTTAATCTGTCCTCCAGTTTTACAACCATTACAATAAGCTCCTGGGCTGGTCTGAAGTCTTGTGTCAATGCAAAAACGGAACCAGACAAACTTAGATAAGGAAGACTTAATTTAAGACTATTGCAGAAAGGGACAGTTGCCAGAACTGAGTCTGAACTCAACTCCCACGGAAATAAAAAGCAGAACATCATATAGGATGAACAAACAACAAGGTCCTACTGTATAGCACAGGGAACTATAATTCAGTACCCTATCATAAACGGTAATGGAAAAGAATATAAAAAAAAAGAATGCTTATATGTTTATAACTGAGTCACTTTGCTGTACAGCAGAGACTGTCACAACATTGTAAATCAACTATACTTCAATAAAAAAAATAACATTTTTTTAAAAAAGAAAACATGATAGGGTTTTAAGAGCTGGGAAGAGGAGGACACCTCACTCTGTGTTTGCTAATTGGCTTTACCCTGAAAAAAAAAAATCAATGTTCTCTTAACTTCATGATTAGAGGTAATTTTGCAGCTTGGAGCAAGGCACCCCTGACTAGAGAAGTTAGGCTTCTATCCTCCCACAGGAACTGGGGATAGAGGTGCCATCTTTTTTGATGACTACATTTCAAAGGGATGAATCCCAAGTCCTTGAGAAAGACATTACTGGGTTGTAAAACAGGCAAGAGACTTTTAAAAAGATTTACATCTAAAAGATGCAGAGAAAGGATTTACAGTGATAAGTTTTCTAAAGGAAACACTTTAAGAAAAGGGAGGTCCAGGGTCTAGAGTCAGGAAGAAGAAGCTTTTCTAAAATTAAGTCAAGCTGCAGAGAATGTTAAGGTCCTTTTGGTCAGGTACTTGTTCTAATTATTTTTTTTTTTTATGTTCAACCAATCTATACAGGCAAAAGTTTACATATGTTTTCCTGTTCCTTCATGGTTGATTTTTTTTTTTAATTTAACTCTTTAATGCATCAGGAATTAACTTAGATTTAATAAGTGGAAGTGTCATTTTCTCATTCACGTACTACTTGTATCACATACTACATTTTATATGTAATTGAGACTGCAGTTTTTATCTTTTCTTAATATGTCTGCCCATTTCTGCACCTATAAGAAATATTCTGTGATATTTTAAGACAAATTATTTTGTAGTATATTATCGATCAAAAAATTACACACAACCTAAAAGTTGAGAATTATGTTTTAATCGGGGCATGAAAAAGGACTACAGCCCGGGATACAGCCTTTCAGATAGCTCTGAGGAACTGCTCTAAAGAGGTTAGGGAGGGGCTTCCCTGGTGGCGCAGTGGTTGAGAGTCCGCCTGCCGTTGCAGGGGACACGGGTTCGTGCCCCAGTCCGGGAAGATCCCACATGCCGCAGAGCAGCTGGGCCCGTGAGCCATGGCCACTGAGCCTGCGCATCCGGAGCCTGTGCTCCGCAACGGGAGAGGCCACAACAGTGAAAGGCCCGCGTACAGCAAAAAAAAAAAAAAAAAAAAAAAGAGGTAAGGGAGGAGCCAGGATATATAGAGCTTTTGCTGAAAATAAAACATGTAACTGAACATCAAAATATTACTGCTAATCACAAATAACAGACAACTCAAGTTAATGATTTTAATGCTTTGCTATGTCTGGGAAGATGCAAGAGTCTGGGCTCACTAAAATTATTTCTTTGATGTGCATTTAACTATTTAGGGCCAGTATCCTGGTTTTCTCCATCCTAAGTTTCCCTCAGGGCACACCACTGGGGGCAGCTGCAGTGGCTGATGGCTTGATGGCTGCAACATTCTTTGTTTACTGAAATGGCAGGTGATATATTTTTGTCCACAATATTCTTTCTATATTCCAGATATTTCTAGACTCTTACTGCATTTTCCCCATACACATGAAAATTGGAATAACCCTAAAAACTTTTTATCACCTTCTCATGTAAATCATACTTGGTTTTTTATTCAAATTATTTTAATTGTATAAGTGTATTAAGGAAGAATTTAAGCCTTCCATTCAGGAATATGCTTGAGATACATATTTTCTTAAAATAGTTAAGATGTGTAGGTCCACTTTACATTCTTTGTAGAGTGTTACATAGTTATTCATATAGATTTTCACGTCATACATATTTCTATGTTGAAATACGTTTTTGTCTTTTGTATGCATTTACATCATACAACTTATACTATTTGGTTATTTGGTCATTGTATATATAATCCTAATTTAATAATATAATAGGTAATTCACCTAAGGTTAGTTTATCCTGCTTCTTTGAAAAGTAAACAAAAGAAGAATATGGGATGCTCAAACAAAACTGTCCATAAATTATAAACGCAATTTAGAATAAACACAAAAAACATCAAACTGTCAGCCAAACAGCTGCTGTACTAATTAGGAAAGGAGAATTTGATGTACAGTACATCTGTATTCCTTTTTCTGATCATAACTCATTAGAGATTTCATCTGTTGACACCAAAAGCTAGTTCTATAAACTATGATGGATGCAGTTAAAAAATAAAATACTAACATATAGTTGTCTATAAGTAAAATGAAAGTGTTGTACAGGGTTTTATTTATACGTGGTAAGATGTGACATTTGCTTTTTGATAGGCTTCGTAAAATGTGTTTAGTCCATTTGAAGCTACTTAATTATATAATAATAATTTTTATATTAGAAGTAATTATTCAGATGTTACATGTATTTGGTTAATTAGGTTTCCATTTGCTAATGCAGCATTATTATGCTTCTTTCATCAGAACTGGAAATATAGTTCATCTATTTTGTAATTATAGAAAATGACAAAAGTAATCACACTCTGATTTCAGAACGTTAAACAAGACATTAGTGTGGTTCATTGGACAAGATTTCATGAAACAACGATCATGTTTCCAACAATCCCAGGTGTGTGTCTTTGAATAAAATGCCGTGCCCTGATATAGTTATCTCAAACTGAGTACTTTAAAGTCACCCAAGACTCTTCAGCTCAGTTATGCTTCTGTTCCGTTGAATACAGTTTACAAATAACAGTTAAGTGTGGTGAACAAGGAGATGTCCCAGAAACATCCTTCAAGATATTAAGTGCTCATGTGATAGGCTTTACTTTAATAAAATACCATATACTAGTGGCTTAAGCAACAGACATTTATTTCTCACAGTTCTGGGGGCTAAGAAGTCCGAGATCAGGGTACCAGCATAATTGGGTTCTGGTGAGAGCTCTCTTCCTGGCTTTCAGAGGGCTTCTTTCTTGCTATATCCTCACATGGTAGAGAGGGAAGCTCTGGTGCCTTTCTACTCTTATAGGGTCACTGACCACATCATGGGAATTCTGCTTGTGTGAATTCATCTAGACCTAATTACTTCCCAAGGACACATTTCCTAATACCATCATTTTGGGGATTAGGGCTTCAGTATATGAATTGGGGGATGGACACAAATATTCAGTCCATAACATAATCTATGTATTTTCTCTACATTTCTGCCATATTCTGCCCTCTCACTGATACCACATGGTCAGTATTTTATATCCCCTAACCTCTACCTAGATCAAAATAAGTAAAAGGTAATAAAATGTAATAAAGTCTCTATGTAATAAAAGTTAAATTAAATCAAGATTCAACATTCACCAAAATGAAATACAGAAAAATTTCCATAAGAACTGGAAGAATTTAATTTTATGGTTATTTTTGTTTTATTACTTTTTTCTTCTACTCAAAACCTACTTAGCTCAAAACTAAGTGCGACTAGAATTAGGCGAAGAGGAAGGAGAATTCCTGGAAAATAAAAAGTGGAGAGACAGGAGGCTTTGAAGAGAAATCAAGAAGACATTCAGTCTCCAAGATTCAAAACACAAAATGGACATGACCTGGCACCTAAGTTGTCCTCCTGCGTGGCTACCTTATCATCCCATTCCCCATTAACTACCTACCATTCTCATTTGTAAGGAGTCAAGCTGTCCCCTCTTCTGTTTATTCAGTGGGGTTTGAAACAAACACTCTTATGGGTTGAATTATGTATCCCCAAAATTCATATGTTGAAATCATAATTCCAAGTATCTCAGAATGTGTCCTTCTAGGGTCATGCAGATGTAACTAGTTAAGATGAGGTCATCCTGGAATTGAATGCCGCCCTAATCCAAAATGACTAGTGTCCTTAGTAAAAGGAGACATCTGGACAAAGACACACATGGAGAGAATATCATGTAAAGATAAAGGCAGAAATCATGGTGATGGAGCAAAAGCCAAGGAATGCCAGTGCATGCCAGTAGACCCTAGAAGCTAGGAGAGAGGCAAGGAACAGACTCTTCCTCACAGCTTCCAGAAGGAACCAACGTGTTTAATATCTTGATCCCTAATGTCCAGCCTCCAAAACTTTGAGACAATAAATTTTTCTTATTTAAACTACCCAGTTTGTGGTACTTTCTTTGGGAACCCCAGCAAAGTAATACAAACACTATATTAAAGACTATTTAAGCAATTAGGAAATGAATTCACTTGTGGTATACTCAGACTTCCACAGGCCCATTTCAAAACGAAATCTATAGTATTTATATCATGTTATGAAAATATTTTAACAATGGACTGACACTGGGTTGATAACATCTTTACTTCTATCATTTACAACATTTATCAAGGAGTTTGGAAAACAGTCCCAATTCCAAGCTTGATCAGCAAGAATGAAAAAAAAAATAATGATGAATACCTAATTGCATTCTTTCTAACACTTTCTCTGCCCAGAACTGATTATGCTGGTCTCTTAAGGTAAGCTACAATAGTTAGCTCAATATTGACCAAAACATCTTTATTATGTAGTGAGAAGAGAGATCCTTGGGAATATTTTATACTCACGTGTTATATTTTTATTCTGCACATGAAAACATTAGTCTATTATGCAAGAGTGATCTACAAGTAAATAAGTCATAATACTATGGCTTTTAACCAAGATTTAAAGACTACTCTGGTGTTGAAACTTTCCCTAAAGATCTTTAAAGGATACAACAGACCTTAGCAGGTTTGAGGTTACACATAAATTAAGACCTACTTCCTTTGTCAGATCTGTGGTTAGAAATATGATTTGAGTTTAACTTGCTGAAGTTCCAATGAAGTTGAAAATTAGTAACCAATATAAGTATTTTTAAGTCAATTTAAAATAAAAAGCTGCAAGGATTAATTTTCACTCAACATAACAACATGTATCACATGGTCTCTGGCAGTTTTTAAAATCTTGACCTTTTGACTTCATGAGCTTCCTATTTGACATTGTCTTTTAAGATTTTATGACATTTTTGAAGGCTGTTTTTATGACAGGCTTCTGAGTTGCTTTAAAGCAACAGTGTTAACACAAAAAATTTTGTTTGTCAAGGGCAATTTAGGATAGAAGAATATTTATGAAAATAAACTTGTAAACACAGAATCACCCTAAATCAGTTAGTATTTTTTTCTTTTTTTTTGCTTCAGCATTATATAAATCTTCTTTCTAGTGACTTCAAAGTGTTAAGGTAGCTTCCAAAAGATATTGATTTAGCCACTGTCTGTGTGCTCAATTTCCAAAAATGACATAAAATATACATGAGTTAGATCTTTTTACTTTATTATTGACATAAAGGAAACTATATCCTGAAATACTGTAGCAATTTTCACTGGTTTTAAAACTATAAAAAAAAGAAATTAAGAATATTTATAACTTCCCCCAATTTACTCCTTGGTTCATGTGAATAAAGCCTAGTTCCTGATGAATTTCTATAAAATTGTATAACAATAGCAACAACAATGACAATAACAAAAATAACATGTGGGGATTTAAATTGGTAAAAGAGAACCAAGGAAAAATCAAGAAGAAACAAAGTCAATTCAATAGATTGGTCAGATTTCAGGATGGTATTCATATGACATAGGACATTAACTATTGACCTGATTAATTTGGGTAATTACTTTGACTACAAAAGGTGTCACTTTTGCCTTTATTCTCTGTGGAATTCATTCTCAAAATTGTATATACTGTTGAAGGAAAAAAAAAACATACAATTTCTACCTGCAGGATCTTTTAGTAATGATTAAATGATGAATTGTCTTATTCTAATAGGTTCCCCCGCCCTAATATATGGGACTATAAATATTATTAAGTTGGAGAGAAGAACAATTTAAATAGGAAAAACACTATATTTCTAATCTATGTTGTAGAACAAATTACTCCAACTCTTATGAGGCCAAAATACCCAACATCTTTTAGCTCAGTTTCTGTGGTACAGGAAACCAGTTACAGTTTAGCACTCTGGCTCATGGACTTGCAGGCAAGCTGTCAACCAAAGCTGTGGCCTTTTCTGAAGGCTCTACCAAGAGGGAGATTCTGCATCCCAGTTGCCATGTGGTTATTGGTAGGACATGGTTTCTCATCATGTGAACATCTCCTTGAGCTTTCCTAATGACACAGCAAATGGCTTCCCCAGGACAATGCAAGGCAAAGATGAGAGAACACCAAAGACCACTTTGGTGGCCACCAATTTTTATAACTTAATTTCACTGTGACATCCCATAATTTCTGCCATAGTTTATTTGTTAGAGGTGCATCAGTAAGTCCAGCCTACACTAAGGGCAGGAGGGATTAACAACTGTGTCAGAAGGCAGGGATAACTGGGGGCAACCTCAGTGTCCACCTACCATGACCAGCAGAGCCCGTGTATATGTCCAATAAGTACTTCAGCAAAATAAGGGATACAGATGTATTTTAAAAATAAAATGTCATGTCTTTACCAATGAAAAGCAATGCATGCACACACATACACACATAGAGCATTATAAATGCATCTTATATTTTATAATATTTTATGCATATTAAATTAGATAATATATTACATGTTAGCAGAACAACTAAAATTGGGAACATAGTGCAGGCAAAGAAGACTGCTGGGAACTGGAGATAGCAATTGGGAACTGGAGATAGCAAGGCAGTGCAGTAATAGACTTATTTGCATAAAAACCAAGGCCAGCTATGGAATTCATTTAAGACAGACTTAGGTACTAATGGGTTCCAAGAATTTGTGATCACAACAACAATAATTAGAGATGGCATTTGCTTTTTACCTTCAAGATGAAACCCCGTGAAAGTAGGAATTTACCATGAAGAAGCAGAGAGAGAGAATCTCTGAGATTCCAATTATCTTGTATTACAAAATAACTTCATTTTCAGCATTAAATACTATATCTTGAATTCCTCTAGCTAGGTCTATCATTATTTCAAATATATTTACAGAAGACGCTGTAAAAATAAAGGGTACATCTGACTCTCAGGAGAATAGCTATCAAAAGTAATTGCTGTAACTTTTACATTTACATCTGACAAGAGGAATTCTCCTTATTAGAGATTAAAAGTGTTGAAAGTAAAATAGTCAGAACAAAGTCATTCAGCATCCATGCACAGAAAAAGGATTATTAAAGAATTTAAAAAATGGAATACTTCAATACTTCACCTCCAAATATTCAACACTAGAACAGAATTGTATAGAACAGTTGGAGAAAAAGGCTTGTAATACATGCTTTTAAACTCAGCCATGCGGCATCCATATGTGAAACAACAGACATATGTGATCACAGATACAATTATTGAGGAAATATCACACCCATGTATATTTCCCAAGGTGAGAATAATTAAAGATTTGATCCAACCACTTATAAATATAGGCAACAGTAAATAATTCTACAATGGAATACTATGATATAAAAGGACATAGTGTAGGCATTGAAAAGAAGTAAATATTATAGTTTATCTGAATATATATTATTAATGTGGAGATAAAACAGAAAGAAGAACCATAAATAATTTGTAAGCAAACATATGTAAAAACAAAATAAAGATTTTAATACTAAAAGTCTGGTTATGAAGCCTACATATTGCCAATAAATAAAAGAGTTTTGAAAGGATATAGGAAATTAAAGTATGTATGTTTTGAAAATTCATGGGTGATTACCAAGAGATATTCTTTTCTTTGCAATTAAAAATTATGTAAATACAGTTGTAATAATTTGAATTTTAAATATAAAAATTATGGTGAATACTTCCCAAATCATTAGATTAAAAACTGTCAATCATTGAATATATGTTATAAAGGAGAAAAACAAATAAAAATAAGAAAGCATAGAACTGTACACAACAAAAATTGTGATGTACAAATTATATACACATTCTTTGCCAACAAATTAAAATGGATTTACATTTTCTATGAAAAGAAAGTTTAATTTAAATAAAAATTAAAAATAAAGCTCTGTGGCTTCAATAATAAAAGTGTCTTTAATATAATGATCTAGAATAGATAAAGGCAACAGTAGTACAGAAAACATTAAATTCTGCCTATAGCAGCCCACTCACCAATAAAAATAGAAAACCTTAAAAAAAAAAAGAATGCAATCCTGAAGCAAAGGACATTGAGATGAGGACAATAGTTGGTTTCATTCTATCAAAGTATTTACTAATTCTGAGATGACCGAGTGAGTGTAAGAAGTTGGGCAAAGTTTATCTGATCTCTACACATTTATGTGGACTTCAAAAATGGAGTTAAGGGCTCACCAAAGAACAGGAACCTGGTAAACACTGCAGGGCTCTTGACTGGACTTTAAAGGGCTACACATTGGATATGACTGAAAGCAAAATACAGTAACTTACCCTAAAACTAAAACTAAGTTTTGAAAAACCTCATTCTGATATTTTATTAAAGTATACCTGTCTCTACTCTCACTGTGTGCTAAAAGAAGAAAATATGACCTGGAAGAAGATAACCTCATCTGACTAAAGATGAGATTAATCTCATCTTTAAACTAAAGATTTTATATATCATATCAATCATGTTTCATCCTGCTTGCTTAATAAAAAATAATCAGACTTTTAAAAAGCATGAATTGATCAAAAATGGAAAAACGACAATACAAACTCATATGAAATTTATATATCTAAGTTACATTCAGTGTTTAAAACAACTGTGATTAAATTGTACAAGAAAGTAAAGAATAAAATTGAGAACAACATGAGAAGAGACTTGGAAGTCATAAGAACCAAGTATAATAACTAAAGTTAAAAACCCAGTAGATTGAGATATCATCAGGTTAAACATAGTTAAAGAGAAATTTAACAAACTGGAAGATAGGTGAGATAAAAAGTAGACTGTCATGTACAAAGTAAAAAAAAAAAAACTGAAAATAGAGAAAAAAAGCATCGGGTCTATGTGGATATAATGATTCACAATTATGTGTGTTGTTAGGCTTCTAAAAGTATAGGAAAAAGAGAATAGGATAGGAACAATAGTACGAGGAAAGAAAACACCAGAAAACTTTTCAGAACTGATGTCATATTATAGTGCTTCTTAAAACCAAAAGTTCAAGTTAGTAGAGAAAAAAAAATTTGAAAAAAGAATATATCCTTGTACATATGTATTAACAGAAAATAATGCAATATTAAGAAGTAAATAGAATATAGAAATAGAAGAGAAAGAGAAACTAGAAATGAAAATAAAAACTAGAATTATAGCAAATAGAAAACACAAATGAATGTGAAATTGATCAATACATATTTATGTTTATATTGAATATAGAATATAAGTAGACTAAATAATCCAGTTAAAAGACAAAGATTTATCTCACTTAAATATGGAATCTAAAAAACAAAAACAAAAAACTGAACTCATAGGTACAGGGAACAGCTTGGTGGTTGCCAGAGGTTTGGGAGGGTGGGACGGGACACGTGAAATGGGTGAAGGTGATTAAAAGGTACAAACTTCCAGTTATAAAATAAGTCTCAGGGATGTAATGGACAACATGGTGACTACAGTTAATAATGCTGTACTGGACATTTGAAAGTTGCTAAGACAGTAGATTTTAAAAATTCTCATCACAAGAAAAATATTCTAACTGTGTGGTGATGGATGTTACCTAGACTTACTGTGGTGATCATTTTGCAATATGTACATATATTGAATCATGTTGTACAGCTGAAACATAATGATATATGTCAATTATACCTCAATAAAAAAAGAATAGGAAGAGACACCCAGAGATGTCTCCCTTCATGCACACAGAGAGGAAAGGACATGTGAGGACACAGTGAGAAGGACCACCTGCAAGCCAGGAGGAGAAGTCTCACCAGAAACCAACCCTGGTGGCACTTTGATCTTGGACTTCCAGTTTCCTTCCTTCTCCAGAACACTGAGAAAATAAATGTCTGTTGTTTAGGCCATGCAAACTGTGTTATCTATTTTACAGCAGCCTGAGCTAACTACAGTGTCTAAGAAGAGATGCCAAATTGGCAGCTGGACATATGGGGCTGAAGTTCAGGAAAAACGAGTAGGCTAGAGATGTAAATTTGTGCAACATCATCAGAGAGATGCTGTTTAGTCATGAGGCTAGATGAGATTGCCTATGGAGGTTGTGTGACAGAGATAAGAACATGACAAAGGACCAGACCCTATGACCACTTATGTTTAGAGGTTGAGGACATGAAGAGGAATCAGTAAAGAAGACTGAGAAGTGACCAGTGAGACAGGAGGAAAATCAGGAGAGTAAAGGGTCCTGGAAGCTGAATGAAGAAAGGATTTTAATGAAGAGAGAGTGGCCATCAATGTCCAGTGCTCTTGATGGGTTTAATAAATTGAGAACTGACCATTGGATTTAGCAGCACGGAGGTCACTGGTGACCTAGACAAGAGCATTTGATTTAGCTTTGGGTTCCCTGATGATAAAAGCAAAAGGGAAACCTAATGGATTCTGCAAGTATCATTATCTTTCAGAAAGAAATCTACCAAATTTTCAAGACACCCAACTTTTACCCAGGAATTTTCACATGAGTTCTTACAAAAGGGGAATTGGGTAATTAAAGAAAGAAAAAGTTTGTCAGATTGGATATAAAAATAAATTAAAACAACTATATGTTGCTTGTAGAATAAGTACTTTCAATATGAGAATACAGAAAGGCTGAAACTAAAGGAATAGAAGATACCATAAAAACACAAAACACAAGAAAGCTGTTACAACTATAATAATGTGAGAGAGTATCAACAATATGGCAAGGGCATCACTAGCAGTAAAGAAAAATGTTTTATAATAATAAAAAGGTCAATCCACTAGGGAGATAAAACACCTCTAAATTTGATGCACCCTATACCACAGTCTTAAATTTATATAAAATAATAATTTTAAAAAGGAGAAATTGACACATATTCATAAAGGATTATATTAAAAATCATCTATCACACTGTTGGTGGGAGTGTAAATTGGTGCAGCTACTGTGGAAAAACAGTATGGTGATTTATCAAAAAACTCAAAATAGAACTACCATATGACTCAGCAATTCCACTCCTGGGTATATAATCTGAAAAAACCAAAAACACTAATTTGAAAAGATACATGAATCCCATTGCTCATACCAGCATTATTTATAATTGCCAAGGTATGGAAGCAACCTAATTGTCAACAGATGAATGGATATATATACATAATGGAATATTACTTTGCCATAAAAAATGAAATTTTGCCATTTGTCCCTAAATGGATTGTCTTGAAGGGCATTGTGCTAAATGAACTAAAGTAGACAAAGACAAGTATCGTATGATTTCACTTATATGTGGAACCTAAAAAATACAACAAATGAATGAATAAAACAATAAAGAAGCAGACTCACAGATATAGAGAACAAACTAATGGTTATCAGTGGGGAGACAGAGGGGGGAAGGGCAACATAGGGGTAGGGGGAAAAAGGCTTATTAGAGGATTATATGAAATCATCCATGTGAAACTTTTGAAAACTGTAAAGCACTATAGAGTTTAAATAATCATTCATTCAATTACAAAAATTTAAAAATTAAAAAAAAATCATCTATTACAGTCACTCAAAAAACAAGTAGAAAAATAACAAAGGTCAAAGAAAATTCGAAAAACTTTCAACAATTTCTTCTAAATTACATAAAAAGAACACTACACCAAACAATCACAGACTGAACAAGATATTCATATCCTTAGGCAATATTTACTACAATTAACCAGATTATCTATCTTAGTACAAATTTCAATACATTTTAAAGAATTGAGATCATGTGGAGAAAGTTTTCGAAGCAGAATGAAATTGAACTAGAAATTAATTTTAAAAGAAAATTAGCAAAACTCCAAATGGGAAAATGAGCAATATATTCAAAATAGCCTAGGTACATTTTATTGAATGAACATATTCAAGAATGAATATTAAAACTGAAAAACATATTAAATATTTGAAAGTACAGCAAAAAGCATGCCTAGAGGAAATTCATATTCTTATAATACATATTATAGGAGAGGAGAAAAGCTGAAAATCACCGATCTAAGCATATAGGCTAAGAAATAAGAAAACAAATTTAAAATTAACCTGCAAAATATGAAAGAATTCTTTTAAAGATGATAAAAATTAATAAAATAGAAAATAAATGTAAACCAAAGGATCAATAAAGCAAAAAGTAAAATTTTTGTAAAGATTATGAAAATGGTAAGTCAAATGAAAGATTGGGAAAAAAAGATTTAAGCATAACTAACCAATATAAATAATAAAAATTTTGTTATCTTTATGGATCCTACAGACAATAAAATTAATAAAAGGACATTATAAAGAACTTTATACATTTACATTTGAAAATTTAGATATAAGATATTAAAGCTGACACAAGAACTACAATATCTGAGTAGTTGTACATTTAAACTAAAAGAAATAAAATATACTTCCCGCACAGAAAACTAAAGACTCAGATGATTTTTATCTTTGAGCTATTCCAATTGTTTACGGAAAAATAACTCCAATCTCATGTAGAATCTTCCGGAGATAATAGAAAAGGAGAGAAAAAATCTGAATAATTTTTTATTAAGTCAACATAACCTTGATCCCAAAATTGAAATAGTCATAATAAGAATAGTAATTCATAGAAGGGCTCCAATCAAGATGGCAGAATAGAAGAATGTGGAACTCACCTCTTCCCAAAAATACACCAAAAATACATGTACAAATGGAACAATTCTTTCAGAATACCTACTGAACACTGGCAGAAGACTTCAAACACCTGAAAGGACAAGAAAGATCTCCACATAAACATGTAGGACAAAAGGAAAGGAAAAAAAAAAAAAAAAAAAGAGGAAGCAGGACAGCACCTGCACCCTTGAGGGAGCTGAAAAAGAGAAAAGGTTCCCACATTCTGGGAAGCCTCCTCACCAGCAGGAAGATCAGCTGGGAGAGAAAAGAGCTTCAGAAGCTCAGAGGAGAGCACAACAACTGGTTTGTGGCAGGCAGAAGAGAGAGAGGCCTGCACACGGTCTGTGCCATCACCCTCTGTGCCCCAACTTGAGACACGTGTCCACTGGTATGAGCAGGGGCTGGGTGCTGGAACTCCAGGTTTAGAGGACAGACCTGGGGAGAAGACTGATGTTGGCTGCTCAAAGACAGCCTGAAGGGACTGGACTGTGGTATGGCTGCAACCGGGAGTGTTCACGGAAGAAACCTGGGCCTGCCATAAAAGTGAAGCACCATTGTTAAGTGGCACATGAATGGAGGGATGGGACTGGCCTAGCAGTCTCTGTCTCCACACGCTTGTCCCAGCTTCTGTGGGCTCTGGGAGAGTGCACCCCAGATGCTAAATGGGGGGCTCCCAGCTCACCTGGCTTCCATGCCCCAGCTGCCACCTTGGTTGACCTGCACACCCACAGTCACCTTGGTGGGCTCCTGGAGCAGACACCAGTGGGTTACCCATGCATAGAGGCAAGGCTGAAACCATGGCTGAGCCCCAGGGGCTGGATGACTTAGGAAGCAGGGTTGAAATCTTTCCCCACAGTTGTGTGAGACATGAATTTACACCTCTGCTGGTGGCTTTGTAAACTCAGCTCTTGTGGGACATCCAAATGGACAAGAGGTGTTTCTGCAACTGGGTTGGGCCTCACCAGCTGTGGGCTTTGTGGGCCTGTGCATGCAGGGTCTGGGCTGAGCCAGGGTCTGAGCTGCGTCCATAGCTCCCACAGAGGGTCCAGGTTCATGACTACTACAGTTCTGGGACCTGACTTCTATGGATCTGCACTGGTGGCCTTGTGAACACAATGCCTAAGGGACACCAGGGCCTATGGCTGGCATTTGCAAAGTTGAGACAGGGCCAAAGGCAGTGCCAACAACAGTGTACTTTGTGAGCCTGCACAACGGGTAACAGGTGACACCACAGAGAACACTCACTGGTGAATAGCTCTGGTGGAGGAATACTCACTGGCTCCTCTCCCAGTAGGAATACTAAAATCCCACCTACTTTGTACCACAGCTCAGAAACACAGTTCAGAAAGATCTGAGGGCTTCTACTCTAACATCTAGAGCAGACCCTATTCCTGACAGGGCAGTGACAACCACAGAGCAAAGAGGAGGACCCACTCAGTATCCAGTGCAGGCGCTGGTCACCACACTAGTCACATCTCCTATTAAGGGGATAGCAACCAGCATACACTGAAGAAAGAGGAAATGCAGGCATTCATACTAAAAACAGCACTCGCACCAAAAAATATGAAACCCATGCAGGGTACACGGGGACATTCCCACATAAAAATAGCCCACCAAGACCACAGTAGATCATTGTTTCTCCTAAACCCACAGAGCAAGAGAAATATAAGTAAAATGAAGAAGCAGAGGAACCACTCCCAATTAAAAGACCAAGAGAATTCCTCTGAAAGAACAAACAATGAAACTGACTTCTTCAATTTAAGAGACACCAAGTTCAAAAAGGAGATAATGAAAATACTGAAGAATTAAGGAGTATTGATAGATATGCAGGTTACTGTAAATAGGAGCTATAACTATAAAAAGGAACCAAGGAAATTTAGAGAACTCATTCACCAAGATGAAAGCTGAGCTAAAGGCAATGAATAGCATAATGAATAATGCAGAAGAACAAATAAGTGATCTGGAAGACAGAATAAAGGAAATCATGCAATCACAACAGCAGACAGAAAGCCAAATGAAAATATATGAGACCTATGGGATAATATAAAGCATGCCTATCTACGCATAATAGGCATCCCAGAAGGAGAAAGAAGAGAAAAGGGGATTGAAAATGTATTTGAAGAAATTATGGCTGAAAACTTCCAAAATGTAAAGAAGAAAACAGACATCCAAGTAGAGGAAACACAATGGGCTGCAAACAAGATGAACCAAAACAGACCTACACCAAGACATATTATAATCAAAATGGCAAAAGTTAAAGAGAGGACTCTAAAGGCAGCAACAGAAAAACAGAGTTAATTACAAGGAACCCCCATAAGGCTATCAGCTGATTTCTCTACAGAAAAGTTACATGCCAGAAGCGAGTGGCATGATATATTCAAAGTCCTGAAAGGGAAAGATCTACAACCTATGATACCCTACCCAGCAAAATTATCATTTAGAATAGAAGGAGAGATAAAGAATTTCTCTAATAAGCAAAAACTAAAAGAATGCAGCAATACTAAACCTACCTTAAAGGAAATATTAAAAGGTCTTCTCTAAATAGAAAAGAAATAAGAATCTATAGGGAAGAGAAAATCACAATTGGAAAGTAAATTACTTAAATAAGCCAGTACACAGATTTAAAAAAAAGAAAAAATTCTGTGAAAGTGATGATAACCACAGTGAAAAGCAAAAGCATAAGCATGAAGATGAAAAAGAGGACATCAAAATCATAAAATGTGGGTGAGGAGAGTAAGAAAATGTAGATTCTTTTTTTTTTTTATAATGGGTTTGAGCTGATATGACTACCTGTCTAAAATAAGTAGATATAGGAAGGGGTTAACATACTTGTAAAACAGTGCAACCATAAAACAAAAACATATGATAGATTCACAAAAACCAAAAAGAACATAACCATAATGCAAAAGAAAATTATCAAAGCACAAAAGGAAAAACAAAAAAAAAAAGGGACAAAGAAGAAATATAAAATCAATGGGAAAACTAGGTTTAAAATAGCAATAAATAGATATCAATAATTACCTTAAATGTCAATGGGATAAATGCTCCAATCAAAAGACAGAGTGATAAACTGAATTAAAAAACAAGTGCCTACAATATGCTGTCTACAAGAGACCCACTTTAGGACAAAGGACACACATAGAATGCAAGTGAGGTGATGGAAAAATATTTCATGCAAACTGAAATGAGAAGAAATGGGGGTTGCCATATCAGACAAAATAGACTTTAAAACAAAAGCTGTAAAGAAAGAGAAAGAAAGACACTCTATATAATGACAAAAGGATCAATACAAGGAGAGGTTATTACACTTGTTAACATATATGCACCCAATACAGGAACACCCAAAAACATAAAACAAATACTAACAGACATAAAGGGAGATTTTTTTTTTTTCTTTTGCGGTACGTGGACCTCTCACTGTGGCCTCTCCCATTGCAGAGCACAGGCTCTGGATGTGTAGGCTCAGCAGCCATGGCTCACAGGCCTAGCCGCTCTGCGGCATGTGGGATCTTCCTGGACCAGGGCACGAACCCGTGTCCCCTGCATTGGCAGGCGGACTCTCAACCACTGCGCCACCAGGGAAGCCCTAAAGGGAGAATTTGATGGGAACAAACTAATAGTAGGAGACTTCAACACCCCATTTACATCAATGGACAGACCTCAAGACAGAAAATCAATAAGGCAACAAAGATTCTAAATTATACAATAGAACAGTTAGACTTAATTGATATTTTCAAGACATTACATCCATAGCAGCAGAATACACATTCTTTTCTAGTGCACATGGAACATTCTCTAGGATTGACCTCATACTAGGGCACAAAATAAGCCTCAACAAATTTAAGAGTATATACGTTATTTCAAGCATCTTTTTTTGACCACAGTGGCATGAAAATTGAAATCAACAACAGAAAAAGAAATGAGAAAAAAACAACTACATGGAGACTAAACAATATGCTACTAAAAAAGTAATGATTCAATGATGAAATCAAAGAATCAATTTAAAAAATACCTTGAGGCAAATGATAATGAAAACAACCATACAAAATCTACGGGATGTAGCAAAAGCTGTTCTTAGAGGGGAGTTCATAGTGATACAGGCCTTCTTTAATGAATAAGAAAAATCTCAAATAAACAACCTAACCTACCACCTAAAAGAATTAGAAAAAGAACAAACAAAACCTAAAATCAGCAGAAAGATAATAAAGATCAGAGAGGAAATAAATAAGATAGCGATTAAAAAACAATGGAAAAAAATCAATAAAACAAAGACCTAGTTATTTGAAAGGGTAAACAAAATTGGCAAACCTCTGGCCAGGCTCACCAAGAAGATAAAGAAGACCCAAATAAACAAAATAAGACATGAAAGAGGAGAAATCATAACTGATACCACAGAAATACAAAAAACATAACAGAATACTATGAAAATTTGTATGCCAACAAATCTGACAACCTAGAAGAAAGGCACAAATTTCTAGAAACATACAGCCCACCA
The DNA here is from genome assembly GCF_964270905.1 of Leucopleurus acutus. NCBI lineage: Eukaryota > Metazoa > Chordata > Mammalia > Artiodactyla > Delphinidae > Leucopleurus > Leucopleurus acutus. Next base: position 7,908,564 of record NC_139143.1, read on the forward strand.
AAACTGAATCAAGAAGAAACAGATAACTTGAACAGACCTATCATTAGAAGTGAAATAGAATCTATTATATATATATACTTATATATATATACATATATATATATATATATACTTATATATATATATATATATGTATATATACACACACATATATATGTAATTCCCTGAAAACAAAAGTCCAGGACCAGATGGCTTAACAGGCAAATTCTACCAAACATAACAAAGAATAACTTATACTGGTACTCCTCAAACTCTTCTAAAACCTGAAGAGGAAGGAACACACTCAAAGACATTCTATGAAGCCACCATCACCCTAATACTAAAACCAGACAAAGACACTACCAAAAAAGAAAATTACAGGCCGATATTTTGATAAAGTTAGATGCAAAAATCCTCAACAAAATATTAGCAAACGAAATCAATAAACACATAAAAACGATCATACAACACAACCAAGTTGGATTCATCCCAGTGTCACAAGTGTGGTTCCACATACGCAAATCAAATCAATCTGATACACCATATCAACAAAAGATAAAAACCACAGGATCATCTCAATAGATGCAGAAAATGCATTTGATAAACTTCAACATCTATTCATGATAAAAACCTTTACAAGAGTGGGTATAGAGGAAATATATCTCAACATAATAAAAGCTATTTATGACAAACCCACAGCCAACATAATACTCAGTGGTGAAAAGCTGAAAGCCGTCCTGCTAAAATCTGTAAAAATACAAGGATGCCCACTCTCACCTCTTCTCTTCAACACAGTATTGCAAGTCCTTGCCATAGCAATCAGACAGGAAAAAGAAATAAAATGTATAAAAATTGGAAGAGAAGTAAAATTTCATTATATGCAGATGATGTGATACTATATATAGAAAGCCTTAAAGACTCCACACAAAAACTACTTGAACTGATAAATGAATTCAGCAAGGTAGCAGGGTATATGATTAGCATACAGAAATCAGTTGCATTTCTTTACACTAACAATGAAATATGAGAACGGGAATGTAAACAAACAATACCTTTTAAAATTGCACCAAAAGAAAAAAATACGTAAGAATAAACCTCACCAAGGAAGTGAAAGACTTATGTGCTGAGAACTACAAAACATTGATAAAGGAAATTAATGATGATTCAAGAAAATGGAAAAATATCCTATGCTCTTGGATTGGAAGAATTAATATTGTTAAAATGGCCATAGTATACAAGGCAATCTACAGATTTAACATGATCCCTATTAAATTACCCATGATATTTTCATATAAATAGAATAAATAATACTAAAATTTATATGGAGCTATAAAAACCCCAGAATTGCCAAAGCAATCCTGAGGAAAAAGAACAAAGCAGGAGGCATAACCCTCCCAGACTTCAGACAATACTACAAGGCTACAGTAATTGAAACAGTGGTACTGGTACAAAAACAGACATATGGATCAATGGAACGGAAGAGAAAGCCCAGGAATAAATCCACACACCTATGGACAATTAATCTTTGAGAAAGGAGGCAAGAATACACAATGGGGAAAAGATAGTCTCTTCAGCAAGTGGTGTTAGGAAAGTTGGACAACCATATGTAAATCAATGAAGTTAGAACACACCCTCACATCATAATCAAAAACAAACTCAAAATGGTTTAAAGACCTAAAGAGAAGATAAGACACCTTAAAACTCCTAGAAGAACATAAGAAAATCACTCTGACATAAATCTTACCAATGTTTTCTTAGGTCAGTCACCCAAGGCAATAGAAATAAAAGCAAAAATGAACAAAGGGTACCTAATCAGACCTATAAGCTTTTACACAGCAAAGGAAATCATAAACAAAATGAAAAGACAACCTATGGACTGGGAGAAAATATTTGCAACTGATGTGACTGACAGGGGCTTAATTTCCAAAACATACAAACAGCTCATACAATTTGATAACAAACAAAAAACCCAATGGAAAAATGGGCAGAAGACCTAAATAGACATTTCTCCAAACACGACATACAGATAGCCAACAGGCACATGAAAAGATGTTCATCATCACAAATTTTTGGAGAAATACAGATCAAAAGTACAATGAGGTACCACCTCACACCAGTCAGAATGGCCATCACTAAAAACTCTACAAATAACAAAGGCTGGAGCGGGTGTGGAGAAAAGGGAATGCTCTTACACTGTTGGTGGGAATGTAAATTGGTGCAGCTACTGTGGAAAATAGTATGGATGTTTCTCAAAAAAATAAAAATAGAGTTGACATGTGATATAGCAATTCTACTCCTGGGCATATACCTAGACAAAACTATAATTTGATAAGATACATGCACCCCTGTGTTTATAGCAGCACTCTTCACAATACCCAAGACATGGAAGCAACCTAAATGTCTATCAACAGATATATGATAAAGAAGATGTGATATACATATAAATACAATGGAATACTACTCAGGCATAAAAAGGAATGGAATATTGCCATTGCAGCAACATGGATAGACTTTTAGATTATCATACTAAGTGGAGTAATTAAGAAAGAGAAAGACAAATATCCTATGATATCAGTTATATGTGGAATGACACAAATGAACTTATCTACTAAACAGAAACAGACTCATAGACATAGAGAACAGACTTGTGGTTGCCAAGGGAAAGCAGGAGTGGGAGAGGGATGGATTGGGAGTTTGGGATTAGCAGGTGCAAATTATTATTATATAGAGAATGAATAAACAATGAGGTTCTACTGTATAGCACAGGGAAGTATATTCAATATCCTGTGATAAACCATAATGGAAAAGAATATGAAATAAATGTGTACACATACACACATATATATGTATAACTGAGTCACTCTGTTGTACAGTAGAAATTAACACAACACTGTAAATCAACTAAACTTCAATAAAATAAAAAAGAACAATAATTAATAAAAAACCTCTCATAAATATTGATGCAAACATCCTAAATACATATTAACAAAGGTGATTTATTAACATAGAAAAAGGTTTGAGCCATATTTGATGTATTACTGAAATGCACGTTTGGTAAAATTGTTAAAATTCAATCAAATAATTCATAACATCAAGAGATAAAAGGGGCGTGAAACATGATAATCCCCAAATATGAAGAAAAAAGGATGTGACAAAATGTAACACCTACTTATGTTACAAGACACGAGGGAAAAAGAAGTTCATAGCAAACTAGAAATAGAACATATTTAATGTAAGGTCACCTACAGAAACAATCTATAGAAAACATCATTCTTAATGGTTATATTTTGAAAGATTTCTCACAGCTATGGGTACAAAAATAAATATCCCCAAATCCTAGTCCTCTTAATATTGTATCAGAGGTCAGAGCCTATAAAATAATAATAGTACTGGTGATAATAACAAGTATAACTGGTATGTAATAGTAATCAGTATAGCAGGTTAAAAGGACTCAAAAGAAGAACCCTCCCAGGGGACAATACTGTGGAATGTCATCATGACCTTCCAGCATGCATACAACAGGACAAAGAATAAAAGAAAAGATAGATATTAGGAGGAGAAGAGATGTTTAATAAGCCTCTAGAAGTGTCCCTCTCATACTTGGGAAGACAGAAGCAGATGGAGGTGCAAAGTGTGCAAAGTAGAATGGAGCAACATTCAGCTAAGAGTATTTCTACAGCTTAAGGTAGCAAAGAAAGAATCCAGTTTGCTTGCTGAACCCAAGAGAGGTTTGTGCTTGGGAGACAGTGGCTGGTAGAAAGAGACCTAGGATTTAAATGGAGGATTCTGGTAGTCAGAAGTCAGTATATGGTATAATCAACCTCTCACTACATTCTATCTCATTTCATAAATCTGGCTATCAGGGATTCCTCTCCAAGCAAGAAATCCAGATGATTGTTTTCTAAAAAGAAAGAAATGAATTAGGTCAAGCCAATCAAACTAGACCGCGAGTCGGTTCCCCAAGACCAGTTGTTCTGTTTGCTGTCATCTTGAGATGAACTAGGGTGGTCTGCTCTCTTCCCAGAATACAGGGAAGTGTGTCAGTTAAAAAAGCACAGGGCACTTACACAGAAGCTGTCACCTGGTCTTTGAAATCACCACCATTCTTACTGGTTTTAATTTCCTGTCTTCTCTGAAAACTTGCTGCTCTCCATGCCAAATGCTGCTACTTTGTAAAGGCTCATGTCAGTTTTTGTTAAATTCTATAATGCCATCTTCCTATTCAGCCTTTTGTCTCCCGTCTCTCTTACTTCTCACACTAATGTTAATTCCCTATTCTGTGAACTTTTGAACTCATGTGTCTGGTCACATCATTCTTTTAAAATCCTTTATGAGGGGTTTCCATGGTATTTAAATGCTATCTAAATAGTTCACATGGCCTAGAAAGCCCTGCATTACCTGGACACTGAGAACTTTTTACAATTACCACATGGAAATACTCCTCACTCTCCAGCTGCCACCTCACCCTCCAAACCTCTCTCTTTATCCATACTGGCTTCCTCTAAGGTGTCTGACCATGCTTCCTAACTGTAGAGATTTGCACAGTGGCTGAAACTGTAGCCTCCCTCTCAATTGCTTGCGCAGCTAAGCTCTACTCAATGTAAAGAGTAGGAGCAAGTCCTTAAAACAGAGACTTTATTGGGGAAGATGTCTGTAAAGCATTCAGACTGGCTGGGTTCTCCGGTCACATGCTTTGCACTTGGCAGCACTTGCAGCACTTGGCAAAGATTATCCAAGAGAATTACCATAGGCAGAAACCAATAAACAAATGAAAAGCAAGTATGACTGAAATGCTACCATAGCATTATGTTCCAAAAGGACAATTTCTCCAGATTCTGCACACCTATGTATCTAGCTAGTTACGTAACTCTAACATCTATCCAGAGATAACCAAATCAATGTATATAAATTAAGTTCGTAAAGATTCTATCAAAAGAAGTAACAATATTATTAACACATATGCTAAGATTCTCATCAAGACTATATAATTTTAAGTTTTTCTATGAATAAAATTTCACTAGTTACATTCAGAAAGAACAGGCAACAATAACTGACCCTGGGAAAGGGAATAATGTGGTAGGTGACAAGGGTATAAAGAGGATTCACTTTAAAGGTTTAGTCCTGGAACTTTTGAATTTTGACCCGTGGCTATACTTTAGCTACTAAGAATAGTTTTTAATTATATTAACAAAAAGATACCAACATTTTTTAAAAAGTTATTGACTTTAAAGGTTTTCTAATGGTCTGATAATTCATATTGCTAACATAGCTCCATTATATTTTAGAGCTTTGTCAGAAAATATGGCAAAATTTGGAGCAGTTTTGTATCTTGGAAATAGCATCAGGACATAGGAGTTAAATTACGTTTGAATCCCTAGTAAATTTGGGTCTCAGATATCAGCAGTATTTACTAGAGAAAAACATTTAATACCTAAGCCTGTTTGTTTGTATTTTTAATCTGTAAAGTGGAGTTAGTATATCTTTGCCTTTAGAATAATTAAATTCAGTGACAGAAATTTATATAAAGCATGTCACAGGGCTAAATACATGTTAGATGCTCACTGTGGCTAACAAGGAATATTAAATAAAAGCAGTGTTTGTTTTTCTCACTGTGATAACTGGAGACTCATTATTATGGTAGTTTGATCAACAAAGTCAATATATATAATTATGAAAAAATTACTATAAAATATTGATAATTATCTAGAATGCTGCAAAGCCAATGTGTTTATTATTTCCTTCCAAAACATATAATCAAATTATATTGCTTCGTTTTAAATGTTTTGTTAATTTTTTTCAGTAGCTAACATTGTCAAACATATTAAGCAGAATTCTATTTTTATTTTTCATATAAAACACACAGTAATATATGCATACCTTCTGCTTTGTACTGAAGGGAAAATTGGGGTCTTTGACTTTTGTAAGAAACCCAATTATATAGCTAGAATTATGCTGCAATCACATGTCATAGATATTTGCAACAATAAATTTGCTCGATATTGCCATTTTTTTCACTCTCAATGAAAATCCAATTTCCATTTTAATGAAGTTTTCTGAAAATACTATATGCGTATATATTTCAATATAAAAATCTATGTAAGTCTTACTCTGTTGGTAAAATAAGTATTTTTATTTGTGTTATATCAATTCTATCTGTATTTTATAGGTTATCCTTTGTATAGAAAGATAACACTATTAACCAGCCATCAACTGGGAAAGCACATTTACTTGTTTTGTCAGTAACAGTGAAAGTTTTGCCCTGAGCAATCTTCATCCGTGCATCTAACTCCTTTTGTGACGAATAGTATACTTTTGTGAGACCTGAATACTTGCAAGTCTATGACTAGAGAAAACAATCGTGCTGTTTGTGATTTAGCCAGGTCTTCATATCAGAATTGAAAATAACTTAAGACAATAATAAAATGCTTTATAACAACTGGATTACTTAATAGAAGTAAGGATGTTTTACACAGAATAACACTTAAGCTATCCATGAAATAAAATAAGTGAATAAACATAAAACTTTAACTTCCAATTATTAAAAAAACAAGTGTTGGCTATTTGAAACTGTTTTTGTTGTTTTAAAGAGTTTACTTCACAGAGTCCACACAAGACTCAGACACCAGTATTGTTAGTTCTTGTAGTTCCTGCTGTTCTACAGGACTGGAATCTTAGAATAGGAGTTACAATATGTATTCAATAACAAAGAAAAACTTTGATATGATGTTCCCTATATAAGAATTGTTTACTATATTTTATTTATCCATTCACCTAATTGAAAACTGAACCTTTATTAATTACAGATGAGGTAAATATGAATTAGATACAGAGTCATGGACACGGCGGGACTGAGAGTATAGAAAGAAAATTTGCACACCTATGTATCCACCTGGTTTCATAACTCTATCCATAGATATCTAACTCAATTCACATGTTACTAAAGATTCTATCAAAAGAAGTAACAATATTATCCAATAAAATTACCATAGGCAGAAACAAATACACAAACAAAAAGCAAGTATAACTGAAATGCTACCATAACAATTTATTCCAAAAGGACAATTTGTCCAGATTCTGAAGATTTCTGCAGAAGTCTGGCTACAAACACAGAATTTCTTAAAATAATCCAAGAGAGCACACAGATATGAGGAATGGTCAATATTATGTGAAAACAACAAAAAATTAATTTAAATAAATATGTAGTTTAGTTTAAATAGTAAATTCGTAAACACATCCAGTAATTGCTTATGTGTTTTGAGTTAAAATTCCTAGCAAGTTTTACTTAATAGGCAAATAGGATCAACTAACACAACTGCTTGGAATCAAGAGTGAGAAAATTAAATTTATTCAATTATTTGTTTGACAATTTTATTAGGAATTCTCCTATATTTTCAGCACTCTTATAGAAAGTGGGATGGAATTATCTGAGTGAATAAAATGGACAAAGCCCCTGCCTCATGGAGTTTACCTTCTGATATAACACAATATTAAAGTGAATAAGTAATATGACACCAGGAAGTGACCCACTGATACAGAGTAAAGAGGGAAAGAGATGATATTTAGATGTTTTTCTTAGACGTTTTGAAAATCAATTTTCCCATGCTATAATTAGTGCAGATACTTTAGAGAATTTGAGAAGATAATATGATCATTTGGGGGAGGATTATCAGTTGAACTCAAATGTGAATAAAGCTATTCCTTAGTGAAAATAAATATTTTATATAATATTTTCTTGGCATTTATTCATTAAATTATGAGATTATTATTTCCTGAATTGGTGTGTAAGACTAATGTGTTGGGACAGGCAAATTTTGCAAAAAGTAGAGGACATACGTTAGTATATAGTATCATTTGAGGTGAAGAAATAGAGAAAAGTTGATATACTTTTTATTTTTGGAAAGAGTACATATGTATACATAGTAGTAAACTACACATAGTATAAAATTAACCATATTTAATTGTACAGATTGGTGGCATTAATTACGTTTACATGGTTGTACAACTATCACTACCATCCATCTCCACAACTTTCTCATCTTCCCAATCTGAATTATTATTAAATAATAACCTCTCCCATTCTACCCTCCCCCAGCCCCTGGAAACCACCATTCTACTTTCTGTTTCTATGAATTTGACTCCTTTAGGTACCTTATTTAAGTAGATTCATACAGTATTTGTTCTTTTGTGACCAGCTTATTTCACTTAGCATAATGTCTTCAAGATTCATATGCATATTGCAGCATATATCAGAATGTACTTCTTTTTAAGTCTGAATAATATTCCCCTGTATATATGAATATATCCATCTGTCTGTCACTGGACACTTGGGTTGTTTCCACATTTTGGCTATTGTGAATAATGCTACTATGAACATGGATGTACAATTATCGGTTAAAGTCCTTTCTTTCAATTTGTCTGGGTATATACCCAGAAGTGTAAATGATGGATCATACGATAATTCTATGTTTATTTTTCTGAGGAAATGCAAACTGTTTTCCACAGGGGTGACACCATTTTACATTCCCACCAGCAAAGCAGGGGGTTTGATATTTTCCATGTCCTTGCCAACACTTGTTATTTTGTGGTTTTATATGTGAGTGTGCATATATGTTTTTTTTTTAATGATAGCTATTCTGATGGGTGTGAAGTGGTATCTCATTGTGGTTCTGATATAAATTTATCTGCTGACTAATGACTTGAGCATCTTTTCCTGTGCTTAATGACCATTAGCAGCTAGGCTGGCTGAAAGCTCTAAAATGACCTCATTTACCTAGGGGGCCTGACCTTAGAGAATTGTGGAAACGATTAGTAGAACACAAATAACCCAAGGGCAAAATAAATGAGCAGTCAGCAGGGGTCTACTCAACTTGCACCATCATTAGGAAGAATTATCAGAGGCCAGTTGCATTAGCAAAATTTAGGGATCTAGTAATCAAGGCCATGTCAGGACATCCCATCATAAATAAGAAAAATTGTTGCCATTTACATCTCCCACAACAAAGGAAGAAGGACAATGCTGGAGGTTTCTTGAAGTTCCAGAAACAGCATATTCTGTACATGGGAAATTTAGGATTTTATGAGTAACACAAAAGCGTTCTAATTGACAGTGGGGCCTGGAACTGGCAAAGTATCTTCAAGTAGTGCAGGCTACTCTGCAACAGCCTTGCTGTTTGCACCAGAAAACCTGGCAGACCCTATGATATTAAAGAAAATAAAAGAACCTAGCAGTATTTGTGCAAAACTGTTGCATGCATGGAAAGTCTCAATGGGAAAATTGTATCACAGGCCCCTAGCCTTCCGGAGAAGGTGATGCCATCAGCCACTTATAATTTTATACTTTTTTGAAAACAACTCATGCATTCTGACAAAACTAGATAAATATTCCAGATATGGGTTTACCTGCTTTATGTCAGACCTTACCCAGAACAACTACATGGGGTCTTACAGAGTGTTTGATCCACCGGCATGTAATCCCTCATAAAAGAGTTTCAGACCAAGGGATCTACTTTCTAGCAAAGGAGGTGTAAGAACAGCTAATGATCCTGGCCATATCATACTACATACACAGGCAGGACTGATAGAGGTGCAAGCTATTGGCAATACTAATGAGGGACAACTCACAGTTAATAACTGAATCAAAGTTCCTTATTTAGTGTTGGGTCACCAATTGGAAGTATATATGGTATCGTGTGCCAAGAGCAGGAGTGGTCCTCCCAAAGACCCACTTGGGGAATCTGTACTTCCTATTTCCAGAAGGGGAACTAGGTCACAATGCTGTTAACTGATGGGGGCAGAGAGAAATAGGTGGTAATACTGCTCAGTACTCCCTTACCCAATCCTAATAATACATTAAAAAAAGCAGCAATCTCAGCCAGAGACACACATCGTGACCAGTGACTCAGAAGCCTCAGCAATAAGGATCTGATTTACCTCCAGCAGGTAAGACACCAAGACTAAAATCATCACTAGCTGAGGTTGAGAAAAATCTAGAATAAAAGTAGAAGAGGGAAAATATAATTATCCGTTATGTCCTAGGACCACCTGAGGCAGCAGGATCTGTAGTTCTTCTCACTAGTCCTAGTCTTTTTAGTTTTCCCCAGGAATAGAAGCCCATGTGGTTCCTGGCAGAGCTTCTTCCTTAATGCATATAAGGTAATGGATGCAGGCATCACGAGTAGACTGTGATAGACATGGAGATGCAAGAAAGAACTTGTGGCACAATTTCTGGGAATGTTGTCAGTGGATGTTCCCTTCAGGGAACATCTCAGCTTCAGAGAGCTACCTGTCCCAAGCTCACACCTGAGATGGCCCACATTCAATGACTGAGAAAAAGTAAAGGATTAGCCATTTTTACCCCAATATAAAACAATTCTAATTGGCCCCAAATAGCAATTCCTCTCTATAATCTCCTTCTCTACCATGTTATTTAACCAATGCCCTGTTGATGGAGATTCCTGTTGTTCCTATCTTTGGCACACAACAGACCTGACACATTTTCTCAATTATATGAATTTAGTTTATTTAAAAATGGGCAAAAAACTAGAATATTCATTTCACCAAGGAGACATACGAAAGGCCAACAGGTATATAAAAAGATGCTCAACATCACTATTCATCAGGAATATATCAATCGAAACTACAATGAGATATCACCTCACACCTGTTAAAATGCTGTTATCAAAAAGACAAGCAATATCAAGTGTTGGTAAAAATGTAGAGAAATTGGAATCCTTGTACCCTACAGGTGGAAATTTAAAATGGTGCAGCCACTATGGAAAATAATATGGAGGTTCCCCCCAAAATTAAAAATAGAACTACCATATGATCCAGCCATCCTATTTTTGAGGATTTATCCACAAGAATTGAAATCCAAATCTTGAAGCAATATTTGTACTTTCATATTCATTGCAGCCTTAGTCACAATAGCCAAGATGTGGAAACAACCTAAAAAACCCTGGATGGATGAAGAAAATGTGGCATATGCAGATAATGAAATATTATTCAGCCTTAAAAAGAAGGAAATTCTGCAATATGTGACAACAAGGATGAAACAGGAGAACATGCTCTCAACACAAGAAAAAAAGATCAAAAGCGACAATTATTTTATTTCTATATTTAAAAAATATTAAGAAAACAAACAAAAAAAACTCTTGGGCTTCCCTGGTGGCGCAGTGGTTAAGAGTCCGCCTGCTGATGCAGGGGACACGGGTTCGTGCCCCGGTCCGGGAAGATCCCACATGCCGCGGAGCGGCTGGGCCCGTGAGCCATGGCCGCTGAGCCTGCGCGTCCGGAGCCTGTGCTCCACAACGGGACAGGCCACAACAGTGAGAGGCCCCAGTACCGCAAAAATAAAAATAAATAAATAAATAAATAATCATGAAATAATAGAAAATTGAACATAATGATAATGAGCAAGGAGATCGAATCAATACTTTGAAAATCTCCCAGCAAACACAAGCCCAGGAGTAGATGGCGTCACACGTGAAATCTACCAAACATTTAAAGAAGAATTAATACAAATCTCTCTCAAACTCTTACAAAAAATTCAAAAGGAAACAACACCTCTAAACTCATTTTATGAGGCCAGCAGTATCCTGACACTAAAGCCAGTCAAGGACACTACAAGAAAAAAAATTACAGGTCAATATGTCTGATAATATAGGTGTAGACATTCTCAACAACTTACTAACAAACTGAATTCAAGAACACATTAAAAGGATCATACACCATGATCAAGTGAGACTTATTCCTGTAATATATAGTTGGTTTAAAATACGCAAATCAACAAACGTGATAAACCACATTAACAGAATGAAGGATAAAGATGGTATGATTATTTCAATAGGTTCAGGAAAATCATTTGACAAAATTCAATATCCATTCATAATAAAAACTCTCAACAAATTAGTAATAGAAGGAACATTCCTCAGCATAATAAAGGTCATATATGACAAGACCATACTCACTGGTGAAAAGTTACAAGCTTTTCCTTTAAAATCAGAAACAAAACAAAGATATCCATTCTTACCATTTCTATTCAACGTAGTATTAGATACCGCAGCCACAGTAATTAAACAAGAAATAGAAGTAAAAGTCATCCATATCAGAAAGGAAGACATAATATTATGTTTTCAGATGATATGATTTTATACATAGATAACCCAAGAGCATTCACCAAAAAAACTGTTAGAACAAATGAAATAAAGTTGCAAGATATAAAATTAACACTCACAAATCAGTTGCATTTTATACACTAAAGAATTATGCTAAGGAGAAGTTAAGAAAGCAACCCCATTTACAACAGTATCAAAAAGCATAAAATACTTAGGAATAAACTTAACCAAGGAGGTAAAATACCTATACACTGAAAACCATAATATATTGATGAAAGGAATTTAAAAAGATACAAATAAATGTTAATCTATCCCATGTTCTTGGATTGAAAGATTGAATTAGTTTGTGAAAATGTCCAATGTATGCAAAGCAATCTAAAGATTCAATGTAATCCCTACCAAAGTTTCAATGGTACTTTTCACAGAAGTAGAAAAAAACCTATTCTAATATTTATGTGGAATCAAAAGGACCCTGAATAGCCAAATTAATTCTGAGGAAGAAAACAAATCTGGAGACATCACACTTTCTGATTCCAAATTATACCACAAATTATATTATTATTATATTCCAAATTTATAGTAATCAAAACAGTATAGTATGGGCATAAAAACAGGCACGCAGACCAATGAAACAAAATTCAGAGTGCAGATACAAGCCAACACATATGTGGTCAACTGATTTTTGACAAGGGCACAAGAAAATACAATGCAGAAAGAAATCTCTTCAATAAATGATGCTGGGAAAACTGGGTATCCACATGCAAAAGAATGAAGCTGGACCCCAGTCTTATGCCACTCACAAAGTTAAGTCAAAATGGATCAAAGATTCCAGTGTAATATCTGAAACTATAGAACGTCTATAGGCAACCATAGGGAAAAAGATCCTCGACATTGGTCTTGGCAGCAATTTCTTGGATAAGACACCAAAAGCAAAGGCAGCAAAAGCTAAAATAAGTGGGACTACATCAAACTAAAAATCCTCCTGCAAAGTAAACAATCAATGCATTGAAAAGGGAATCTACAGAATGAAGACAATAGTCACAAATCATATATTTGATAAGGGATTAATATCCAAAGTATATAAAGAACTTATACAACTCAAAAGCAAAAAAAAAAAAAAAAACATACCAACAAAAAAAAGCAATTTAAAAATGTGCAAAGAACCTGAGTAGAAATTTTTCCAAAGAAGACATACAAATGGCCAATCGGTATATGAAAATGTACTCAACATCACTAATCATTAGGAAAATGCAAATCAAAACCACAAAGAGATAATCACTTCACACCTGTTAGGATGGCTATTATCAAAAAGATAAGCAATAACAAATATTGTTGAGAATGTGGAGAAAAGGCAACTGTTATACACTGTTAGTAGGAATGTAAAACAGTACAGCCATTATAGATAACAATACGGCAGTTTCTCAAAAACTTAACAATTGAATTACACTATGATTCAGCAATCTCACGTCTGGGTATTTATCCAAAAGAAGTGAAATCAGTATCTTAAGAAGCTATCTCCACACCATGTTCATTGCAGCCTTGATCACAAGAGCCAAGATATGGAAACACGCTAAATGTCTTTTAATGGATGAATGGATAAAGACAATGTCTTATATGTGTGTGTGTGTATATATATATATATATAGTTTTATTATATTTACAGTATAATTGAATATTATTTATTCAGCCATAAAAAATAAGAAAAGCTTGGCACTTGCTACAACATGGATGAATCTGAATCTGTAGGTCATTAGGCTAAGTGAAATAAGCCAGACATGGAAAGACAGATACCGTATGGTACCATTTATATGTAGAATCTTAAAAAAAAAAAAGCCAATCATCACAGAAACAGAGATTAGAATGCTGACGCTGATTGCCAAGGGTTTGGTGGGAGGGAGAAATGGGGTGGTGTAGGTCAAATGGTATAAATTTTCAGTTATAAAACAAAGAAATTCTGAGGATCTAATGTACAGCATGGTGACTATAGTTAATAATAAGGTATTATATACTTGGAAGTTGCTGAGAGTAGATCTTAAACATTCTCATCTCACACACACAGTTAACTGTGAGGTGATGGATGTGTTAATTATTTTAATCTGGTAATCATTCTACAACGTATATGTATATCAGATCATCATGTTGTGCACTTGAAATATATACAGTTGTATTTGCCAAGTTTTCCTCAATAAAGTTTTAAAACTCAAACAACCAAAAAAGTAAAAAATGGTACGGAATATTCACTACTTAACACTGCTTGGTTTAAGGAAGTACAATAATTATACAGAATTGTTTGTGAAAAGAGAAATTTTGAAAATCCAATTGCCAGGACTAAGATGCATTTTATATGAATAAATATGTATTTGAATAAATGTTTATGTTAATTGTTTTAATTCACCACTTTCTATACTAACAACTAAACAGCTTTTAAGATGTTCATTAAAGCTGTTTGAAAAGTGATTAGAAAATACCAAATGTTAATCATATCTCTGATTAGTTTTTACAGATTACCTCAAAATTAATTATGTGAATCTGTTTTAATATCAGAGAAAATTGTTCTTCTGTCTCACTCTTTGTCAGTTTTAACTTGTTTTGTCCATGAGACTTCATAATAGGTTGTAAAAACCTTAATGATCACTTATATGATCTTTCCCTCTTTCATTTTAGTTTTTTTCCTTTGTATCTTAAGTCCTAAGCTCCCAACAGTACTTACTTTTGTACAACGTTTTAAAAATATACTGTAAAGAAAAGCTACAGTGTTTTCCCATCAGAAGAAGCCTCATTACACTGTTTAGAAATGAATCTATTTAAATTGTCTTCAGTTATTTCTGATAAGGTAATCATTAATTCATGACCTAGCATTTATCAGAACATTTAAAAACTGTATAGAACAGCCCACCATATTCCAGACTTCTCAGAAAAGCATTATACTGTTACTAATTGACAGATAGTGTTCTGAATATATTCGACCATTTTATGGGTGCCAATGATTGAGATCTCTAAATAATCTCATAAGCTACTGCTATTCCATTTATCCTCACCATGGATCAACCATAAGTTCTATTTATCTCTATACTTTTAAGAAATAGATATGTGGAACTATAAAATGAACCTATCTTCTTCTTACGCATTAGCAATCTTTACTTGTATCATGCCAGGGTCAGAGATTCCCTATCCAGTGAATTTCTGTTTGCAGAGGTCCCATCTTTCTATCTAATACCTTCTATGAAAAAACAACCAAGGCCATTACTTTCTTTCATAATAATTCATAATATGGTATTCTAAAGCACAGTTCTAATAAGAGGAAATCTAATATTTTATTTGCCACCTCTGAACACTCAAGTCTGAATATACCAATACAAAAGAAACAAACTCTTTTTGTTAATTCATATTACATTCTTATGGCAAAGAATTTGTTAAGCTTTGACATATCAAGAAATATCTGATTGTATGGATGAAAACAATATATCTGTAATCATATTTGTGTTATCAGATATTGAAATTTTTTTCTATTACTTATTTTGATTCATTTATATGGACTTCATATGTATTTGAACATTTACTTCACATTTAACAAATTTATTAATATTAAACTGTTTTCTTTATAAATGTTTTTATAGTATTAGAATATTTACTAAAAATCTTTGGTAAATTGTCTAAAACAAGGCTTCTTATACTCTTTTTTCCTTATTTAGTAGGTTTTGAAGAATCTTTTTTTTTTTTTTTTTTGCGGTATGCGGGCCTCTCACTGTTGTGGCCTGTCCCGTTGCGGAGCACAGGCTCCAGACGCGCAGGCTCAGCGGCCATGGCTCACGGGCCCAGCCGCTCCGCGGCACGTGGGATCTTCCCGGACCGGGGCACGAACCCGTGTCCCCTGCATTGGCAGGCGGACTCTAAACCACTGCACCACCAGGGAAGCCCGAAGAATCTTTTTTATAACATATATTTTATGTATCAAGATTGTATTTAGTCTATGAACCATATATTTATATTTGAAATATGTGCAGGTCTAGAAATAATAAAAAATCATATAAACCAAGTAACATATGTGTCCATATGTAAAAAATCTGTAATATATGTGTTATCTGTATGTGAGTATATCTATTATGTCTATCTATTATGCTCAGACAACCACTTATGGAAAAATAAAATCTCTCAGAAAGCTAACTGGCAGGAAAGTTTATGATGCTATGATTTGAAAGAGGCTCCTGAATGTTCAAGAACAAAAATATAAAGTGTTAGAAAGGTCCAAGTGATTATGACTCACCAAGCTCCATCTCTTTCCTCCAATAATGTGGGTAAAATCTTCATGTAGAGAAGAGCCTTAGTTCGAGGTTAGCAAAGTATCAGGGGGCTCACGTGTGATCTGTGGATTGCTGAAAAAAAGGAAACAAGGCTATCATAGTTTGAAAAATATGGATTTGGGCCCAAATCTTAGAAGAGGAAATATAATTCAGCAGGGTTGAATCTGAGAGTTTTCTTGCCTTTCTCAAAGACTCAGGGTCTAGATTTGGGATGTTAAAAGGAAAAAAAAAACCTCATTAATGAAAAGTTCATGTAATTCTTATCAGAAAACGTCGGCAAAAAGTAGATGAACTCAAATTCACATACCAGGAGTCTTTGCTCCTTTTCCTCTATCACCTCCCTAACACTGGAGACAGCGTATTGTAACGTCCTTCACTTTTTTGGCCCTTCCTCTGGTAGTGACAGTTAGTGTCATGTTGCTAGCTGTTGGGATGGGCACCATTCGTGGGTTTCTTTTTTTTCCCTAAGATTTGCCTTTTCTTTTAACCTACAAGATAGTTACGCAAAAATGGAATCTCTCATGGGTAAAAATCTTGTGCATACCATTAAATTGGAACCCTATCTTTTTATTGAGACTATTTTTTATTTTCATTTTTATATTATTTTTTAATATCTTTATTGGAGTATAATTGCTTTACAATGGTGTGTTAGTTTCTGCTTTATAACAAAGTGAATCAGTTATACATATACATAGGTTCCCATATCTCTTCCCTCTTGCATCTCCCACCCTCCCACCCTCCCACCCTCCCTATCCCACCCCTCTAGGTGGTCACAAAGCACGGAGCTGATCTCCCTGTGCTATGCGGCTGCTTCCCACTAGCTATGTATTTTATGTTCGGTAGTGTATATATGTCCATGACTCTCTCTCACTTTGTCACAGCTTACCCTTCCCTCTCCCCATATCCTCAAGTCCATTTTTTAAAACAGAGCATATATCACAAGATACATTTGAGCCTGATTTCTGTCCTCTGAAAGTCTTTATCATACATTTGTATTTCCTTAAGGACTGATTCCTTTTCTTCAAGAGGGAAGACAAATCTCATCAACATGAACCGACCACTGACACTTGCAGTGAAAAATTTACTGTCTCCAAAAAGCACTCCATACCCCCTCAGTTAGAGAGTCAGGGTTGTCCCCAAACACAAGGCAAGGCATTTTTCAGGAGTATGACCTATTTATCTTTACAACCCTGAACCTCCATGACCACATCCTATGGAATATTTACAACTATCCGTGTATGATTCTCGCAGAAAAGATTATCTATATTCTTGTTGACGACCCTTGCTATGCAGTCAATATTGAAATTTGTGTGGCCTTTTGTAAAGCCAACATCACCTTCTTTCACTGAGTTTGGTGTTAGGGTGCATGCAGATGAGTTACTGTCTCTCCACACTTCACAAAATGCTCCTTGAAAAATATGGGCACTTTTAAGGTTAAAACCTAGAATTTCTTAATAGTTCATGGGTCTAATACTCATAATCATATTCTTCATCGTACTGTACTATAGATCCTAGGATAGCAAAGCTGGCATCTATGTGGCTCATGAAGGGCTTAGCATGGTGAGAGACGCCTAAGACAATATCTCGCGGTCCATTAGGGATCTGAGGGTTGTAGTAAAGCTTCCTGCAAATAGTCACTCTTAAGAGGCCTGAACCTTCTACACTGCTGTTCCCTACATTGCTTGATATCCATGACCTTAGTTTGGCAATGCCATGTCGGGGCAACAGTCACTTAAAAAAATCATGAATAACCCTTAACAAGGCTCTCACAGAAAGTACTCAGCTCCTAATCTGTTTTTTATCCTACAATGAAGATGAAGGATCAGTTGGGAGATTTTGGACTTTCTCATTAAATAGTCAAATAGCTCAAGGAATAATAGTTGGGTTCTTTCAGAATCTACCAAAGAAAGAAAAAAAAAAAAGAAGAACAAGAAGAAATTAAATAAATTAGCACACTTAGGTAATTTATATCAACTAACTTCATCAATTACTAATATTAGTGGGAAATATTGAAATATTTTAGGGCATTTTTTCACATTGAGATATAGTTTTCACTACTTTGGGGTCTATTACAGTGATAAAATCCTGATGGAAATACTAGGGGAATACTTGCTCTGGCAAAAGAAAGATTTTCACTAGATTGGATTCTACTTTCTGGGGGAACTCTCTTTTCCATTGTTCTCTGGGGGTGGGGATTCCTCCCTATCCAATAACCTCCTTGACCACACCTGATGGGGGCAATATACAGGAGGTTCATCTTAAGGTATGCTCAGTTTTACAACCTACATAATGCTGGCAATAACTTTTGGCATCCAGGTGTTGGGTGTGTGTGCAAGTCTGTCTCCCCAAGAACGCTTGAGGGAAACGCTTAACAGAGTTCCTGGGATAAAAAGGCAATCAATGATTGTTTCCTTATCCTCAGTTTTAGATGAGAACCATTATTCCTAAGAAGTTGAAAGTAGAATGATGAACTCTTTTCAACCTCTTATCATGTAGTATCTATCAAAATTCTGTAATAATATTTTTTTGTTTCAAGCCAGAAAAACCTCCAATTAAACATATAGAAGTTGTAGTACAGCTGCAATATGAACTGTAACATAAAACAATGAATGTATGAAAAGAGGTTAAGCAGTGCCACTTTAAAAAATTCTAATTTGAATTCTATAATTATACGTGTCACAGAAATTTTGTCGCCCTTTTGCAACTTTTGTTAAGTAGAGAATATAAAGAGGTTTGCACTTACAGCAAGAAGATATGAAATTGTAAAGGGCAAAAATCTACAGAAATTTACTAGATAATACTGAGTAAAAAGAGAACATGTTATTGTAATGAAAAAAATAAAACTAAGCTGTAAAATTCTCATTTTTAAAATGTGGCATCCTGTTGTATTTTTAAAATAGATGTGTAAATCCTAGAAAACACTTGTGTGGTGTTTATAAAATAAGGTGTGTATAAAATACATTAGGATTCTAATGTATTTGCTCTGTTTTTAATTGCACATGTGTTCCTTTGTGGTTTTCCACTGTAGCCCTATTGCCATTCAAGCAGCTAATTAACATCTATTATTAGGTGCTTTCTCCACAAAAATACCCTCTGCTTTATATTTAATTACCTTTTCCATATCCCAGAGCCAGGAGGCTTATAAGATGATAAGGGCAAATGACTATCTGTGGAGTGGAAAGCATATATTTTAGATGGAGCAAGTGAACATTTATCACTAAGAAAGTATTTATTAAAAATAAATAATAATAAAAGCAGCTAAATTAAAAGATCACATTTAGCATTAGGTATCTTTCTTATAAATGTCTAGAAAGATGAGCTACGTAGTATATATCTAAAAATATTTATGTTCTGTCAAGTCTTCATGAATTCTAAGAGTACTTTCAGTATAAAATATTTAATTTCAAGCAAAATGGTAATGCATATTAATTTCATTTTTATCAAATGATTATTTATGATACTGTAAAAATAGTTAAAATTGTTTTAAAAACACAGTCACTTAAAATACATAGAAACCCAGTATATGTATGTGCTTGTATACAACAAATTATTTTGATACTAATTTTGGTTCAGTAGTAAATAATTTAGTAGCCTACTACATCTCTCTATTAAGGAGAATGTTTTGATACATAAAGCTGTGCATATAATTGTATGACAGGCATCACTGTATTTCCTAAAATAGAATCAATATGTTGCTTCACAGTATGAAAGTTATATGACTTACGTGTAATAACGGTACATTTGTAATAATGCATTTGAAATTTATGTTAATAGACACTTATGGAAGAAAGTTACATAATAGGTAACAGTTACATAATAGTTAGGTATTTTATTATTTTTTTCTTAAAAGAATTACTTGGACTACAGTGTGGAAAATTATTTTTAGTGTAACAGGTGGAACAGTGTGAGTAGGAAGGAAACACTTGCAGTAGTCAGTAGTGAGGGTGGATTAGTGTGTTAGTGGTGGAGATATACAAACATAAATGTCAGATGTACAAAATATTTGGGAGGTAAAACTGATTTCATTATGTATCTGATACAGGAGATGAAAGAGGGAAAGTATGGTGAATGATTTCCAGGCTGGATTGTGTAACTAGATGGAAGACAGTGGTCTCTCTCTTGGAGGAGCTACTGAAAAAAGAATAAGTTATATTAGAAGGACATGAGTTTGGTTGGCAGGATGAATCTGAAGAGTTTCTATGGCTATGTATCCCAGCTCTGGCTCAACATGATCATCAAATGAGAAGCTTTAAAAAAAAAACTCTAAATACTCTGATTTAATTTTTTCTTAAATATATCCCACATGTCGATTTTTAAAAGCCCATAAGTGATTTCATTGTTAGTCCCCTTGGAGAATCATAGACTAGGGCAGTCAAATGTAAATAACTAGATGTTGTACAAATGTAAACTTTCATACATACAGTTTTAAGTATTAAATGCTGTAGAAAAAACATTTGAATATTAAAATATGGAAAAAGAGATTCTGAAAGATTTATGGTAATAAAAACCCTTTTTCTAATAAGGAACCATAATATTTACCTGGAATTTAAATCAATATATTCATTTTTTTGCCCTAAAATATCTCAGTATTTGTTTTTCAAAATATTTTTCTCCATTACTAATATTGAATATTGTGATTCATTTTACATAAATATCTGAGCATAGAAATGTTATTCTCTTCTGGCTTTAATGTTTTCTGTTTTAACTCCCAAAACTTTTTTCTTAGATTTTTCTTAGTATCTTTGTACTCTTCCTTTTCTTTCTTCATTAATGCTTTGAATAATTTAAAAATATTTCTTAGAGCCCTATCATTTCCTATAATGTTATTAGTAGATTCATAAATAAGCTATTGTTTCATAAATGAATTTTATATCAGTTACTGTTTTTGGAAATGCTTAACTTTATTCAGAATGACTTTTGTCGTATATTCTGTATTCAAAGAATGCCATAATATTTGCTATCAATGATAGTTGAAAACTAGTTTCCACATTTAATAAAATAAATCTAATAGTTCTCATGCTTTGGATAAAATAATGTATCTTGCCAATGGAGTTAAATTACTTCATTTTGTTTTATCCATAAGTTCACCAATTATTTAATTAAATTAATAAATAAGTTAATATTATATCAGTTGGAAACCATAACAATCCCATTAAATAATAATCAGGACTTTATGACTTTATGACGAATGAATTGCTATGAGATTGTAACTTTTGATCATATCTACATGATATATATACATATTGTACATATTGCACACATTATAATTCTTTACAACTTTATATATAATATATATAACTATATATATATTTTAGAACATTATAAATGTATATGTATGTATACACATACATATTTATTAATAAGTAGGAGAAAACAGATTGCTTAGAATGCTATTTATTGAACATAATGCATATAGATCTGTTTTATAAACTAACAAATGATTATGAAGGCAAAGATGAGAGGCTGTATCATTGTCACCTGTGCATCTCTAGTGAAGAGTGCACAGAACAAAGGAGGTACAGAGTAAATACCCTCTCTATTATACAAGGGTTGAGGACTAACTTACCAGTAGAATTTTATACTAATATGATACCATCAACATGAGTTTCAAATACAATTAATTCTTATTTTTTCCATTCAAAACTGACCCAAATTTTGGTATAAAAGTAAGTATCTACTAAAAAATGAGTTTCTTTTCTACAGTGTGTACCTGTAATGATTTACCTGCCTTTATGGATCACAAAATATAATACTGCTATTATGAATACTTCACATGCCAATACCTTATGGATCAAAATGTAACTCAACTGACATAATTTCTGAAATGCCTATATTTTTTTTTCATGCTTCTCATTAATACATTGTGATGCTAAGTCATTGGCAATGCAAATTCTTCATCATAAAATGAAAGAAAGATTAAATCAAATAAAAATGCAGTGTTAACTTTTAAAACCCATGTTTTAAAAATAAACATTCCACTGACATTTATGAGGCATCAAATAAAACAGTCTCAGGAAGATCATCATAAATGCGAACGCACAGGAGTTAAAGTCATAAATTCCTTTCCAAACATTTATGAGGCCAAAAAAATAGAAGGTAGTATTTAAGAAGGCTGGAAATTTTTGTGTGACAAGAATTTCTGATTTTTCTTTTTTCAATATACTCCATTATAAAGAAATAACAAGTTGAATTTTTACCTCAAACAGAAACAAAACTCCTATCAATATGAAGACATGTTTATTATGCTGCATTCAAATAATTTAACTGAACATAGTTCCACAATAGGAAGCTTTCTCAACATCAAACAGTATTTTCAAAGCTTCTTGTTTCTCTATGCTGGTCATTTAATACTGACCAACACCAATATGTGAATACCAGTCGGTATTCTCCATTCATTCAGCATTTTCTAACAATGGCCAATGAAGGTTCATGAATGCCTAGGACAGTATCTTAGATCAGCCTTAGGCACTCTGTGAAAGGTCATTCCGAAATTTTTAAAGCCTTGATCATTATGTATATGACTTTTCAGTGAAATGTAATGGGTTTTGATGGCTCTCAACAAACTGGCATTTAATCTTACCAACTGCTTATTAAAAACATGCATTTTCCAAAAATTGAATTGTTATGCCTGTAGCTTCATAGGATTAGGACCTAAAAATTAGGACCTAAAAATCAAATGTATTTTTATCAATTCTTACTTTAAGATATAGCATCATGATTTCAATTTTGTTAGGAAAGCCTATCCACATTATTATACTTTTAAAAGAATACTTTTCATCTATTCTGTGTGTTTATTCACCCAAATGAATTCTATTATCATTTTATCAATTTACATTGAAAAATTACATTAACTTTGACATATTAATTTGTTAAGGATGAAGTCTTCAGAATTTCAGAGCTTCAAGTTTAGAAAGATACATTATTTCTCCATTGATTTAGGTCTTATTTTATGTCTCCGTTAACATTTTAACATTACCTTAATATAATTCCTAGATATTTGTTTTTAATTTATTCCTAAATATTGTTAATTGTGTTATTTTAACAAAGTATTTTTCTCATTATACTTTGTCATGAGATTTTTCAGTTATGAAAAATAAAACTGATTTATATGCATTTACCTAGTTTCTTTTATCAGGTCACAATATTATTTTTAGTTTATTAGTTTTCTTTTTGGTTTCTTTGTTTTTGGATTTTCTAGGTAAAAATGCCATAACTTCTAAAAGCAATGATAAGTTTATTTTTAAACTCATATCTTCTCTTTCACTCTCTCTCTACACACACACACACACATATATATATGTATATATATGACCTTTACTGATTTTTAAATAAAAGAACAGTATCCAATAAGATTTAAAAACACTGTCATTTGCAGCAACATGGATGGACCTGGAGATTATTATACTAAGTGAAGTAAGTCAGACAGAGAAAGACAAGTGTCATATGATATGGCTTATATGTGGAATCTAAAATAAACTGATACAAATTAACTTATTTACAAAACAGAAACACTCACAGACTTAGAGACTGAACTTGTGTGTACCAGGAGGAAAGGGTGGGGAGGAGGGATAGATTGGGAGTTTGGGGTTGACATGTACACACTGCTATATTTAAAACAGATAACCAACAGGGACCTACTGTATAGCTCAGGGAACTCTGCTCAACATTCTGTGATAACCTAAATGGGAAAATAATTTGAAAAAGAATAGATACTCATATATGTATAACTGAATCACTTTGCTGTACACCTGAAACTAACACAACGTTGTTAATCTACTCTACTCCATAATAAAATAAAAATTAAAAAAAAAGAAACTTAAGAGACATATCAAAAAATAAAAATCCTGTCATTCCTGACTATAATTTTGTTCTGTTTATTTATTGCTCCATAACTAATCACCCCAAAAGTTAGTGGCTTAAACCTTAAAAAAATCATTTAATTACTTCTCACAATCTCTATGGGTTGGTAATTCAAGAAGGCCTTGGCTAGGTATTTCTCACTTGGGGTCTCCAGTGTAGCTGTAGTCAGATGTTGGCTGGCAGGAGCTGGATGGTGGTGGGAGGGGGATCACTTAGATGGGGGCTGGCCAGTTTTCACTATCTTTTCTTATAGCCCTCCTTGTCATCTCTGACAAGGCTGGTTTGGGCTTCCTCTAGGTATCATGTCCTCAGAGCACTTAGCTTGCTTACTTGACACCTGAAGCTTCAAGAGTGAATATTCCAGACAGCAAGGTAGAAACTTTATTACCTTTCATGACCTAACCATGAAACCAGAGTTCATCATTTCCAAAGTACTCTATTTGCTGACCAATCAAAAGCTCATTTAGGGCTTCCCTGGTGGCGCAGTGGTTTAGACTCCGCCTGCCGATGCAGGGAACACGGCTTCGTGCCCCCGTCCGGGAAAATCCCACATGCCGCGGAGCGGCTGGGCCCGTGAGCCATGGCCGCTGAGCCTGCGCGTCCGGAGCCTGTGCTCCGCAACGGGACAGCTCAAAACAGTGAGAGGCCCGCATACCGCAAAAATAAGTAAGCTCATTTATATTCAAGGGAAGGAAGATAGATTCCACCTCAATGGGGTGGTTGTCATAACCGGGAGCCACACTCAAAAAATATAACTTCTAGCATTTTATAAGATTTTTTGCTCTTTTCTTTGAATACTCTTTATAATACTGAGGAAATTTCATTCTGTTTTTAGTTTATTTGAATATTTCATTTATTTTAATTAGAATGTATATTTTTAAAATTTTTATCAGCATCTATCTATGTGATAAATATGTTTATTTCATTCCAAGAAAATATTATGTTTGCCTTATGCCAGGCTCCATGATGGATCCTGGGTATATAGAGATGAATCAGGCAAGATCTGTTGCACCTCAGTTGATCTCATCTCAATTGTCTATATAACCACAAACCTACTGTCGGCCAGAGTCCTGCCTGACTATCTACACTTTGCTGAGTGTTTTCTCATACCTAGTCTACTCCCACCTTCTCTTCTCAAAACCTCAAGACTCCCAGCCCCAACCCTCAGTTAAAAATCTTGGTTCACCTACATTGTTGCATTTATCAGCAATTCTTTTCTCTTTATTACTGAGTAGTATTCCGTTGTTCCACAGTTTATTTCTCTAGTCTCCTGAGCTAGGCCATTTTTTTTGCTATTATTCATAAAACTGCTATGAACAACAAAAAAAATCTTGGCTTCTATTTCACTGAAAAACAAAACAAAACTTTTTATTATTTGTCAGTAGGCGTACACAGTATCATTTTATCATAAAATATTCCCATATAAGCCCTACTCCCCATATTCTGTTTTCCCTCCAGTAACAATGGGTGAATTCTGTCTGCTGCTCACTTTTCTTCTTTATTTCTCTACTAGATTCCATCCCCCAACCTACTCAAAAAATTATGATCCTCCAATTAATTCCACTGTTTCCTGCATTATGCAACCCAGGAGTTGATTCTCTTTCACATGGAAAGTCAGAACTTGTAATGAAAGCGTCTGCCAAATCAGAAAGATTAAGAAAGGTCCTCTGATCTTATTCTGCTGGTGATATCCATTCTCTCCATGCCAAGCTCAGAGCTCAGGCATGCAGTTATTTGTCATATCTTCCAAGGTCATGTCACATTGGATTCAGCCTCCAGTCTTCACGGAGCCTCTGATTTAGAATACTGATGAGTAACCTGGTACTTTGGCTGCTGGCAGCCAGTGAGAGCTCAGCGACTGACTTGTAACACCAGATACTGCAGTACTGCAGACAGACACCAGTGGGAAGAAGAGAATACGAACTCTATAGGTAGGCCAGTTTGACTGAGCCCTTTCCTTTTGTGTCTTCTCCTTTCTGCTCAGTCCAGTTTCATTTGCTCATAGGGTGCCATGTACGGAGGTCTTGCCCCCGTCTTCAAAGCAAAGATCCTTGAGCGAAAAGCTATGCCCGATACCTCAGCTCACAGAAGTGCTGTGGAGACACTGCAATTCAACATGGTGGGGCCATGTCACCTTGACTGTTTTACATGAATATTCTTTATTACTGTTGGAAAATTAGCTACCCCTTTTGCATCATTTTTCCCCTACTAGGTGTTAGGATATTCATCCCTAATTTAGTCTACTTTAGAGTTAATTTTTACCCAGTAATTTGAAATATAAGTACCTCATGAAAGTCTATTCCCATTTACCTTCTGATACTTTGTGCTATTTTTGTCATACATGTCATATCTACATCTATTTAATATAAATATATAAATATATTATAATGTATATTACAGACACTAAGTTTTTCAGGGCAGGTAATAATGATTTAAAACTATTAAATTTTTTTAGGAAAAAAACAAATTAGAAAAAAGGAACTAATTTACTCATAAGAAACAATGTTTAGATGCTCTTCACAATATAAATTCCGATAATTCTGTGGTTAATATTTACAATTTATCTATATATGGAAGATAACATAATTAAAGCTCCACCAAATAACGAAAATGTTTACAACTTAGATACTACAAATATAGTGTTAAATCTGACAGAAGGTTGAAGTGAGAAGGATGGGAAAAAGTGGTGTGTTATATTGGGATGTTAACACATAGCACAGGGAAATCAGCTGGGTGCTTTGTGACCACCTGGAGGGGTGGGATAGGGAGGGTGGGAGGGAGGCTCAAGAGGGAGGGGATATGGGGATATATGTATATGTATAGCTGACTCACTTTGTTTTACAGCAGAAACTAACACCATTGTAAAGCAATTGTACTCCAATAAAGATTAGAAAAAAGAAGTGATTAGTGATACTTATTGAATTTAATGTGGTAAGACATAAATCCAAACAAAGAATGAATTATCAAGCTTTTTGTTTCTCAGAAGAGATCATGGAAGCTGGAGGCAAGTGTTTATCTTTCAATCCTTATCATTTTTAGTGAGAGATTGATAGATATTGCCTCAATTAAGCAAATCAGGAAATAGAAGCATAAGGACAATATTTACACCTTTGAAAATGAACACCAGGGCTTCCCTGGTGGCCTAGTGGTTGAGAGTCCGCCTGCCGATGCAGGGGACGCGGGTTTGTGCCCCGGTCCGGGAGGATCCCACATGCCGCGGAGCGGCTGGGCCCGTGGGCCATGGCCGCTGAGCCTGCACGTCCGGAGCCTGTGCTCCGCAGCGGGAGAGGCCACAGCAGTGAGAGGCCCGCGTACTGAAAAAAAAAAAAAAAAAAAAGAAAAGAAAAAGAAATACCAGAAAATGAACACCAGTAACACTAAAGAGAAAACTGATTACAAATGAGTTACCTCTAGTAGTAGAGCTGGAAATAGGGAAACACTGGGGAGGAGACTGTTGATTCTCATGGCTTATTACTGATTTTTCAAAAGCTCTTGCCACATATTTGCATTGGTTTTCTATCACTACTGTAACAAATTACCACAAATTTAGGGACCTGAAACAACACAAACTTCTTACCTTCTACTTCTGTGGTTTAGAAGTCCACCACACATCCCAGTGGACTAAAATTAAGATGCTGGCAGGGTTGTAATCCTCCTGGAGGTTCTAGGGAAGGATCCCGTTTCCTTGCCTTTTCCAGCTTCTACAGGCCACCCGCCTTCCTTGACTCACAGCCCCCTTCCTACATCTTCAAAGCCAACCATGTTGTATCCCTCCAAACATCCTTCTGCGGCTCTAATTCCTTCTAACTCTCCCATCCCGCCTCCCTCTTCCACTTTTAAGGGCCCTTGTGATACATTGGCTCCACCTGGGTAATCCGGGATACTGTTCTCATTTTAAAGTCAGGTGGTTAGCAGCCTTTATTAGCCCTTTCCATGTAAACTAACATACTCACAAGGGGACAGGATGTGAGCATCTTTCAGCAGGCCACTATTTTGCCTACCATGGTTTTAGTACTTCAGGTGAATTTAAAAATAATGATATGAAAATAATTTGCTTCATTAATAATCAATTCACACATAGCTGTTCTTAGCTTATTGCAGTATTTCTTAAAGTATGGTCTGCATGATGCAAATCACCTGCATCAAAAATCAGCTGTAGTGTATCACGCTCCTGGGGCCACACCCAACTTTAACGGATGGGAACTTGGAGGATGGGTTCCAGTATTCTGGATTTTAACAAGAATCTTACCTAATTTTAACACACAGCACATCAAAGTTTGAAGTGTATGGGTTCAGCCCACTGAAAGAGAGTTAAGGAAATGGCATCAGCTGAGGGATGTAAGAGGTAATGGGGCACAAACTAACTTGAACTATTTGTCCTTAAACAGGCAGCTTAGAATAGAAGAGCTTAACATTTAACCAGTACCAAGATACTATTTCCTGGAAGAATACAGTGAATAATAAAGAGATTCAAACAGAAAGGACATGCAATGTCCTACACATAATACATTATTTCTGAAATGTTTAATAAATGAATCTTGAATGATGAACTAACCATTTAAAAAGCAAAAATAAAACAAACAAAATGTATGCTGGGGAAGCCTGAAGATTCAAGAGAGAGAAATCTGAATAACTAGAGAAAAAAATTGATCCCAGTATAAATTAGTAACAAGGTATATAATTTGTTCTGAAAATTATTTGCTACTTTTTAACTTTATAATATACATTTTACGTAGTATATGTAGAAACGCTAAATAATTTGTGTCACATATAAAATATATATATGTTTTAATTTATTAAAAGGAGCTGGTGAACATTTTAAATAGTAATATTCCTGTTTCCTCCCTTCTTGTTTATGCATGAAAAGCCTAGCCACAGTAACTATACTTAATGAACAATCATTAATCACCTACTGGCAGATGCTAGCAATAAAAGCAGAGTACATGGGAGGAATTTCACAGTGACACTGGAATAGTACTGAAACTTCAAGTTCTTTGAAGTGATGGAAAAGTTCAGAAAGACATTGAACGCAGAGAAGTAAAAATGCAACTTTAAAATGCTACCAAGTCATAAAGGAAACGTGTTTCTTCATTTATCCTTCTGGCTCTCTTAAGCTCTTACTCTAATAAGAGCTTAAGAGAGCCTCTGCATCTCTGTTGCAGAATTTGTAATGGCTTTAAATTAGTGCCTCTGTGACCAACTCTAATTTTTCCCCCTGAACTGTTATATGCTTAAGGGCAGAGATTATATCATGTATTTTGTCTGTGTGTGTGTGTGTGTGTGTTTGTGTGTGTGACTCTAGTGCCCAGCAGAGAACCCAGCATTTAATGGATGTTGAAGAAAGGTCTGTAGCATGTTCGAGAGAGACAAAAAGAAAGGGCAGAAAGGCTAATTTTTAAAAGCTCTTTCTAAAATGACTTTCTTTTTCAAGAATAGATTTCATGTACTTAACCAAGGCAGCTGTACGTTCTCATTTGTTGGTTTGTTTAGTTGTTACTATTTCCCACCACAAATATTGCAAATTAATTGAAGTCATATATTAATAATTGCATAAGTGCAAGAGAAATATTTTTCTCAGTTTTTTTCTTATAAGGCTTACAAAGCATTGAGAATTTTACTTCAACAAGCTCATTAAATTAATAGATTATTTTAATGGTATAGACTCATATTAAAGAAGCCAATATATTACAAAGTAGGATTGCCCGAAAGAAGCCTAATCCTGCAAATACATTTCCAGGGAGGCAAAAAATCATAATGCTCAGAATTTTAGAAAGAGATTATTAGGAGTTCATGGTCCTAATAGTCTGCAGACAATATGATTTTCTTGAAATCTATGTATTACAATGCATTGATTGAAAATAATATTTTCTTATATTTAAGTTTACACAATACTTTGAAAAATAATCAGATGTGTGGATAGCACAAGGAACTCTACTCATAACTACCCTTTGAATGTACAAAGTTAGCTCAGTCTCAGCAAACTTCAAGTTTTCTTATGATTTTTCCCACCAAACCTATCTTCCAATATTCAACATCTCTGGAAGTGGCCCATCACTCCACCATTCTGCAGGCCAGAAACCAAGACTTGTTCTTGACCTCATGCTTCACACCCAATCTGTCCCTGAACCCATCAGTTGTACCTCCAAAATACTCTCTCAGACTTACAGTTATTCTCTATTTTTATTACCACTATTATCCTAATTCAATTTTTAAATAACTTTGCCCTGAACTACTTTACTTCCTCATATACTGGTCTTTCTCCCTCTACATTGATCCCTACTAATCCATTTTCCAGACCACAGCCAGAATAATCTCACCAAAACACTCATCTAGTCTAGTCTGTGGCGATCCTCCTAGATCTCTTCTCCTAGGGTAAAGCAATTGTTTATTTTTCTATGCATTTGCATGTTAAAATAATATGATGGATATGCATATAGACTATCAGCCTTTGTTTGTATTTACATAGTATTCTGTGTTGAACATTTTGAGGACATTATAATTTTTACAAAAAGCTATTAGTAATGGCAATATAATATTTGCTAACTTTAATTGAATGGCTTGCATGCGCTAATGCAACTAATACTCCCAACAAACCCATGAATGAAGAACTATTATGATCTACACGTATAGATGAGAAAAGCAAGAAAAATACAGACATTCAGTGCTTTCCCAGAGTTAATGAAGAGGCCAGGATGTGAACCCAGTCCAGAGCCTGAACTATAGTACTTGTTCAGTTTATATGTGTGTAATAATGAATAAAGCCTTCTTGGGGGAAAAGAAAAAACTTACCACGTGAAGTTATTTTGTAAATATTTTTATTATTCAATTTTAAAACTCATCTTTTTATTAGTAGTAGTTATTTAATTATAAATGACTCTGAAAGACTGTGACCCCTTGCAAGTCCTTCCCTTACAAACTGAAACGTTCTTATTCATAAAATGCTTATTTCCAAGCTATTGAAGTCAATTAAAAAATATATTTTCCTATCCTGGAAGTAGAATAATGGAAATAGGCTTAACACCTCAGGGCAGGCTGTGGTTACAACTACATTAATCAATCTGCACAAAAGTACATCCAACTCTTGGTCTGATAAATCCTATTCCAGAGACACTTGCCACCTGCGAAGAAAGGTGAACATTCTCCCCTACCTTGTGCTGTTGTCACAGTGATGGAGACAAGGGGTCAGGCTGCATTATAAGGTACTGCTGAGCTGGCATTTGGCATGCTGTAGAGGCCACTCTTGGCTCTGTTCTGGAACAGTGATATCTGAGACATAGGTATGTATCACTAAATCACCCAAAATATAACTTGCATTTTTTAGCATCACTGTTATTATATGTCTTCTCGCTCCAGTTTTATCACAAATATAGAGGAAGATGTCTCACAATTACCATCTTCCTTTTCTTCTATGCTTTGTTGTACATCTAGCTGACTTCATGAAGTCTTGCTCCAAAATAATGTGTTTTCTTTCTGAATATTCTACATTCTGCTGTTTTCAAATTATTTCAACCGAAAGTTGGTGAGGAAAGAGGTTACAGGACATTCTGCTCAGACCAGGTATAATCCATGAAGGTGACGCAATCTTGAATTGCAGAGACAGTGTTTCTTCATTTTGCTGATACTTGATACAATTTATTCTCTGCATATGCATATGTTTTCTCAGTTTTTTCTATTTGCTGGGAGCTAAACCCACAACTGTGCAGGAAATATGATATTCCTGCTAGAGATTCATTACTACTACCTTAGGTGGATCACTTGAGCTATTCATGGCTTCTTTCCTTCTCGCAGGGTCCAGGTCTCAAGTGGGAAATTTAACCTTCTTTCTCAGGCTGGGAGGAAATTGTGTACTTAAGAGTTTCCAGTCTCTTCATTTCTATGCAAGCTATTTTCCAAAAAGGAAATACATAGGACCACTTCCTGAGATATACATTCTGTTGCCAGCACATCAAGCAGAACTTTTGGTTGTCAGGCTCCCCACTGACTCAACAAATTTACTTTGTTGATTTCAGAGGGAGAGGCTGAAAACTGATGAATCCAATATGTAAAAAAATATATTTTTAAAGTTACCAGGATGATACTTTTTGTCTGTCTCTTTAAAATGATTATCTTCAGTTTTTGTTTGTTTTGTTTTAAGAGAGGGAGAGGACACATCTATTCTCCCTCATTTTTGATATTTATGTAAAATTAAAGGAGGGACAAAATTTGTTCCGTCTATGTTTTAACTTGGCAAAATGAATCTGCCTTGTCTGGGATTTGATATACCATTGGCTAAAAGAGAGCCACTCTAAATTTAAATTAAAGTTCAGAGAGTGAAATTCAGGAGTTTAGATTCTTAGATCCTAGTCCTTGAAGACACATCACTTCACAAAAGGCAATTTTTCCGTATTTGTAATGAGAGATTCATCATTTATCGTGAAGCAACTTTTCAGTGAAGATGATATGAACATTATTTAAGTCAGAATATTGGCTACAATAATGCAGTGTACAAGCTAGAAAATGACAGAAATTATAAACAGACTAAACTTGCTCTGATTTACTACTGACAGGAAGACTCAAACACCCCTGTAATGGGACTTTTCAATCTGAGAATTGCAATTCGTTAGACAGGACAGTTGGGTACAGAATGAAAATTTGTAATGCTAAGGAGAGGAAAGTAGGGGAATTGAAAGTCATTCATCATTGTAACACTTCCCTGTAGACTAAGCAGAGATAAAGGATTCTGTTCACATAAGAATTTCCAGTTTTTGAAAAGCTAAGTTGTTTCTCTTCTATATTATATTGGAACTCATGAAGTGTTTGCAGATAAAAGTGACAGAGTTTAGGAGTTTATGAAAAATAGTTCCTGTGATTACCCACAACTGATGTCTGTATTGTAAAAATGAATAATATGAGGAAATAGTTTCTTACAATGTCAACAAATATTTATCTCACAAGTGATCCACGTGACCACAGAAAACTGTGTCAAGATATGAAATAATGTTAGCCCACGTAGCAAATTTATGAAGTACACATCATTTATGTAGTAAACTGTGGGTTCCCTTTGCCATTCCATGAATATAAGTTTCCTTGTTTTATATTTTTAAGTTGTGTTTCTGTTTCCCACTGAACAGGGTTCTCTGTATTAATTTAGACTCAGAAGTCAAGAGGTCAAATTTTAAATTTTCTTTTTGTCCAATATATGTTTACCTTGTGCAACCATACTCACATTTGCTGTTCATGCTTTGGCATAAGCAGTTTATGATTGATGAACTTTTAATTTTTGAGCAACCCATCTGTGGAAATGAACTGTGAGGGTCATAGATATCCTAGAATCCTTAACTGAAATTCTGTGCAATTTAAAATTCTTTGGAAGTCATTAAATTAGAGAAGCCTTCAAATTCACACACATACGCACGCGCACACACACACACACAGGCCAAAATTCAACTAGTTCACAAAAAGAAACACTAGACAAGAAAGACTGATTATCTGGATTCTGATTTCTTTTTAGCTTAAAGTGCACAGCTCACTGCTGATTTATAGCAAAGGCAGTTTCACAATCTCATTACATCGACACATCTTTTACGGTAAATAAGTAAGTATAAAATTTAAGTTGGCCTTGCTGTCAAAGAATGATAACGTTTATATCTGTTACATACTGGAGTTTTGTTCCTAAAATCAGTATGGCTAGTTGACAGATAGAGATCTTAGACTGAAACACTTGATTTTGATTTTCAACTCCATCTCAGAAAAGACAAGAGAGAAGTGTTGGCAAGGATGTGAACAAAAGAGAATTTCTGTACATTGTTGGTGGGAGTGTAAATTGCTATAGTATGTTCACTGTAGCATCACTCACAATAGCTAAGATGTGGAAACAATCTAAATGTCTGTCAATGGATGAATGGACAAAGAAAATATTTTTATATATAGTATGCTATATAATGCTACATTAAATTAAATATATATGTATATAATATTATTTAGTCTTAAAAAAGAAGGCTATCCTGACATTTGTGACAACACGGATGGTCCTGAGGAAATTATGCTAAGTAGAATAAGCCAGATATAGAAAGAAAAACCTGCATGATCTCACTTATATGTAGAATCAAAAAAGGCAAATACACAGAATCAGAGAGTAGAATGGTGGTTACCAGGAGCAGGGAGGTTGGGGAAATGAGGAAAGGGTCAAAGGGTACAAGCACAGTTATTTAGGATAAATAAGTCTAGAGATCTAATGTACAACATGGTGACTATTGTTACTAATACTATATTGAATACTGGAAGTTTGCTAAGAGAGTAGATTTTGGGTGTTCTTATCACACATAAACACACACAAAAATGGTAACTGCGGTGAGGAGATAGTATGTTAGTTTGACTGTAGTAATTGTTTTACTATGTTTGTATATATATATATATATATATATATATATATATCAAATTATCATGTTGTACACCTAAAGTACACACAATTTTTATTAAAAAATAAAATTAAAAAAATAAGGCAAGCCTTTCCACTCCAACCATTCAAAAACATCCCTGTGATTTCCCTGGCATGACTTTTTTCTCTAAATTTGAACCACATTCCTAAATTACTTTCTTCCTGTTTTCTTCTTCAACCTTAGATGGCTGATCACTCTATTCTTAACTTGCCTGATTTCAGTCCAATGTTTAAATGATTCTTTCAAATTCAAAACAGCTATAAGTATTTGTATATTTAACCATTTCAGGAATGCTAGGACATATTAAGAGAGCATTTGTAACACATATCTGCTTATAAAAACATATGAGGAACTGTCATTTTATTTTGTACATTACAAGGTGTTTCTCATAACCCTACAAGATAAAAGACAGTCAAACTGATACTTAGACAAGTGGGAGGAGCACAACATTCATTTTGGTGCCCCAAATTACTAACCACCATTTAAATGATAAACTGTAATCTGCGGCAGAACATAAAAAGTTTAAGGTACTTGATATGCAATGCAATGTGAGATACAGAACGCAGAACCACGATCTTGTATTCAGGCTTTTAAATGTTCAGATTTGCTTGATAATGCATACTTAGTCTTTAGATTCCTTATTTATTCAACTAATATTTATTCAGTGCTTGTCACAGAAGAGACACTGCCCAGGGTTAGAGATAAAACAATGAACAAGAGGTAGAAAGTTTTTGGCTTCAATAAGTTTATACACCAGAAAAGGAAATGAACCGATAAATAGGTAATTCATATAAGGCATCGTGAGAGTTGTGACAAAAGTGGTAGAGATTGCCCTGGAAGTGCACAATCAGGGGTGCGGGTGGGGAGGACACCCCGATTTGAGGAGTAAAGAAGGCGTCTGATTGGAAGTGCTCTTAAAAGAGAGGTTGAGAATGAGCCAAGACTAGCCAAATAAACTGTCCTAGTGTAAAGGAGGTAAGAAGGCCTGCAAGGGGACACGGGTTCGTGCCCTGGTCCGGGGGGATCCCGTGTGCCGCGGAGCAGCTGGGCCCGTGAGCCATGGCTGCTGGGCCTGCGCGTCCGAGCCTGTGCTCTGCAACGGGAGAGGCCACAACAGTGAGAGGCCCGCGTACCGCAAAAAAAAAAAAAAAAAAAAAAAAAGGACTGCAAGTGAAAAGATAAACACTTCTTTAAGGAACCAAAATTATTTAGGACTACACATTAACGTTCATGTGAACAAATTAAGTTTTGTGAGTTTTTTCTTTTGTATGTACTGGCCAGTATCTTTATCGGCTGTGTGATGCTAGGCCAGAGTTTTTGCATTGATTTCTTACCTTTAAATAAACTAATGCATAAATAAATATATACATTAAAAAAAATAGCAAAATGGGCTTCCCTGGTGGCACAGTGGTTGAGAGTCCGCCTGCCAATGCAGGGGACATGGGTTTGTGCCCCGGTCCGGGAAGATCCCACATGCCGCGGAGCGGCTGGGCCCGTGAGCCATGGCCGCTGAGCCTGTGCGTCTGGAGCCTGTGCTCCGCAGCGGGAGAGGCCACAGCAGTGAGAGGCCCGCATACCGTAAAAAGCAAAATGAAGACAACACGAGTATAACAGCAATACGTATTTCATAGGAATATTCTGAGTAATAAATGTGTTAATATACATAATTCACTTAGAACCTGCTATGTGATACTTGATATATAAATATTAGATATTGTTTCCTTATTTAGTATTTTAATATTACTACTATTAAGTATTACTATAATTGGTGGGGGGAGTAACTACAAGATAGAGGAGTGACAATATTAGATGTGAATGTTACTAAAATCAGTGAGTCTGTAGTGTGAAAAATAAATCAGAGGATAATGGTTAGGAGTTTCTCATAACCTTGACATGGGTGGATGGTGACCTGGAGTGGAACAGTAGTGATTTGACAAAATGAAAAAAATTAATAATTCT
Organism: Leucopleurus acutus; assembly: GCF_964270905.1. Lineage (NCBI taxonomy): Eukaryota > Metazoa > Chordata > Mammalia > Artiodactyla > Delphinidae > Leucopleurus > Leucopleurus acutus. Next base: position 7,945,194 of record NC_139143.1, read on the forward strand.
TCATAATAAGAATTATATGCAGATTTTGGTGACTGAACGTGATATAAACTGTCATCTTTGGGTGCTTAACTGAAGATGGGGCAGTGACAGTTATTAAAAATGGAGAGGACTGGCAGAGGACGACATTTGTAATGAGAAGATGATTGTTTTAGACCACTGAGCCTGCTGAAACAAAATACCATAGACTGGGTGGCTTATAAACAGCTGAAATTTATTGCTCATAATTCTGGAGGCTGGAAGTCCAAGATCAGGATGCAGCCTAACTGGGTTCTAGTGAGAGCCCTCCCTGGTTGAAGATGACTTCTGGCTGTGTCCTCCCATGGTGGACGAGGGAGGGCGCTTTCAGGGGTCTCTTTCATAAAAACACTAATACAATTCATGAGGGCTCTACCCTCAAGACCCAAGCCCCTCCCAAAGAGGCTCCACCTCCTAATAGCATTACACTGGGCATTAGGATTTCACATATGAGTTTGGAGGGGGGCATAAACATTCAAACCATATCGGTGATGAAGTCAGTTTTGATATAGACATTTGTACAAACTATGAAGCAGATATATATATATATATATATATTTATATATATATTTATAAATATTTATATATATGTGTATGAGAGACTATTTCAAGAATGACGTATTATCCAAATACATAAGAATGCATTTATAATATTATATATAATGTATTTATAATATTTATATATGTATTTATAATATTTATATATTTTATATATATGTGTGTATGAGAGACTGTTTCAAGAATGATGTATTATCCAAAACAGTCAAATTAGAAAAGTCAAGCAAATTAGAATTAGAAAAACCTTTGGATTCAGCAAGCATAGTTTCACTGTGTGATTTCTAGACTTAATGAATTTAGAGATGAATTTCTCCTTGGTTTTAAAGCAGAAATAAGAGAAATTTCCACAACTAGGGTGGCATATGGAAGAAAAGACAAGGTCTTCATACAAAATGGGATAACTTCATGTATATTTAAATGCCAATGAGTAGAATAAAATGAAAGACACATACTGAATATCAGAGAACAAGGAATAACCAAAGGTATAGTGCTAACAGGTGGAAATTCATGCATAGACAGGGAGATGCACCTTTATTGGGAGAATGGGCACTACTTTCATTGTAACATGAGGGAAGCAGAAAGGGATGGTGCAGAAAACAACAAAGTTTTCTTGGCTAGAAGATTGTCTTTCTGTCTGCTATAAAAACTATCTTATCCGTATTGCTTGGGTGACCATCACAGCTCCTATACAATATCCATGAGAGAGAAGGAAAAAGTGTTGGACAATTGAAACCATAATATTTTGAAATTAAAATAGATGGATTAGAAACAAAGATGTTCGGTTCATCATTCTACATTAATCAGGTAGGATTTAGAGGCAGGATTAGTGATAAATTGTGGAAGGGCTTAGCAATCTGACAATTACACCTTTAGGGCCTAATGAACTAAAAAGAGCGTACAGTTCCTGCTGGTTTTATCTGGCTACTCCACTCCTGCAACACCCAAGATTTATTCAGGCCCGACATGAAGAGAGTCTAAGGTATTCAGCATCCATTAGTTCATGATCAAGACTCATAATATCGATAATCTTGTGGTTTGCTTGTATTTTTCCCCCTCCATGTTGTAACAGGAGAGAAGTTGCAAACATATCTTTAATAGTATCGTATATCTTATACAAGTTTTGGATTTATATGTGAGAGATAAGGCTCACTGATTAATTTTAAATAGACTATATATATATAGAGTCTATTTATTTGCATTTTTGGCAAATTTATTAACTATTTTGGCCATATAATTTGAGAACCAAGCTTAAGAAATGCTGGGGAAATTCCTGGTCTCTTTCTGTCAGCCTCATCCTTATGAGTCTTCATGGCCAGGAGTGAGATCTGGAAATCCCATTCAGAACCCATAGAAGGAAAAACCACTTCTGATAAACTAACCTTGCTCTTTACCTGAGAATATATATATATATATATATATATATATATATATGACAAATGGAAACAATCAAGGGAAAAGTACATGGATTTGACAAGGAAAGAATTATTGTGGATCAAACCAAGGAAGTGAAAATGAAAATGAAGAAGAGGGGGTGAAATTAAAGGATATTTATAAGAAGGCATCGACACAATGAGGTTTCTGATTCATTGCGATAGCAGTGATATATACAAAGAAAATACTCTTGTCAGTATATCCACAATTTCATGTAATACCTGTGGAAAAGTGCTCATTGCTAATTGTAAAAGAATAGGTTTAACATAATCTTCAAATAAATCAGGTACTTTCCTCATCTAGAACATGATAATGTGATTTAGTTCTTGCTTGATCTTATGTGGTCTACCTACAGTTCATCATAAAATAATATACTGTCAGGGTTACTCAGTATGAGTGCTATGGTGTCTTCAATTTGTAATTAACAACATGAAAGAGAACACTATATAATATATTTTGTGACTCTTACAAAGACTTGAATAATAAAAAATTAACAGAAGGGCAGTACACATAAAATCCTTAAAATAGATCCTGTGTCCATATATTATGGGAAAATTAATTGTTCACCTTGTAACATAAATATCTTTTACACTATCTAAACCTTACTTATAAGATAATGACACTCTAGGGAAGATATTCTGCCTCACTGCCCTTTGTGAAGAAAATGGCTTATTTGAATTTCAATTGAAGATACTTTTTTAAAACTTTTATTCTGTTGGAATACATCTTTACAGTATAAATTAACTTAATTGTTCTCCTGTCATTCATCAACTACTTATGTTGAACTCATATAGTTTATGATGTCAGCAGAAATTAAATTATACCCTTGTGTTCAGTTGGGAATCATTTTTTTTAAAAATAATCTGATATCAGAAAGTAAAAATCTTTTTCTAATATATGATAATTGTAGTTCATTATGAAAATGGAACAAACTGCTAACATTCCCATTTCAGAAAAAAAAGAACAGTATGTGAGAGCTCAACTGATTTATTAAAATAATGAGTTTGAAAGGGGAAATTACCGTAAACTTGCTATAAAATCTCCAGTAAAATCATAAATAATCAAGTCAAAGTAGTTTATAGAGTTTGACCCATTACTATTGTCAGAAACACCCCAATCCATAAAACAATCTCAAAATATTATTATATTTTCTTTGAAAATTTGTAAAGAGTATTCTGTCTTGCTGTAGACAAAGTACTTCAAAGCTTAATTGATGAGTCCAATATTAAGCAAATTTAACCCAAACGCCCACTTTTTCATTTTAAAATCAGTATTTGCTCATTTGCCTTCAGTGATCCCAAAGGAGCAATCAACCAGTTGCCATTAAAGCTGAATGAATTTACAGCCTGCTCTTGCAAATAGCTGAAGACATTTACAATCATGCTATTTTGTCAGTGGGGATATGATTTGTACTTAACTGTCACTCATACAGAAGCTATGTTGGCAATATATAGAACATGATAAATATGTAGATATTTATCAACAAAATCATTATAGACCAAAACATCATGCTGTCCAAAAAGGAAGTACATTTCTCTTTGTGAAATATGAGATACGTTTTGATTACAAATTAATGCCTCTTATATTTTTCCCATTTTTTTTCTTGTTGTTCTGGCTTCCAACAGCATTTGACCTCAACTACAGGCTCCCAAACACCAACTTCCAGTCTCTCTCTTCGATAGCAATCAGGTGTTGTCTTTTGAAATGCTCGTCCTCCCCCATCCAACCGGAGAGAGTACTTTTGGCAAATATATCAACTATCTTGGCCATATAATTTGAGAACCAAGCTTAAGAAGTGCTGGGGAAATTCCTGGTCTCTTTCTGTCAGCCTCATCCTTATGACTCTTCAAGGCCAGGAGTGGACTATAAGATCTGGAAATCCCATTCAGAACCAATAGAAGGAAAAACCACTTCTGATAAACTAACCTTGCTCTTTACCCGAGAGAACAGAATATTTTTGTAAGTTTTGTCTTAGGTCAGAACTATCCAACCTTTTTCTACCTTTTAAAAATTATTATTCAGTGTATTCAACTTAAAAACAAAAATAATTAACCCATTCCTTCCACTCCCCACACCTTGCCTCTGGCAACCACCAATCTGTTCTCTGTATCTATGAGCTTGTGTTTTTTTTAAATATATATATTCACATATAAGAGAAATCATATGGTATTCATCTTTGTCTGACTTATTTCACTTAGCATAATGTCCTCAAGTTCTATGTTGTCCCAAATGGCAAGATTTCATTCTTTTTTTGGCTGAATTATATACATTCCTCAATTTCTTTACCCATTTATCTATTGATAAAAACTTAAGTTGTTTTCATATCTTGGCTGTCATAAATACTGCTGTAATGAACATGGGTGTGCATATATCTTTTCAAATCAGTGTTTTGTGTGTATGTGTGTGTTCGTGTGTGTATTTTTTCAGATCGATGCCTAGAAGTTGACTTGCTGAATCAAATGGTAGCTCTATATCTATATCAAATAATTGCATCAAAAAGAATAAAATACCTAGGAATAACTTTAACCAAGGAGGTAAAAGACACATGCATATTGAAAATGACAAGACATTAATAAAATAAATTGAAAATGACACAAATAAATGAAAAGATATGAATTGGAAGAATTAATGTTGCTAAAATGTCTATATTACCCAAAGCAATACATAGATCCAATGCAATCTCTATCAGAATTAATGGCATTTGTCACGTGGGTAGAACAAACAATCCTAAAATGTGCATGGAAAAAATCAATAGACACACTTGGGTTGCTTCCATATTTTGGCTATTGTGAATAATGCTGCCATGAATACAGATGCACAAATATCTCTTTAAGACTCCATTTACAACTATAGTATTTTGAGTATATTCCCAGAAATGAAATTGTTATATCATAAGGTGATTCCATTTTTAATTATTTAAGGAGTTACCATGTTGTTTTCCATAGGTTCTCTACCATTTCACATTCGCACCAACAGTGCACAAGAGTTCTACTTTTTCCACATCCTCAAAAACACTTGTTATTTCTGCTTTTTAAAAATAGTAGCCATCCTAAAAAGTATGAAGTAGTATATCATTGTAGTTTTGATTTGCATTTCCCTAATGACTAGTGATTGTTGAGTATCTTTTCATGTGCTTATTGGTCATTTGTACATCTCCTCTGGAGAACTGTCTATTTAAGTCCTTTGCCTATTCTTGAATTGGGTTGTTTCTATCTTTGCTGTTGAATTTTAGGTGTTATCTGTACATTTCATATACTAACCACTTATCAGATATATGATTTGCACTATTTTCTGCCATTCTGTGTGTTCCCTTTTTAACTCTGTCAATAGTATCATTTGATGCACAATTATTAAAAATAATTTTATGAAGTCTATTTTTTTTGCCTAATGCCTTTGATATCATATTCAAGAAATCATTGCCAATTCCAATCCTGTGAAGTTTCATTCCTTGTTTTATAGTTTTAGCTTTTATATTTAGATCTTTGATCCAGTTTGAATTTTTTGTATATGGTATTAGGTAAACATCCAACTTTATACTTTTTGCATGTCCAATTTTCCTAGCACCATCTGTTGCAAAGACTGTCCTCTCTCCATTGAATGGTCTAGCATCCTTATCAAAAATTATTTGAACATATATGTTAGGGTTCATTTCTGGGTTCCTTGTTATAATCCACTGATCTATAGTTCTGTCTTTATGTCAGTACCACACTGTTTGGATTACTATAGTTTTGTAGTAAGTTTTGAAATTAGAAAGTGTCAATCCACCAGCTTTGTTCTTTTTCAAGCTTGTTTTGGCTATTCTGGTTTCCTTCAGATTCTATATACATTTTAGGATGGGTTTTTCTATTTCCATGAAAAAATATCATTAGGATTTTGATATGCATTGCACTGAATCTATAGAATGCTTTGGGTAGTACTGACTTCTTAATATTTAGTCTTCCAATGCATGAACATAGGCTGTGTTTCCATTTATTTATATCTAATTTCTTTCAGCAGTTTTTCGTACTTTTCATTGTACTTGCTGTATATCTCTGTGGTTAAGTTTATTATTCACCTCCTTGACTAAGTATTCAATATTTTATTCTATTTGATTCTGTTAAAATTAGAATTGTTTTCTTAATTTTCTTTTTACATTGTTCATTGTTATTATTTAGAAATGAAATGCAACTGATGTCATTGTGTGTTGACTTTGTATTCTGCTACTTCGCTGAATTTATTAGTTCTAATAGTTTTTGTGTGTGGGATCTTTAGGTTTTCTACATTAAGATCATATTGTCTATGAACAGATATAATTAATTTTACTTCTCTTTAAATTTAGAGGTCTTTTATTTCTTTTTCTTTTTTTAATTAATTATTTTTTTGGCTGCATTGGGTCTTTGTTGCTGCATGCAGGCTTTCTTTAGCTGTGGCAAGCAGTAGCTACTCTTCATTGCAGTGCACGTGCTTCACACTGTGGTGGCTTTTCTTGTTACAGAGCACGGGGCTCTAGGCGTGTGGGCTTCAGTAGTTGTGACTTGTGGGATTTAGAGCACAGGCTCATTAGTTGTGGTTCACAGGCTTAGTTTCTCTGCAGCATGTGGGATCTCCCTGGCCCAGGGTTCGAACACTTGTCCCCTGAATTGGCAGGTGGATTCTTAACCACTGTGCCACCAGCGAAGTCCCTTATTTCTTTTTCTTCCTTAATTGCTTTGGCTAGAACTTTCAGGACTATATTGAATAGAGGTGGTGACAGTGGATATTCTTCCTTTGTTGCCAGTGTTAGAGGAAGAGCTCTCAGACTTTCACTGTTGAATGTGACTCACTGTGAATTTTTCATAGATAGCTTTTATTATGTTGAGGTAACTTCATTCTGTTCCTACTTTGTTGTGTATTTTTATTATGAAAGAATGTTGAATTTTGTCAAACGTTTTTTCTACAACAATTGAGAGGATCATGTAGATCCTTTCCCTTTATTCTGTAAATATGGTATATTACATTAATAGATTTTTGTATGTTGAGATATCTTTGCATTCCAGAAATAAATCCCACCTGGGCACGGTGTATAATCCTTCTAATATCCTGCTGGATTCAACTGATAATTTTTGTATCAATATTCATAAGAGATGTTGATCTATAATTTTATTTCCTTGTAATGTCTTGGTCTAGCTTTGGTGTTAGGTTAATGCTGGCCTCAAAGAATGAGTTAAAAATCTTTCTCTCCTCTTCAATATTTTTGAAAGAGTTTGAATAGGACTGCTGATAATTCCTCCTCAAATATTTGGTAGAATTCATCAATGAAACAATCTGGTGAATCCAGGGCTTTTCTTTGTGGGGGAATTTTGATTACTGATTCAATCATCTTACCATTTATAGGTCTAGTCATATTTTCTATTTACTCACTATTTAATCTTAGTAGGTTTTGTGATTTTAAGAATTTATTCATTTCATCTAGGCTATCCAATTTTTTTGGTGTACAATTGTTACAACATTCTTTTATAATCCTTTTGATTTCTGTAAATTTGGTAGTAATATCCTACTTTCATTTCAGATTTTAGTAATTTGCTCTCTCTCTCTCTTTTTTCCTTTTTTTTCTTTTTTTTTTTTTGGTCTATATAGCTAGCTAAATGTTTGTCAATTTTGTTGATCTTTTTAAGAACCATCTTTTGGTTATATTGATTTTCTCTATCATTTTTCTATTCTCTATCTCATTAATCTCCACTTTAATTTTTATTATTTTCTTTCCTTGCTAGCTTTGTATTTAGTTTGTTCTTTTTCTAGTTCTTTAAGTTGTAAAGTTAGATTGTTGATTTGAGATCTTTCTTGTTTTTCACAGCAAGCATTTATAACTACAAAGGTCCCCTTCATACTGTTTTTGCTGTATCCCATAAGTTTTGGTATACAGACATACCTCATTTTACTGTGCTTTGCTTTACTGTACTTCACAGATATTGAATTTTTTACAGAGTGAAGGTTTGTAGCAACTATCTGTCAAGCAAGTGTAACAGTGCCATTTTTCCAACAGCATTTTCTCATTTTGTGTCTCTGTCTCACATTTTGGTAGTTCTCACAATATTTCAAACTTTTTCATTAGTATTACATTTGCTATGGTGATATATGATCAGTGATCTTTGATGTTACTATTGCAAAAAGATTATGACTTGCTGAAGGTTCAGATGATGGTTAGCACTTTTTAGCAATAAAGTATTTTTAATTACAGTATGTACATATTTTTAGATATTATGCTATTGTCCACTTAATAGATTACAGTATAGTGTGAACATAACTTTTATATGCACTGAGCAACCAAAAAACAATGTGACTCACTTCATTGCAATATTTGCTTCATTGTGGGTGATTTGGAATTGAAACCTCAATATCTTCAAGGCATATCTGTACTGTGTTTTGGTTTTCATTCATCTCTAAGTATTTTCTAATTTACTTTGTGCTTTCTTCTTTTTCCATTGGTTTTTACAGAGTGCACTCTTTGATTTACAGAAAAAATTTTCCAGTTTTTCTTCTGTTATTTATATCTAGTTTTGTCCAATTTTGGTAAGAAGAAAATAGTCTATATGATATCTTTTAAAATCTACTGAGACTTAATTTGTGGCTTAACATATGGTCTATCCTGGAAAATGTCCCTTGTACACTTGAGAAAAATGTGTATTCTTTTGTTGTTGGGTAGAGTGTTCTGTATATTTCTGTTAAATCTGATTGATTTATTATATTATTCAAGTCTATATGTCTAGTTATCATCTGTCTGGTTATTTTATCCATTATTAAGAATACAATATTGAATATTCCAGTTATTATTGTAGAACTATTTCTCTCTTTAATTTCTCAATTTTTGCTTCATATATTTTGATGGTTTATTATTATGTAAGTAAATGTTTATAATTGCTATATCTTCTTGTTCTATTAAATCTTGCATTAATATATCAATATAAAGTCCTTGTTTATCTCATTACTTTTTGATTTAAAGTCTATTTTTTTTGATATTAGTATTGTCTGATATAAGTTATCTCCACTCTCTTCTGGTTATTATTTGCATGGAATATCTTTTTGTCATCCTTTCACTTTCAACTAGTGTGTGATCTCTTACAGAGAGCCCAGAGTTGGATCATGTTTTCCTTTTATTCATTCTGCCAATCTGCCTTTTAATTAGAGAGTTTAATCCATTTACATTTAAAGTGATTACTAATAAGAAGAGAGAAAAAAGGACACTAGCCCTTTAAATCCCTGGAATCCATTTCAGCCTGAGGAGGAGGGGTTTGCAGTAATGGGAGAGGAACAACATGCTATCTGCCTCTTTGTCTGCACCGCTGATATCATTAATCAGTGATCAGAGCACAGATCTCTGACATTTGGATGACAAGGTCCTTTGGCCCAACTGTGCAAACTGCTCCTGGAATGTGTACAAGGCTTCCTGCCACAGGCCTGGCAGGTGGGGGATGGGTTGCTGATACTGTGCTAAATACTGAAATTGATCAAAATTAACCAATTTATTATCCAAGCCACCCCTCAAAGTTGAAGGCATTCAGTAGACTCCAGAGTTCCAGAAGGTTTACATCAGTCAGTGAAAATGCTGTCTAGGCGAGGAGAGACACCTGGTGTGTCTCATTCCACCGTCTTCCTAGAATCCTTCAATGCCTGGTATATTACATCCTCCTGGGGACTTACACGCACCAAAACCTGCTTCAATAAGTTGTAGGTATTACCCATAACCCAAACTATAATACATCCCCTAATTCTTAGTAACTCTGACAGTATATTCTATTTATGAATTGCGAAGAGATAACATTGGAAATCTGGATTATGTTATACTTCTATTCCTTTAATGTTTAAAAAAAAATTTAATTTTATTTATTATTTTATACAGCAGGTTCTTATTAGTCATCAATTTTATACACATCAGTGTCTACATGTCAATTCCAATCGCCCAATTCATCACACCACCAACCCCACTCCTCCACCGCTTTACCCCCCTGGTGTCCATGCATTTGTTCTCTACATCTGTGTCTCAATTTCTGTCCTGCAAACCAAATCATCTGTACCAGTCTTCTAGGTTCCACATATATGTGTTAATATACGATATTTGTTTTTCTCTTTCCGACTTACTTCACTCTGTATGACAGCCTCTAGATCCATCCACATCTCAACAAATGACACAATTTCATTCCTATTTATGGCTGAGTAATATTCCATTGTATATATGTACCACATCTTCTTTATCCATTTGTCTGCCGACGGGCATTTAGGCTATTTCCATGACCTGGCTATTGGTAAATAGTGCTGCAATGAACATTGGGGTGCATGTGTCTTTTTGAATTATGGTTTTCTCAGGGTATATATATATATTTTTCTCAGGTATAGTGGGATTGCTGGATCATATGGTAATTCTATTTTTACTTTTTTAAGGAACCTCCATACTGTTCTCCATAGTGGCTGTATCAATTTACATTCCCACCAACAGTGCAAGAGGGTTCCCTTTTCTCCATGCCCTCTCCAGCATTTGTTGTTTGTAGATTTTCTGATGATGCCTATTCTAACTGGTGTGAGATGTAACCTCATTGGAGTTTTGATTTGCATTTCTCTAATAATTAGTAATGTTGAGCAGCTTTTCATGTGCTTCTTGGCCATCTGTATGTCTTCTTTGGAGAAATGTCTATTTAGGTCTTCTGCCCATTGTTTGATTGGGTTGTTTGTTCTTTCAATATTGAGCTGCATGAGCTGTTTATATATTTTGGACATTAATCCTTTGTCTGTTGATTCATTTGCAAATATCTTCTCCCATTCTGAGGGTTGTCTTTTCGTCCTGTTTATGGTTTCCTTTGCTGTGCAAAAGGTCTGAAGTTTCATTAGGTCCCATTTGTTTATTTTTGTTTTTATTTCCATTACTCTAGGAAGTGGATCAACAAAGATCTTGCTGTGATTTATGTTAAAGAGTTTTCTTCCTATGTTTTCCTCTAAGAGTTTTATAGTGTCCAGTCTTACATTTAGGTCCCTAATCCATTTTGAGTTTATTTTTGTGTATGGTGTTAGGGAGTGTTCTAATTTCATTCCTCTACATGTAGCTGTCCAGTTTTCCCAGCACCACTTATTGAAGAGACTGTCTTTTCTCCATTGTATATCCTTGCCTCCTTTGTCATAGATTAGTTGACCTTAGGTGCGTGGGTTTATCTCTGGGCTTTCTATCTTGTTCCATTGATCTATGTTTCTGTTTTTGTGCCAGTACCATATTGTCTTGATTACTGTAGCTTAGTAGTATAGTCTGAAGTCAGGGAATCTGACACCGCCAGCTCCGTTTTTTCCCCTCAAGACTGTTTTGGCTATTCGGGGTCTTCTGTGTCTCCATACAAGTTTTAAGATTTATGTTCTAGTTCCGTAAAAAACGCCATTGGTAATAATGATAGGGATTACACTGAATCTGTAAATTGCTTTGGGTAGTATAGTCATTTTCACAATACTGATTCTTCCAATCCAAGAACATTGTATATCTCTCCATCTGTTGGTATCATCTTTAATTTCTTTCATCAGTGTCTTATAGTTTTCTGCATACAGGTTTTTGTCTCCTTAGGTAGGTTTATTCCTAGGTATTTTATTCTTTTTGTTGCAACAGTAAACGGCAGTGTTTCCTTAATTTCTCTTTAAGATTTTTCGTCATTAGTGTATAGGAATGCAAGAGATTTCTGTGCATAAATTTTCTATCCTGCAACTTTACCAAATTCATTGACTAGCTCTAGTAGTTTTCTGGTGGAATCTTTAGGATTCTGTAGGTATAGTATCATGTCATCTGCAAACAGTGACAGTTTTACTTCTTCTTTTCCAATTTGTATTCCTTTTATTTCTTTCTCTTCTCTGACTGCCATGGCTAGGACTTCCAAAACTATGTTGAATAATAGTGGTGAGAATGGACATCCTTGTCTTGTTCCTGATCTTAGAGGAAATGCTTTCAGTTTTTCACCATTGAGAATGATGTTTGCTGTGGGTTTGTCATATATTGCCTTTATTATGTTGAGGTAGGTTCCCTCTATGCCCACTGTCTGGAGAGTTTTTATCATAAATGGGTGTTGAATTCTGTCAAAAGCTTTTTCTGCATCTATTGAGATGATCACATTGTTTTTATTCTTCAGTTTGTTAATATGGTGTATCACATTGACTGATTTGCCTATATTGAACAATCCTTGCATCCCTGGGATAAATCCCACTTGATCATGGTGTATGATCCTTTTAATATGTTGTTGGATTCTGTTTGCTAGTATTTTGTTGAGGATTTTTGCATCTATATTCATCAGTGATATTGGTCTGTAATTTTCTTTTTTTGTAGTATCTTTGTCTGGTTTTGGTATCAGGGTGATGGTGGCCTCATAGAATGAGTTTGGGAGTGTTCCTTCCTCTGCAGTTTGAGAAGGATGGGTGCTAGCACTTCTCTAAATGTTTGACAGAATTCACCTGTGAAGCCATGTGGTCCTGGACTTCTGTTTTTTGGAAGATTTTACATCACAGTTTCAATTTTATTACTTGTGATTGGTTTGTTCATATTTCTATTTCTTCCTGGTTCAGTGTTGGAAGGTTATACCTTTCTAAGAATTTGTCCTTTTCTTCCAGGTTGTCTATTTTATTGGCATAGTTGCTTGTAGTAGTCTCTTAGGATGCTTTGTATTTCTGTGGTGTCTGTTGTAATTTCCCCCTTTACGTTTCTAATTTTATTGATTTGAGTCCTCTCTCTCTTTTTCTTGATGAGTCTGGCTAATGGTTTATCAATTTTGTTTCTCTTCTCAAAGAACCAGCTTTTAGTTTTATTGATCTTTGCTATTGTCTTCTTTGTTTCTATTTCATTTATTTCTGCTCAGATCTTTATGATTTCTTTCCTTCTACTAACTTTGGTTTTTGTTTGTTCTTCTTCCTCTAGTGCCTTTAGGTGTAAGGTTAGATTGTTTATTTGAGATTTTTCTTGTTTCTTGAGGTAGGCTTGTATATCTATAAACTTCCATCTAGAAGTGTTTTTGCTGCATCCCATAGGTTTTGGATCATCGTGTTTTCATTGTCATTTGTCTCTAGGTATTTTATGATTTCCTCTTTGATTTCTTCAGTGATCTCTAGGTTATTTAGTAACGTATTGTTTAGCCTCCATGTGTTTTTTACGTTTTTTCCCTTGTAATTCATTTCTAATCTCATAGCTTTGTGGTCAGAAAAGATGCTTGATATGATTTGTTTTCTTAAATTTACTGAGGCTTGATTTGTGACCCAGGATGTGATCTATCCTGCAGAATGTTCTGTGCGCACTTGAGAAGAAAGTATAATCTGCTGTTTTTGGATGTAATGTCCTATAAATATCAATTAAATCTATCTGGTCTACTGTGTCATTTAAAGCTTCTGTTTCCTTATTTATTTTCATTTTGGATGATTTGTCCATTGGTGAAAGTGAGGTGTTAAAGTCCCCACTCTTATTGTGTTACTGTCGATTTCCTCTTTTATAGCTGTCAGCAGTTGCCTTATGTATTGAGGTGCTCCTATGTTGGCTGCATATGTATTTATAATTCTTATATATTCTTCTTGGATTTATCCCTTGATCATTATGTAGTGTCCTTCCTTGTCTCTTATAACATTCTTTATTTTAAAGTCTATTTTATCTGATATGAGTATTGCTACTCCAGCTTTCTTTTGATTTCCATTTGCATGAAATATCTTTCTCCATCTCCTCACTTTCAGTCTGTATGTGTCCCTAGGTCTGAATGGGTCTCTTGTAGACAGCATATATATGGGTCTTGTTTTTGTATCCATTCAGCAAGCCTGTGTCTTTTGGTTGGAGCATTTAATCCATTCATGTTTAAGGTAATTATTGATATGTATGTTCCTATGACCATTTTCTTAATTGTTTTGGATATGTTTTTGTAGATCCTTTTCTTCTCTTGTGTTTCCCACTTAGAGAAGTTCCTTTAGCATTTGTGGTAGAGCTGGTTTGGTGGTGCTGAATTCTCTTAGCTTTTGCTTGTCTGTAAAGCTTTTGATTTCTCCATTGAATCTGAATGAGATCCTTGGCAGGTTGAGTAATCTTGGTTGTAGGTTCTTCCCTTTCATCACTTTAAGTATATCATGCCACTCCCTTCTGGCTCGTAGAGCTTCTGCTGAAAAATCAGCTGTTAACCTTATGGGAGTTCCCTTGTATGTTATGTGTCAGTTTTCCCTTGCTGCTTTCAATAATTTTTCTTTGTCTTTAATTTTTGCTAGTTTGATTATTATGTGTCTCGGCATGTTTCTCCTTGGGTTTATCCTGTATGGGACACTCTGCACTTCCCGTACTTGGGTGGCTATTTCCTTTCCCATGTTAGGGAAGTTTTCAGCTATAATCTCTTCAAATATTTTCTCTGGTCCTTTCTCTCTCTCTTCTTCTGGGACCCCTAATATATGAATGTTGCTGTGTTTAATGTTGTCCCAGAGGTCTCTTAGGCTGTCTTAATTTCTTTTCATTCTTTTTTCTTTATTCTGTTCTGCAGCAGTGAATTCCACCATTCTGTCTTTCAGGTCACTTATCTGTTCTTCTGCCTTAGTTATTCTGCTACTGATTCCTTCTAGTGTAGTTTTCATTTCAGTTATTGTACTGTTCATCTCTGTTTGTTTGTTCTTTAATGCTTCTAGGACTTTGTTAAATATTTCTTGCATCTTCTCGATCTTTGCCTCCATTCTTTTTCTGAGGTCCTGGATCATCTTCACTATCATTATTCTGAATTTTTTTTTCTGTAAGGTTGCCTATCTCTACTTCATTTCGTTGTTTTTCTGGGGTTTTATCTTCCTCCTTCATCTGGTACATAGCCCTCCACCTTTTCTTCTTCTCTATCTTACTGTGAATGTGGTTTTTGTTCCACAGGCTGCAGGACTGTAGTTCTTCTTGCTTCTGCTGTCTGCCCTCTGGTGGATGCGGCTATCTAAGAGGCTTGTGCAAGTTTCCTGATGGGAGGGACTGGTGGTGGGTAGAGCTGACTGTTGTTCTGGTGGGCAGAGCTCAGTAAAACTTTAATTGGTTTGACTTCTTATGGGTGGGGCTGGGTTCCCTCCCTGTTGTATGGCCTGAGGCAACCCAACACTGGAGCCTACCTGGGCTCTTTGGTGGGGCTAATGGTGGACTCTGGGAGGGCTCACGCCAAGCAGTACTTCTGCTGCCAGTGTCCTTGTCCCCACGGTGAGCCACAGCCACCCCTGCCTCTGCAAGAGACCCTCCAACACTAGCAGGTAGGTCTGGTTCAGTCTCCCCTGGGGTCACTGCTCCTTCCCCTGGGTCCTGATATGCACACTACTTTGTGTGTGCCCTCCAATATTGGAATCTCTGTTTCCCCCAGTCTTGTCGAAGTCCTACAATCAAATCCCACTAGCCTTCAAAGTCTGATTCTCTAGGAATTCCTCCTCCGGTTGCCAGACCCCCAGGTTGGGAAGCCTGACATGGGGCTCAGAACCTTCATTCCAGTGGGTGGACTTCTGTGGTATAAGTGTTCTCTCCTGTGAGTCACCCACCCAGCAGTTATGGGATTTGATTTTACTGTGATTGCGCCCCTCCTACCATCTTATTGTGGCTTCTCCTTTGTCTTTGGATGTGGGGTATCTTTTTTGGTGAGATCCAGTGTCTTCCTGTTGATGATTGTCCAGCAGCTAGTTGTGATTCTGGTGTTCTCACAAGAGGGAGTGAGAGCATGTCCTTCTACTCCGCAACCTTGGTTCAGGGCCCTCCTTTGATTTTTATGCAAGAAATTTTTAGCATTTTAAGTTAAGCCTAAATTTAATCACTATTATTATCCAATCAATGTAATTGTTTTGAATATGCTTAAAATTTGAAAACTAATTTCCTAATTGATATGGTCATTTTTTTTGAGTTTTGGTTTTCAGTTGAATTTTAATATACACAAAATACATTATTTTTATGTCAATATTTAGAGGCACAAATGCTATCAAATTGAAGTTTTGCTTTAAGAAGATATCATAATATTGGTGATAAACTCTTTTAGTTTGTGTTTGTCTGAATGTGCTTTTAGCAAGTCTGTAGTGGCAAAAATCTGGAAACAAAAATATCTTCCAGAAACAGAGATATGTATAAATATACTGAAACACAATACTACCTTGAAAATGAATAAAACATAACAACATTCAAAAATATGAACAAATCTTTAAAATGTAATATTGAGTGGAAAAATACATTTTTATAAATATGATTTTCCTTATATTGAATTTAAAATAACAAATAATAAATAATATATATTTTAGTTATCCATATATTTTATGAAACTGTGTGTGTGTGTTGAGACATATATGTATATAAAACAAGGGCATGATAAACAAAAGATTAAGGACAATTAAAAAGTAATTATTTCATCAATGAAGGAAGGCAGATTGAGAAGAAGGGAGAGAAACACATTGGTAACTATAATTTAGTGACTTGATTGTTTTAATTTTCATGTTGGGTGGTGGGTTAATAGCTACTTATATCATTATTAAAATAAAATTAAAGATTGTCATACTTGGACAAGATATAGTGTTGAGATAGAAGCTTTAGAAATAGTTTAATTCTGTACATCTGAATTAAATAAGTGAACCTGCAAAACCCAGACATTACAGAAGAAGGACCCACAGGTTCTTGATTTTAAAAGTATATTAATTAAGACAATAATTTACTTGGGTCAGAACAAGCAAATGAGCAGAAGAGCCTAGATATAGATGGTACCCTCAGGAAGAATCATCCTTTGAGTATTGGAGAAAATGTAATCCACATTACAGCCACAATGAGATTTTATAAACAACAACTTTGAAATTCCTAAGATGGAGAAAACCAAGTTATTGATGGGTGGAGGAAAAGGTAACTTCATGAATTGCTGTTCTATTGAACAACATCAAAAGCATGGAAAACATTTTGACATATCTGGTGAGTGAATACTATTTAATGTGTACTTTCTTTAACCCAGAGATTATATTCCTAAACGTACAGGCATTTAAAATTGGGTCCCAATCCCTGGGACTGTGGGAGAACCCTCCAAACAATTTCCAGGCATAAATACACACACACACGTTTCTAGAAATTCAGCTTTGCTATATACTCAGTTATCAATTCTTTTGGCCCAATAGAAGGACAACACTATTCTCTCTATGACCACCTGCTAGGTTTTTTCCCCTCTTACACTCACTCTTGACCCTTCAACAATAGCCATCTTCCCCTTTAGAAAAGAAAAACACTCATCATCCACCTGGAATCTTACCATTGTGCACTGCCAAGCACCAAACAAAGTGACTATGGAAAGGTTGATTTCAGAGAAGTTTTCTTTAATGTTCACTCAGGGAACCAGAAAACTCCCTTACAGCTTTTCTATCTATCCTTGTGAATAGCAAAAGTAATAATTCTTAATAAAGCTAATTTTAAATATATATATATACATATATATATATATATAAGTAGGAAGATTTCAATTGCAGTCAAATGTTTCAAAATTCTTTGGATGAAATGTACAGATTCAGATTCTGAGATCCTTCAGAATCAGTGTGCATAGTACCATTATATGTTTATCTCAATTTATCACCCATTTATTGAGTTTACCCCAGGTTATGCTGTTGTATTAAACAACTACCAAGTTTCAGCTGCTTTTAACACTACGGATCTCTTTATCTTTCTCTCCATCTACCTGGTGAGTGGTTTGCTACAGGTGCAGCTACATGCCACATACCTCTTCAGCCTGGATCCAGAATGAAGAAACCCGGTACTGGGGACATGTCATTCCTGTGCCAGAGAGAAAAAATAAGAGTGTGAAACTTTTCAATGATTCTTACAGCTTCTTTTGGGAACTGGCTCCCCTTGTACTACTGATTCATCATCTGTCTGAGGATATTCACAACCAAACCAAATGTCAATGGCAGAGGGAAGCACAGCAACCCACATATCAGAAGGCAGGAATATATAACCTTTTATGGAAACAGCAGTGAATAATTGGGAAAATAGTACATGCTACCACACTTATTTTATCTTTAAGCTGTTCAACAATTCTTACCACTATGAACAAACTATAAAATTATGTGCTAGCTGCAGGACTAATTAATCATTAGCATTATATACTTTATCTTCTATGAAATATGTAGAAAAATTCTGAACCTGAGATCCTATTTTTATTGAGATACTGATTGGTATTCCCAAAAGCTAAAAAAAAGATATTAACATATACCTACACATTTACTGAAGAAAACCACACCTTATGCACATTGCTTTATTGAACAACTTTATCTTTATATCACACTGCCTTATTACAAATGAAGGGAAACAACATACTGATTTATACTTTGATTTTATAATTTATTATAAAAATGGATACATTGTATTATATTTGCATGTTAATTACTTCTCTGATGTTCCCCTAAAAATCTCTTTTTCCCTGTGGCTTCCCTAAGAATCCCTCACACTACAGGCCATATCTGCACTCTCACCTACATAAACTGAACCACGGTGAGGTCTACCTCATTTAATCATCCATTACTTATGCCATGTTATTTGTCTGGTATTCTATTAGTAATAAGCCTGTATAACTGTTGTTCTTATAGGCATGGATACACAATCATTCTTTCTCCCACTCTCTATCACTCTGTAGTTTTAAGAGAACACTTCTCACTATTTCCCTAGGGAGCTTATAACAGTTTCTTCTTTGCTGATCCAACTGCATATCTTAGTTTAGGCTCCCCAGAAGTGGACTCTGAGACAAGGATTCTATTGAAAGCAGTTTGTGTTTGTAGGAAAGAATCACCAATAGGGGAGTATGGAAGAAATCCAGGTTAGGTAAACATTCAATAAGGATATGTATATGTGTGTGTGTGTATATATATACATTTAGACAGTTTCTATAGGAGGTGACTGGACTTTAATCCTGATGAAATCTTATCAAAGACCACTAGAACCACCTGTAATTGGACAAAATGACATTTAAGCGGCTCCATCCCATACAGGAGGGAACTTGAGAGGAAACAAGGAGAATTGCTCAAGAAGAGAGAAGGAAAGTCTATTTTGCAAGGTTTGGGTTCCAGAGAAGAACCCTGAGGAGAGTTTAAGAGAAGCAGGGATCAGTTCAGGATTGTTTGCTGTTTCTGCGGCAGGATTGGGAGAAGCAGGGATTAAGTAGAGACTGCAGATATAGAACAAGGGGTGTTGGTGCGTCACTGGTTGGAAGCAAGTAGTCACTTCAAGAGGTCGTTTTTTCAATAAATGCTGGAGAGGGTGTGGAGAAAAGGGAACCCTCCTGCACTGTTGGTGGGAATGTAAATTGATACAGCCACTGTGGAGAACAGTATGGAGGTTCCTTAAAAAGCTAAAAATAGAGGTACCATATGACCCAGCAATCCCACTACTGGGCATATACCCTGAGAAAACCATAATTTAAAAAGAAACATGTACCACAATGTTCATTGCAGCACTATTTACAATAGCCAGGACATGGAAGCAACCTAAATGTCCATCGACAGATGAATGGATAAAAATGTGGCACATATATACAATGGAATATTACTCAGCCAAAAAAAGGAATGAAATTGAGTTATTTGTAATGAGGTGGATGGACCTAGAGTGTGTCATACAGAGTGAAGTAAGTCAGAGAGAGAAAAACAAATACTCTATGCTAAAACACATATATGGAATCTAAATAAACAGTACTAATGAACCTAGTGGCAGGGCAAGGATAAAGATGCAGATGTAGAGAATGGACTTGAGGACACAGAGGGGGAAGGGGACACTGGGACGAAGTGAGAGAGTAGCAATGACATATATACACTACCAAATGTAAAATGAATAGCTAGTGGGAAACTGCTGCATAGCACAGGAAGATCAGCTCAATGCTTTGTGATGACCTAGAGGGGTGGGATAGGGAGGGTGGAAGGGAATCTCAAGAGGGAGGGGATATAGGGATATATGTATACATATAGCTGATTCGCTTTGTTGTACCACAGAAACTAATACAACATTGTAAAGCAATTATAGTCTAATAAAGGTATTAAATTTTTTAAAAAAGAGGTCTTTTTTTCATCTCAGAGAGGTTTTTCCCTCTTTAAATTTAGTGGAGAAACTCTGAGAAATAGTGTAACACACTTCTCAGAATTACTTTCTCTAACAGGGTTATGAGCTGGAGTTACAGACCAACTCCCTTGAGCTATTAGTTGAAGGGTGGTGGAGTAATAATACCTGTATGTCCTTCAACTATCCATCCTTATTTTCACATTTTAAAAGGCTTCAGGCTTAAAAATGTGGATACTGGCAATTTAAAGTCTGTAAGATCACACCGAAGATGTCAGTGAAATACTGAAAGCATGTGTGTGGTGTGCATATATACATGTGTGTGTTGAGACTATATATTGGTACAATGGGTTGGAAAGTTGTCAAGTTCAAAATTGAATATATGTGTACTCAGTGATCCATCAATTCTAATCCTAGTTATAGGGATCAAGAAATGCATACATGCATATGTGTCCAAACGAATGTTCAAAAATATGCATAACAGCATGATTTCAATATCATGAGTTGAAAACAAGCATAGAGTTGATTTCAACATATACTGGTATAAACATATATGGGAACACTATACTGCAATGCAAATAAGTGAACCACCGAAACACCCAACAACATGTATGAATCTTACAAAGAAAATATTGTGTAAAAACAGCCAGACAAAAAATAGCACATACTGAATGATTTTATTACTATAAAATTCAAAAAAGGCAGAAATTATCAACAAGAATGAAACTCAGGATTGGGGGAGTAGGTAGTGATCAGAAGGAGACATGAGGTAGAGAATTTATGGGGTGTTTTTCATCTTCTATTTCTAGACCTGGCTGTGCTCACTTGGTGATAATTTATCAAGCTATGCATTGTGGTTTGGACACATTTCTGTACAAATGTTATACATATATAATATATATATATATATATGTACATATATATATATATATATACACACAGACATATACATATATATGTTTTATATATACATAAAATTTTCTCCAATATTGGTACACCTTCTTCATTTGAGTGCATCTCATTTAAAGTCCATAAAGACTGTGAATTTATTTTTTTCCTTTTCTAAACTTTCCAGTAACAGGCTGCAATCAAAAGGAAGTATGCCTGCTGTGTGAAGCAAACCATTCCCTCCAAATATTTGTATCAAGGTCTCAAATAGCAGGAGAGGGTATTTATTTGCACTCAAACTATTCTCCAACTTAACTTTCATCTGTATTCATGCTAATTTTGAATTCTATGTACTTAACTTCTCTCTTGAAATCTTTACTGTTTCTGAACTTGAATGGGGAGGATTTTCTTTTAGGCCAAGTCAGTCTCATTGTAGCATGCCAGTAATTCTTCCAAATTATCTTCAACCTCTTTTGGGGACACTGGGTTCTTGCTGGTAGGCCTGCAATGAACACAACTCCTTTCTCTGGTATTGGCTTATTGTAGGCCATGCTCCCTACCTTCATTTGTGTCAGATCCCCAATGTATCACTGAACACATACCTGCTTAAAAGGAAAATGTGCTTTGCTTGCTAGAATTAAACCTTTTTATCTTTCGATGAAAATGGGCATAAGGTTAAATCACTGCCAGTGTGTTATAAGTAACAGATTTATGTGCGCTCTCAGGAAAGCACCTTTTACGAGGGTAGAATTGAGACTCCTCTTTCTCCAGCTGACTGGAGTATATATTGGGTTGGCCAAAAAGTTCGTTTGGGTTTTTCCATAACATCTTATGGGAAAACGCAAACGAATACCAACTCAGTACATAACAGAGGGAACTACACCAGCCATAGTTAAGGACACCGCAGGCTGCAGATAAAAGGATGACTTAACAAGGTCCCCATGCCAGGCATGGACTCCCCACTCTAGTATTTTCTTTCAAGAGAGAATAAACTCTTTCAAGGTTAAAAAATGCTAGCCAAATATCTGTTACCCATAACTGAGGGCATTCTGTAATTTATACACTTCTGAATGACTGTTGGTTCCTAGACTTTCTATATTACTAGCAATTAATAGGATTATCTGGGTTTATACCATGATAAAAATGTAGTTAATTTTGGTACAAAGTTAAAATAGGGAATAAACTATATGAAGAGAAGAAAAAATTATAATAAATCATCTAACATTTTTTTCTTCTTACTCTTTGTTGATCAAATTCTCTAACTTCTTTTCAGGTTTAAATCACATATTACTGAATCCATTATCCTTTATTCTCATTGAATATCCCTAACATTTGTACTTTTGTCTGAATACCAGCAGCAATTTTTGATTCATCCAATTATTTTCTAAATGTTTCTATTTAATATCATCAATTAAATTGTAAACAACTTAATGATATGAATTTTTTACTATTTTTAAGTATCCCTACAGTCATATGCGTAAGTGTTCCATTAAAAAAAAAAACACGGACTGTATTTTTCAACTGAAATTTAGACATGGAAAATCTTACCATAAAAATCAAGAAATTTGTACAATACAGCTATTTCTATGTTCAATTGCTCTAAAAGGGAGTATTTTAAATTGAGACACTTCAGGAAGACACAAACATAGAACACATCTACACAAACACACAATACGGTAATTTGTTAAGAATGACTGAACTTCTCTTTGTTGTTGAAGGAATTGATTACATTGTATTAAATATCCTTATGTACAACAGTGTAAAGAATCTGTGATGGGAGTGATGTAGGACTCTAGTTCTTCAGCAAAGGAATGTCAAAGACATTTAACCAGTGTGAAAATGCAAGTTTCTGCGTCCTTGACTGGTTTAACTTCTGTCTACATTGTTTTTGTTCCACACAATTTTCCAGTTCTGAAACCCTTAGTTGTGTGCTGTGCTTTATAGCTTTGTTTTCTGAGTTCTTCAAAATACAGTTTGAGTGCGCTTCCCTGGTGGCGCAGTGGTTGGGAGTCCGCCTGCCGATGCAGGGGACATGGGTTCGGGCCCCGGTCCGGGAGGATCCCACGTGCCGCGGAGCTGCTGGGCCCATGAGCCATGGCCGCTGAGCCTGCGCGTCCGGAGCCTGTGCTCCGCGACGGGAGAGGCCACAGCAGTGAGAGGCCCGCGTATTGCAAAAAAACAAAACAAAACAAAAAACAACAACAACAAAATACAGTTTGAGTAATAGATCTTTATCATTTGATTTAGTCAGAATCCTACGCTTCTGATATGTGATGCCAAATACTGTCTATGGCTGTGTGATGAGTCTCACAAAATGAAATCTTCCAAATCTGTGTTATTTTGATCCTTTATTAAGGGAGCTGCATTTTCTCTATGGAGTCACTGTCCTCTTTATTATATGTTGTAGGTATGGAGGTTCAAAACCTTTTAAAATGGAGTGTAAACAAAAAACAGACTTTTCCAGGCTGAGGAATTCCTGTGCCACACCATTGCATGCCTCCTAGAAGCAGTGGCTCAGGAATAGCTCAGGTCTTGTTCACATACTGCATGCCTGTAATTGTATGTATCATATTGTGTGTGTTATCTCAATTAAAGGCCTGTGGATTCTGACCTAGATGAGCGGAATCACAAATCAAAGGCCATTAAAATGACTTAAAATTGTATGCAAGACTTTCTGTTTATCTGAAAAAGATAAATCCAGCTTGCTCATTGTGGTTTTGGGGTATTATCTACTTTGATAACAAGTTTAACACGATTCTGATTTACTTTCTCCAACTTTGATTTATTCAATTTTAATGCCAATAATGGATGTAGAAAAATTTTGTAAGTGTTAACTCCTGACAATATTTTCTCATCATAATAAAACTTATTTAGTAGTAAAACTATAGCACATAATATATGAGCCTATCATTTTACTGCTAAAAGCTATATTATATAATTTGTAACTATGATAAGAATGATTATATTTCATACTATGTCTTATAGTTCAATGAGTATATTATTTTAATATTGATCTGCAAAACAAAAAAAAAATAACCAGCAGCTTTCTGCATAGTTATATGACTAAAAATAACAGTCTTGGAAGAATCATATTATAATTTAGGCACACAACTCTTATATTATAAAACATTACCACATAAGGTTCTGAGTACTAGAAATCCAGTTGGTTTCAACTGAAAAACACTATGTGAAATATATTTTAATATTCTCTACATAAGTTGTCTTATTCAAGGAAGACAATATTTGCTTAAATAAAGTCTATCCTTGTTTTTAAACAAAAATGCAATTCCACTTAGCATAAAACAAACAAAAAAAGAAGGAATAATATCTAAGTTCCAATTTATGAATATCTAATGTTCTCACAAAAGTAAAAATTTAAAACCTGTCTTAAATCTTTATTACAATATCAGTATTAATTAAGAAAACTGCTGACATTTCATTCAAACCTCACGATAATGAAGTAATAAATGGACCCTCATTAGACACTCTCGTGAGAATTTTACACATTTCTGCTTTTTGAGAAGCTGTGGTATCCCTTTGTTCTAGAGCTGCCACTTCTCTCTGATTTCAAGGACAAGTGAAAGTATTCAACGTGTAGAAATCTCTGAGGGGCTTAGTGATTTCCAGCACTGACTTGTCAGGATAATTACTAAACTTGTCTGTTTGTGCACACTCACACCTAAACACAGTGCCTCACAAAGAATATAATTTTATTTCTCGCTAATGGAGCCAATCACTGTGGATGGGCAGTCTCTGTGAACAAAGATGCAGGGACCCAGGCTACCAGAGCAGCTCAGCCTTACACACGTACAAGGAAGATCGTTTCCATCACAGCCAGATGCATCCAGGGAGACAAAAATGGAAGAGTATGTGCCATGCAAATGTTGTTTTTAAAACATAGTTTAGATGTCACTGAGCTCACTTCTCTTCATGTCCCCATGGTGGGCAAATACTCCCATGGCCACATCTAAGCAAAAGCTAAGAGAACTAAGCACCACAAAACCAGCTTTACAACAAATGCTAAAGAAACTTCTCTAGGCAGGGAACAAAAGAGAAGGAAATGACCTACAATAATAAACCCAAAACAATTAGGAAAATGGTAATAGTAACATAAATATCGATAATTACCTTAAATGTAAATGGATTAAATGCTCCAACCAAAAGACATAGACTGGCTGAATGGATACAAAAACAAGACCTGTATATATGCTGTCTACAGGAGACCCACTTCAGACCTAGGGACACATACAGACTGAAAGTGAGGGGATGGGAAAAGATATTCCATGCAAATGGAAATCAAAAGAAAGCTGGAGTAGCAATACTCAAATCAGACAAAATACACTTTAAAATGAAGTCTATTACAAGAGACAAAAAAGGACACTACGTAATGATCAAAGGATCAATTCTAGAAGAAGATATAACAACTGTAAATATTTATGCACCCAACATAGGAGCACCTCAATACAAAAGGCAAATGCTAACAGCTATAAAAGGGGAAATTGACAGTAATACAATAATAGTAGGGGCCTTTAACACCCCACTTTCACCAATGGACAGATCATCCGAAATGAAAATAAATAAGGAAACACAGGCTTTGAAATGACACATTAAACAAGATGGGCTTAATTGATACTTATAGCACATTCCATCCAAAAACAAGAAAACACACTTTCTTCTGAAGTGCTCATGGAATATTCTTCAGGATAGATCCTATGTTGGGTTCCAAATCAAGCCTAGGTAAATTTAAGAAAATTGAAATTGTATCAAGTATCTTTTCTGACCACAATGCTATGAGACTAGATATCAATTAGAGGAAAAGAGCTGTAAAAAATACAAACACATGGAGGCTAAACAATACACTACTTAATAACCAAGTGATCACTGAAGAAATCAAAGAGGAAATCAAAAAATACCTAGCAACAAATGACAATGGAGACATGACGACCCAAAACCTATGGGATACGGCAAAAGCAGTTCTAAGAGGAAAGTTTATAGCAATAAAATCCTACCTTAAGAAACAGGAAACACCTCGAATAAACAACCTAACCATGCACCTAAAGCAATTAGAGAAAGAAGAACAAAAAAACCCCAAAGTTAGCAGAGGAAAGAAATCATAAAAATCAGATCATAAATAAATGAAAAACAATTGAAGGAAACAATAGCAAATCTCAATAAAATTAAAAGCTGGTTCTTTGAGAAGATAAAAAAAAATTATAAACCATTAGCCAGACTCATCAAGAAAAACAGAGAAGACTCAAATCAATAGAATCAGAAATGAAAAAGGAGAAGTAACAAGTGACACTGCAGAAATACAAAGGATCATGAGAGATTACTACAAGCAGCTCTATGCCAATAAAATGGACAATCTAGAAGGAAGGGACAAATTCTTACATATTCACAACTTTCTGACACTGAACCAGGAGGAAACAGAAAATAGGAACAGACCAATCACAAGCACTGAAATTGAAACTGTGATTAAAAATCTTCCAACAAACAAAAGCCCAGGACCAGATGGCTTCACAGGCGAATTCTATCAAACATTTAGAGAAAAGCTAACACCTATCCTTCTCAAACTCTTCCATAATAAAGCAGAGGGAGGAACAATCCCAGACTCATTCTACCAGACCACGATCACCCTGATACCACAACAAGACAAAGATGTCACAAAGAAAGAAAACTACAGGCTACTATCACTGATGAATATAGGTGCAAAAATCCTCAACAAAATACTAGGAAACAGAATCCAACAGCACATTAAAAGGATCATACACCATGAACAAGTGGTGTTTATCCCAGGAATGCAAGGATTCTTCAATATATGCAAATCAATCAATGTGATACACCATATTAACAAATTGAAGGAGAAAAACCATATCTTCTCAATAGATCAGAGAAAGATTTTGACAAAATTCAACACCCATTTACGACAAACATCCTCCATAAAGTAGGCATAGAGGGAACTTACCTCAACATAATAAAGGCCATATATGACAAACCCACAGACAGTATCATCCTCAATGGTTAAAAAGTGTTACCATCTCCACTAAGATCAGAAACAAGACAAGGCTGCCCACTCTCACCACTATTATTCAACATAGTTTTGGAAGTTTTAGCCACAGCAATCAGAGAAGAAAAAGAAATAAAAAGAATCCAAATCAGAAAAGAGGAAGTAAAGCTGTCACTCTTTGCAGATGACATGATTCTATACATAGAAAATCGTGTAGATGCTACCAGAAAACTACTAGAGCTAATCAATGAATTTGGTACAGTAGCAACAAAATTAATGCACAGAAATATCTTGCATTCCCATACACTAATGATGAAAAATTTGAAACTGAAATTAAGAAAACACTCCCATTTACCATTGCAACAAAAATTAAAATACCTAGGTATAAACCTACCTAAGGAGACAAAAGTCCTGTATGTAGAAAATTATAAACCACTGATAAAAGAAATTAAAGATGATACAAATAGATGGAGAGATATACCATGTTCTTCGACTGGAAGAATCAACATTGTGAAAATGACTCTACTACCCAAAGCAATCTACAGGTTCAATGCAATACCTATCAAACTACCACTGGCATTTTTCACAGAACAAGAACAAAATATTTCACAATTTGTATGGAAACACAAAAGATCCCGAATAGCCAAAGCCATCTTGAGAAAGAAATATGGAGCTGGAGGAATCAGGCTCCTGGACTTCAGACTATACTACAAAGCTACAGTAATCAAGACAGTATGGTACTGGCACAAAAACAGAAATAAAGATCAATGGAACAGGATAGAAAGCCCAGAGATAAACCCACACACATATGGTCACCTTATCTTTGATAAAGAAGGCAACAATATAAATGGATAAAAGACAGCCTCTTCAATAAGTGGTGTTGGGAAAACTGGACAGCTACATGTAAAAGAATGAAATTAGAACACTCCCTAACACCATACACAAAAATAAACTTAGAATGGATTAAAGACCTAAATGTAAGGTCAGACACTATCAAACTCTTAGAGGAAAACATAGGCAGAACACTCTATGACATAAATCACAGCAAGATCCTTTTTGACCCATCTCCTAGAGAAATGGAAATAAAAACAAAAATAATCAAATGGGACCTAATGAAACTTAACAGCTTTGCACAGCAAAGGAAACCATAAACAAGACAGAAAGACAAACCTCAGAATGGGAGACAATATTTGCAAATGAGGCAACTGACAAAGGATGAATCTCCAAAATTTACAAGCAGCTCATGCAACTCAATATCAAAGAAACAAACAACCCAATCCAAAAATGGGCAGAAGACCTAAAGAGACATTTCTCCAAAGAAGATATACAGATTGCTAACAAACACATGAAAATATGCTCAACGTCATTAATCATTAGAGAAATACAAATCAAAACTACAATGAGATATCATCTCACATCAGTCAGAATGGCCATCATCAAAAAATCTACAAACAATAAATGCTGGAGAGGGTGTGGAGAAAGGGAACCCTCTTGCACTGTTGGTGGGAATGTAAATTGATACAGCCACTATGGAGAACATATGGAGGTTCCTTAAAAACTAAAAATAGAACTACCATATGACCCAGCAATCCCACTACTGGGCATATTCCCTGAGAAAAGCATAATTCAAAAATAGTCATGTACCAAAACGTTCATTGCAGCTCTATTTACAATAGCCAGGACATGGAAGCAAGTGTCCATCAAGAGATGAATGGATAAAGAAGGTGTGGCACATATATACAATGGAATATTAGTTAGCCATAAAAAGAAACGAAATTGAGTTATTTGTGGTGAGGTGAATGGACCTAGAGTCTGTCATACAGACTGAAGTAAGTCAGAAAGAGAAAAACAAATACCATATGCTAACACATATATATGGAATAAAAAAAAAAGTCATGAATAACCTGGGGACAAGAGGGGAATAAAGACGCAGACCTACTATAGAATGGACTTGAGGACACGGGGAGGGGGAAGGGTAAGCTGGGACGAAGTGAGAGAGTGGCATGGACATATATACACTACCAAATGTAAAACCAATAGCTAGTGGGAAGCAGCCGCATAGCACAGGGAGATCAGCTAGGAGCTTTGTGACCACCTGGGGGGGTTGGATAGGGAGGGAGGGAGACACAGAGGGAAGAGATATGGGGATATATGTATATGTATAACTGATTCACTTTGTTATAAAGCAGAAACTAACACACCATTGTAAAGCAACTATACTCTAATGAAGATCTCAAATAATAAAAATATAAAGTGTGTATGTAACATAAAGATGAACATTGAAGACAAAACAAATATCAAGTAACATTTTCTAATATTTCTTTTATGATTTATACCTCTCCAAAGTTTAATATATTTCCTTTTGATATAAAGATGATATGGACTTTATTTCTGTGTATATATTTTAAATTGGCTCATATTTGTACCCTTGTAATTTAAGTGATATCATCTAAATCATTAAAAAAGTCTTTCAGAACTTTCAGTTATTCCTGTAAATGACATAATAATAGTAAAAAGCAACTGGACAGCTACATGTAAAATAATGAAATTAGAACATTTTCTGACACCATTACAAAAATAAACATAAAATGGATTAAATACCTAAACACAAGATTTGAAACTATAAAACTCCTAAAAGAGAACATAGGCAGAACACTTTTTGTCATAAATCTTAGCAATATTTTTTGAAACTGTCTCTTAAGGCAAAAAACAAAAGAAATGCAAACATAAACAAATGGGACTAATTAAACTTAAAATCTTCTGCACAACAAAGGAAACAATTGAGAAAATGAAAAGATAACTTATGGAATGGTAGAAAATATTTGTAGATGATATAATATGACCAATAAGGGGTTAATACCCAAAATATATAAACAGCTTATACAACTGAACATCAAAAAGATACAAGTAACCTGATTAAAAAATGGGCAGAGGACATGAGTAGACATTTTTTTTCAAAAATGCAGATGGCTAACCGGCACATGAAAAGATGCTCAACATTGCTAATCATCAGGGAAATGCAAATCAAAACCACAGTTAGATATAACCTCATGCCTGTCAGAATGGCTATCATCAAAATGTCAACAAGTAACAAGTGTTGGTGAGGATGTGGAGAAAAGGGAACCCTAGTGTCCTGTTGGTGGGATTGTAAATTGGTGCAGCCACTATGGAAAAAAACATGGAGGTTCCTCAAAAAAACTGAAAAGAGAACTAACGTATGACCCAGCAATTCGACTCCTGGGTATATCTCCGAAGAAAATGAAAAAACTATTTCAAAAGATACATGAACCCCAATGTTCAAAGCAACATTATTTATAATAGCCAAGATACGGAAGAGACTTATGTGTCTATCAACAGGTGAATGGATAAAGAAGATGTGGTATCTATATATACTCAGCCATAAGAAAAGAATGAAATTCTGCCATTTGCAACAACGTGTATGGACGTAGAGGGTATTATGCTAAGTGAAATGAGTCAGACGGAGAGAGACAAATACTGCATGATATCCCTTATATGTGGAATCTAAAAAAAGAAAAAAATGATGAATGTATATAACAAAGTAGAAACAGACTCACAGATATAGAAAACAAACTAGTGTTTACCAGTGGGGGTAGGAAAGCAGGGAGGGACAAGATAGGGGTATGGGGTTAAGAGATACAAACTACTACATATAAAATAAATAATCATCAAAGATATATTGTACGGCACAGGGAAATATAGCCTTTATTTGGTAATAACTTTAAATAGAGTATAATCTATAAAAAATATTGAATCACTATGTTGTACACCTGAAACTAGTATCACATAGTGAATCAAGTGTACTTTAAAAATTTTTTAAAGGAAGAGTCAAAATCACAAAATAAGTAGTAAATATTTCTGCATATTTTTTTAACTCTCTAAAATAGTCTAGGTATATTGTCATATATTCAATGCTACACAACTAGCTATGTGAAATATTTAATATATTCTTTGTTACTTTAATTTGATGGCTGTTGATACAGTTTTTAAAAATAAATGATATTTATCTTTATTTTTACTGTATAACTGAGGTCCTAATTACAATCTTTCATAGAAATACCTTTAAAAGCCAGATATGTTCTCAAAAATGTTTAAATTTTGCATGCAAAGGTAAGTCCAAATGTCTATAAAAAAGAGCCTATTTGCAAATTGGCAAAGAGCAATGAACAGAGCTGCAGAATGCATTCATTTTCTAACTGCCATTGTGTGTGAGAGTTTGTGTGCTTTCCAAAACTTTTCTGACTTGCCAGCCCTATCAGATATGCTTGCTGGAGCTTGGAAAGGAAGCCTACCACATTCTCCATTCTTGGCATAGACATCAAGAAAGTTTTAAGAAATACAATTTCGTCTACTGCTATACATTTCAAGTTTTAGCAATAGCACGTTCAAGGAGAAACTTAACTTTAGGTTAAATTAATTGATATTTTATATTTATTTGCACTTCAGTATCATTTCAAGAAATTGTATTTCCTCTTTTTGAAAGCATACTTGATAGTTAATATTATTTAGTAACATTACTGTTTTGTTTTCAAATCATATACTGAATCACATTTCCTGTGTTCAAATACTGCACTTTAAAAAGCAGGTTGCATGGTAGATATGGCATGCAAAAGCATCTCTTATGCTGAAAGTACTAATGAATTACATTATTAATGGATAAAATACAAGTAATTTTAATGTTTCATAATAACATGTGCTTATTATTCCTGAAGTGACCCAGTGATTTTGAAAAAATTCAAAAAATTCAAATGGCTACTAATAAAATAATATTCAATTAAATTAATCACATAAAATGTTAGATTAAAATCATAGATAATATATACAATTAAAAATTATAGAACTAATTAACCACTCAATGCCTGTTTGGGATGAGCTACAAAGTAAAATATGTAGACAACAGAAATCTATGATTTTTGAGTGTCAAAAATTGCCTAACATTCTTCTTTCATTAAAGATAAAATGAATTGCATAAAGGAGCTCTGGAGAAGGTCAAAATCATACATTTTGAGGAACTAAAACTAATTTTAACTTAGAGTGATATTATCACCAGCTGGGTATTCAAATCTGTATTTCACATAGACATTTAGATTTTCATTTCTACTTAAGCTTAGATATCAGTCCATTACCTTTAGTAGGAAGGGTCAAAATCCATTAACTTGTCCAACTCACATAGAACCATCACATAAAAACTACCATGATAAAGTTTTTCTGTATCTTAAAAAATTTAATGCACTAAATGTATAATATAGCCAACTAAGGAATAATCTAGGCCTTTCTGTTTTATCAATAAGTATGAATTTTTGTAACTTATGTTGTATTGCTTAAAATAGAGTGATAGCTAGATTCAATACTAATTTACTAAGAATCTATCTTTTTTTCTATCTACCATCTATCCTTATATTTTCTAGCTTATATGAGTATTGCTGTCAGATAATTTTTAACTGTCAGCAACTTTCAGAATTGCCTCTTTTGAAAAGACTATCTTCACTCAAGACATGCCCCGTTCTCAGGGTGGCCTGCATCCAATGACTGATCTCTGTGAGGCAGAAATTCCTTGCCTCCTTTCCCCAATTTGGGACAACTTTGTATTGTCCCAAATACAGAGGATCATCCCCATTTCAGAGTTCCTTATAGAGGCCTCCATTGGAAATTCTATCTCACAGATCCCAGGAAATCCAACCTGTAACAGGGGCCAAAACTCTTCCGTGTAGAGCCAAACCTAGACCGTAATAATCCTAGTGCATAATAGTAGGTTCTCAATGCTGTTCGCAAGTGATTAGTTAAGAGTTCTACCTACACACCTGAAAGCAAACACACTAGTGCATGATTTCTATTAGTTTTTTTTTTTTTTTGCATGATGTTGGATATACATTGAAAAGCCACCTAAACAGTTAAAGAGACCAAACCAGATTGTTAGGCAATACTGCATAGAGTGACACTGTATTTTTTCCTGAAGAGCAGTGAAATTACTGCCATAAAATGGAAGATACCTTGATGTTTTGATTAATTTTCTTATAAAAATGTGAGTGCATAGATTGTTTTTAGCACATGCTAAAAACCATGTTGATTGATCCTTTTAGAAAGCACTTGAAAACGGCCTCATGACAGGCCAGCATGCTTTAGAGAAAAAGGCAAATTTATATTTTAGCAACTTTATTTTGTGACTTTTCTCTGAGCACTCAAAATACTGTTTAGCTGAGTCATTAAAGTGGTGTCAAGTTTTGATTATTCTGAAAAGAAGCTCTTCTTTCCAGCGATGTACAGAATTTGCAAACTAAAATACACACGCATTTACAAACTCCAGAGAATTCTAATGAGTACTTAAGAATGCCTCTGACTAGATAATTTCAAATTTTGTACTACAAGTGCTGCAGATATTATTATTGGCTAACATGAACCCAACTTATTTTGAACTAGATAAATATAGGTTTTACATAAATAATAAATATGTTCTTAAACTCTATGAAACATATGTAGGACCTTAATGTTTTCCATGTCATGCTAGATGCTAGGGATATAAAAATGAATAGGAGGTATGCCTTTAAGAATCTCATCAATCCAGTAGGTGAAATTTAACCAACCAGCATATTGAGACTGGGAGGGACATTCTGCTTCCTATTTCTTCCTTCTCTAGAGTCAAACACAGGTCAGATTACAGTCAGGTATAGATACTCTTTTAGCATAAATGTCATACTAAAGATGATCAGAGGGCTGTTAAACTGGGTGATATAAAAAGCCTCATTATCTTCATGATAACACACCTAAAGGGCAAATGTATAAGAAGACCCACTTTCCTCTCCCCTCTTATACTCCAAAGGATTGAAAGAGGGTTGACATTAAAAGGACACAGCCGGGCTTCCCTGGTGGCGCAGTGGTTGAGAATCTGCCTGCTAATGCAAGGGACATGGGTTTGAGCCCTGGTCTGGGAGGATCCCACATGCCGTGGAGCAACTAGGCCTGTGAGCCACAACTACTGAGCCTGCGCGTCTGGAGCCTGTGCTCTGCAACGAGAGGCCGCGATAGTGAGAGGCCCGCGCACTGAGATGAAGAGTGGCCCCTGCTTGCCACAACTAGAGAAAGCCCTCGCACAGAAACGAAGACCCAACACAGCAAAAAAATAATAATAATAATAATTAATTAATTAACTCCTACCCCCAACATCTTCTTTTAAAAAAATAAAAATAATAAAAGGACACAGCCAATATAAGAAAAGGTAAGGTGCCTGAGGCCAGGGTCCAACGGAGATTAATGACCCTAGCAGAGAGGAAAAACAGACGGATGGTCCAAGAAGAAGAATATGCCAGGGATTCTCCATGGTGTGTTCATAGGAAAAGGTACAGAACTGAGGTCCTCACCAGGGAGGAATACTGGTGGTAATGATGATAATAGAAAAAGGCAGACAAATCACTGTTGATTATTTCAGTGTTCTCGTCTCTTTAATGGATTTTAATACATATCTCAAATTTAAACTAATTTTTTATTTTTTTACGGTGTTCCAGATTCTGTGGATTTACTTAAAGAAATTCTATCTGGGGCATTAAATGTACTCATCACATGCATAATGGTTTAATTGTGGTATCATAAAGCAATTCTATAAGTTTTATCTAACTGGTTATTATGAGGTGATAAGAGAACACATTAGAAATCAATACATTCAGCTTGAAGATTTTAACCAGGACACTAGAAAGGAAGAAAAACTAGAGCTGGGTTTTCAAAGGGGACTCACTATTTTCTAACTGAACAAGGTAATAAAAGTATATCTCAAGCAGAAGCTCAAGCATAAACAAGAGAGGTCAGAGAGTGTTTTTCAGAAACACCAACTGTCAGGACTGTAAGGAAAACTTAGTATTCTAGGATATGTAAAGAAGAATTAACACACAATTTTAGATAATACTTAACAACAGAACCCCAGGAAATTACCAGGGAAAAATACATTTTTTAGCTGTTTTGCTCTTGGTTATAATACCTTTCATGTTTCTATTTCTTAACTGGATGTGAAAAACAAAACCAAAATCAAATTAAACTGATAACAGAGGTAGTAAAATTTAGTAGGTAGTATATTAGTTTCTTATTGATACCTGTGAAATAATAGAAAAATATATATTGGTATTTGCCTCCATTTCCTGACAGAGATCCTAAAACCCTTGTAAATAGGGATGCTAGGAGAACCTTTGTTCTAATATTTAGTCTTTGACCCTGGTTCTTGACACAGAGATCCCAAGACCTTTGTAGTTGTCTCAGTGACAGGAACATCTTTTGTTCTAGTAAGATAACTCTTGGTGCATTTCTGAGTGGGGGCTGGTCACCAGAAAGACCAAGCTATGATCAGAAGTTTTCAGCCCCACCTCCCATTCTCCAGAGAGCAGCTGGAAATGGAGTCAATAACCAGTTATATGTACATGATGAAGTCTCCATAAAAGTCCCAATAGTGTGGGGTTTGGAACTTCCATGTAGTTGAACACATCCAGGAAGGATGCCAGAAGGATGACACAGCCCAGCTCCATGAGAACAGAAGCTCTTGCACTCTGGGCATTTCCAGACCTAGCCCTATGTATTTATTCATCCAGATGTTCACCTGTATCTTTTATCATACCTTTCATTACATAATAAACTGGTAAACATAAGTGTTTCCTTGAGCTCTGTGAGCTTTTCTAGCAAATGATTGAGTCCAAGGAAGGAGTTATGAGAACTTCTGATTTGTAGCTGAGTTGGGACAGAAGTTATGGATTACCTGGGACCTACCACATGCGATTGGCATCTGAAGCAGGGGACAGTCTTATGGGACTGAGCCCTTAACCTCTGGGATCTGTGCTAACTCTGGTAAGTGTCAGAATTGAACTGAATTGTAGTACCCCCAGCTGGT
Source organism: Leucopleurus acutus (assembly GCF_964270905.1). Classification (NCBI taxonomy): domain Eukaryota; kingdom Metazoa; phylum Chordata; class Mammalia; order Artiodactyla; family Delphinidae; genus Leucopleurus; species Leucopleurus acutus. The sequence goes on from NC_139143.1 coordinate 7,980,972, forward strand.
GTCACAGAAAATTGCTTGGAGTGGTGAAAAAACCCACACATCTGGTGTCAGAAATATTGTGTGTCGGAGGAAAGGAGAAACACAGAGTGATTTTCCCTAGAGACTCTCTTAACAAATTGCCACAAACTTAGTGGCTGACAACAACACAATTCATCTTACAGTTCTAGGTCTCACTGGGCTAAAGTCAAAGTGTCAGCAGGACTGAGTTTCTTAGGAAAGAACCTGTTTTCCTGCCTTCCCACCTTCTAGAAACCACCTGTGCTTCGCAGTTTTTACCTCCTTCTTTGAAGCCACCAATGGCCAGTATCAGCCTGACTCTGACCCTTCTACCTCCCTCTTCCATTTTAAAGGATCTTTGTTTTTACACTGGTCCTACTCCTATAATCTAGAATAGTCTCCCTATTTTAAGGTCAGTTGACTGCGGTCTCAATTCTATTTGCTATCTTCATTCTCCTTTGCCGTATTATATAACATAGTCGAGGGCCCCAAAGATTAGGATGTGGACAGCTTTGGTAGTGAGTAGTGGGCGGGGTCGTTGTGTGGATTATTCTGCATGCCACAGTATTCATCTGCATAGCTTATTTCAAGCTCAGATTGCTATTTCATTAAGATAAAAATTTTTTGCAACTTATAAATACAATAAGGCTGGTAAACGTGGCATACTGAATATTTTACCCAGTCCTTCCCTAATCTCATGAAATAACAGTGAGACAAAAAAAAAATAACAAAACAATAAACAACAACAACAGTGACAACAGAAGGTTTAAAGCTGGAAAAAAAACTACAGTTGGTAGATAACTGATTTGGCATACAGAACAAGATAAAACCTGAAGATATAGGAGAAATAACATGTGGAAAATAACATTTGTGTCACAGAACTGAGCAAAGTCTCAGGAGTTAGAAGCAACAAATATTGTTGAAAGAAATTTTTCATTCAGTTAAGTTCAATAATATATAATATTAAAATTCCAAAATAATGTTACTAAATCAAGATAAAATCTTATTTCTCTTTTATGAAAAAAAAAAAAAAAAACGGAGGTAGGCAGTTCAGAGCTTATGTGGTGCTGTTACACATCCTGATTCCAACTTTCTTGTTCACCATTCCATGTCCTGCTTCCATCCTCAGGTTTCCATCATGAGCTAAGATGATTGCAGGCATCCCAATCATCACAACCTCATAGCAGGTGAGAAGACAAAGCAGCAAAAACATGGCAAAAAGACCAGTAGAGTCAGCAATTTTAAAGCAAATGTCTTGAAAATGTCGCATATGTCCACCTGCCTCTCACTGGTAAGACTATAGATAGATAACATTTTTTAAGGGAAAAGATTAGCTTTTCAAGGAAAACTAGAAAATTCAATCTTTAGTCCCAAAATCAATAAGTCCAGTTTATGGCTATGTAGTAGGGAATTAGTAGTCACTGACACAGAGATATGGGATAGAAACATAAAACTGAAGGGTTAAAACTGTGAATAAGAACCACCTGAACTGAAGATTCCTTCCATTACCTTGTGTACCATACAACTGCCCCTTCTTCCTATGATAGGACTTGAAAAGTTTATTTCATGAAGAGTTTGAAAATCAAATTTTCTATACATAATGTAGACACTTCTCATCTTTTTCTCGGAGATGAGAAGCACTGTGTGCTGTCACGCTAAAACCAGCAGGATTAGGTGAAAGCCTGCAAGTAGGATAGTAAGACCTTTTCCCTGACTCAGTCTCCTTTCCAGGAGAAATGGAAAGCTCTCAAAGAAAACCTTCAGATCCTGACATTAAAGTTTGCTCCCCAAAGAGATTCGCCTCTCCCCGGCCACATTATCCACTCGTCACAACAAACGACTAAGAAGCCCCTTCCAAATATCCAGAGTTTGGAATGAGTTTTTAGATCCTAATATTATCTGACAGCCAAGGATCATCATCCATCAGGACAAAACCTCTAACAAGAGAGAGAAACAAACAAAATAAAATCCTCAAACTAGTATGAGGCAATAAAAGACATAGTTGAAAAGTTCATGAAACTGTGAATAGTGTGCTTAAAATAGTAGAAGACATTACACCCATGAAATGGGAACTTAATATGGGTGTGTTCAGAAAAAAGCAAATGCAAAAGAAATATATATATATATAATTTTTGTGTTAGTGACATTTATTGAATCTTTATTCGCCATCTCTTTCCCCATAATCGCCATATACTAATACTAATACATCATTTATTCAGTGCCCTATCGAATCATGTGGCTAATATCCTACCCCAAATCCACCAGAATCTCTTGACTGGACAACTCCGATACAATTGAAGCAAATATACTTCCTTTTGGGAGTGGGGAAGAAATTACAGGGTGGAATATTTGAACAAAATCTCATGAATAAAATAACACAATTGTTTAGAAAATATATATTTTTAATCTTTAATGAAAAATGAGAAAGTGACAAGATATTAAGGAATTACCAGGTCATAATTTGTGTGAAAGTAAGAACTGAAAAAACACGCCATGTATAGAATCTACATTTGCTGTACAGCGTTTTCTGTTCTGATAGAATCTTGGGACCAGAATGACAACTATGAAATCCCCGGGCTTCAGTAGAGAGTATAATAGGAGAGCCAACTCTAACTCAAAAAATATACAACCTCAGTGTAAGTGTGAACTAGAGATCACTGTTAGGGTACAGTAAATAAATTTTCCTTGATATTATGTTGGGGGAGAGGAGATGAATGATAATATATGATATAACAATTCATTGGTTAAAAAAATCATAATGGAAATTAGAAAATGATTTCAATTGATTGATAATAACCTACATATTATATTTTGAGAGACACACATAAATGGTCAAAAGAAAGACCAAAAAACAGTAAAACATGACACTCAAGAAATTAGAAGAATAGTGATTTCTTTTAAGTTAGGAAATAATACAAATCAGAAAAGTGAAGCATAGTTTTTAGAAAAGTGAAGCATAGTTTCTGATATATCAGAAATGTAGTTCATTTCAGAAACAAAGTTTTGTTTTGTTAACTCAGTTTATGTAAAACATATGGCGAGACAGCTGTTTTACAAACTCCTTTTTCCTGGAAGACTGAATAAAAGTAGAAAATAATGCACTTTGGGGCAAGAGCAAATCCAACAGGGACCATTTTAAAATATGGCCACACGACTAAAAGCACATCAGGATAAATCACGTGGAGTTGGGCCAGTGTAGGAGCCTTTTATTTTTTTCCTCCTATTACCCACCCATAAAATATGAACCCAGTACATCAAGTAGCATAATTACATGTAAGTGACTTGTAAATGACTAAATTTTATACCTGAGGCCAGAGCACTGGGGTGGGTGAGGGAAACAGAGTGATAGGCTAGAGGATAAGGAGAGAGGAAAGACAGAGAAATTGTAAAGTGCAAGGCTGCTGCACCCTCCAGAAATGAGGAGTAGTCAGGCCACATAGTGTAGACCCATAGTCAAGATTAAAGATTATTCTACCATTAGGTTAGTTTATGTGAGCTGAATAAAGGAGAGGGACGCTCTCAAATTCCAACCCATTGACACTAAGTGGGTTGTACTAGGAAACTTAAGCCAGAAAGAACTATTTATGCACCTTGATTAAAAGTGACTTGCTAGCACTATGAACACTTTTTGCTTTATAATGGACTTTACTATACATTTCTTCCACAATTAAAGGAGTAGAATTTACACACATAAACCAGTTCTTATTTTCTTATTACAATGCAATCACCGTTAATTCAGGTAGGATTTTACTTAGAATGTCTAAATAATAGGACAGCTCTCTCTGTAAGAAGACTGACTGCTGGAGTGGATTAAAAGCTTTCAGAGAAATCCTCTACTCATTTATATTAGAGTGGGAGAATCTGATTTTCCTTCCAACAGAAATTGCTACTTTATCCGGTTTGTGTTTCTAAAGGGCATCCTAAAATATCCTTGATTTAATGCTATTCCACTGTTATGAAACATTTATCCAGCTTAATTTTATAGGTTACTTTCTGATCTTCTCAAATATTATTTTCCATTTCAAATTATAACAAAAATTCTTTTAGTAAAATTTTATTATCAGATGATAGTCTATAAACAATGGTATTTTATACAGTTAAACTATGCATCTATTAATTTTCTTTTTCTTTTAAAATATTTCTATTTAGAAACTGATTTCATAAAATTATAAAGTCACTTCGTGTTTATTCCTCTTCAAAATTCATATTTTGTAATTATTTGAGTGTATTAAATATACTAAAGTCAAGTAATATTAACACCTATGTCATTATTATTATCAGATTTTCTTCTCCAAACCTTCAAACTTAGAAAGAAATACAAGTTTGGACATAGGTCCAGACATAGGACTGCATCAAATAGTTTTACCTGAAGACAATTCATAAGTAAATTGAGATACCAAATAACTCTAAAATGGACATGCAGATGATGATAGTTTCTGGCTGTCTTCTGTGTTCTATACATTTTTTTAATAATGCAATATGATGTTTTTAATATAACTAAGATTATTTTCCTTGCCTCTGTTTTGAAGTAGGGGTGGGGTGGGAGGAGCTGGGAACTAAATAGAATGTAAACACAGCTGACATGCTGAAGGATCTATGAGGAAAAGCCCTGTGCTTCACATCCCAAAATTGAATCCCAGGAGGAAGAGGTAAACCCATCATAAACTCCATCAGAATCCCTGCTGCACTTGGGGAGAGTCCTAGAGCAGGTGGTCCGGGCAGCCCAGGGTGTTCAGGCCTGACAGCGATTTTGTCCTTTGTTTCCACACAGTTTCCCCTTTTGGGGGCAGTAACCCAGTATTCCCAGTCCTAAATTCTTAGTAAATATCCATCAACTGGATGTGTAATGTCTTCATTTTAGACCCTCGGAAAGACAGTGGGCCTTGTTGAATTATTATTGTAAGCAGATGCTAACCTTGACAAAAACTCTTCTTCCACATGTGCTATTCTTACTTGAGTATTTATAGAGCCCCCAGCAGGCCCTATGAAACTCTTAATATGGCCATTGCTTTAGAAATCTGCCCCAATGTGCAGAGAAAGCAGCAGGGGCAACAGTAACCTGTGACCACCCTGCTTCAGATTTATATCAGTTCTTCAACATCGGCTACAATTTATTCTGCAGGAACATGGATTATCTCACTCTCCTAAAGACCAACACACTAGTCCAGTACCTTGATGGAATCATCCTCATTTTCCTGACAGAAACTCAGACAAGGAAATGACTCATATTTGGTAGATCGTTTAGTAAGATGTATTTGTTAGAGATGGAAAACAGACTCTAGTGGAGACTATATGTCTGATCATGAAGTGAAACGTGACAATGGGACCTCAGCTTTCCACTATGAATTGTGAATAATCTGATCAACAAAGCCATAAATTAGGGCATTCTTAGCATCATTTCCTCATCAAATAGATGTCCTTTATAGAGACCTAGGATAAGCATGTGCCAAAGTCCAAGGAAGTTATATAAACTGCTGCTCACCTTTCCAAAATGGCCATATTTGCCATCCTGTCATCCTTCCCTCAACCTACAGTTAGGGTTTCTTGGGAGGGTGTGTTCACTATGATGGTTTAAGATGCAATGTGGGCTTTTTAAAAAAAATTGTGATCCACTATAGCCAGTTAGGTTCAAAGGCTCTGTGAAAGGTAATGTTTTCTCTTGGGCTTGTGGAAAGTCTAGAAAGAAAAGTTACAGAGGAGACCACTACAGTTTTGAAGCAAAGACATGTATTCTCAACAAATTACATGTAGCAAGTGTTTTCGCTTAACATAAATTTTCCCCTCACTGAAGTTGCCCTGTCTACTACCACTAATGAGTACCCAATATGCTAGAAGCAAAAACTAAAATTGATCCTTACCTTAGTTAAAGAAATAAGGGACATGTCTACTGCCTGAAGTAATAGATGAGATGCACAATTAGCAACATGGATGGATCCTAAAAAAAGAAAGTTCTTACTGAAAGAAGTATAAGATATTTAACAAAAAAATTTTATAGAAATAACAAAAATATGCACCCAAAATAGTAGATCCCCTTTTGCAAGAACATATTGTAATAAAAATACATGAGAATGGTTATTTTTATATGGGGAGAGGATAGCAAGTGATGACTATAAAATTGAATGAATAGAATGAATGAATGCTTGAGTTAATGATTAAAAATCAATCATGGGCTTTGCATAAACTCCAGTGATTAAAAGGGGCTATGAACTTGGACATTCTTCTTAATCTGTGCATCTGATACCTAAGGGAAAAAAATAGGATACATTTTTTTTAATTTGAGAAAAGAGAAGAAGGCCTAGTGTAGCAATAAAATAGTAAATAAGAGGAAAGAGGTAGGATATGGCCTTAGGGAGGATGGTAATGTCCTACTCACGTAGGTCATGGGAACAAATTTGACTTTTATTTTCTGATCTGAATTTCACTGTGATCTACTGGAAGATTTTAAGCATGGGAGGAACATTATCAGACTAAACCTACTGTAAAACACTCTGGTTACTGTGTAAAAATAGACTGCAGGGAAATGAAATTTTAAAAAGACAACAGGTAGAAAGCTTCTAATTCCTCTGATGAGACTGTCATGGTTGGTAACAGGGCTGGAGAACATAGTGTGAAGAGGGTAAAAGTGATCATGTCACGTAACAGACTAAAATATGCCAATTACATCCAATATGCAGTTTTCTGATTAAAGTCCAGAAACTTTGAATGCTATCCTTAGCACTTCAGGGTTTGACTATGCCTACCACATTCCTTCACTTTCTGAAATATTATCCTTCCTGGAAGAGGTGTTGCTTTGCTCATATCTTCATGCCTTTTCACATGCTGCTTCTTTAGCTTGGGAAAAATCTTCCCCGTTTTCTTGACTGGGCTGTCTCAGAATCAACAGAAATTCACTTCCTTTGAGATTTCCTTTTAAACTATCTCCATACCATGAGCAGTTTAGATTAGCTTCCGGTCTTAGTACTCCATTGTTAGTACGTGATTTCCTTTACAGTAGCACTTTTGTATTAATGTGGCTTTCATTGTGTGTAATTTTCACTTGTCTGATTTTCTAACTAGACTTTATAATCAGGAAAGACATATTTATATCTTTACAGAGCACCTTAAATATGAAAGCCTTCTAATGAATGTTTGATGATGAATGAATATTCAATCAAAAATAATTACCAAAGACTACTGCCATTCTTCTTTCTTTTTTGTGTGTGTTTTGCTTTAAATCTCCATGTTTGTTTTGGGGTTTTTTTCTATAAAGTAGGAAAATGTAAATGTGTAAATAAATATGTTCAGATTGTTATGTGATACTTGTCACAAAAATGGAATATATCAACATGGTCAGCTAAAGAAGAAATATATGCAGGTATTTATTCATTTAGTCTATAAGAATAATACTCATTTACCAGCAGCTATACACATCACACTGCTAAGCACCATACAAGATAAAAAAAATTTCTATCCTTACAAAATGGGACAACACTTTGGGATAAATGTAGAATATGAGACACATAACTTAAAACAAAACCACAGTGAACATAGAATTATAATAAAACTATAAAAAGATTCCCATGAAAAAGTAGAAATTGAGAAAGAATGCCATGTTTCCTTTTTTTAACTTGTCAATTACCATGTTCTTTATTTTATCATAAAACAATGAAAAATATAAAGTGCTATATACTAGTTAGGAGAGCACACGCTGCGATAATAGATACACACTGAGTTTCAGTGATTTAATTCAGGGGATTGTTACTTCTCATTAACCTCAATTCTAATTGGTCCTGAGTGTGAGTGATGGAGTGGGAGTGGGGGTCAGACAGTTCTACCCCATATAGACTAAGACCAGATCATCAAATGCTCTGATATTGTCCAGCCACTAGATAGGGGATGAGATCAAGTGATGGATGGGGTGGGAGGTTTTTAGAGTCAGATCTAGAAGCAGTATGCATATTATCCAAGTCATAGGATGATGGGATTAATGAATTATTCAGTCGCTGCCACAAATATACATTGAGGTGCACTTAATAAAAGTAACTTTAATAAAATGTAGATAAATGAAGGATTTAGTGAATAGTAAAATTCTGGAACAATTTGGGTTTTACCCAACTTACAAAAAATAAGAGAAAGCAATTCTATGAATCAAATATGATGAACCACAAGGAAAATCCTGTCCAAATACATATGAAAACATGCATGAACAAAAATACACAATAAATAATTGTTAAAGGAAATTACCTCAAATGTTTCATTATATCTGTAATAAAGGATTTTTAAAAATATGATTTGATACGTTTCTGTCTCTGCAGATTTTTTTCTAGTTCTGTCAAATTTGGTGGTGCTCAAACCAAAATTTAAAAGAGATTATAAATTGTTAGTAAACTTCAAATGCCAATTCCATTATATCTGCAGTTCCACTTCATCACTCTGATGATACTACAGCATTATATAAAAACGTAACAAAAAGGGATGAAATGATAAATGCAATAATAATTATGAGACACTACTTGAGTTAAGCTATTCAATGTTAAACTGGTTAATGGGCAAATCTCAGATGCTCTGTTCTGTGTTTTCCCCCTTTTTTATCTATTCTATTCCATTTTGAGCAAAGATTATTAACTTGCCTTCTAGGTTACTGATTTCCTTTGCAGTATCTCGTCTGTTGTTTACACACTAAATGAAAGTTTTTTTCCAATTACCATATATTTTCTAGCTTTTCTACTTAGTTTTTTAAAATTAATTTTAATTTCTGCTGAAATGATCTATTTGTTCATGCATGCTGTCTCTATTTTCCATTGTCTCCTTCAACACTTTTGAAGTTATTCAAAGTTCCTGCCATATAATTCCAAATCATCAGTTTTTCTGTATTTGTTTCTATTGATCGTTTCCACTCATCCATGGGTTTACTTGCTTCTCTGCATTTCTCATATATTACTTGTACTGTATAGTGCACATTGTGTGTGAAAGATCAGTTGAAGTGGAAGTAAATGCTATTTATGCCTAGAATGTTGCGCATTGGGTCACTACGGCTGCGTCTGATCTGTAGCTCTGAGGTGTCTCGAGTTTCTTGCAGTTTTAGATAGGTTCAGTTGACCACTTGTTTCAGATGTTGGCAGGGTGAGGTGACTTTTCCTTCAGCAGAACACAGAATGTGAACACTGCTGAGACCCAGATCTCTTTATGATTACAGTCTAACCAACAGCTTTCCAACTCTTGGGATATTTATTCTATCTTACAGTTTGCTTTCACATTTTTGTGTTCTGGGGGGTTCTCTTGCTCTGAAATCCTGCCCCTTAGGAGACCACTCTCACCCTGGCTTCTTTGACTCCAGCCTTTGGAGGGCTAGTGCAGTGCCCTCAGTGATGCCTGGACCACTGGAGGTTCCCTGTCATACGTGTGGGGAAGCCCTGAGGTGCTCTTCAGCAAGCTGCTGTGTTGCACTTGGGAAAACCCTTTGCAAACCAGGAAGGTGTAACTCAGCCCTCCTGCCCTGCTTCCAGCTTCTGTTTTGCCTCCCTGGGCACTTGGTGTAAGCCCATGGGACTGTGGGTGGGTGACAGCAGGCTCACTTGGGGCTGAGGATACTTACTTGTCATTTCAGCATGGATATGCATGTGCTATCATCGGTTCATTAAAAGATCACTTTATTTTTCCTTATTTCTCTCTGGTGTGTTTTTCCTTCTAGCATTCAACCAAAGATGAACACAGCCATGGGTCTATTTGTCTTTAATAAGGGATTATAACTACCTGGAACTTTGTACATGAGATCTTTGGATCCTCAGCACTCTGATGATTTTTAAATACTATAATTTTGTAGCTTATCCTGCTTGTTACATACCCTAAATGGAAGTGGTAGTCCATAGAAGAAGGTTTTTAAGTTTACTTATTCATTATTTATTTCTATTTAAATAAATTGAAGAATATCTACAGACACTTAAAAAAAATCTCAATCAGAACTTTGCTAAATTAAATGACCTGAAGATATGAAGTTAGCTAAACAGGCCATAAGAACAAAAATGAGAAATTCTGTAAGGATAAACCTCATGAATTTATAGATTTTAAAATTTTTACCCATTTACTTTTAAACTACAAAACCAAACTTACATTTTATCTATCCCTTCATCGTCTACTCAAAAGTGGCTATTAGATTGTCTTATTTTGTGAAATATTTGAAATTATCATCTATTCATGGTCAGAAAAAATGTTTATTATACTAGATGACTGGAATTTAAACCTCTATGACCACGCTGATTATGATTACATCATAAATACAAGATTTAAAATGCAGACTACTAAAGTTTTTAGATCTAAGTAACCAATTTTCTATTTCAGGATAAGAGCCTACCCTTCTAAAATTAACATTAAAATATAATTTTATTCATGTTAATTGATGTGCCAATAATCACACCTATTGCTTCATCTTTTCCCCAAGCCCTATCATATAAATTAGAACATACACTATAATTTAAAGGAAATGGTGATAATCACCTTAAGTCCTTAGGGTCCAATAGCATTTAATAGCATCCTTTTAAGCTTTTTAAGAGAATGTCAGTCTCAGGTTTATAAAAAATATATAGTAATCTACATTATCATTCTCCAGAACAGACATAAAGAGGAGACCTCTCACCTTAGGGACTGGTTTAAATGAAGCTTAAATCACACCAATTGACTTGAATATTCCCCAGAACATCATGTCTATTCATATGCAGAATCAGTTAGATTCAGTCCAAGTGTCAGCAGACACGAAAATGATTTTAAACTAGTTTTTTTTTTTTTTTTTTAATTTAGGTGGGGAGGATATCAAGGACATGACACTCTTGTGTCATATCACAGGTCATTTGCATAGAATAAATGTGCTTAGATAGGACTGTTCAACCCCAAGATACATCACAGCTCTCTTCACAGGGCTACTACAACAACTGAGGAAAGGAAAGTTCCCTTAAAAACATAACTGCCAAGTTTAAAAAAAATAAAACTGCAGTAGGGAATTAGCATTCCTAGTGAAAATCAGGGCTTCAGTATAGAACTTACAGACTCAAATATTTATTTTATTTTTTAAACGAAAGATCCTGAAGGAGCATTGAAATATCTGAACATTAACTTCAAAATCTACAACCTCAAAAGGAAAAGAAAGTGAAAAATTACCCAGGAAAAGCTTAGCTTCTTCATAGTTCCTATAAAAGTTATATAGCATGATAGAAAATGTTTATAAAAATTATACACAATTATTTTAGAAATTTGAAAAATAACAGGGAAGAGCATTCAGGATTAAAAGTGAAAGTTATTTTTATCTTCATTTCTAAGATAACATCATTGTTTATATTTTATTTTCTTAGAGTTTTCTATGTAAAATTTAAATTAATATGATCATATATATCTATATACCTATATTTCTCTCTTTACATACATATTTGATATATATGTATGTACATAATTTTGTATACTTCTTCTTACATAATATAATCTTATGAATATGATTCTATGTCATTATTTTTCCACAAAGGATTTTATTTGCTACATAATATTTATTCAGTTAATTATACTTTTATTTACTTTTTTCTATTTTGGGATAATTAGGTTATTTACAATTTGTTGATTATTATCTAAATAATAAAAATTCATATTTTGTAAATCTAGTTCACATAAAACAACTGTTTTGTAAAAGGTTTGGTTCTATCTTTATTCTTTTCTTGAGAAATAGTACTGAAAGTAAAGTTATTGAGTCAAAGTCAAACATTATAGATATTTTAACATGTATGTTACCCATTTACAAATACTTTTCCAGAAAGATGATAGCAATTTACGATCTGATGCAATATGAGGGTGTCTGACTCATTATATTTTAGCATTTTTTGTCATCACTTTTTAATACTCACTAGTTTGGTTGTTTAAAAAAAAAGGATATCTCATAAGTTCTTTATTATTATCATTATAATGACGGTGATATTTAACGATTTATTTTCATTTCTTAATACTACCTACCTTTTTTGTTTGCATGTGCTTCACATGCCCCTAAACTGCTCAAGCAAAAAAAAAATAACAACACTAAAGTATTGAACTTCTAAGCCCTTCACTACTGAAACCTCATTAAAAACCCTATCTACTTAGTATTCTCTTTTCTCATGTTCTTGGTCTTTAATAGATTACAGTTGGTTTATGTGATAAATGAGTATACATTAATGGAATAAGAAATATACAAGCGCACCTTTGCAACCTGAAAGAAGGGGCCAGGCACCACAAGGATGTCATGCTGGTGCATCTGTCAGAAGAGCTGGGTGTGTGTCCTGCCTGTCCCTGAAGGCTTCCTGGCTTGGGCTTAGTGTAATTTCTTGAGTCTGTTTCCTTATAAATGAAATGGTTATATACAATCTATTTTTGTAAGAAGAAAATTGCAATGACTTAGTAAGACTCAAATGTAACAGTTTTTAACAAGTAAAAAGAAAAAAAATCTACCAGTGAATTTTATTTTAGTTACCAGGATCTCTTTGCATTTGTATTCCTCTGTACCTGTAAACCCCTAAACAGTATACAAGTGGATGATTCCAATAGTGATTAATGTAGGTCTTTAGAGAGAGCATATTTTGTAGACACTGCCCTCAAATCATAGCACTGAAATAGCTCAAAGATATATATCCTATTGGTTCTGTTTCTCTGGAGAACCCTAATACATAAACAATATATGTACATATGTGAAAGTATGTTTAATGTAGAAATTCAATATTAAGTCACCTTTTGTTCTAATATTATCTGTTATACATCTTAGATAAATCACATAATATTACTTTACCCTAATAATGATGTTTACTGATTTAGAAATTATTGTTGGATTTAGCTTCCATTAAAATCACATTTATCATTTCCATGCAATGACATAAACAATTTCAGTCATTGCTAAGTACAATTCTCTTTCTGATGATATAATCATAATAGTTACTAATCATTAAAACCACCACTGGGTCTAAAATAAAACACAATGTTTAAATCATGAGAATTTGAATGTTCTGTTTTATAGAATTCATGCCATGCATATTTTCGAAGATGAACCATAACTAAAATTAGGAAATGATCTTTCATTTATCTTATTCACCTATTTATGTGAATATACTATTAAATGGCTTCTCATCTCAGTTGTGATTCCATTGTTATTCTCTATTTATCTGAATGACTTTTGCTTAGGTGACTAAAGAATACTAGAAACTTGATCTTCCATTATAGGCTTCCATTCACAAACCAAGTTCCTAAAATTTATAGATAATATTAAAAATATGGGAATACAAAGAATGTAACTAGAAAATATGAGGATCCTAGGAAGATAAAAATCAGACACGATCTTACTGAAAAATGTGACACTCAAATTCCATTTAGGATGTTTGCTGCAGAAGTGGGATGTGGCCAGAAGGGTAATCTACTTCCAGACACAGAGACTCTGGGTCCCCTGAGACAACAGGAACATCAACCTCCAGAGAGGGGCCTCATAACCTATATCGGGGTCTAGAGCAGCAATACTCCAGGATACGGCAATGTCTAAGATGGACGGGGAGCACCGACAATGTAAACTCTTTCATGACACAGCCAAGCCCTCCATTCTTAACAAAACATCAACTAAAATGCAAATGGTAGAAATGTTGGCTTTTCCTATTCATATTAAAAATATGTAAAGCAGAAGTTCACAGACTAAAAAAAATTGTTAATGGCCATATACTTTTGGAAATTAAAGAAAAAGAACATGCATATGTGTAAGAAATATTACTATGTTAAATAAATGTAAGTATTATAAGCTGAGGATAATGCAATTTATTACATTAATAAAACTTGAATAGATACATGAAAAAATCAGAGATCTATATTTTATATATTTATTATATGTATATAAATTATATATAAATATGTATATATGTATTTAGTAACGATTGGAATGGACAAAGATACATAGCAAATCACTAAACTGTTACTAAGCTTGAAAGATAATGCCAACAGTTTTTCCCAAGATGTAGCACGTAGAAGGCTTGAGGTGGAGAGATTACAAGAAAATTTACCATGTTAGATATTAACAATATAGTTACAGGATCTATATGGCAAGTATCTCAGAGGAACAGAAAAGAGAGCATTCACAGAGGTAATATTTTAAATGAATTAATAAAATAAAATAAATTGATGAGACTTTTCTAGAATTGAAGATAAACAGAAAGAGATTAAATACAAAGTGAGCTAAGCAGTTTTTTTTTAAATTAATAAAAGTATAAATATTGTAGATTTTTTGATGATGGCCATTCTGACTGGTGTGAAGTGATACCTCATTGTAGTTTTGATTTGCATTATTCTAAAGATTAGTGACGTTCAGCGTCCTTTCATGTATTTGTTGGCAGTCTGTATATCTTTGGAGAAATGTCTATTTAGGTCTTTTGCCCATTTTTGGATTAGGTTGTTTGTTTTTTTGATATTGAGCCGCATGAGCTGCTTATAAATTTTGGAGATTAATCCTTTGTCAGTTGCTTCATTTGCAAATATTGTCTCCCATTCTGAGGGTTGTCTTTTTGTCTTGTTTATATTTTTCTTTGCTGTACAAAAGTTTTTAAGTTTCATTAGGTCCCATTTGTTTATTTTTGTTTTTATTTCCATTTCTCTAGGAGGTGGGTCAAAAAGGATCTTGCTGTGATTTATGTCATAGAGTGTTCTGCCTATGTTTTCCTCTAAGAGTTTGATAATGTCTGGCCTTACATTTAGGTCTTTAATCCATCTGGAGTTTATTTTTGTGTATGGTGTTAGGGAGTGTTCTAATTTCATTCTTTTACAAAAATCTACAAACAATAAATGCTGGAGAGGGTGTGGAGAAAAGGGGACTCTATTGCACTGTCGGTGGGAATGTAAATTGATACAGCCACTATGGAGAACAGTATGGATGTTCCTTAAAAAACTAAAAATAGAACTACCATACGACCCAGGAATCCCAATACTGGGCATATACCCTGAGAAAACCATAATTCAAAAGGAGTCACATACCACAATGTTCATTGCAGCTCTATTTATAATAGCCAGGACACAGAAGCAACCTAAGTGTTCATCAACAGATGAATGGATAAAGAAGATGTGGCACATATATACAATGGAATATTAACTCAGCCATAAAAAGAAATGATATCGAGTTATCTGTAGTGAGGTGGATGGACCTAGAGTCTGTCATACAAAGTGAAGTAAGTCAGAAAGAGAAAAACAAATACTGTATCCTAACACAGATATATGGAATCTAAGAAAAGAAAATTGTTCTGAAGAACCTAGGGGCAGGACAGGAATAAAGACTCAGACATAGATAATGGACTTGAGGACATGGGGAGGGGAAAGGATAAGCTGGGATGAAGTGAGAGAGTGGCATGGACATATATACACTACCAGATGTAAAAAAGATAGCTAGGGGGAAGCAGCCACATAGCACAGGGAGATCAGCTCGGTGCTTTGTGACCACCTAAAGGGGTGGGATAGGGAGGGAGGGAGTGACACGCAAGAGGGAGGAGATATGGGGGTATATACATATATGTATGTATATATATGTATGTATGTACATATATGTATATGTATATATGTATATACATATATGTATAGCTCATTCACTTTGTTATAAAGCAGAAATTAACACACCATTGTAAAGCAATTATACTCCAATAAAGATGTTTAAAAAAAGTATATAAAAAAAGTATAAACATAAAAAACCTTGCAAAAATTGAAATAGAAATTGTTAACTTTTAAAAAGATAAAGTTATAGGAAAAAAATTCCCAAACCCTAAGCAGAGAGGAGAAATAGAGATATAAATAAGAATCAGAATTATATCAGAGGTCTCATTTGAACACAGAATGAAACAAAGATCAACACAGTAAATATCTTCAAAGTTATGTTTTAAAAAAAGCAAACAAAAAACATTACACTTACAACACTTTTTTTGACCAGACTAACATTCAAGTGTGAAGATAAAAATGACAGGTTAAGACTCAAAAAGTTTATAAATTCCAAACATTTCCTGAAATAATACATTCCAGCAAAAAAAAAAATATTTCTAAGTGAAATGGAAAATGGAGTAGCAGAATATATATAAACTTAGTAAAATTACAATTCTAAATTTAAATTTTGTTAGAAATATAATAATAAGAAAACGATTTTTTAAATGATGATGATGATCTCCCATGATCTCTCATCATGGGAGATGAACTTTTGCAGAAGATACAAGAGGAAGTTCTTAAAGCCATCTAAGTTATTGTGTTATTTGGTTGTAAAATATATATATATTAACTCTAATTATTTTTAGGAAACTTAAAACTTTTAGGTAGTTACTAGAATTATATAAATCAAATGCATACCTTTTAAAATATTAGATGAAAAATAGAACAAAGACAATATGATCAATGTCACAAATGATAGGAAAGGGAAAAAACATCAATAAAACAAGACAGAGAAAAAACACTAACTATAATAGCATGCATGTGTCAAATATATATTCATAAACACAATGTCTCTAAAGGCATGCTTAACAGTTTCAATGATGATAATAATGAAGGATGAAGTTCACTCTTGGTTTAGTGTGCTAGTCATTTGCCTTCCAAATTATTAAAAGAGCACTATGTCCATCAAATATTGATTATCTGGTCACAAAAATGGTGGCCCTAAGAGACTCTTTGTAAACTGTCATACAGCTTCCAAGCCTGCCTCTTTCTAATCACCCCCTTAGAGATCCTGGTGTTCTTTCAGATGCTCTAATTTTAATCTCGTGGACATAAAGCACTTTCTTTTCAGATAATATATCAACCTTAGCAGTAGACATTGGTTGAATTAGTACTAGGAACACTCTAGGAATATGATTACATATATGTTTTTTGTTTCTTCCAGAGATTGTGCAGTTATGTCACGGATAAGTTCATCATGCATATTTTGTTTATTTTTTTAAGATGCAAAATGTAAAGAGAGCCTATTGTCTTTTTTACCCTTTTGAGTTTTTAGTTACTTTTGGAATCAAAACGAGCAATGTGTTGAAAAGAGACAGGGAGGGAATATCAAGGGAATATATCCTGGTAATTACTAACCTCTCAAATCCTCCGTCATAATAATGGTCTGAGTGCCAAAGACAGAGACTTTTGCCTCTGCAGTTATAGCTATCTCTTTTCTTTCATTTAAAAAAAAAATTGCATATAACTTATTTTATTACTTTTCTTTTTTGAGTAAGTGGCTCTGATATTATTGGCTAGTAAGTCCTGAAAAAATATGTTTCCTTCTCTAAAACACTATCCAAATATCTGCCTGCACACTTTGGGCTGCCAGAGCTAGCAGAGGTCTGGGGATGCTTCAGTGTAAAACCCTTTAGGTCAATTTCATAGACTGACTTCTACATGTCACTCATCATGGTGTTTGACAAATTTTCTTTACATGTGAGTCTCCGTGTTAATAGTAGCTTCTATGAGGAACAAGATATGTTTGTGGTTTTTTTATTATTTTCTTCTTATTTTATTTTATTTATTTAACTTTTTATTTTGTATTGGAGTATAGTTGATTACCAATGTGTTAGTTTTAGGTGTACAGCAAAGTGATTCAGTTATACATATGCATGTATCTATTCTTTTTTTTTTTTTTTTTTTACTAAAGGTGTCAGCAGGGCTGTATCCCTTTCTGGTAGCTCTGGGGAAGAATACGTTTCCTTGCCTTTTTCATAAACCTTGCCTTCCCTGGCTCTTAGCCTCATTCTCTCATCTTCAAAGGCACCAATGTTGCATCTCTCTGTGCCTTTATTCAGTAGTCAGGACTTCCTCTGACCACAGCCGGGAAATGTTCTCTCTGATTTTTTTTTTAATTAATTAATTAATTAATTTTTTTATTTTGGGCTGTGTTGGGTCTTCATTTCTGTGTGAGGGCTTTCTCTGTTTGTGGCAAGTGGGGGCCGCTCTTCATCACAGTGTGAGGGCCTCTCACTATCGCAGCCTCTCTTGTTGCGGAGCACAGGCTCCAGACGCGCAGGCTCAGTAGTTGTGGCTCACGGGCTTAGTTGCTCCGCGGTATGTGGGATCCTCCCAGACCAGGGCTCGAACCTGTGTCCCCTGCATTAGCAGGCAGATTCTCAACCATTGCGCCACCAGGGAAACCCCATGTATCTATTATTTTTCAAATTATTTTCCCATTTAGGTTGTTACATAATATTGAACGGAGTTTCCTATGCTATACAGTAGGTCCTTGTGGGTTATCCATTTTAAATATAGCAGTGTGTACATGTCAGTATGCTTTAATATTTTTTTGCCGCCATCCTGGGATGTAACAGGCATTTAACATATGGAAGATACTCATACAACATCATCAAATTCATTAATTCAAATGCACTTCTCTCAAAGGCTTATTTTATCTTTTCTTGATTGGAATGTCTGTACTGTTCACCAAAGAATTCTGGGTGGGAAAGGCCCTCTAATCCCATTTCAGAGGTAAGTAGACTAAAACCCACAGGTAAGTATAGGTTAGTTTCTTGTGGCTGCAAATTACCACAAACTTGGGGGCTTAAAATATCAGAAATTTATTCTTTTATGGTTCTAGAGCCCAGAAGTTTGAAATCAGGATACCTGGGCTGGAATCAAGGTGTTGAGAGAGCCACTCTCCCAGAGGCTCAAGATGAGTATCGCTTCTTGTTTCTTCAGCTTTGATGGCTGCTGGCTATCTTTTAGCTAATGGCCAGG
Organism: Leucopleurus acutus; assembly: GCF_964270905.1. Classification (NCBI taxonomy): domain Eukaryota; kingdom Metazoa; phylum Chordata; class Mammalia; order Artiodactyla; family Delphinidae; genus Leucopleurus; species Leucopleurus acutus. The sequence continues at coordinate 7,999,650 of NC_139143.1, forward strand.
TCACTCCAATTCATGCCTTCTTGGTCACACGCTTTCTTTTCTAGTTTCAACATGTTCCCAAAATCCTTCTGAGCCCTTATCATAAACGCCTTTATTGTTCATATTTCTACCAACAGTCCATGGAAGGCAATCTAGGATTTTTCTATCATGCACCTCCAAATTTTCCAGCTCGTACCCATTACCTAATTCCAAAGCCACTTTCACATTTTTAGGTATTTGTTATAGCAGCATCCCATTTCCTAGTACCATATTTCTTTGCAAAAATATGTTTTACAAAGAATGGTGCATTACCTCAGGAAATGTCTTTGCTGCAAAACTACATTTCTTCTGTAAGAAAAAGGGACAGAATTAAAGTGAATTTTCCTTACCCTGTATGTTGTTCTAAATTTTTAAGATTATTACTTCCTGGAAGTTACATTGGGAAAAAAAACTATAATTGAGGACATGGACTAAAAAATGTTGCATATTTGTAAATAATATATGAATATTTCAATTTTTTAAAAAAACTTAAATTTTACCAGGATGTATTTTCTCATGAGTTAAACGGAGAGTTACCATTTCTATCTATGAGAGGCTGACTTTGTTGGGCTTAGATGTGAGTATAGAGGGAAAATATATACATTGAGTGATTAGTAAAAACAAATTTAAGACATAAAGAAGAATTATGTTGAGTTTATTACCTCAATGTGTCTATTTTGTTTTCATTTTCAACTATTAATTTAAGCCACATATGGTAAAAAGGCATATTTGAAGTATGAAAGAAATTCACATTTCCACCAAGGACCACTTGAGGAAATTGGACAAAAGACTGATGTTAGTTGGTTAGTTGCTTTAAGAAGAGAAGCAGTAGAAAAGGGCTGATGGGAGTAAGCTATTTTCAGTAACAAGTCCCACCACATCTTTGTCTTTAATATAAATGTACTCTTACATATTTAATATTCATTCCTATTCAAATAAAAGCTAAGTTTGATATTGTGGCAGTTCCTATGTATAAGAAAGTTGTATATATAGGAAACATCCCAAACAAATTGATAAAGAAAGCACTTTCAGAATGGGGGTATGAGTAGCTTTGTAGACCCCCTTCCCAGAGAAACAACCATAACATGCAAATTATTGTAAAAACGACCATTTGAAGTCTCTGGAAATTGTTTTCAGGGCATAATGCAAGTGTAGAAACATTTACTCAAGAAAATCTATTAAATATCCATAAGAACAGTGAGAGTCAGTGACACTGAAACCAAACCAGCTCCTTCCACCACCTCTCCCACTCAGCTCTGTGTGTCAGAAGCTCTACTACAGGTGAATATAACCAAGAGAAGAGGGGACCCCTCTTACCTAACCTTCTAGTTTAAGGCTATTCCAGGAGGAGCAGGCTACCAGCATTTCTCATCTACCCCAACTCCATGTGGCAAAAATGCTGTTTTAGGCAAGAGGAGGCAAGAGGTCTAGGGACAGTTCTTCCATCCAGCACTCACTTGTAGTGTGGAGGCTCTGCCCAGACACTGAAGACTGAGAATACTGAGCACCAACCATCCTTACCCAGATGACCTTTACATCAGATGTTCCACACTGGAAGAGAAATGGCAAAAAGCCCGGAGACTACAAAACTGCCCAGATCTCTGTTCATAAAGCAGGAGTGACACTCTGAGAGAAGCAGATTGCTGTCCTCACACCCATTTCCAAAACCGTGGCACAGAGGTCCTGCCAGGACCAGAGACAGTTTTTAAAAACAGAGACTTCTGTAGCTCTATAGCAAGTAGCTGAAAATTAGTGGAGCCTAACAGCTGTGTGTGAAACCACAGGAAGAAGGAAGATTAACAGAGAGGTCAGGGACAGAGATAGTCAAAGAGAATCCTGTTAAAAACACCATCATCCCTGGGATTCAGGGTAATTGATGCATGCCCAAGGCTGCACTCTTTGGAAATCAACATTAGAGACTTCAAGTCTGCATGGGAAATAGACTTCACTGGAAGGGTCTAGATAAGTTAATAAGCAGATAAACAAGAAAACAAGCAAAAAACAAGTAGTCATGGGGCAGGAGGGATCAGAACACAGTACTGCTTCAAGACATTAGCTGATGTGTCTTGTTTTCAACAACAACAACAAATGTGAGACATGCAAAGGAACAGGGAAAGAAACAGAAAATGGGATTCATTTACAGGAAGAAAAGCAGGCAATAGAAATTGCCTGTAAGGGGCTTCCCTGGTGGCGCAGTGGTTGAGAGTCCGCCTGCCGATGCAGGGGACGCGGTTTCATGCCCTGGTCCGGGAAGATTCCACATGCCATGAAGCGGCTGGGCCCGTGAACCATGGCCGCTGAGCCTGCGCGTCTGGAGCCTGTGCTCCGCAACGGAAGAGGCCACAACAGTGAGAGGCCCGCGTACCGCAAAAAAGAAAAAGAAATTGCCTGTAAGAAGGCTCAGATTTCAGAGTTAGCAACTATCCAAATATATTCAAAAAATATAAAGTCAAAAAGAAGGGAAAGCAAGATATGATAATCATATCTCACTGAATAGAGAATATGAAGATAAAAAGATTAAGTGTATCTCCAAATGGAAATTGGGGAAATGAAAAGTGTAGTAACTGAAATGAAAATTTCACTAGAGAGGCTCAAATATAGACTTAACCTGCAGAGAAAGAATCAGTGACCTTGAAAATAGATTGACAATAATTACTCAATCTGAGGAATGAACAGGAATCAGAAAAAAGGAAAGAATCAGAGAGAAGTGGTACACCATAAAATGTATAAATTCACACGTAATGTGAGAACCTGAAGGAGAGAGACAAAAAGGCACAGAAAAATGTGAAAATACATGATTGCTTAAACTTCTCCTATTTGATGAAAAAATTAATTTACTCATTCAAGAAACTTGATGAACTCAAGAGATGATAAATTAAAAGATGCACATTCTGACACCTCATAGTCAAAATACTGAAAGCCAGAAACAAAAGGAAAATCTTTAAAGGACCAAGAGCACAATGACTCATCATATGTGAGGAAACTCCAAGAAAGTTAACAGTTAACTTTTTATAATACAGTGGAGGTAAGAAGGCAGTAAGATGGCATATTCAAAGTACTGACAGAAAAAACAAACAAACAATTCTTAACTGAAAATCTAATATTTAGCAAAAATTCTTTCAAAAATGAAAGTGAAATAAAAACATTCACATATCAACAAAAACTGAGAGAAAGTGTTGCTGGTAAACCTACATTACAATAAAATGTTCAAGGAAATTCTTCAAGCTGAAAGTTTGTGAAACCAGAGAGTAATTCTAAGATACATTAAAACAAAAAGAACCAAGAAATTAATTATGCAAGTATTGACAAAAGACAGTATGATTGCATATTTCTTTCTCTTCCTAACTTAATACCTATTGCAAAAAAACCCAGTATGTGTACAATTGTTAGTGATATAAAATATAAATTTGCAATGTATTTGACAATAATAGACAAAAGAGGTAGGTAGGAATAAGCTGTATTGGAGTAGTCAAATAACACCAGATGGTAACTTGGATCAACAGGAAGAAATGGAAAAAACAAAACAAAACAGAACAGAAAAGATAGCTAAGAAATGGTAAATATAACATTCTATAAATATATACTAATATATATTAATATATATGTCATGTAATATATATATACTCCTATCTTCTTTCAAGTTCTTTAAGTGAATTAAAATCCTATAAAGTAACATTTATATCTATATATGTTAGGGAATATAACATATATAGATTTATATGTATAACAATAGTAGCATGTAAAAGAAAGAGGGGGTAAAGCTATATAACCAAAACCTTTCTATAGTTCACTGGAATTAAATTACTGTAAATCTCAAGTGGATTTTGATATGATTTATATTGTGAGCTGTAGGATAATCATTAAAAAAACACTCAAAGTATATAGATAAAAATCATTAAAGGAATGAAAATGTTACACTAGAAAGTATCTACTTAGTGCAAAAGAAAGCAGTAAAAGATTCACAGAGGAATAAAAAAAAATGTAAGATATAGAAAACAAAACATAATGTGGCTGACATGAATTCAACTATACCAATAAACATACTAAATGTAACTTCACTGGACAATTCAAATTTATCTAAAGATCTAATGCAATATCTGTCAAAATACCAGCTACTTCTTTTCCAGAAATTGATAAACTGATTTTAAAATTCATATGGAAATAGAAAGTCACACTATGAATAGCCTAAACAATCACAGCAAAGAACAAATGTAGGAGGATTTACACTGACCAATTTAAAAACTTTCAAAGCAATAGCAATCAATATAGTATGATAATAGCAAGAAAATAGAAAAACAGATCAATGGAATAGCATTGAGAGTCCAGATATAAACTTTTATATTTATAGTTAATTAATTTTTGACAAGGGTACCAAGACAGTTGTATGGGGAAAAATAGTTTTGTCAACAATTGGTGCTGGAACAACTAGATTTCCACAGGCAAAAGAAAGAAGTTGGACCCCCTTCCTCACCATAAATAAACATTAACTCAAAAGGAATTGTATATCTAAGTTTATAAACTAAAATTATAAATCTCTTAGAAGAAAACATAAGATTAAATCTTGTGAATTTGATTTAGGCAAAAATCTTCTTAGATAGGACACGAAAAGCACAATCGATTGAAAAAAAAACGGACTTAATCATATTTTATCACTTTTGAGCTTAAAGAATACCTCAAGAAAGGGCAAAGGTCGGAAGGAGACCTTCAAGATGGCGGAGGAGTGAGAAGTGGAGATGGCCTTCCTCCCCACACATACATCAGAAATACATCTACATGTGGAACAACTCCTACAAACACCTACTGAATACTGGCAGAAGAACTCAGACATCTCAGAAGGCAAGAAACTCCCCACGTACCTGGGTAGAGCAAAAGAAAAAAGGAAAAACAGAGACAAAGAATAGGGACGGGACCTGCACCAGCGAGAGGGAGCTGTGAAAGAGGAAAGGTTTCCACACACTGGAAGCCCCTTCGCGGGCGGAGACTGCGGGTGGCGGAGAAGGGAGCTTCAGAGCCACGGAGGAGAGCACAGCAACAGGGGTGCGGAGTGCAAAGCGGAGAAATTCCCGCACAGAGGATCAGGGCCAACTGGCACTCACCAGCCCGAGAGGCTTGTCTGCTCACCCGCCGGGGCGGGCGGGGCTGGGAGCTGAGGCTCTGGCTTCGGTCGGAGCGCCAGGAGAGGACTGGGATTGGTGGCGCGAACACAGCCTGCAGTGGTTAGTGCTCCACGGCTAGCCGGGAAGGAGGCCGGGGAAAACTCTGGACCTGCAGAAGAGGCAAGAGACCATGGTTCCGGGGTGCGGGAGGAGAAGGGATTAAGAGCACTGACTAAACAAGGGCTTCACAGGAGAATTCTAACAAACATTTAGAGAAGAGCTAACACCCATCCTTCTCAAACTCTTCTACAATACAGCAGAGGGAGGAACACTCCCAAACTCATTCTATGAGGCCACCATCACAATGATACCAAAACCAGACAAGGATGTCACAAAGAAAGAAAAGTACAGGCCAATATTACTGATGAACATAGATGCAAAAATCCTCAACAAAATACTAGCAAACAGAATCCAACAGTACATTAAAAGGATCATACACCATGATCAAGTGGGATTTATTCCAGGAATGCAAGGATTCTTCAATATACGCAAATCAATCAATGTGATACACCATATTAACAAATTGAGGGAGAAAAACCATATGATCATGTCAATAGATGCAGAAAGAGCTTTTGACAAAGTTCAACAGCATGTATGATAAAAATCCTTCAGAAAGTCGGCATAGAGGGAACTTACCTCAACATAATAAAGGCCATATATGACAAACACACAGCCAACATCATGCTCAATGGTGAAAAACTGAAACCATTTCCTCTAAGATCAGGAAAAAGACAAAGTTGCCCATTCTCACCACTATTATTCAACCTAGTTTTGGAAGTTTTAGCCACAGCAATCAGAGAAGAAAAAGAAATAAAAGGAATCCAAATCAGAAAAGAGGAAGTAAACTGTCACTGTTTGCAGATGACATGATACTATACATAGAGAATCATAAACATGCTACCAGAAAATGACTAGAGCTAACCAATGAATGTGGCAACATAGCAGGATAAAAAATTAACGCACAGAAATCTCTTCAATTCCTATACACTAATGATGAACAATCTGAAAGATAAATTAAGGAAACACTCCCATTTACCACTACAACAAGAAGAATAAAATTCCTAGGAATAAACCTACCTAAGGAGACAAAAACCTGTATGCAGAAAACTATAAGACACTGATTAAAGAAATTAAAGATGATACAAACAGATGGAGAGATATACCATGTTCTTGGATTGGAAGAATCAACATTGTGAAAATGACTATACTACCCAAAGCAATCTAGTTTCAATGCAATTCCTATCAAACTACCAAATAGCATTTTTCGCAGAACTAGAATGAAAAATTTCACAATTTGTATGGAAACACAAAGGACCCTGAATAGCCAAAGCAATCTTGAGAAAGAAAAACGGAGCTGGAGGAATCAGGCTCCCTGACTTCAGACTATACTACAAAGCTACAGTAATCAAGACAGTATGGTACTGGCACAAAAACAGAAATAAAGATCAATGGAACAGGATAGACAGCCCAGAGAAAAACCCACGAACATATGGTCACCTTATTTTTGATAAAGGAGGAAAGAATATACAATGGAGAAAAGACAGCCTCTTCAATAAGTGGTCCTGGTAAAACTGGACAGCGACGTGTAAAAGAATGAAATTAGAACACTCCCTAACACCATACACAAAAATAAACTCCAAATGGATTAAAGACCTAAATGTAAGGCCAGACACTGTCAAACTCTTAGAGGAAAACAGAGGCAGAACACTCTATGACATATATCACAGCAAGATCCTTTTTGACCCACCTCTTAAAGAAATGGCAAGAAAAACAAAATAAACAAATAGGGACTAATGAAACTTAAAAGATTTTGCACAGCAAAGGAAAACATAAAAAAGACGAAAAGACAACTTTCAGAATGGGAGAAAATATTTGCAAATGAAGCAGCTAACAAAGAATTAATCTCCAAAATATACAAGCAGCTCATACAGCTCAATATCAAAAAAACAAACAACCCAATCCAAAAATGGGCAGAAGACCTAAATAGACACTTATCCATAGAAGATATACAGATTGCCATCGAACAGATGAACGGATGCTCAACATCACTAATCATTAGAGAAATGCAAATCAAAACTACAATGAGGTATCACCTCACACCAGTCAGAATGGGCATCATCAAAAAATCTACAAACAGTAAATGCTGGCGAGGGTGTAGAGAAAAGGGATCCCTCTTGCACTGTCTTTGGGAATGTAAATTGATACAGCCACTATGGAGAACAGTATGGACGTTCCTTAAAAAACTAAAAATAGAACCACCATACAACCCAGCAATCCCACTACAGGGCATATCCCCAGAAAACCATAATTTAAAAAGAGTCATGTACCACAATGTACATTGCAGCTCTATTTACAATAGACAGGACATGGAAGCAACCTAAGTGTCCACTGACAAATGAATGGATAAAGAAGATGTGGCACATATACACAATGGAATATTACTCAGCCATGAAATGTAATGAAATTGAATTATTTATAGTGAGGTGGATGGACCTAGAGTCTGTCATACAGAGTGAAGTAAGTCAGAAAGAGAAAAACAAATACTGTATGCTAACACATATATATGGAGTCTAAAAAGAAAAAGTTTATGAAGAACCTAGGGCCAGGACAGGAATAAAGACGCAGTAGAGAATGGACCTGAGGACACAGGGAGGAGGAAGGGCACGCTGGGACGAAGTGAGAGAGTGGCATGGACATATATATACAACCAAATGTAAAATAGATAGCTAGTGGGAAGCAGCCGCATAGCACAAGGGAGATCAGCTCGGTGCTTTGTGACCACGTAGAGTGGTGGGATAGGGAGGGTGGGAAGGAGATGCAAGAGGGAGGAGATATGGGGATAAATATATATGTATAGCTGATTCACTTTGTTATAAAGCAGAAACTAACACACCATTTTAAAATAATTATACTCCAATAATGTTGTTTTAAAAAAAAAGGGCAAAAGTTACCCATAAAATGGAAGAGTGTATCTGAAAATCATCTGACTAGGGAACTATGTTCAGAAAAAATAAAGAACTCCTAACAATTCAACAAAAAGACAACTCAACTTAAATGAGCAAAGAATATGAATAGACATTTCTGTAAAGCTATTATACAAATGGCCAAAAGTATGCTTGACATTAGTCAATGTCAAAGTGCAAATCAAAACCATAATTAAATACCATTCCACCACCTCCCCACTAGAATGGCTATAATCAAAAGCATAAAATAACCAGCGTTTGTGAGGATGTGGAGAAATTTGAACTCCCATACATTGCTGGTGGAGAAGTAAAATGGCGGAGTCTCTTGTGGAAAATAGTTGGGACTGCCTCCGACAGTCAAACTTTAAGTTCCCATATACCCCAGCAATTCCACTCCAAGGTAAATATCCAAGATAGACAAAAACATGGAAGGTAAACGAAAGCAAACATAAACTCAAAAAATTGTACATAAGTGTTCTTATCAATATTATTCATAACACTCAAAATTGGAAACAATTCAAATATCCATTAACTGATGCATGGATAAATAAAAAGTGGTATGCCCATACAATAGAATATTATGCAGAGATAAAAATTAATGAAGTATGGGACATAGATAAACCTTGAAAATATTAAGCTTAGGTGAAAAATAAAGTCACAGAATTTCAAATGTTGTAGGATTCCATGTACATTAAAAGTCCAAGGGCTTCCCTGGTGGCGCAGTGGTTGAGAGTCTGCCTGCCGATGCAGGGGACACGGGTTTGTGCCCCAGTCCGGGAAGATCCCACATGCCGCGGAGCGGCTGGGCCCGTGAGCCATGGCCGCTGAGCCTGCGCGTCCGGAGCCTGTGCTCCGCAACGGGAGAGGCCACAACAGTGAGAGGCCCGTGTACCGCCAACAAACAAACAAACAAAAAAGTCCAAATTAGGCAAATCTGTAAAGAAAGTAGATTAGTGGTTGCCTAAAGCACTGATGGTGGGGAGGACAGGGAATGTCTGATGATTATGAGCTTCCTTTTGGGGATGATGTTTGTATACTCTGTGAATATACTAAACATTTTCCTATTATACACTTGAATTGTATGTTGTATTATATATATCTAATAAAACTTCTAAAAATAGTTAGAAAACCAAATTTGTTAAGGAAAAATACCAAATTTTTTTCACCAGTGTGAAGGTTCTTAGAAAAATATATTTTTAATTCACTGTCATAATAGAGCAAATAGATTACAAACATATACATCACAGTTCTGTCAGATATTTTTCAGACTGCTGTACTTCAAGGCATTGGATGTAATGTATACATTCCCTTACAAAAATGAGGTTACCTAGATTCATTTTTTTCTTCATTCATAGTCAATAATGTTTGAGATCTTCAAAAGTTTCTTTCTACACAACATGTAAAAACCCATGACTTAAAATGTGTAATTTTTGTTGGTAAATGGGACATTTAGAGATAGAAGATTACCAAATTGGTACTATTATCTAACACAGCCTCAGAGAAAGAAGAGATTATATAAGCAAAATTATTTTTCCACCCATTGGATTTTGACTGTAATAAAGAGAAAAATCCTCTGTTTGCTTATGCCAAAATGAGTATTTCACTGGGCTTGGATTTAGTAGAAAGGAGATTGAGCTGAGGCACCCTGCTGGGCATCCCATGAGTAACTAGCAGTAATTTAACCCTTCAGCTATTGATTAGTAGGAAGGATGACTGAAATATTCACATAAGAAAGTATATGGGTTTTTTCTCTGGCTTTCTCTAGGAGAGCAAATATTTTCTTACTTACTAGTTAATGCATAAACATTCCAAAAAGCATTACATAATGAAATGAAAATTTTTGCAGGAAAAAAACCCTGACTTATGAAGTAGTTACTCGTGTATTTAACTTTCAGAATGCAGTCGTTGGCATGCTTCTAACGCTTATCATTTGGGTCACATATGCTGTTCCCACATGAATAGACCTAACTATGATTGTGCCAACTCTAGCATCACAATTCTCTTTTATACAGTTTTCCTTGGCTTTTGTAGATTTGCTTAAGGCTTTCTACATGGAAGGGATAAATTTTTCAAAAGAGAGGACCTGCCAGAGCATTTTGTACATTGCCAATGACAGCTGCAGGCTTCTGATTTCTAAAGTACCACATTTTAACTCTGTCATAGGAGTGACATGAAACTACTGCACTGAAAAGGAGAATTGGTAAATATAATTTAAAAATATGATATATTTGTAAACAAAACAATTTGCTCAAGCATTGTAAACAGCCAATGCCATTTCATTGGTAAAGAGGTAATTATACGTATATCAATGGCAAAAGGAATGAGAGTATTAATACAAATTGTATTTTAATATCTTGTTTCCCATCCTAATCACTTAAAGAAACTTAGAAATAGAAGAATTGCTTTCATTTTTAAAAACTATTACAATTTATATATGGGCTAACAGTTTAATATACAGAGTTGAGAATCAATTAATGTTTCATAACTGAATTACCAGACTCATGAAGTTCTTCTCAGTGAATACATATACACTTGAGAATTAGTGCTTAAAGGCAAAAAATTATGTAGTTGTTTAAAGTATCACTCTCTAACTATAATAAACTGAACATATTTAATTTGATAATATGTTCTTTCCAAATACAATATTATTATTCAGACTTTTTTTCTTAAAGAAAAAATAGTGAACTCTCTTTAGAATGATGTGCCTACTGATAAAATGAAGTCCATATGTAAAGCAATTGTCCAAGGGATAATGGCAAAACAATTTGAAGAAAAGATGCCTGCATTACTCCAATTCTCTCTTTTTCTATATTTGTCTCTCCATATGTATATGTATATGCATATATATCTGTGTGTATAAACCTTTATATATTTACACATAATGATCATAAATATAATATGCATATGACAGAATTCAAGATATTATAAATATGTATGCACATGGTATTCTATATAATAGAAATTACATAAAATATACTCAAATGTATTATTTTATTAAATATTTTACTTTATGAATATTTATCAGTTATTAGAGTGTGCCTTCTCTATTTTGTTTCTTCTATATAGATCAGGTATACAGATGGCTTTCAAGGGAGACATTAAAGACCTGAGTATCATATACAAATAATCCTTGTATATATATATGCACACTTTTTCTAAGTAAAGTTCTATAAATTTCACCAGATTCTTAAAGGTTACACAAAATATATTGAATCATTAGACATAGACTTAGTCTATGGGACTTGGTGAAAATATTACTGGATTTTTGTTTAACAGCATAGGTGTAACAAAGTGGTTGCAAAGGGAAATTTATATATAGTTTCCTGGATGCCAGTCTATGCAGGTGCTAAAAAGATGCCCGTTGGATATTTTTCATGTTATTTTGCTCTAGCACTATCTTTAGATTTGTTGAACATAACTACACATGAAGGCAGATTGTTTCACTATGTATTGGTACCTCCAGCCAAACTCAATAATAGTGACTGTATCTTACCCCCAACAGCAAGTAATCTCAAGACCCTGCTGTTAAAAATTTTATCAATATACTTACTATGTAAGGTGCAGGAACTTTAAGTCATGAGGGAAGGAGGGAGGGGCACAGCAAGAGTGAGGAAGAAGTAGAATCATCAAAAACCAAAAATGGCTGTAAGTCTGCATGTTAAAATGTTTTTGACAATGATTATTATACTACCTGGTTTTCATCAAAAACACATAAAATAATTAAATAATGCTATAGAATAATGCTGATTAACTATCAGTCATATGTAATATGTATGTATATCTATCTAACATTATTTATATGTATTATATACTATAAATAAATCTATTCATCACCTTAACTTATGAGGTAGGTACTATTATCATTTTTACTTTACAGATGAAGAGAGTGGGGTTTAGAGAGGTTAGGTGATTTGTTCAAGGCCATACAGTGTTTCTGGCCTTTCACCTTAGACTGTATGACTAAAACATCTCCACTTGTAACATCTGTGTCATTACTGACTCTCAATATTAAACTATCTCAAATTAAAATACTGAACCAGAGTAACAATATGTATATACTCCATTGCTACTGCAACTCTGTAATTATGACAACCAATTGTTACAGCTATCTGTTCAAAAACTAATAAATATTTCAGCTCTAGAAGAATTAGAGTCAGGAAATGAAATCAGTCCCAGATTCTTTTCTTCTTCATTGAACAAACTTGCACAATGGTTTTGAATTTCACCAACACACACCATTCTGTTTCAGATAGAACTGAAAAGGAAATTAAGCACTCACTGACCTGATCTCCTTTCCTACATAAACACAGGTAAAACAAAATATATTTGTCATTTCTTAAGGTAGTAAAGATTTCCATCAGAATCTTATGTTTCAAAAACTACAGTTAATCTTTTTATGTAAATTTGAACACACAATATCGTTCTGTTCTTACTCTGGTGGAATGAAAGTCAATTTAATGACCATGAGCTCAACTGCGGGAACATTAAAGAACCTGTTTGACTGTAACCTTCAGTCATATGACTGGTGCTTTTTTTTGGTGACAGCATTGGAATTAAAACCTTCAGTTAGTTTTCTGAGTGTCCTCAAATAGATGACACGGAGCTCATCTATCTGGAGATGATAGCCAATTTCAATGGCTTACCCTGACATGGATATGCAGGTTCCTTGAACCAACACTGCTCTAGTTTTTCAGTGTCTCTGTTCTACACAATAATTGAACTTTGAAAAAAACAAGGAATCTATCCAAATATCTCGAACATATAAGGTTACTCCAAAAATACTGTTTTGGGAATGAAAAGTTTGGAAAATGAGATTTTATAGATTTATTAATAACAGATATGCTAAAATGGACTTCTAGATGTCATCTGTTTCCTGCAACATACCCATGCATGTACACACATGCTCCCCACTGCTCTTTTTATCCCCTGGGAGCCTATTCCATTTGAATTCTATCCTTGTGCTCCAATGTCTTTTGGTTTCTGTTAGGTTTCACCGGTGGGAAGATCCCACAGGAGATTGGAGGTGTGTGGACAGTGCAGTAGGGGTATTTGCTAAATTGTGTCCTTCCCTGTCAGGTCACCATGGGTTAGCTGCATCCCTTGATTGAATCATTCTCTTACTATCCTGGTTTCAGTACTGTTTTTTTTTTTTTTTCCTTTATCCTTCAGATTCTCTGCAGTTAATAGTTCTTGGAAGCTACCTATGAATGCATTTCCTTGCCTTCTAACCACTTTGAATAAGAAGAAGCCAATGATACAAGTTGAGATGTTTCAAAATTTGTATCATGTTGAATGAGTTTCAGTTATCAATAGACATAAATTTTCAGTTTATGCGTATTAAAATTTAATGGAATGATGAATAATTAAATATGCCAGGCATGGTAGCAGATGATGGGAAATGCAAATTATATATTATGTTTGTATTTTAAGAGCTCACAACCCTTAGACTCTCTTATTACACTGATATTATAAAATTATAGGACATTAAACACTGTGAAACATAAAGGATCTCAGAGATCATTTAGTCCAATACTGTCCTTTTCTGGATAAGAAAACTAATACCCAGCGAGTTAAATTCCAAGTGAATATTGGTGCTCTTTCCAGTATATAATGTAATATCTACTTTTTTCCCTAGACAATCTCAGTAATTCATGAACCTACAGATCTATATATTTTGTTTCCATTTTCATAATTGCATTGGAATATTCCTTAACAATTCACAAAAATGAAGCTATAATATCCATAAAAGGAACCAAATAAAATGTAGACTATTTCCTTACCCTTCACTATGTAGTCTTTCTCAGAAAAATATAATAATACAGTTGTAATAATACCACCATAAAGACTGATTGATTTTTCAGCAAAAGTATAATGTACATGTAGCAAATATAGATATGTATGTACCAAATATCAATATTTAAATTAAAAGTAATGAAATAAAGTGGGAAAATAATATGTGTAACACATGCATTAGGCAATGTCCTAAGGTATAAAATAATAAAGAATCCGTTAAATGAAACACAATAGCAGCCGGTTGAACAGCCTACTGAATTCACAATGACTTCCAGAACTTATAACAACTAGTGTTGAAGAGGATTTCTCAAAAGAAGATATCTTATATGCTGTTGAAGAGTGAGAGAAACAGACACACTTTGTTTATAGCATATTCATATTGCTTTTACTTAGGTTCCAGTAAATGTAAATATTTAAAGACTAGGTGGACACTGCTGCAGAGTTTTGTTTACATTCATAACAAAATTAGTAAGCCATGGCCAAGTAAGGTTTTATTGAAAAAAACAAATTTTATGCATTATCTAAAAACCTCAATATTGGATTCTATAATGTCAAGAAAAGAAAATTTGTAATATTCTTCAACAGTTTGAAACCCACAAAACTGTTTAATATGTGAAGAAAAGGTCTGCAATTTTAAATGTGAGCTTTCTCCAGTAAAGAAATTCCCACATTAAAACCCACTGACCTTCTAAATTTTATTATACTGTACTTTTAATGCTTCTTGATTTAGTTCAATCTAAATTCATGTTTTAAGGTCTCAAATAGAAAAAAAAAACCTATGTGATATCTTTAATTTTAAAAAAAGAATTTATGAGAGGAGGAGTTGTGATGAGAATAAAGAACTTCAAGTCAGGTATTAAAGCAACAAAAAGAGGAAAATCACACCAAATTGTCATTATTTGGATCACTATTTGTTTTTGCCTCATTGCTATAAAAAGACTATCTTTCAATTTCTGGTATTTCCAATCAAAAGAGTCACTTTTTTCCTTAAAAATGCTTATTATATAAAACTTAATGGTTCATAGTTCTAACTTTAGCTCAAATTTGGAAGAAATAGAAAATAAAGACCATTCTAGAAATACATAGTTCCAATACACAAGTCTTAAATATGCAGTCAAATGAAATTCAAAGAAATGTACACGTTATGTAACCACTAGCTAGAACAACTGAGAACTTTAGCAGCATCCCAGAAATCTCCCCACTGCCTCTTCTTAGTCATTACCTTCCAAAGGTAAGCACTACTTGACCTCTAATCAACACAGATTAATTTTAATCTGTTTTTGAATCTCATGTGAACAGCATTATGCTATCAATGCTATTTTACATCTGGCTTCTTTCCCTCAGCATTATTTATGTGAGAGGCTTCCATACCACTGCTTATAGCAACATCCTGTATATTTTCAATGCTTTACAATACTATATTGTATGAATACACAAAGATGCACTTATCTATCCTACAACTGATGGACATTTGGATTGCTTCCAGTTTGGGGAAACATGGATAATTTTGCTATGAAAATTGATGTACAGCTTTTGGTGAAAATTTTATGCATTTTTTGCTGGATCTATTACTACAAATGGAATTTATATATCTTAGGTTGAGAAATTCAGCTTTATTAGTGACTTTCAAGCAACTTTCCAAGTGGTTGTACTAAGTAGGACTCCTACCTATCAGCACCATTTCAGAGGTCAAGTTCTTTTAAATCTTCTTGAATACATTTTAAAATATATTTTTAAAATTTTAGCCATTACGGACTATCTCATTTTTTAGATCATTTGTTATTTCCCTAATGAGTAATGGAGCTCATAAAATTACCTTATGTTTGTGGCCATTTGGATATCATCTTTCATAAAGTATCTTCTGAAGGTTTTTACCCATTTATAAAAGTAATATATGGTATTTCTATTAAAATATAGTCTTTATTTTTATGCTTGGATATATGCTTTTTATGTAAGTTTTATTGAGATATAATTCACATACTTATAAAACACACATTTAAACTGTACAATTCAACGGTTATTAGTATATTAGAAGAATTGTGCAAACATGACTGTAATCAATTTTAGAACATATTTATCATCCTAAAGAGAACTCCAAAGCAGTCACCCCTCCCACTTTCTCTCAATGCCCACTCCTCAGACCTCCACGACAACTAATCTAGTTTATGTCTCTACAGATTTGCCTATTCTGGGTATTTCTTACATGCAAATTAATATATGTTCTTTTGTAATGAATTCCTACCATATATGGTCTTTTGTGACCTCTCTTGTGCCTTCTTTCACTTAGCACGTTCAAGTCCATTCAGGTTGCAGCTTGTCTCGGTACTTGATTGTTTTTGATTGCTAAATAATATTCCACTGTATGAATATATCACTTTTTATTTATACATTTATTAGTTGACTGATTTTTATGTATGTTCAAAGTTTTGACTTTTATGAATATTGCTGCTATAAACATTCTTGTACAATTTTTTTGCATATGTTTATTTTCATTTATGTTGGTTATATACGTAGGATAGCAATGGCTGGATCAGATGGTTACACTGTTCAGCGTTTGAGAAACTGCCTGACTGTTTCCCAGAGGCTACACCATTTACATTCCCACCAGCAGTGCATGAGTGTTTCAGTGTATCCACTCTACCTGTCTTTTCACTACCTGTCTTCTTCATTTATTGATGTCCTAGTTATGTGAGTGGTGTTTCCTTGTAGTTTTGCAATTCCCTAAATAGCTAATGAAGGTGAGCATATTTTTATGTGATTATCATCCGTTTGTATGTCTTCTTTGGAAAAATGTCTAGTTAGATCCTTTGTCCATTTTTAAATCTTTTTTTTAATTGAGTAGTAAGAGTTCTTTATATATTTTAGATAAAAGTCCCCTATCAAATATATGATTGCAAATATTTTTTCTTATTCTGTGTGTTGTGCCCCTCTAGTGAATTTTTCATTTCAGTTATTGTATATTTCAATCCCAGAATTTCCATTTGATTCTTTTTTATAATTTCTACTTTTTAGTGATATTCTTTATTTGATGGGTTGTTATCATACATACTTTTTAAATTCGTTAAGCATGACTTCATTGTTTCTTTAAAGATATTTACAATGGCTACTTTGAAGACTTTCTCTGGTAAGTGTATATCTTGTTTATCTTACAGACAATTTCTACTGTCTGTTTTTTTCCCCCGTGATGTGTCACACTTTTCATACTTTTTTTATTTTTCAGTTCTCATAGTTTTTTGTTGAAAACTGAACACTTTAGATGACATAATTTTAACAAGTCTGCAAACTCATTGCATCTTCCCTTCTGGGGCTTGTCATTGTTGCTTGGTTATTGGTTGTTGCTTGTAACTGGTTGTTTATCTGTTTACTGACTCAGCTTGACTATTTTTGCAGCGTGGAGGTTCTGATATTGCTCCTCAGAGGTATCAGCCATGGGTGCATGTACATCACCACGTGACAATAGCGGTTTTGGCCAGGCTCTCTTTCATCATTGCTTCCCCTGATCTCTCTGTTAAACCGTTGACCTCTGTCACTATCATGCCAAGATGTTAGATTACACTAACCATCAGTCAATCACTCTATTGGGGCATACATTTCTCCATAGTTTAATCCAATTAAATATGGGTCTCTTTGAATGGGCAGTTTTTGAGGCCATATTGTGAAAGCTCTTTTTAGCTGTCTCATTCTTTGATATTCCTTGGTAAACTACCTGACCCATGGATCTCTGTTCTTTGGCTTGCCTACCTCCTGACCACATTATCTGAATCACTGCTCTAGAGCACAGGAGTGGTTAACTGCTCTCAGAGGGATTCTCCTGCTTTATGAGGAGAGAGGTGGGTGAGGGCAGGAGCATCTGGTTTTCTGAGCTTGCCTCTCCTGGAATGGAGACTTTGACTACTAGCAAGTTTGGTTAAGGTAATCACGGACTCACTGTTCTCAGTCTGCCATGTCTGGTGTAGAGCTCCCTTCTTTTAAGTGGGGGTTGAGTGGAGGATAGGAGCTCTCCCCCTCACAACCTCATTTACCTGGATATTTGTCTCTGCAATACAGACCTGGCTGAATGAGAAATTCTCTATCTCCTGACTAGGAACAGAGAGAGAAGAAGACTCGTCTTGGCCACAGCTGTGTGGAGTGGAATGTAGATATTATATTCTAATCTTTGATGAGAGAAATTCTCAAGTGAAACTTTGAAAGAAGGTGATTTACTACCATATGCATTTGATGAAAAATAACACCAAGTTATATATACAAGTTACTCCTTCATACTGATCATTTAAAGAGTTAAATTGATTTGTTTACTGAATCCATGTTCTGTAGTGTTAACTTTATCATACTTACTTCTCTATCAGTTTAACTACAACACAAAGAAGCTATCTAAAAGGAATTCTTCAAATCGAAGTGCTAATATATCCACAAGAAATGGTGATTGCTGAAACTGAGAGATGTCTTTAAAATGGCAGGGAAAAAAAGTAAAAGAACAGAAAAACTATAAAATGGAGCAAAGGAATTCCCAATAAGAGATTAGGTACTTTAAGTAGGTCTAGCAGCTGTTCTTATGTCAAGAGATCTCAG
This sequence comes from Leucopleurus acutus, assembly GCF_964270905.1. Lineage (NCBI taxonomy): Eukaryota > Metazoa > Chordata > Mammalia > Artiodactyla > Delphinidae > Leucopleurus > Leucopleurus acutus. The sequence continues at coordinate 8,018,149 of NC_139143.1, forward strand.
AAAGTTGGGTTATTTTCTCAAGTTTCCAGTTCTGTTTACCTCTCACCATTGTATCACTTCCCCACCCCACCCCAAGCTTTCCTTGACACATTCTCATTATCCTTATCTGCTCACACTGGTGGTCACAGATAAATGACTGAAAATTCCTATTTGTATTACGGAAGTATGGTCAGCATTTTTTTCTGCATACATTTGAAAAATTAAATTCTTACTCATAATTTTACAATGTTTGAACTCCTTCAGCAGTGAACTTTCTGATTTTGTCTTTACTGTTAGAAAAAGGTATTTCACACCTAGCATGAAAATTAAAAAAAAAAATGAAAATAAAAAAATAATGGGAGCCACATACCCCACTGGCACTTTTTTTTTAATTTATTTAATTTATTGTAATTTTGGCTGTGTTGGGTCTTCGTTGCTGCACACAGGCTCTCTCTAGCTGCGGCAAGCAGGGGTCACTCCTTGTTCCAGTGCACGGGCCTTTCATTGTAGTGGCTCCTCTTGTTGTGGAGCATGGGTTCTAGGAGTGTGGTCTTCAGTAGTTGTGGCTTATGGGCTCTAGAGCGCAGGCTCAGTAGTTGTGGTGCACGGGCTTAGCTGCTCCGTGGCGTGAAGGATCCTCCTGGACAAGGGCTCGAGCCCGTATTCCCTTCATTTGCAGGTGGATTCTTAACCACTGCGCCACCAGGGAAGCCCCCACTGGCACTTTTATCAGTCGTCACTCTGAAGTTGTACAACACCAAGAAAATATTATGCTCTTGCAACATCTATGGAGTTGAAACTGTGGATTTCTCTCTAGTCTCAGATCACTCAGCTGCAATTTCAAAATTCCTAAGAGCTATCACAGTATTTGCTTCAGAACCTTACCTTTTCGTTCAAATAAACAGACAACTCCAGACTATGTCTCACATATAATATTTATATAGATAAGTGAAACAGACAACTATGTTATTATCTGTTAAAGAGTAGTTTCTTTTCCCCAAGTGTCCTGGGTTTCATTTCATAGGTTTAAATCCATCCCATGAAAATAAGAAAAAGAAAAAAGAAAACTCAAAAGGAGAGGCAGGTCATTCTGGGTCAGGCCAAATTGGAGGACACATCCAATATAAAAATATATGAGTCACTGGCAAGCTGCAGAGTTAATTAAGGGAAAGGATCGAGAGATACATAATAATGTGAATTCAAAAGATGATTCTAAACAAATGAGTGGGCAAGGAGGATGGAGAACCATTAGAAAAGATCTAGGCCATCAAAGAGATGGGACCAGGAGGAGTTGAGGGAATTCAAAGAGCTGCTGGTCTTGATCTTAGTCACCTGTGAGACAAGAACATCCACATGCATGTAAAGTGGCTGAAAGAAGATGAAGGCTTTGAGAGGAGTTAAAAAAAAAATTGAAACTGTAGAAAATGGGAAAAGAAGCCAATTAGGGCTAAATAAGATTGCTGAGTAGGGCTGAATACCTAGCCAAGGTTAGAAATCATAAATTTTGATGAGGCAATTAATACTGTTATACCACTTCTCTCTGTTAGGCTCTGGCTGTCCACGGGTGTGGGGAGATATAACCTGATGCAGGAGCATTCAGTGGGAATGAGGGCATACAAAGAGAGAGGGATTGAGAGATTATTTTAAGGACAGGGTGTTTTTAGTGTCTTAAGTCATTCTTCAGCTGATTCAGAGGGTCCTTAGACCAATACTAATAACCATGAATTTTTCCAAGTGTCTACTATATGCTAAGCTTGTGTTCCACATTTCACACTATCTCCTTTATCTCGCAAGGAGTCTGTGGAGGGGCTTATAACCCCTTTTAGAAATGGCTACACTGAGGTTTGAAAGGTTAATCAGCATTCCAATGTTACCCAGTCACTAAGTGGCACATCCTGATTCAAACACAAGCTTGCTTAGTGCCACATTCCATGATGGAATAATTCTCTTCTCCTGCTCTTCTAGAGGCTTTATGCATTGACGATTTCAAGACGTGGCTTTAAAATTAAGAACCTACAACGGATTGAGAGGATGCTGTTTGTACATGTGTGTTCAGTTTGTGAAAATCCAGCTAGTTTATACAATTCTGATATGTGGATCTGTCTGAATGTAGTTTGTACTTCATTACAAGGTATTAAAAAATGAATGAGAACTTTGAGGCTGACTGAATGTGTCTAAGAGGTTCTGAGAGAAACCAGAAGGTCGTTTTTAGTGGCAAATGTGATTCATAATAATTTCTGCCTGTATTCTGAAAGTCTTCTCCAGAATTCTACTTCTTACTAGATATATTATTTTGGGTGACATAGTTCACCTCTGTACTCTCATATTATCTCATCTATAAAATGAAGAGTTTAGAATTCTTGAGTTATAAAGAGTCTTTGAGCTGTATAAGACATCTATGCATCTTTTTTTTTCCTCCCTCAAATTTGATTTTTGTGTTTGGACTGTTTGGATGAAAGAATATTTGAGCTCTCATGAAATGTGCAGGATGATTAAAGTTTTATTACATGCATAATTCTTGGAAATGTATACTCCTTCTATCATATATATTAGCAAATAGTCATCCAGCCCTTCAAAAATAGAATTTACATTTTAAGAGACACTTGAGTCAAGATGCCATAATTTATACATTTACGTTAAACAGAAACAATAAGAGAACTGTCAAATAAACAAAAGCGAAAGCAAAATAAATCTGGACTTAGTAAGAAAAGACTTTATTCAAAAGGATTGTTAGTAAGAAAAGACTTCATTCAAAAGGGTTGTCGTCATGGGGGAAAGACCTACAGAAGGAGGAGGATTACTGCAATAGGGGGCATTCTCTGATCCTACAATCATCAAGTGTCTCAAGGGTTATGAAAAAAGGGGTTTTCTTTTATAGAGAGAAGTCAACAATGCTGAAAGGAATTGTGTGTGTGGAAATAGAATGAAAGGTGTGAGAAGTGGGAAGAAAGGATGGTATGAGCAGAAAGCAGATCCGAGAATGTTTTATCCTAAAGCCAGCCTATGTCCCAGGAGGACCTATTGAGGATGGATTGTCTGCTGGCTCAGGATGAGAGTGGGCCAGATGTCCCAGAGTCTGGGGGAAGGAGATTATCTTAACCAGAGTTTGATTAATAAACATTTTATTCCAATTAATCAACGAGGACAAGCAGTTCAGCTAAACATTTATGAACCAGAGAGTGGAAATTTGGAGGGGTGATTTTGGTCTTGTCCTAGGTAAACAAAGAGGGTATCTAGGAGTATTTATTTGAGACATATGGGGAAATATGGTTGTTTAGAATAAGTGGTTTTCCAGAGCATAAGTGGAATTTATTTTTCTTTTTTTTAAAATAAATTTATTTATTTGTTTTTATTTTTGGCTCTGTTGGGTCTTCGTTGCTGTGTGCAGGCTTTCTCTAATTGTGGTGAGTGGGGGCTACTCTTTGTTGCGGTGCGTGGGCTTCTCATTGTCCTGTCTTCTCTTGTTGCAGAGCACAGGCTCTAGGTGCACAGGCTTCGGTAGTTGTGGCACGTGGGCTCAGTAGATGTGGCTTGCGGGCTCTAGAGCGCAGGCTCAGTAGTTTTAGTCCATAGGCTTAGTGGCTCCACAGCATGTGGGCTCTTCCCAGGCCAGGGCTCAAACCCGTGTCCCTTGCATTGGCAGGCAGATTCTTAACCACCGCGCCACCACCAGGGAAGCCCAAGTGGAATTTCTTAATCTTTGCTATTTGTCAGGATAACAAGACAGGTAAAATTTACATGGTCAGAGCTATAAAATAATTAGTACATAGGCCAAGTCTTATTGGAGGAATATAATGGCAATAGATAGGGATATTTTACAAATACATTGTATTATATAATCCTTATCTTGTACTGACTCTGAACAAGAAATGCAGATTCAGCAATTTTTACATAATGACTACAAGGATATGAAATGGAATAATGCCTTAGTGTGCCCAAGGAGAAGCCAATATATGTACCAGGACTGTACACTGAACATAAAATAAGCTTCATACTCAGCAGAGAAATAGAATACAATCAGAATCCAATTTTTTGTCTGTTCATGTTAAGAATAAACTGTATTTAGAAATAATTAAGAAAAAAATGAGCATCACACAATCTAAAATGGAATTTCTACCTATAATTTAAAGTAGTAAAGTAAAGCAGAATAACTGATTTGTACCCATATTCTTTTAAGAGAAATATTTAAGCTTGCATTATTTATCCAAATAACTGTGTTGTAAAATGTCTACCAGCCTAGCACCTCTTTATACCTCTTCCCAAAATAAAGCAGATTAAAGGTTTTTATCCAGATATTCTTTGTTGTTATTGTCAAATTGAAGCATGACAGAAATATAAACTGGTGATAGAAAGTCTCCCCTAAATATAAGCCAAAACAATCTTGAGAAAGAAGAACAGAGCTGGAGGAATCATGCTCCCTGACTTCAGACTATACTACAAAGCTACAGTAATCAAAACAGTATGATACTGGCACAAAAACAGACATATAGATCAATGGAACAGGAAAGAGAGCCCAGAAACAAACCCACACACTACGGTCAATTAATCTATTACAACAAAGGAGACAAGAATATAAAATGGAGAAAAGACAGTCTCTCAAATAAGTGGTGCTGGGAAAACTGGACAGCTACATGGAAAAGAATGAGATTAGAACATTCTCTAACACCATGTACAAAAATAAACTCAAAATGAATTAAAGACCTAAATGTAAGACCAGATGCTATAAAACTCTTAGAAGAAAACATAGAACATTCTTTGACAAAAATCGCAGAAATATTTGTTTGGATCCACCTCCTACAGCAATGAAAATAAAAATAAACACATGGTACCTAATCAAACTTAAAAGCTTTTGCATAGTAAAGGAAACCATAAACAAACAAACAGAAAAACCTATGGACTGGGAGAAAATATTTGCAAACGATGCTACGGACAAGGGATTAATTTCAAAAATATACAGACAGCTCATACAGCTTAATATCAAAAAAAACAAACAACCCAATCAAAAAATGGACAAAAGATCAAAAGAGACATTTCTACAAATAAGACATACAGATGGCTAATAGGCACATGAAAAGATGCTCAATATCACTAATTACTAGAGAAATGCAAATCAAAACCGCAATGAGGTATCACCTCACACCAGTCAGAATAACCATCATTAAAAAGTCTATAAATAAACAATGCTGGAGAGAGTGTGGAGAAAAAGGAACCCTCCTACACTGTTCATGAGAATGTAAACTGGTGCAGCCACTATGGAGAACAGTATGGAGTTTCCTCCAAAAAACTAAAAATAGAGTTAACTTATGATTCTGCAATCCCACTCCTGGGCATATATCAGGAGAAAACTCTAATTCTAAAGCATACATGCACCCCAATGTTCATTGCAGTACAATCTACAATAGCCAAGACATGGAAGGAACCTAAATGTCCATATACAAATGAATGGATAAAGAAGATGTGGCATATACTTACATATGTATGTATATATATATATATATATATATATATATATTATATATATACATATATACATATATACATATATACATATATGTATATGTATATATGTATATATATATATATACACATATATACTGTAGGTCCTTGTTATCTATTTTATACATAGTAGTGTGTATATGTTAATCCCAATCTCCTAATTTATCACTTCCCCCCATGTTTCCCCTTTAGTAACCATAAATTTGATTTCAAGATCTGAGAGTCTGTTTCTATGTATATATATATGTATATATGTATATATGTATACATATACATATACGTATATATATATACGTATATGTATATGTATACATATATACATATATGTATATGTATACATATATACATATATACATATATATATACATATATAATGAAATACTACTCAGCAATAAAGAATGAAATAATGCTATTTGCAGCAACATAGATTGACTTAAATATTATCATACTAAGTGAAATAAGTCAGATAGAGAAAGACAAATATCATATAATATCACTTATATGTGGAATCTAATTAAAAAATGATACAAAAGAACTTTATTACAAAATAGAAACAGACTCTCAGATCTTGAAATCAAATTTATGGTTACTAAAGGGGAAACATGGGGGGAAGTGATAAATTAGGAGATTGGGATTAACATATACACACTACTATGTATAAAATAGATAACAAGGACCTACAGTATGGCACAGGGAACTATATTCAATATTCTGTTAAAAAAAAGAAAGTATCTGCATACTCATATTCTATATTTCTCATCTGTTTTTATTTTGCTTTTGTAGCTCTGGAATTCTTAGTAAATTAACATTTACTTCTGCATTTATAAAGCAATTTCTGGTTCTGCTCATTCTGTTAAATGGGGCCAATGCATGAATGACCTATTCAGCAAAATTACTGTCACAACTCTACCTTGTGAAACACGATTCTGTGACTTTTCTGGGTCTATCTCCTCAAGACTTTCAAAACAACAGAGGATTAACGATATGTATCCACTGTGTGATGTCAACTGAAAGAAAAACACTGACAGGCAACTTGACTGTCAAGCAGAGTAACAGTAGCTCTTTAAAGGGTTTGCAAACTGGGGAGACATGGTCTGGTTGAATACCACATGGTGTGCCCACCATTGAGGCAAACAGGCAGAGTCTACAAAGGTAAAAACCACAAACAAGGTATGGAAGTCATTCGGTCCTGACTGTTTGGTGGGGAACTATAATAGTTCTTTTGGTTCACTACTTTCCAAATGTCAATCCCAAGCAGAGGAGGACTGTTATCAGTCATCACGGTGTTTCTCATGCTAACCCTGGCCTCTTTTCTTTTTTTCCTATTGTCAGTGAATTTATTCATTCTACATTTAATCTCTTTGAGTTTATGAGTCTATGTTATTAACTTTCATAGTAAAGCAAAATGTGTTTATATAATCAGGAAAACTTAATGTCCATAAATGATAATATCAAAGGGAGATAAGGGAGATTAACATTGCATCACGTTTGTTAAGCTCCTACAGTGTGTTTTTAACTGTAACAGAAGGAATTCTTCAATTTTAAATATCTTTTACAAGCCAAACACTGCCATATATTTGACCTTAAGAAATCCTTGCATTTATGGAACAAATGTATTTAAAAAAAGAAAGAAATTCTCATAAGAACCCTATGGAATTGGAATTATTAATCTCATTTAAACATGGGAGTATTGAGGGTGCAAGGGATTGATTAAATTTAATGACATCACATACTCTGGAAGTCAGAGCAGAAACTCAAATCTAGAGCTCTTCCCCTACATGAGCCATGCTTTTTTTGCCACCCTTTTATTTTCTATAGATCATAATTTCAAATAGACATTGATGTTGTATATGTCAATAAAGTTCCTAATAGCCACAATATGTATCATATTGAACATTTACTACAGGTAGTACTGTTTAAGTGCAACACAACTATTGTCCCATTCAACCCTCACAGCTGTCCTAGGTTTTTGGTATTTTTCTCCTCCATTTTGCAGATGAAGGAAGCAAAGCAATGGAATTTCAATTTACACAGCTAGTGAGCATTGTAAGTAACTAGGTGAGATTTAAACCCAAGAAGTTTGACTTCAGAGCCCATATGCAATCATCATTTAATAAAATGACACTACATAGAATAAAAAATGACCAGGGTAATTGTACAAATACATGTTGCATTCAGTTAATAATATGGGAATGACAAACGTAGAGCAGTGATGGAGGAAGCCATGGTGATCTAGACTGAACTGAGAATGTGTCTTCCTATTTCATCCAACCGTTTACAAATCTTTTGCCCTCAACATCCTGGTATATATTTTGGTGCATACCTAAGAGTAGGATTGTTAAACTACGAGTATGCATGCTTTGGTTTTAGTGTATTTATAAAATGATGTCACAACATTATTATTTGGCAGATTGAAGGTGGCTAAGGTTTTCTGATTGACACATTTACAATTAAGCTATTTATTTACCATTTCTGTATAGTGACTTGACTGAGTTAGAATGCGAATAGACATCAGCATCTGAATAGCAACTGAAATATTTTCCCAAAATGATCATGTTGTTGGTATTCTGTTAACAATAGAAAACTCATTTTTTTCAACAATGTAAATATAGCAACCTCACTTTATGTATCAGAATCATAATTGAAGTTGTGTAGCTTTCACCGTTGTGAATTTTAGGTTTAACACAAAATATCATTGTGTTAACCCATTTTTATAAACACATTCTATGTCCCTAAAACTATCCCAAAAGCAGGAGATACAAGAGTGAACAAAACAGACCTACCACTGCTGTCCAGGAACCTGAAGTTCAGTGAGGCAGACAGACATTGTTATTAAATACACTATTTCTATTTATGTAGATAATTACATTAACCACTGAAAGAATACAAAGAGTTTTTGAAGGAGAAATGTGGGCACAGTGGAACGAACAACTAACCTGGGGGAAGAATTCACTGGGAAAATTTATTCTGTTTTTCCATAAAATGTCTCTTTGATCTTGAACAAGGGCTTAAAACTGAGTTTCTAGATATCATCCAATAGAACCCCTTATGTATAGAGAAATAAAGCAAAGTGCAGTAAAACCACCATATCATACATTTCTTGTATGTGTCTTTATTTGAGGGAGTGAACAATAGATATGAAACCCAAAGTCCTCCATTAATTTAATCATTTCCAGCTTTCTAGTGTGTTTATTTTAGAGCTACCTGCAAGGCCCATAGAAGTATGTTGGAATATCTGTCCCTGGACTAAATGGTTCCAGATTCCTGTCTTATCAGATTTCCTGGGTTTGCTGTTTCAGGTACTCTCCCTTTTCTCTTGCTGTTGACTCCTTCATTTTATTTTCTTTTCTCACAGCTTATTTGATACTTGTCTGTAGAACAACAAACTCCACTTCTATTTTCTAATTCTAAACTATCAGAGCCTGGACTCCACACCAGAGATTCATTTATTTGTTCCTTCATTTTACAAACAAGTGTTGAGCACTTTCCTCTGTTAGGTACTATGCCCAGTGCTTCAGAGTCAGAAATGAAAATACTTGATCACCGCTGAAGAAAATCATGGAATCCAAGACACAATTATCAACACTACTAAAACTACATGAAATATAGATGGGGAACTTTGGGCAGATGGATAAACAGGCATTATTGAAAATATTAACAGATTTTAAAATTATAATATTGTTTAATAAAGTATGTATTAGAAAGCACCACAAATCATAGCTGTATTGCTGAGTGAATTTTCACATAGTGAACACAGCCATGTAACCAAAAGCCAGATGAATTACAGGACATTAACAATAGGCCAGAAAAAAAACCCCTCAACCCTGCTCCAATCATCATCACATCCTTATAACACCTTAGATTAGTATTACCTCTTTTTGAAATTTATATCAATGGAATTATACAATCTGTATTTTTTATTTCTGTTGCATGTAATAATAGTTTATTTTTCTATTGCTTCAATCATTCATGCACATATTTTTTGGTGCACACCTGTATACATTTCCTTTGAGGCATGGGTATGCACATACTCAGCTTTAGTATGTTTATGGAAAATGTTATTATAATATAAATAATTTGGCAGACTGACAATGACTAAGGGTTTTTAATCAACTCTTCTCTATGTAAAAAAAGAAAAAAAAAATCATGTCCATGCATTACAGGGTCTCACAATTCTCATAGTTAAGGAGCCTCTATATACTAAAGAAAATTACTTAAAACCTCGTCTAAGAAGCATTCATAGGAACACTTTATAATTCACTCAATTATATGCCTCCCTGGTGTTTTAAGTATCATATACATACATATGTATTTGATCCTTTTGTTGAAGCTGTATTTAACTTTATGTTTTGTTTTAACAGCATATCCTTTTACTAGAGCTACTGCCTGGAGGCAGAGAGTAATAACAAAAGGAAAATATTACATGCACAATAGCATTTTTTACTTTATTTTTTTTTCAAAATATGTAGCAATTAAATTATATAGCATTCCCAGAATCAGAGAAGGGAAGTAAAGAATCCATCCCCTTCTCCTCAGAGCCTCACCTCTCTCTGGAGGGTAAAACGATTTGCTGCCTCCCATTACGTGTGAGAACCCTGCACTGTAGTTTAGCATAGAAATAGAGGAGGATGACAGCTGTGCTAGGAGCTGGCAAGAAACTGTAAGGAAGCAGAAACGCAATTACCCAACTTGGAATCTGACCAGGAGAATGGAAGTCATTCTGGGTTTTTTTTCACTTACGTTTTAGACACTTTTAATGAACAATTGCTCTTTGTACTTTAGTTTTCCTCTTCTTGCAAAAACAAAACCAAAATACAACCAACACTTTTATACATTTAGTTCTCAAAAAGAGTCTTTCTTTGATTTAAAATTGAAAAAGTGTCTGTCTGTAAAACAACATACTAGAATTATTCTGGCAGGTTTTGGCAAGTAGTATATTGAGTGATTGCATATTTTCTAAAAGGACAAAATACAAAAAAAAAAATTTTCAAATGAAAACGATCCACACAATTCTTCTACATAAAAATCTAAAATGCAGGGATTGAATTAAGAGCCTCAAATATTCCTTTATGTACCTCATTCTTGGATTATGATACGGTCTAATACTTTACTGTTTTTGTTTAACTAATAATAAAGAATTTATGAATTATAAACCCATAAGGACCATGGAAAAATCTCAAAAGTATTTTTAGTGAGCAGGCTCTAAGCCATAATAGACTGGCTGCTATATACTGTTGCTAAATGTAAGGGGAAATATTTTGGTTGTAATTTCTCTGTTGTCAAAAAAGACTTAATTTGGTAGCAAACTGGTTTGAAGAACATTATTATCTACAGTATCATTATCTTATATTTTTAAAAAATATTTGAATTTTATTGTTGGTATTGTAGGATATTAAGGCAAGGGAGTCTGAGTTTTATCCTGGCTCAGCCACTTACTGGTTGAGTAATTTTAAAAAAGCTCGCTCTATAGGTGCTAAATATTTTTACAAATTTATGCAAGTCACTAGGAAAATGAAGTTGATTTTCCCAGCAAGATTGTTTCGTAGGCAGAGATGGCAATATTTATAACTTGTGAGATGGCGTGCTATTCACTACTTCACTTGCTGGCACTGAGCGTGACCAAATCAGTAAGAGAAATACTCAGATCTATCAATTTGTGCCCTCCTCTCTTTAGCAAAAATTCCATACTTATCTCCAAATCTTCGCATGAGGTTTTGCACCCTTAATTACTAGCTATTTCAAGCGTAATATTTCTTCCTCAGCATTAAATCATGACTACAACTCTGATGGCTCCATGCAGGGGAATTCACACTGGCACAAGCTTAGTCTGTGTCTTATTCAAACCCTAGCTATGTACTTATCTCCTATCCCTACAGTAGCCAAAGGAAGGCAAACAATCTCATACTTTGGTTAACATTATATCCTTGTTTGACCTTTTTCTCCGTAAGATCTCACCAGGCCACTTTTTAAGCCTATTAAACTTTACTGTTTTTATAGCTACACACTAACTTTGATGCATTTTTCTTTGCTCATAAAATAGAACTCCTGTCTGCATTCCATTTTGTATAATTATTGCCCACTCCACAGGTTGGGGAAGAAAAGAAATATCATGCTTATTAGAGATATATATTAGAACTAGTGGGAAAAATTATATAGCTATCCAATAGAGAGCCATCCCTTTTGGGGGGTGGGAGGGCACTTTTATGGCCTTTCTAAATGGAACTATGTACCCACCTGTTCATGCCACGTTATCCCCTTCACCTTTCACCACTAATCAATCAACAAGTCCTAGCTCAACTTCCGCCATACTTCTCAGAAGTTATTCATAGTGATCATCTCTGTCAATCTTCTAACCTAAATGTAAATCACATCTCACCTGAATCACTGCAGAAGCTATGTACAGGTCTGCTCATACCATTTCTCATCCCACTCTGCGCACTCCTTCTCCTTAGGAACTGTTCTAAAAGCAGTCCGGAGGGGATTCCTGCGTGTGAAGTCCCCCACCATGGCTGATCTCAAGCCAACAATGTGAACATGGGATTGGGAAGAGAGGTGTGGATAGATGTGCCCCATCTGTGAGTCAGTTCTCGCCCAGGCCAATTCCAGGCACCTGGGCAAGTCTAATGTCTGGGACCGGCTTAAATCTCCTCTATGGTTTGTCTGTGTGGCTCTCAGTGAACTGGACCTCGTCCATCTCCCCCTTTACCTCTCCTTGCTTGCTAATCTCCACAGAGAGTGGAGATACTTCCATCCTCACATTGTACTGTCCTTCCTCCCAGATTTCCCACATGTGATATTCCGTTTGAAGGAACAACTCTCCCACCTACTATTCTAATCCTGTCTAATAATTTCAGGTCACAAATTGAAATTTATTTCCCTGGAAGTCTTTTACCTTTAAGACTAGGTCATACATCTTTTCTATGTTCCTATACCATCTTGCAATTCATTATAATGCTTATCAAAAAGTGATGTTTTGTGTGTATTCTCTTTATTTTTGTATATAGTTTTTTGCTATATGATAGTAGCAGGTCCTCTCATATTGACTGTCATTACTTCTTTGCCAAGTAGTGTAGCTCTTTATTAGTAGGTAATCAAGAAATATCCATTACATTATATGATTATATATTTCCCAAAGTAGATGTTAAAAACTTCAAGAATAACTAAAAATGGACTAATTCTAGTCTTACCCAGAGGCAATGGTTTGGAGAAGGAAGAGGTTCTCATGACTTGGGTTCCTGTTAAACATTTCCTACTTTGTACTTGTGCCTTGGATAAACCCTCTCAAAACGTCTCAATCACAGTCTTATGCCAGCTTTATTATTACAATTAAGAAAATATATGTGAATACGTTATGTTAGCTATAAAGTCTATGTATGCTGTCTCATTGTCATCATTCTTATCTCAAATTTAAGCATAAAGCACAGACAGTAGAATCGAAAACTAACATGACAGAAACAAGTATTATAAAATTAAATTAGTATATCACATTTTATAATATTCAAATAGTTTCATCATTATTATGTATTTTATTTTTGTGGAAGTTTACGTACAATCAAGACTTTCGTGTGTGGATGCTACTTTTTCCTCATCATTGTTATATTTTGTAACCTATTAGTAGAAGTTCATTTTAAAGACCTATTATTTTAACATAGATTGTTAAGGTCAGTTCAGTACCAAAACCAGAAACCACTTACAGCCATCAGCCCTTCATCTCCCAGGAGAGCTACAGTTTCACTTTATCCTTCTCTGACCTAAATCCAGTACAAGGAGGAAAAAAGCGCCTACGTTTCCAACATGCTGTTACACCACCACAGCGTGGTCATTAATTTGGCTTTAGCCTTTGCAAGCTGACCCTCTGCAGTTCCAACCTTCCAGATTTTATGTATTCAGTTTGAAAAAGGCCAATTTTTTTCAAAAGCAGCTAGCTATTAACAGAAAGAAGAGAAAAACAGGATTTATCTTATCCCACTCCATCCAAAACAAGGCACTGTGCTTTCTGTGACTTCAATTTGACAAGTAAAGCCCTGAGCAGACATGTAGCATCACTGCTTGTCACTATAAGGCAACAGAGTGGAAAAGATAGTGTAGGAATAAGCAAGTGTAGCAGGTAACTAATTAAGATTAAGAGTCAACAGTGAAAAATTTTCTATATCCAAGACACCCAATCCTGTCATATCTACCATAATACAAAAGATATATAACTGTCTTGCAACAAACTCATTTGGAAAATATAAAAATTTTTTTCTTCAAATTTTTAAAGCAAAAATGGGAGATGAAATGAAAATCTGAAAGTGAAGCAAAAAAAAAATGTGATAACTCGACCTTTATTTTACAAGTTTGTCACATTCAGAAATCAAATTTCTTCCAAATGAGATCAAACATTTCTATCCCCAATATTTAAAATAATAATCTCCCTCTCTCTCTCTCCCCCGCCTCTCTCTCTTCCTGTTCCTGTCAGCATATAAAACTACCTTCATCTTAACATATTTAATATATGAAAGCCAATATATTACATGGAATCACATGTACTCCAGGTCCTTCACTGTGAATTTTCCCATTTCTTTCGCTACAGCATTTTCCCTGATTTTTTTCCCCAGAGTTGTTTCTACCAAATTCTTTCCTTCTTTTTATTTTTTTTCTTTTCTTCCTGTTTCTATCCATTAGTTTAAAATTATTGGGGAAGCTTGTTTTCTGTACCAGGCTCTGTTTGTACTGAATACATTGTGTGTGAAAGTGACATGCAGGAGTAATTACATGCAATTATAACTTTGAAATCAACTATTAAAATTGTGTTGAGAGATACAGACAAGGAGACATCCAATAGAGCTCCTTTTTTGTTCTATCCCACCTTACACTTTCTCACATGTTTGAATTTTTGAATTTATTCCCGAATCTAGTCATTTCCCAACTTCTAGCCCTAATCTTCCATTATGGAAATTGACAAATGTTGAAAAAGTAAGTCTTCTAGGTTACTTGTACTTTCCACTTTTTCAATGAAGTATAAACTCATTATTATGGGCCAGCTGACAATGTGCTTAGAAATGAAGATAATATTTTTAAAAAGTCATGATTTCTGTCCTTCAGGAAATAATGAGTAAGAAAAAACTCACAACTTCTTTAATACATTCCTTTTTACTTTCTTATAGGTTACCCATCGTATTCCCATGAACTTCCTGGCCAGGTTGCTGAGAATCTGAGGTAAAGTTATGCTCATGTCATTTCCAACAATGGAAGTTCAGTGCCAAGATACAGGAGGTTGAAAAGGAATTAGCAGAGCAGCAGGAGTTCTGTTTAAGAATTCTTCCCACACTGGCATATATACAATAACCTCCTAACCAAGGAGAGCAATTCTGAGCAGAAGGTTCATACTCATTTTCTTTGTTCTGAAATTATACTTCCAAGTGTAGAATGCTGACTGATTTATTCTGGCGCTGACATTCACAATGTCTTCACTGTATTTCCATACAGAGTTACCTTAAGTTTATGGTGTGGTCCCTATTGCAACTCGCAAGTTATGTCTAGTTCAGGAACTTATACATGTTTAGCCACCCGAAGCGACTTTTCAAGTCCAGAGTACTTTATCACATGGCACTGTCAACTTATGTCCATTTTTCATAGTGATCCCATTAATTTGATTATATCTTGCCAGTTTGCAACCCGTGGACTAGCTGGTGACCATTTGTTAAAGTATTTTTGTAATTTTTTTCAGTTCCAGTATTCTTACATTTTGTTCTATGCATCAAATGGTAAAGGCTTTAAAGCACAATGAATACTGATCAGGAAGGGTATAAACTGGTGGTAAATATTTCTTGTAATTTCTAAATACCTACTCACTAGTAACAGAAAGAAAACTAACGTGAAATTTATACCTACAACCAAATTTTTCACAGTGCCAGCATCTTATTACTTCCCTCCTCTGTTACCACCTCCAGGTGTCTCTTGCCTTTTACTGGATTTTCAAGTATGTCAACTCCCCTTGCCTAGTGGAGAAAACTTAGTCTCCACCTTCATAGATTCTAAGCATCCTATTATGCACATAACCAAAAATGCTCTCCCATTAATTCTTACTATTGGAACTGCAGCAAATCGAGGAAATGGAGCCTGTTGGTCTCTACTCATAAATCCTATGAACTCAAACTGTACTGTATCTCTCTTTTATTTCTAGTCTTCTAATGACATGAGAAGCCTGAAACATCCAGCGGACAGGATTCCCACCAGCAGTCATAAAATCTCCATAAAACCTCATGCGTCTTAGGATAAAGCAACTCATTTTAAAAGTGAGTCACTGTATGTGGTTGTCAGTAACTCCAACCCTTCATAATCAGGTGTGTAGTCAGAATATAACAGAACAAATTTAAGAGTGCCATTGGTCAATCAGAGCATATGTTCTTCAAAGAAATGCCTGTGATTAAAATATAAACAAATAAAAAGAAACTGGACCCTTTGTCACATCAGCGACATCTGGATGGCAGAAGATACCATTTCAAGATACAATCTTTACACTAGCATGCTTTTTCTCCCCAGGACCTTCTAGCATATTCCCTACGGCCATAGCTATTCAACTCCAACTAGTGTCACTGCAGCATGTGAAACCACACAGAAAGTGAGATCAACTATTCTTATCCACACTCAGTAGGTCAGAGAATTAAAAATATTCTCAAATATATTCGAGTGTGTTAGAAAATTGAGGAATCTGAACATGGATCTTACTTGTACCTTCGGAGACTCCTACAGCTTGTCTGTTTACAAATCATCTATGTTTAATAATATTGGATTTTTACCAGAAAGTAGAAATACATTCTCACTTTTAGGATCATGACCTTACACCAAAATTAACAAACAAACTGGATTACTGACTAACGACATCTTCTGTTAGAATCTGTTGTAATTCTTCACCACCTTCAACCAGTCTATTTCACACATTTCAATAATGGTCATTTATGAGGTAAGAGAAACTGAGTCATTGGGAACCTGAATATGTTAAAAGTATGTCCCTGACTATGGATTCTTTTAAAAGTGAGCAATTTTTCTAGGCACATGGTAAATGGCCCAGATAAATACACTGCCTCTGTAATTAAAAGAGCACCACAGGACATGAACTTCTTCCTTAGTGATATCTGGTGAGTACCAAACTTACTCCCAATCAGTAAAATCCCAGAATGTCAGGTCTCTGTCTGCAATGATTGCTTCCAAGTGTCTTCCATGTGTGTGTCCTTTCACGGGGTCTGAGGAGTGCTTCCAAACTACCAGTGGTAAAGGGTCAGCTTATTACTGTTAGTATTATATTTCGTATATTTATTTATTAAAATATTTATTATGATATTAATAATACATTTTATATTATGCTCTCTAATTTATATGGAACAATATTTTGTATATAATATAATAAAATGAATTACCAGAAGAATGCCAAAGACATACAGGATATGAGCCCTGATTTTCATCAGTAGATTCAACAAACATTGTCATTCTACAGTTGTAACTTGAGTTATGAGTAAAACGTCAATTCCCCATATTAACTGCCAATACACACACCCTGAACAGAAATAGCATTCCTACACTTGGTATTGTTTTTTGGTTCTAGCGGGAGTGTGTGGAGTGGTGCCTCACAATGGTTTTAATTTTAAATTTATACTGTGCCATGTGTTTAGGGTAGCATATAATTAAGAAAGGTATATGCTTTGGCTAAATAGTAGGCATGTACAGAAGTAACACTAATAAAATAGGGACAGATGGATTTTCTAATATAAAAATAAATTAGTTTTATGTTCCAAAGTGCTCTAACATAACTCGTTTTCAAAAACAGCATTAGCTCTTCCATTTGCCAAGGTGGGAAATTGTACAATGCATCCATGCATCTGCCCCGTACATAATTTACAGATTACATCTATAAATTACAATTAATAGATTATAGGCATTGCTCACATAATTATTATAAATAAAATCATATTTTAATTTCAGTTGATAATCTAATAAAGATGTTCGCTCCTATTTTACAGTGTTAGTAAGTTTCTCCAGTCTGTTCTAGGTATTGTGAGAAATAGAAGGAAATGAAGGCCGTCCTTGCTACTCTCCATGAGCTGCATGTTAATAGAGGATCCATAAACAGTTCAGTTAGTAACGTGTAAGGCACGCTGTGATAAAGCAAGAACCAGATTCTGTAGGAGGTTAGGGAGAGATGACTGTCGGATGAAATAATCTTTCTACAGCGCAGTGCTGACAGACAGGTTTATTTATATTCAGATATGGGTGCAGGAAGGAAATTAAGGAAAAATCAAAGTTCTATGATCTTATTCTCACACTTCTCCAGCCTGAAATCCCCTGTGTTCACAGAATGGGGAAGAGAACTATGTGCCATAAACATAGGATAGGCAGGCAAGATTTAGGAGATAAGATCTGAGGTTCTACTGTGAAAGATTTTAAGCACTAAATTTTGTGTGTGTGTTTAAATTTATTCTGTACACAACGTGGGACCGTAAGTATAAGCCTAATAGAGCTTGAACCAATGGAGCGGACTCGGGGAAAGAGGAGAACGATTATAAAATAGACGCAAAATAATTGAACAACTTAAAATGTTGGTTGGAGAGAACACTTTAATAACTCAACTGGGACGAGGCATGCTGACAAGGATCGTGAAGGAAACGTGGCCTAGGGGGACAGAGGCAGGTGAAAACGTATGGACGTGCTGGGCTGGTGAGAAACAAGAGAAAACAGCTAGTGGAAAGTGGGAAAAGAAGAAGTGGTCTTGAGAAGAGGGGTCTTGACTGGATAAAAGGGAGAATAAGATCATAGAAATGTTAGTTGAAATTATGAAAATAAATTAGAGCTGTGAGGGAATGAAATACATGTAATAAAGAAAGAGAATCTGAGAGTGGTACTTTGCGTTGTTTATTTTAAGTGGCTGAATAAGGGCAGATGACTCATTCAAAGAAAGAGGGAAAAATCAAAAGCTTAGGCACATTCCTAGATTTAAATGTTATGGAAGCCAGGTGATTCAAGGGAAAGAGGAAAGAAAATAACATCTATTTAACCTATTTTTTACAACAAAGTTATGATTTAGTGATTAATATTACCAATTTACAGAAGACTACTGAGAAGCAAAGATACTAAAGATCTTTCTAAGCATAAATGAATAATAAAACTGGGATTTTACTCAAATCAAATAACCCCCCCCCCCAAAAAAAAGTCCTTGGATAGAGTAAATGATGGATCATTGGTATAATAGGGTAAATTACGTTTGCTGCACTAACAAATTAACCCTGCAACCTCAATAGCTTAATATCACAAAGATTTGGGTGGTTTTCCCTAACTGCTTGTCCAGCATGAGTCAGTGATGGGGTTTGGGATGGTGGGCCCTGATGCACACAATCACTTTCAATTCAGATGTAGGCTGTACCATAGGGAATGGCACCACTGATGACAGGGAGAAATTCTGGTGCAAACTTCACTGCCTCTTCGCTGCACTGGCCCAGAGGAGACACATGTCATGTTGGTACATAACCTATTCTGTAGTGATGAACTGAAAGCAGGTTGGGAAATTTGGTCAAGCAAAGGTTATGTATGAGGGGTCCCATGGCTTACCTAGATTGCAAGGAAATGATGAGGAAAAAATGAGAGTAAGTGACCAATTAGGATCAAAGGATAGTTGAGATTTACTATGCTTACAAACTCAGGGAGAATAATCGAAAGATTATAATCACACACAAAAAGATATATTGATGAATCAAAGTCCCAAATAAGACTCCCTTTTTTGTGTGTGTATGAAAAAGAAATCAATGCTTTGAATTGTAATATTCAGTCTCTATAAAGTATGCTGAACCTAAAATTTCAGATGTCAAGAGTATCCCTAGCCTATAATAGATACTCAATCATCGTTTTTTCAAATAAGTGAATGAATAATCTAGTTAAGTTAAAAAGAGATTTAATAACATATTTCCTAGTATGGCTGAACACAAAATCAGAACATCTTCAGAGCTTGAAAAAATTTTTCAAAGCTTGTCAAGAAAAAAGATTTATATGAATTATCATTTATTCAAATGTGTCTTAATCATGTTATTTTAGAAACAAGTTAAGATATTTAGTGAAATAGGGATTTCTACAATATCATATACAGTGACATATTTGGTTGGCCAAAAAGTTCATTAGGGTTTTTCCATAATATCTTACAGAAAAACCTGAACAAACTTTTTGGCCAGCCCAATATGCACTAAAATTTTATATTCTTTTGAACGCAGAGGGAATATTTATTTATTTACTCATTTTTTTAACATCTTTATTGGGGTATAATTGCTTTACAACGTTGTGTTAGTTTCTTCTGTACAGCGAAGTGGAGTTCCCTGTGCTATACATCAGGTTCTCATTAGTTAACTATTTTATACATATTAGTGTATATATGTCAATCCCAATCTCCCAATTCATCCCCCACCACGTTCCCCCCTTGGTGTCCATACGTTTGTTCTCTACATCTGTGTCTCTATCTCTGCTTGCAAACCACTTCATCTGTACCATTTCTCTAGATTCCATATATTTGTGTTAACATACGATACTTGTTTTTCTCTTTCTGACTTACTTCACTCTGTATGACTGTCTCTAGGTCCATCCATGTCTCTACAAATGACCCAATTCCATTCCTTTTTATGGCTGAGTAATATTCCATCGTATATATTTTTATTTCTATTTTTATGGTATAGTATAGGTAGCTACACTACTAATAGTATCACCATCTATAAAATTATTTGAAAATAATAAATTTCTATATAGTAAGTATAAAAAAAGATAGACAAGAAAATCTCTATTAGAATTAATTCAATAATTAGCTAGTACATCACTTTTTTATTTGGAAAATAAGCAATATTGCCTATCAAAATACCCACAGTCTATTGTAGTTCTTTGTAGTTGTATACATCCTCCTTTTTTGAGTGAACTCATCAAAAGGTAAACTTTTAAAAGCAATTACTTCCAGTGTCAAGATTCACAGTGCTGTCCAATGTAATTGTGTGCCACGATGGGAATGTTCTATTTCTGCATTGTTCAATGTTGTACCCACTAGCCACATGTAGTTACTGAATGCTTGAAATGTGACTACAGTAAGTGAGGAGCAGAATATTTAACTTTATTAAATTTGATTGGTTTAAACTTAAATTCAAATAGGCATATGTATCTGTGGCTACAATATTGGGAAGTGCAGGTCTAGAACATTTCTTAGTATATATGTTCTCAATAAATATTTGCATCATGAGTTTTGAAAAAAACACAGATTTTCCCCACTACATTGACCAATTACCCATATTTTTTAAAGTATAATAATTAGGATATTTATTATGATAAGGGAAAATAACTATTTCCCAATAATCTTCTTGACTAGAAATACAGGTAATGATCTGTGGAAAATTTTAAACTGCTGATTTCACCTAGTTTTTCACATTTTGATCATTTAAGAAAAAAAAAATCAACAACCCAAGCAAGACCAGTTAGTTTTGGAAAATCAATGGAGAAAATATGCAAAAGTTATCAAAGAACGTAAAGGAATAGCACAAGTAGAGCTTCAATGGCTAAACCAGAAAATTAGAAAGTCTGATAGCCTTTAATATTCACTTAGCATTTTTAAAGGATCACTTTCTGGCTGTAGACCCCTTAAAAATACTGTATTTTTTCTTCAGACATATTCTATTTAAGCATAAGGATAAGGAACAGATTGGTCCTCATTATGGCTGTAACAAAAGAACATGCTTGAATGACAAAATAAAATTATAAACATGAGGATATATTTTTTTCCCCACAAATGAATATCCACATGGGATTTAGCATTCATCATTTGAACAGATGTGGGCTCTTTCACAGGATGTCAGAGAGTGACCTAATATCTCAAGGGCAAAATTATCTGTCTTAGGAAGACAAAATTCACTGTGAACAGGAGGAGTAATAATTGAATAAAAATATGAAAGTGGAGTTTTATTAAAGAATTTTACATTTAGAAATAGCATGAAAGTTTGAAATCAGAAGCAGGTCAAAATTTTTGATTACTCATATATTTTCTTTTAAATGTTTTTCTTATCTGCAAACACAATTAAATATATTGTGGTTCTAGAATGGAAGTAAGAGTAGTAACAAAACTTTAGTACTTCAGGAATCTATGCATAACTTGAGGGCATAAAATAGATGATTATTAAATATTTTTCAAGAATTATTACATGCTAACTTGTATGCTTTAAAAATAAAACAAGGTTTAATGAAAAAGAATATGAAAAAGAATATATATATGTATAATTGAATCACTTTGCTGTACAGAAATTAACACAACATTGTAAATCAACTATACTTCAATAGAATAATTTTTAAAAAAGAAACAGTGTTTACAAACAAAATCATCACTAACTATATATATATGAAGGAAAACTGTTGAAGAATGTCAATGCTATTGTGACTGGAATTAAGGCTAAATGATCAAGCCACTATTTTGTCAAATAAGTAGCAGTAGCTCAGAAAATTACTTTCAATAAAATAGACACAATTTTACTATTGATTGACTAAAATTTCCAATGAGGTCTTACATAGAAATGTCTGAAAGAAGACTGTAAACTTACATAGTTCAGTTCTAAAACTTGAGACTTTCCATTAAACTGCACTGGCTTCTAAATGCTACGAATGCAACATTCACAGCATTTGTGAAAATTTTCATAATGTTAAAGAACTATAGAAACACACAGAAATATATATGTAACATTTATAATCTATGAACAGAGGGAGCACCATAAAAAGAAAGTAAGCATATAGAAACAAAAAATAAATAGAAAATATGGAAGACTATTAAAAGTTATTACCTTTGAAAAGCAAACAATAGTAACAAGAGAGACCTAAATGTCAGAATAGTGATGACCTATGGTCCAGAATAAAAGACTACTAAAATAGGCAGTATTATTATCATTCACCTCCATGTAGCTGATAAGTGCCACAATAATAACAAAATATTTTTGAAGTGAATAAGCGTGTCATTAAATGGCAATTATTGCTTAAATTAAGTTGGTAAGTCTCAATTCTTAGTCTTCCAAAGTAAGTCTAGGGCCTGTGTCACTGTTGACTACAACTTACCTTTTAAAGTACCTAAACAAGCCAATCATGCCCACCTACGTCTTTAGTAATGTTAGTATCTGCCTGTACCCCCTTTTGTATCCAAACCCTATCAAATTTCTGGGTCTAATTTTTATCCCACTTCATCCATAATCTCTCACAATTACTTTACTAAATATCTATTGCACTTACTTGCACATTATATTTACTATTACACATTTTTGCCAATTTTTAAATATTTTCTTACTTCCTCAATTGTGCCATATGTCACTGAAAAAAATACATCACAATTATCAGAAGAATTAGATTGTAGTTCTAATCCTGTAATTTATCAACTCTGTATTCTCAGCAAGTAAAATTCTCCATTTCTCGCTCAAAAGATAAAGATTTATGTCTAGATAATTTACTCAATGGACATGACTCTAACATTCTAAGTTTCTCATTTCTTTTATATACTCCAAACTTCTGCAAAATGAAGAAATGGAGTTTCAGATGTGGAAGGGACATTACAGTTCACCTAATTCAACCCCTTTTGGCTATAGCAATAGCAGAACTAAAAGCTGGATTCACATTACTTATTCATTTGTCCATGAAACACTTATTGAATACTTTCTATACCTGACATTGTGCTAAGTGTCAGGAAAATCAAGATGAATAAGTCTTTCAGGAAATGTGCGGCAATGTGAAAGAAATGAAAAATAAGTATATATTTATTATACAATTATTAAAGACACAAATAAAGCTATGAATAGGGAATTGTTGAAATACAAAAGGTAGCCTGAAGGAATAAGAGCAATATTTCTAGAAATGTTTATGCTTGAACTGAATGATTAAATATTTGTCAGAGGTGGAAAAGTGAAATCCAAATTTTTGAGACCCCATTCTACAATATTTATGGACTCATGTTAGGGAAAAGGGGGCTTTAAGCAATCATTAATTCAATAGAAAATAAGACCCCCAAAGACTGAGTAGTTGTTGGATTCATAAACAACATGTTTAGATAGAACTCTGAAAAGATAAACACCAGGAAAAAAATCTCCAAAGAGAATGTGAAATTCTAAAATTAGAATGGGTAAATTCTTTTGGAAACATGTCATGCTGTTCTTTGGGCTGAGACAGATTAAAGAAGACCAGCAGAGTAATGCACATTGTGGAGAAGGACTCGGAAACAGTAGCATTTTAACCAGTCAATAAATCAAATCCTGGGCAAGTGCAATACAAAGAATGCAAGTGTTGAGATCCAGGTAGTCAAACAGGTGGGTCTAGAGTCCTGATCTGATCAAGGTCGATGGGGTCTTGCAAAGATTAAGTCAGGACTTTCAAATTAGAACAAGTAGCTAAAGTCTACTTAATTAGACTTAAAGCCCTCAATGTTGAAATATGGGTCAAAATCAGAGAAGAGCAATGTTAACAAAAAGGCTTTAACCTCTTGTCTTAGCGCAGAGGCTCCTTCCTCTTAGATTTGATTCTCTTTGCTCTGATGGATGTGGATAATTAAAAATCATAAAGGTCTGCATCTCTGAAGGTCAGAGCCCTAGGATGTCAATGGAAGCATTGTAGCTGGGTCTGGTACATCAGTGCTGACAGGATCATACAGAGAAACCCAGAAATGTATTCCACTTAGATTACAGATTCAAGAACTATCACTGACCTTCTAGCTTCACAAATAAATTGTATGCTGAATATGAACATTGTTGATTCATTTATTACTACTTTCTCTTTTCCTCCACTGACAAAGCAAGATTAGTGAAAAATAAAGCCTAAGAGCTCTTTTCCAGCCAAGAAAAACTAAACACCATGCAGCTTGTGATTCCATCTGTGCCTCCTGCTTTCTATCCAAAAGTATCAGATTTCCCAAAAAAAAAAAACAAAGAGAGGTAGGAAGTTCAACAGTGACTCAGAGTCTGGGAGGAGAAGAGGGGCCATAGTGGCACTGAGATGATTGTGGAACTCTTTTGCCTGCGAATACAACCAGAATGTCTTCTGTGTGACAGGTATATTTGTTCTATAGAAAGGCAGTCAGATAAAGTGGAATAAGCACTGGATTAAAAGTTAGGAGACTTGGGAATTCCCTGGTGGGCCAGTGGTTAGAAATTGGCGCTTTCACTGCGGAGGCCTGGATTCAATCCCTGGTCAGGGAACTAAGATCCCACAAGCCACGTGGTGTGGCCAAAAAAAAAAAAAAAGTTAGGAGACTTGCCTTCTAGGTCCAGCTCTGCTACTAAGTTCTAGGACTCAATTTTCTAATCTATAAAATAGCGTTTCAACTAAATTACCACTAAGCCTCCATTTAGTTTTACATTTAATGGAACAGAATTTTTGCTTAAAGACAGTGGAATAGTCTTCTTACTTATTTCCCTCTTTTGTACCTCACAAAACACAGCAACAACAATAAAACATATCGAAAGATGGAGAACTACCTCAATGTCAGACTGTCACAGAGCAAGGCCAGTGCTCTGACAGCTAACCCAGGCTGAGAGGTGGCGGGGCTGTCTCTGGCCATAAGCAGTTCAGCAAGATATATAGATCATCCAATGATAAGAGATACCAATACAAAATAATTTTGATTAAAGTACAAAGTTTTGGGCAAAAACTAATTTTTTTTCAAAATTGAAAAATAATCACAAGTGAACAGTAGAAATTTGTCTTAAGACATTAAAAAGAAAGTGGAGAAAAAGACAAAATTAAGAGGCAGATAATGGAAATCTCACAAGAGTCCTCATTCAAAGAAAGAAAGAAGGGTTCATCAAAATATGAAAGGGATTATAAATTACATAAACTATCTTCTAAAACCTCAAATGAGAATTAGAACAGTTTAAAGAAAAATATGTATCATTAAAAGTATCAGACTGACATCCTAGGAAAGAAATGTAAGAGAAATTCAATGTTAAACAGCATTGAAAGCCTTATGATAAGTATCAAACTAAAAATTAAAGCAACTGAGACAGTAATGTGATGTCAGGCTTGAGGAAAGCACAAGATATAGAAAGGAGAAGAATGAATATATGAGAATGGTTATTGATTAGTTAATTATATAAATCAAATAAGATTTAGCAGGGTATAACTGGTATTACTATAGAATAAACAAAAATAAAAGAAAAATATTCATGGGTCTAAGAGAAAAAAATCTCCTTTACTTAAATAAAGATTCTGTTATAGTAAATGCCTTACTCTGTATGAGAAAGGGAAAAAGAATGATCCAACGGAACGCAGTGAGTTTAATCATAAAGAAGAAACCAAATGTGGGTCTAGGTAAAAGTAAATAATAATACGTCACCGACGTGTGGAAAATCAGGTCTCAGAATTTCTGCAGCCATACTCTACTCATATACAGATGACAACAGAGTAATTCCAACAAAAATCTGAGAAAAAGAATGAACCAAGCATGTCATAAATATCCAAATGACCTTTTAGGTTTGATGGTAAAAGATAGACATTTGTATCATACCCATACCAGAATTCAGAAAATTGAATAGATATAAAAAAATTATTGAAATTTTATATGAAGATCAATTCTTGGGACAGGATATGATTCAAAATAAAGCAGAATGAAGAAAATATGGTAAAAGGATTTTTGGTAAGCATTAAATATATTTAGAAAGGAAAAGAAACAAAATCTCTGAAAAAACAGAACATAAATGTTATGAACCTTTGTGTTTTAAAGTTAACACTATAACAAATCAGAAGACAGAAGATTGGAATGAAGTTAAAGTTAGAACATATACTAATCTCATTTTTCTATAGCAAGAACTTGCTTTACAGAGTCTAATTTAAAATACAAATTTGTAAATGAGGTTAATATCTTATTTATTTTATTTTCTTTGTTGGTTTGTGAAGAATATTTGTCAATTAACATCTCTTATGATAAAGAATCAATTACTAAAAATCCCTTAAGATATACTTTTTTTTAAATTTGGTCAAAATCAACTTAGATATAATAATTTGCAGATGTTAAACCAATTTCTTTTTGTTCTTACTTTTTCTTTATAACTAACCATATTCCTTGAGAGATATCTAAAGTGATTTCAGCAAATATTAGTAATGTTTTTCTAGGTATTGGCATTGTTGGTGATTACTCATTTAAAACAAAATTAGCCTTATATAGCTGTTTTTTGAAATCTTATGTTTTATATTTAGCAAGTATTATTTTTAAAAGGTGTAACTCCTTATAAAAATAAAATAAAACAGCATTGTAAGACATGATATCCCAAACTGATTAAATAGGATTTTTGGTATCACATTTACCTCCTATGTAGATGTGTTTCTCCCAGTAAGCATTTGGAGCTTATGAATATAGCATATCTTTTACTATTAGTAAGTGAAACTTTATTATGACTTGACAAAAATTTCACTTAAGAAACTGGAAAAAAACTAAATTATTAAACATATTTAACTATGTAGATAACTGTAGTAAGTGGTAGTTAGTTAACTACATCACTATAGTTTCACTTCAATTGGAGTCATAGAAGAATGCTAAACCTTAACCTTTCCCCTCAGTCATTCCTGTATGTCAATATGCTTGAAACGCAGGAAAGCTTTTCACTGTCATCTACTGCAATTCACACACACACACACACACACACACACACACACACACACACACACCTTCCTTCCTTGGAAACATATGGACTAGTGTAAGTGTGGGAAAAAATAAACAAATAGCTATGATATTATGACACATGAAAAACAGTTGTACAGATCAATTATGAACAATCACTTAAAAGAAATATCTACTACAGTTGCACTGGGACAGAGAAGACTTTTTTTTTTCTCTCCAGAAACTCTTGGCATGCTTTTCTTAGCCATATTAAATCTTTTTGTATTTTAAGCCTTTTCCCGAAGAAATAAATAAGGTGATGGAATTGCATTACACAGCATAGTTTGAGCCCAACATGGCTCATATCACGAGCAGCTGATGAAACCGCACAGCTGATAACGGGAGGTTGTGTTTTCCAATGAACGTCAGGAGCTGTGTTCCAATAAAGAGGAAAACTGATGCTGGGCAACAGTAAGTCTTCC
Source organism: Leucopleurus acutus (assembly GCF_964270905.1). Classification (NCBI taxonomy): domain Eukaryota; kingdom Metazoa; phylum Chordata; class Mammalia; order Artiodactyla; family Delphinidae; genus Leucopleurus; species Leucopleurus acutus. The sequence continues at coordinate 8,045,710 of NC_139143.1, forward strand.
AACTTTATTTGAGGGACTAGCAATGAAATAGAACACAACATCAGCTCCCTCGGCACTTAGTGCTCTCATTGAATCAAAGTGAGAAAACTAGTACTTTTTCCTTGTGTATGTAATTCTCCTTGTTCCTGGGGAAGGGTTAGCCAAGAGGGGCATCCTTTAGAAACCAAGTAATAGAGAAGTCATTTATCATTTGATCTGCTTCTAAGAAAAACAGAAAGTGTGAATTGAGAAGCTTTTAACTGCTAATATAAAAATCCTAGTATCACTAATATTTCTCATAACAATTATAGAAATATAATTTATCTTCAGTCCATAACACTTGACTTGCTTCATTCTGTCCTCTACTCACTGTCTTCTGGATAATCTTTCAAATAAGCAAATCTTGCAATATTTGTTTCTTGCCTAAATCCCTTTGGTGTTTTTCAAACTCACTAGTCTTAGACAAGCCAAATCTCCTTAGCAAGATGTTAGTCATTTTGACATATAATCGATTAAGACCTGAGACATCATATTTTCAACCAGTCACCTACTGCCAACTTAAATTCACAGAGATAGGCAAAGAGTGTTTCATGTAAAAACAATGCTCCTTAATACTTGTTAAAACTTTTGACTAAAACAAGAATCCATATGCCAGCTAGTTTGAACCACTTGAGTTGACAAGGATTTACGTTGTTAGCAACAGTCAGTTCCTAAGACAACACAAACCAGTGCAGCCAGTGTCTAATGTGGGCGGCTCCCTTGCTTTCGGGTTACAGCCAAATTGCCCCACTGTGAGATATTATTTCTCTGCTCTTAAGGAATGGCAAATGTGAAAAAAAAGTTTACCGAGGTAAAGAAAGGGGGCATTGCCTCAATGTGTAGAGCAGATCTGATTCTAAGCTACCATTCCAGTCCTTCCCAGAAAGAGTATCCTCTTGCTAAACTGTAGATACCGGGACTCCTTTATGTTATTGACCACTTAACACATCAAGATCCCTTACTTCTATAAATTGACTACAATTCAGACCTATTTTGACATAAGTTTTAGGGTAAAGGGAAGAGAGTAAGGTGCTTCAGTTTCACCACTAACAGGATATTTGCTCTGTGTTATCATTAACATTTTATTATTTCTCTCCAGCTCTCTGCATTCTATATTCAGCCATCATACGTTATTTGCAACTTATGTTTGTGACTCATTTGTAACTCATGTTATTTGTAACTACCTCTGCATTTTTTATGTCCCTTGGAATCCCACTACCCTCACTTTGTCTGAATTAGGAGGTCAAGCTCTAAATTCCCAGAAAGATAGAGGTTACCTGCATTGTACTTAAGTGTATCTATTTTTGTGAGACCAAGTGGCCCTTGAAGTGAGTTATCATATCCCTGAGGTCAAACATAGTGACTGAAGCAGTGCATGTCCTGTATTTATGTATAAATACATAATAAAATTTTGTCACTTAAACGTATTTCTGAAGTTAATAAGTTACAATCCATGACTATAAAAGACTTTTAAAGTATTGAATACAGACATATTCATTCTATATGATGACCTATAGAAAGTTCTGGTTTTGACCACAGCAGCTAATCACAGCTAATACTAAATGAAACTAGTTTACAATACTAAATGAAGCTAATTTAATGTTTCCTACTATAAGGGAGGACAACTATTTTTTCCCTTTACTCTTCGGAGTTCTTAGTTGAAACCCCTATAATAAAAGACAGATTAACAAGAGAAAAACATACAGACGTTTATTAACATGCATACTTTATGAATACTTGAGAAATATCCAGGGGCAAAAAGTATTTCAAAGAGGTGGTTTAGAACTCTAGCTAAATACTATCATCACCTAAAGACAAAAGAAAGAAAGATGTAGGGGGTGAGGGGAGACAGTTATGGAGAGGTTACCAGGAAAAGCATGGTAAACAAGTGTAAAGTTGTTATACAGATTTAAGTCTGTGCTTTCTCCATTGATATGGGTCTAAAGTTTTCTCCAGGGAACAAAAAAACAAGTCTTTACAGATAAAAATAATAGAAGTACTTCTTCCAGCAATGTCGAATTACCCTGTATCCTACAAATCTTCCAAACCCAAACTAGAAAACCCAGATAAGTTCTCTTAAACAGTTACTTCAAGGCTGCCAAGATCTGAGGGAACAGGATCCTGGACAGAAGGGAAGCAGAGAGGTTGCCCTGGATTTCCTGAGGGCATCTCCCTCTAGGCATTTAACAATCCAACTGTGGTTCGTGAGAAGCCAAGATGCTGGACAACGATTTTTGCAATCTCTCAAAGGTGGGATAATAGAAATTGAATGTAACATCCATCAAGGAGCTGAGTACTCATAGATAGTTTAGCTTTTCATTTATAAGACACAGAGGAATAAGCTGCAAATGTAACGGCAGCCTATAAATAGATGAGCTCTCACAAAGACTGAAATCACACCAAAGATGAGCCCAATCACTGAATGAATTATGGTAATTTGCCTATAACCGACAACAAGCCCCAGAGATTGGGAACTGAAGATAGCTATCAGTAATCTTACTAAACATGGAAGAAATATTGGCATTCAGGGCTTGCAGAGGTGGAACATTTTTTTTTTTCCTTCGGTACCCGGGCCTGTCCCGTTGTGGAGCACAGGCTCCGGATGCATAGGCTCAGCAGCCATGGCTCATGGGCCCAGCCGCTCCGCGGCATGTGGGATCCTTCCAGACCGGGGCACGAACCCGCGTCCCCTGCATCGGCAGGCAGACTCTCAACCACTGCGCCACCAGGGAAACCCAGAGGTGGAGCATTTTTGATGAATACACTAGGCTTTCAGTTGCCCTGGGACTAAATGTCAATGAGATGTCATCAGCTCTCCAAAAGATTGGTATCCAGCTTTAAATAAGCTGAATTTCATTTTGCTTAATATGGACCTCATTGAATTGCCTGTGAGAAACAAAAGAAAACCTCTATGAAGGAAGATAATCCAATATGTTATATTATTTCTAGAAATTTTCTTCTACAATGTCCACAGTTCAATTTAAAAAAAATGGCATAAGAAGAGATAAAAATCAATAGAATGATCATGATGATAATAAAGATGACAATTGAAAAAGAAACAGACAAAAAAAGTAGTTCCAGAGGAAAGTTAGATTTGGAATTTTGAGACCTAGACTTTAAGATAAGTTAAATTAGTATTTAAAAATAATAGAGATGTTGGAAATTTTTATCAGGGAATTGGATTCTATAAATGATTTTAAGAAGTTTAAGAATCGGGACTTCCCTGGTGGCACAGTGGATAAGACTTCACGCTCCCAGTGCAGGGGGCCTGGGTTCGATCCCTGGTCAGGGAACTAGATCCCACATGCATGCCGCAACTAAGAGTTCACATGCCACAACTAAGAAGACTGCCTGCCGCAACTGAGACTTGGTGCAACCAAATAAATAAATAAATAAATAAGTTTAAGAATGGAAAACATGTTATAGGTGAAATTAACAATTAAAAAGCTAGATTGGAAAACAGATGAGGCACAGCAAAATACAGGTTTGGGTATCTGAATAATAAGACAAATGAAAATATCCAGAGAGAGGAATACAGAAAAAAAGAGATACAATGAACAAAGTCTAATATATGTGTAATTGGAGTCCTTGTAGAAGTAAACAGAATGAGACAGAAAAATTATTTGAAAATAATAGCTGATGATTTCCAAAACTAATCGATTACATCAAGTCAAAGATTTAAGGAGTTTTTCAAACCTCAAATAGAATATATAAAATGGAAATAACACATATTTATTAAAACGTCTAAAATGTCAAAAAGAAAGAGAAAATACTATAAACAACCAGATATTTTAATAATAATAATAAGATAACAACTGAACTGGCAACATAAATGAGAGAAAAAAGACCATGGTATGATTTTTTTTTTTTTTTCACATAGCAACAGAAACCAGCCAACAAAGAATTCTACAAGCAGTAAAAAAAAAAAAAAAAAAAAAAAAAACCTGCAAAAATGAAGGCAAAATAGACATAAGTTTTAGGCAAACAAACACTGAGACTCTTCATCAGCAGCAGATTTTCAGCAAAAAAAAAAAAAAAATACAAAAGAAGTTTTGCAAGTAAAAGTGTGTTACCACTGATGAACAGGACTTTATTAAAATTAAGAACTTCTGCTCTGAGTCAGATAATGTCAAGAGACTGCGAAAATAAGCCACAGACTAGGGGAAAATATTTGCAAAAGTCCTATCTTCTAAAGGACCCTTAACCCAAATATACAGAGAACTCCTGAGACCCCAAAAAAAGGCCAAAAACCTGATTAAAAAATGGGTGAAAGACCTGAACAGAGATCTCAGTGAAGAAGATAGACAGATGGCAAATAAGCATAAGAAAATATGGTCTCATCATATGTCATTAGGGAAATTAAAATTTAAAAAAATAATGAGATATTACTACATATCTATTACAACAGCCCAAAACAGAGAACAGGGACAGGGCCAAATGCTGGCAAGGATGTGGAGCAATAGGAACTCTCATTCATTCCTGGTGGGAACACAGAATAGTATGACCACACTGGCAGACAGTTTGGTGGTTTCTTACAAAAGTAAACATACTCTTACAATGTGATTCAGCAATCACAATTCTTGGTATTTACCCAAAGCTGAAAACTTAGGTCCACAACACAACCTGCACATGGCTGTGTATAGCAGCTTTATTCATAATTGTGAAAACTTGGAATCAACCAAGATGACCTTTGGTAGGTGAATAAACTGTGGTACATCCAGACAATGATATATTATTCAGCACCAAAAAGCAAGCAATGAAAGAAAAATAATAATAATAAAGCAAGCAATGACCTGTCAAGCCATGAAAAGACATGAAAAAACCTTAAATGCATATTATTAAATGAAAGAAGCCAGATTGAAAGACCACATACTGTGTAATTTCAAGTAGATGACATTCAGTAAAAAGATCAAGGTCTCCAGAGAGAGTGGGGAGAATGTATAGGCAGAATCTTTAGGACAATGAAAACACTTAATGTGAGACCATAATGATGGATACATGTCATTACGCATTTGTCCAAGCTCATAGAATGTACAACACCAAAAGTGAACAATAATGTAAATTACGAACTTTGGATGATTACAATGTGTCAGCGTAGGTTCATCAATTTTAACAAATGCACCACTGTGGTGGGGGGTGTTGAGAATGGGGGAGGCTATAGACACATGGCAAAATGAGAAAAAACTCCAAACATAACAAATAAGGGGTGTGTGTGTGTGTGTGTGTGTAGATAGAGAGAAAATGAGAGAGGCAGACAGTCAGAGAGAGATACAGGAAGACAGAGAATGATTTTAAGGAAATGGCTCATGAAATTGTACAGATGCAAGTCCAAAATCTGCAGGGTAGGCCTGCAGGCTGGAGATGCAGGGAAGAGTTGTTTAGGTCCATATGCAGCCTTATAGCCAAATTCTCTCTTCTTCAGGAAGGTCAATCATTTTAAGATCTTTCATGATTATACGAGACCCACCACATTATGAAGGGCAATCTGCTTTACTAAATGTGTACTGATTTAAATGTTAACTCTATTCCCAAAAAACAAAAACCAAACAAAAAAAAAACCCCACAAAACCTTCAGCAAAATATCTGGAGTAATAGTTGACCCAATATCTGAGTACCATGGCTCAGCCAGGTTGACACATAAAATTAAACATCACACCCTATTTCCCAAAATACAATTTTCTTGTTTGTCCTCCTTAATCATCCTGTAATTTCCCCATTATGGTATCTGCCACATCCAAATGGTCATCTTCACTGCTAGAGTATAATCTGCATAAGAGAGTCTATCTAATCTATTTCATTGTTGCTGCTTCAGTGACCAGAAAGCCCAAAGCACTTGGCAGATACTTAATACTTATATGTAAAGTGAAAAAATAAAAGGTTGTATATTACAGATACTATGAAAAAAAATGTGAGAAAATTTGGTCACTGAGACAGGTGGTAGAAAAGGTATAAAAATTATTTCCAGTTATCAGGTCATGTGACTGTGGGTACTAATAATAGCAGTATAAAAAGCTGACTGAAGAGCAGACATGTAGAAACTGAGGTCTTAGCAGGATACCATAGAGGAACAAATCCAGGAGATATGAAAGTATGAAAGGTGATTACTGAGAAGAGAATGGGACAAGATATGCAAGGGTAATTGTAAAGGTTACAAAAGAGGTTGAATTTCCAAGAGAGCTATACAAAGAAAAATAAAATGCTACCCAATAAATCATTCAGTTGTAGAAAGTGTACATTGTGCTTATTTTGATTTTTATCATTTTCATTAATAATGCAGTTGATAGGCTCTAAGGCAGAGTGATAGAAGCAGAGATACAGCAGGAAGTGAAAGAGGAATTGGAAATCCTGAGGGTGTTAAGTAATTTATTCCAGTTCACACAGCGAGTAAGTGACAGAGTAGGAACAGCCAGGTGCTTTGGCTTCAGCATCTGTACTCCTAGCCTGCTGTCTCTTTTGACTTATTGGAAATTGAAGAGATGGAGAGAGGATGGACAGAACCCAGGCAAATGCTCACACTGAGGGGATGAATTCAGAGAAGAAGCACTTGAAGAGACTGAGAAATTAGAGCATAGCCAGCCAGGATAATATATTGATAATATTACAGAAAAGATAGAGTTTTCAATGAAAGATAGCAATGCCACAGAAGTATGAGGAAGAGGAAGATTGAGTAAGAAACTGTGGGGTTCCCTTTAATTTTTAACATCTGCAGTTTAACGAAAAGCTGACATAAATCAGATACCTTAAATTTAGAAAAGGTGTCCTCTAAGGTATTAATTACTTTTCCCTCTGTTTTCTGAACTGAAATAATTAATATTCAGTAGCCTTTTTGCTGTTTGGCATTTTGACTTTTAGATCTCAATGGCACCACCAACTTGGTTGTTCTTTCAAATATCTATTATAATGGTAACTGTCAGCTATTTAGAGCTCTTTTAATGACATAATACTCTTTGCTGCCAATCAATTATAATGAACAAGAATGAAATTCTATTTGTTTCCAGGCTGCCAGAATGATTTTATTCTAAAATTTGGCATTTATATTATCCAGAAAAAAAGAAATGAAGCATGCCCTAATCACTCTGAGATCTTTTCTTAACCTGATAGGTGTACTTGAATGTGTTCATATACTCCAATAAAGATCTATTAAAAAGTTTTTTAAATTAAAAAAAAAGATATAGAAAGTCAAATTTTGTGTTTATCTCAGGATCTCAGAGACAGTTGCAGGCAATATCAGACAGCATACATCAAGTTTTTATTTGGGGTCATTTAAAGTCTCAAGTACTCATAGGCTCAATGCAAGAAAAAGATTGCATGGAGTTGGATTGGTTTCTATCCATTGGTTCCCACTTAAGAAACAGATCAGCTGAAGGTCAGCTGAAAGTGTGAAAAGAAGCAATAAAATGAAGTACTCCACAGATCAGAGGTCAACAATTCTCAGTGTCTGAATGATTGACCTTCACTGGCCAATATAAATTGCCCATAAAATATATAATACAAATGACACAGGGGGAGTGAAACCCTATTAAATGACATAGGAGTAAGGACATACTAAATTAAGAAGGAAATCTGAAAATCTTTTCTGTTACCCAAATTAACTCTCCTGGTAGAGAACAGAAAATTGTATAAAATACTCAAACTGGAAGTAGTCTATGGTTTCACAATATTTTTTTTCCTCTGTTTACACCTATACCTAAATACCTAAAGCCTGATATTCATCCAAACAATTAAGACAGTACTTTCTCTCAAAGTTCTTCATACCCATCTTCATTTCTAATTCCTCTGACCTGTTCTCAGTCATCACTGACCTGTTAAACCTTCTGAAGTATTTAACTCCTTTGACCACACCCTACATGTGTTTTTTTTTCTTTTCTTTCACATCGTTATTCTAGAAATCTTTTCTCATTTGTCTTGCCTAGTAATGCACTAGCCCTATATCTGCAATCGTTATCTGTAAGCCCACTTTACTGGCTCTTCTTTATCTTCAGATTAAAAAATAATAAGCAAATAAAGGAAAAGCAAAGCAAACCTCCAGGCACTATTTTCAGCCCCTTTTTCTTGCTTTACATGGTCACTTGGACTATTTAAGTCACAAGACAGCTTTGCAGACCAACTCTCTGACATGACTCTTAAGTCTTCAACACTTAACACATGAACCACTCACTGAATCTCTTTCCATGACTCCTTTTAGAGGAGCTTGTGATTCTCTCTAGGTTGTTCACTCTAATAGCTGTTCCCTTTTCCATATCGAATTCTACTCTTTCAAAACACAGCACAAAATGCACATACTCTTTGAAGGCTTCTGCTACTTCACAGGAAAAAAGTAGTATTTTCAGTTCCTCTGATCATAGAATGTATTACAATGTCTAGCACCCAGTGCCCACTATTTTGATTTTTTCTTTAAATTTTTCTACCGCATTACACTGTGAACTGAGAGGATACAAGTCTTACACATCTTTACCTTTTCCATTGGATTTAGCCTTGCACACTTTCAACACGGAGGGCCCTTAATAAATGCTAGTTGTTTTTCTTTGACAATGGCATTTTAAATCTCCCTAAAACCTTATGAGAAACTACAAATAAACTGCCATGATGTAGTGTCTCTAAATAGGGAAGTGCAAGAATAAACTAGCTTTACTTTTTTTTTTTTCTTTTTTTGCAAGATGGGTATAGTTTTAAACATACTAGAATAATTTCTTATGTGGGCCTATATTGAAGATGTATCACTAATCTTAATATCTTCAAATATGTGCTTGGTATATTGGATCTTTTGTTTGTATTTTGGTTAATTAGAGCATGTATAAACTTTTCTTTTTAATACACATATTTTATATGCATTCTTTCAGTACTACTCCAAAGGCTCTCTCATCATCTTTTCCAGAAAATAGATGTTACAATGTGTGTATGTTTTTTTTGGTATGAGTTTTTCCAAAGCCCCTTCCTCATTCTTGTCTTTGGCATGGAGTTAATTCTAAATAAACATTTATTGGAAAGAACTGACACTTTTCTGAACACATTCCTATTGTTCCCCACTGTTTCCCTTTTATTATAAGAATTTCAGCTTTATAAACCCTGCATGTATTTTAAGAAGAAAACAAATTTGACATTTCCTCCATGAAATGTGTCTAGTTTTTTACCTTCTGTTCTCAAAAGTCAGTTAATTGAGAGCATCACATGTTCCAAGATTCGCTACACAATGATAATTTAATAAGTTCTGGTCTCGACGTTCAAAGACCTTGAAATTTAATGGAAATTTTATTGTATTCACAGTCAATATCTCAACATTCTTTGGTGCTCAGATACGTAATTTTTTATTATTTCTTTAATGCTTCTTTTTTCCAGTTTGATTTGAAGCTTTGTGAGAAAAATAAAATTATCTTTCACTACCTTGCAGATCAATATGAATATATTCGTTTGATTCTTTTCTTAAATGTCAGGTGAGATCCACATAATTGGTCAAAACTCTAGATGAATCACCTTGGTCTTTCTGTTTCTCTCACATTTCACATGCAATCTATCACAGAATCATTTTGGCTTTGCTTTCGAAATATATCTAGAATCTGACCTCTTTTCTTCATCTCCACTGCTACAGCCTTATCTCACCATCATCTCACACCTGGAATACTGGAGAAACATTCAAAGAGGATTCTAGCTTCTACCTTTCATCCATGAACCATTCCCAACACCACCACTAGAATAATCCCCTTAAAGCACCAGTGAGAAAGGTCAGTCTCATGCTCAGTGCCTTATTTCACTTAGAATAGAGCCTACCATCTTCATAGATGCTTACATGGCCCTGTATGACCGCCAACACTCCCACCTCTTTTCCACTCTACCGGATCTCCTATTACTCTTTCTTCCCTCTCTCTGCTCCATTCACACTGGCCCCCTTGCTGATGTTAAAACATGGGAACCCACCAGGCCTTTGCTCTACCTCTTATCTCTGCTACACAATACACACACTCACTTGCACTCCCAAACAATTTCCTTAGAAAAGATCACATTATTTTTGGATGTTTAATATCTTCACAACCACATTCATTGCTGCTGGTCATCACATCATGTAAAAACCTAGAGCAAGAGTCAATAATTACGTCTTCTTACGTCCAGAGTAATGGAGATGTCAGTATGTTAAACACACTCATAAGGTTACAACCGTCCTTAAACCCCAGAACACATACGACAGTTAATTTAATATCCTGTATGATGGAGAACTCTAGCAAATCTAGCGACTCCCTAATGGCGACTTGCCGCAGCTGCTTGATGGGGGAAGACAGTGTATCAAATTTTTACTCCTATTTAAGCTAGAGAAATGGACTTGTTTATTTATAGCAAAAAAAACTGTATCAATAGCACTTAAAATATATTGCCTGCCATTTGTAATATTTATTATGTCATAAGTGACTGATAAAAACAGAAAGGAATACAATTTTAAAGACAGAAAGAGATACAGCTTTGCCAAATTGCTTCTCAGACTCAGGTTAAGAAGGCTACCAGTGACAGCTACTTTGAAAGAAGAAACATTATTTAATTAAATTTCCAATGATGAAAAATAATGTGATAACAGATAAAGGAAAACTACCACTTACTGGCTGTCAGACTATAAATTCAAATTGTCATGTAGATAACATAATCACTTCTCTTTCTATGACATATATGTGACTAGAAAGATTGAAAGGTAAATAATCAAGAAAATGCAAAGATCTATCCTTACGATAGAATATACGAAAATGTCAAGAAGCAATTCCAGAAAAGGGATTCCAAGCGAGGAGTGTGTGCATTGAAGTTCCCTCTCTTTCCTTGGAGAAGATCCTCATACATGAATTTCATTCCAACTTGCCATTACTTCCACTCATATTTCTAAGTTGTTTTTTTTTTTCCCCTTGAAATCACTTCCTATATCTTTCTTCAGTAGAAAAACTAAAAAAAGTAATCTGACCTAGTAAAAAACCTAAACAAACATCTATATTTTGAAACATTTTAGTCTATATTTGGAAAAAAGAAAAATAATTTCTGGCTTTAAAATGCACTTTGTTATTACTATTTTGTTTAATTCCATAAAATTAAAAAAACAAAACAAATTTGAGAGGAAGGGCCAAAGAACACTGGTTTTAAAAGCTGGATAAATGAGTAAGCGATAGAAATGGAACCGTGGCATCAGCAAACATAAGCTTCCTGTGGATAATTTCATAAACGACTAAGAACTCATGAAGTATTTTGGTTTACATTTTTAAGGATTATTTAAACAAAGTAAAACTTTGCAAGTCTTTTGAAAATCATAATCCTATCTAGAACTCTACAATTTTAAGAATATGGAGCTGTCTTGGGAAAAAGTTGAAGCTTCATACAAATGGTCATGAGATCATAATTCAAGTGATAATACTGATATCCTTCACCAAGACACAATGTGCTCTGTGATCTGCCCCCATCCAGCTGTCTCTTTGCCTCCCTTACCTATTTTAAACCAGGTGATATAGAACAGGTCAGAATATCCTGCATGAAATATTCTCCTTCACATCTCTCTGACTTTTCTAGTACTCTGAAAGGAAAGGATTTCTCCCACCCTGTTTCTTTAATGAAAAAATTCTCATTTATCTTCAAAGAATCAAATCAAATATCTCATCCATAATTCCTTTCCTGGACCTCTGAGATGGACTGAGTTCCCCTCACGACGATGCAACCCAAACATACCATTATAAAATCACTACTTAGTGTGCTCTGGAAATTATCTGTTTTCTGGGGTTTGCCTCTTCTAGAAGCTAGAAAATCCTTAATTAGAAAAACTTGGCTTTATTTATCTCTGTCTTTCCAGTGCCTGGTACAATGAATGGTACTCAACAGGTGCTAAAAAATGTCTATCATAAAATAATGAGATCATCCTCAGAACTAGGCAACTGGTGATAGGGTCAAATTGCCTTGGTATCTGTGGCATTAGCATTTTACTTCATTTTGTTTCCTACAAGCTATGGAATCATTATACACCATTATTAAAATAACAAGGAAAATCTTAAAGAGGATTACATCCTCCTGCAGATGGAGAAACATGCCATAACTACTTCGTTTTGTGTCTGCCTCTTCTAAAAGATAAGCAGTTAGTATGATGGTTTAAGGTTATGTGATACATATTGTGACCTTAGATCCTGTGGGGTAGAAGGAAAACCAATGCCTTGAGGATCTTAAGTACTGGGATTATGTGGTTTGTTTTCTGCAGGTAAAGCCTCTTGGCTCAGTGTAAAGAAGATCCATGATATTTGTTCTGATTAGGACTAAGGCACTCTCCATATTACTAAGGAAACACTGTGGAAGACACTGGAATATGAGAGAGGGGGAGGGGGAGAGAGAGAGAAAGGTGTTGAGAAAGGAAGGAAGGAAGGAAGGAAGGAATGGAGGGAGGGGAAGGAGGGGAGGGAGGAAGGAAGGAAGGAAGGGAGGGAGGGGAAGGAGGGAAGGGGGAAGGAAGGGAGGGAGGGAGGGAGGAAGGAAAGAAGGAAGGAAGGAAGGAAGGAAGGAAGGGGGAGGGAGGGAGGGAGGGAGGGAGGGGGAAGGAAGGGACAGAACTGGATCTTTCAAATTGAAAACGTACCAAGTGCAACTTGGGTGTGCCTCCTGGGAGTGTGACACTCACAAAGTACCTCTTCTTACACATTTTAGTGCTTCCTGCATCATGGCATCTATAAATATCATCACTCATCAGAACTAACTGCAGGGAAGAGTTAGTTGGTATCACCGTATTCCTTTAATGCTACAGTGATGTAACTTCATTAAAATCAAAGGAAATTTGGAGCCACTAAATAATCGGAAAACACAAAAATGCTTAAGGGTTGGGTTTATTTCCAAACAATTTAAAAACGAGGATCGAGAATTCCCTGGCGGTCCAGTGGTTAGGACTCGGCACTTTCACTGCCAGGGGCCAGGGTTCAATCCTCGTTGGGGAACTACGATTCCACAAGCTGCGTGGCCAAAATAATAATAATAATAACAAATAAAAAATAAATAAAAGCGAGGATCATTTTCCTGTTACTCAGTGTACGTTTTTGCTTCTTATCTCTATTTTCCTGCTGTTTGACAAGAAATAAAATAAACATTACTAAATCTTTCATAGTGTATATCTTACTGCAGTCTACATTTTACATTTGATATAAACATTTTACAGCAGGTGTTTTACACTGCAATTTTTATTCATTTTTTCCCATGAAAGGAAATAAAAATGATAGGCTGAAATACCCTGGTATCTAAGATTTTAAAGCATTAATCCTTTCACTGAAAGTTACAGATTATGTTAACACTAGGCTGTAGGCAATAAAAATACTCTCTACGTTTTAGCATCAATGGTCTGAACCTCAGTCAGTTTGCCTTAAAGCATGAAAGCCAACAAATTCTGTTACTGGGTAACAACTTGACCTAAATTCTAATCTATGTTGATCCAATTAAATGAGAAAAATGAAAAACAAATATATGGAGTCTTTTAGATGTTGATCAAAACATTTAAAATATAAATATTAAGTGCAGTGATAGGCAAATATTAGTTTTAATCATTAACACTGAATATAAAAACATAAATTACAGTTTTATAACAGTCAGACGCCAGTGTCAGCCTTAATCATTACACTGGTAAGCAATTTTCTGCTCTAACATTTTATTTTTCCGATTCCCTCATACAAATAACAGAACTTGTATCATATAATCAAAAATCTGTAGAATATTAATATTGTTGACATCATCTAGGAAATTCTCTTAATTAAGCTTAGCTCTCTAAAATGTGTATTTGATGTCAAATTCCAAAGTAAAATAATAACATTAATCTATATTTTCTTTACCTCTGGAATTGTAAATACAGGACTTAACTCAAAGCTTGCTTGTTCCTCTTGGGAAAAAATGTTCCATGAGTCTTGAATGTATGTTTATCAACCAGTAACTATAGGACAATAATTTGAATCATTTTAACCAGTGTTATTTCATCTCTTGATCAACATATAGAATGGGTGTTCCATTTAACTGACATAAAAGATAATAAAATAATAAAAGTAATTACCACTCAGATCATTCTGTTGCACTAAAATAAATATAAATTGTACAGGGAAAGACTTAAGGGCATATTAACAAGGTGAAAGTATATGTGAATGTAGCTTTTGAGATATTTTGTTAATTACTAGATCTACAAACATAGAGGGCTTTTTCCTACTCTGTTAATAGTTATTATTAATACTTTTTATATACAAATAATTGTTAGTCCCAGATGATTTTAGTAGGGAATAAGAGGCAGGAAAACGTATCTATAATTATAGGATGATACTATAAGCAAAGCAAAGTTCAGAGAAGAGAGATGAACAACATTGTGGAGAAAAAAACATCATTTCTAAAATTGATCAAACTTTTTATTAAATTCCTCAAATACTTTAGCAGCAGTTTTAAGTGTAGAAGACAAAGAAGATTAACAAAAGCTAGATGTTCATACTACTGGGTTGGCAAAAACATTCATTTGATTTTTTCCACAAGATGGTTCTAGTAGCGCTTAGTTGTCTTTAACTTCATTCGAAACAATTTTGTTAGATTGTATCGTGACACCTGTCATATCAACATGCATTTTAAAAAAATTTATCAAAATTGCTGAATTTTTGTGCAGCCATTTTAATATTGAAGGTGGAAGAAAAAAAGCAAGGTTTTTGGCATATTACACTTTATTATTTCAAGAAAGGTAAAAATGCAACTAAATGCAAAAAAAAGATTTGTGCAATGTATGCAGAAGGTGCTGTGACTGATCGAACGTGTCAAAAGTGGTTTGCGAAGTTGCATGCTGGATATTTCTCGCTGCTCCATGGTCGGGTAGACCAGTTTGATAGCGATCAAATCGAGACATTGAGAACAACCAACGTTATACCACACAGGAGATAGCCGACACACTCAAAATATCCAAATCAAGAATTGAAAATCATGTGCACCAGCTTGGTTATGTGAATCTCTTCGGTGTTTGGGTTCCACATAAGTTAAGCAAAAAAAAGTCTTGACCATATTTCCACATGCAATTCTCTACTTAAACGTAACAAAAACGTTCTGTTTTTAAAACAAAATATGATAGGTGATGAAAAGTGGATACTGTACAATAATGTGAAAAGGAAGAGATTGCGGGGCAGGTAAAATGAACCACCACAAATCACACCAAATGCCAGTCTTCATACAAAGAAAGCAATGTTGTGTATATGGTGGGATTGGAAGGGCGTCCTCTATTATGAGCTACTTCTGGAAAACCAAACAATTAATTCCAACAAGTACTGCTCCCAGTTAGACCAACTGAAAGCAGCACTCGATGAAAAGTGTCCGGAATTAGTCAAAAGAAAATGCATAATCATCCATCAGGATAACGCCAGGACCGCATGTTTCTTTGATGACCAGGCAAAAACTGTTACAGCTTGGCTGGGAAGTTCTGATTCATCCACTACATTTACCAGACACTGCACCTTTGGGTTTCCATTTATTTTAGTCTTTACAAAATACTCTTATGAAAATATTTCAATTCCCTGGAAGACTGTAAAAGGCACCTGGAACAGTTCTTTGCTCAAAAAGATAAAAAATTTTAGGAAGATGGATTATTATGAAGTTGCCTGAAAAATGGTAGAAGGTAGTGGAACAAAATGGTGAATATGTTGTTCAATAAAGTTCTGGGTGAAAATGAAAAATGTCTTTTATTTTTACTTGATAAGCGAAGGGACAATTTGGCCAACCCAATAAAAAGTAGTGGTTTTCAAATCTTAACGTGCATTAGAATCACCCAGAATTTTGTTAAAACAGAGACTACTGCACATTCATTCCACACCTACACCCTCCAGCTGAGTCTCCAATCACCTGGGTTAGGGCCAAAGAATTTGCATTTCTAATGAGTTACCAGGTGCTCCTAGGATAGAGACCACACTTGAGGGTCAATCCTGGATACACATTATGGTCATGGGGGAATATTTACAATATACTGATGCTCAGGCTCACCACCTGAGTTTCTCATATAATGGACTGTTGGAGGACAAGACATCACTATGCACTTTCAAAGTTCTCCAGATGTTTCCAATAAGTCTAGAGGAAAAGGGCAGTCTTCAGGGATGATGTGAAACTTGGCCATTGACATATAGATTGAGCACCCAAAGCTTAAAAAAACTGGAGAAGGATGTTTAATGATAACAGTGAATACATTTACTTAGCATTTTCCACTTTACAGTGTGCTTGCCTATCCTTTATCTTGTTTAATTTTGATCTTTACAACAATTCAATACATACGTAAAGAAAGTATTAGAATTTCCATTTTTCAGAAAGAGAATCTGAAGCTCAGGAATATTTCTTAATTGCTCCAGGTCACATCGTTCATATGCAGGCATCATAAGCCAAGCATTTGGGCTATAAGTTAAGTGATTATTGCTGTTAGCAAGACTATTGCATCCACGGAACATTGAAGACACCAATCTAGGCAGAGCAGAGACTTTCTACGTAGTAGTGAAAATTGTCATAGGATATTTGAAGGAAAATAGATATCAGTAGGGTAGGGCAAGATTATGGAGTATCTTGAAAAAAATCAAGTCAGGAATAGGAAATTTGTGGCAATCAATGAATGAAAACAGTATATGTTTTAGGAAGTTATATGTTAACTTCAGTATATGTTAACATCTTACTATCTGGAATTTATGCGTAGAATGCTCACAAATTAACTCAATGCATAGCTGCAAAAGGAAATACAACCCACCATTTTTTCTAATTGCTACAATCAGCTTCATTACAAACCCCAAGTCCCAGAGTAACAGGCTGGCTGGTGGGATAGGGAGGGAAAGAAAAGGGACAACTAAATTCAGTGTAAATTTTAATTCCAAATTGTATGCCTCTTCTGCTCTCCATTTCCCTCTCTGATGTTGAGGAAAAAGTGTGGTCCTCTCGGCTGTGTGTAGTCTGCCCTCATCTCATAATCAATTTACTCCTGTGCCATTTTGCCAGTTTCATTGTGGCTGATGACAAAAGCTGGCTAACATCAAGTAGCCCAGACATTTTCATATTGAGTTGTTCAATGTCTTCTCTTGGTGAGTGCTTTCTCATGGGTGTTAAAATGTAAAATACTCCACAGTTTGTGTCCACTCCCATGTCCACCCGCAGGCTGTGGCTCCAGACTTCGTGTGTGATCCTTTAATTGACCGTACCATTATCCATCCAAAAATCAATATATAGTCTCACCACAGGCCACTGCTCTTTCCAGACAAAGTAGATGATCATGTGCCCTTACCACTACCTCCATCCATGAAGAAGATTTTTTCCTCACTTCTGTCTTTCAAGGTCACTCCTGTATGTAGCTATGATGCAAAAATAGTTCATCACCAGCTGGCACCCACTTATAGAGCCAATCCATCCATTATCCAAACATAGGCCTTTCATTCCTCTTTTACCTGATTATAAGGGACCTCCCCATATGGTCATGGGTATAAGCCAAGGGAGGGGCCTTGGGGTAACTGTGGTGGGCGACATGGAGATCTAGGCTACCTTGTGCTTCTATGGCTTCCTTGTGTCTCTGGTCCTAGTCAAGCTTGATGGTGGACTCTCTTGTGATGGAGTGTATATAGGCCTGTCCAATTTCATGACTGACAGACCCTAAGTCACAGTGTGAAGTTCCAGATGCATGGTTGTAGGGTGGTTATCATCAAGTATTCTGTATCTTCCAGGAACCAGTAAAATGCCTGAAGCTGGTTGTCAAGAGGTGTCTAATTCTCAGCCTCACTCCAGAATCTCAGGGGCCTGCATTCTATTTCTTCCTTTGGGGTTACTCATCGCATTGTTTCCTACCACTGACATTTCTGACACTATGGGTTCCACTAACTTTTATGGTCACTGGCAGGGTTGTTTTCCTCAAGACCCAGATCTGCCGCACAGCCTTTCATGCTCTGAGACTCACTCAAAAGTGGCAGAATTTCCTGTACAGAATGTGTTGCCTCCAAAACTCAAGGCAGTCTACCAGGCATTGTGCTTCCTTCTTTGCGGTATGGGGTTCCAGATGCAGCCATCTGTCTTTTGCATGGGAGGAGAGGGAACATGGAGACCCTTTAGGCTATCATGCAAATTTGCCCCCTGAAAAGGAGAGGAGGAAGGGCGGGGGATTTCGTGGAAGAGTCTACATCACAATGCAGTTCTAAGAATGTCTGGGCCATGCCCATGGGGAGTCCTTGAGCTGAAGTTGCCTGTTGACGGTACCTGGCATCTAACAGAAGTAGGCCTGCCTCAGTACCCCTTTCCATGCTCAGTCTTTGACTGGGGGCAGCCTGTGAACATGTGGACTAGGTAAAGAGTCAGTGGCAAATAGAGTGTCAGTGGTTGGGGGTGCCCTTCAATTACGCTCTCAAAAGCAAGAAATAGGAGAAGCACATTTTCGTGGCCTCCGTAGACATAATCAAACTTCCAGTTCTGTTTTTTGGCCACACAGGTTGTGATGCACCAGGAACACTGAATCAGACTTACACGTCTGGATGCTACACGCTGTGGCCGCTACAACTGCTGTGCTATCAGCCCTCATCTGGGAAGAAAGCCACCTTGCACAGCCGGCTCTTCCCAAGCTTCCATGAGGAAAGCAGGCTAACGCCCAGCTGCTCTGAGCTTTTCCTCCTCAGCCTTTGAACCCACCTCTGTGTTCCAGGAGATCAGCACTGTGTTTCACTGGTTTGACCCTCTTCCTTTCCCACAGTCTTCTGGGACTCAGAACTAATAGGATTTTATTCCCTTCACTCATGGTTGGGACTTCTAATATTTCATATCCTTACTTCTTATTACCACAGCTTGAGGTTACTAAATTGCTATGATCTAATCAACGAGAAATGTGTCAATGGAATATGAGTGAACTAAGAAAATCTTCTGAAAAAGCTTGATTTTCAAGACTATCGCCGACATTTTACTCTAGATATCAAAAGGTAAATGTATTTTTTCCATCTTCCTCATAAAATTCCTCCTACAAATCCTATTTATTTATTTTTGAAGCAAATGGATGACTCCGGCAGATTAAAGAATAATCCTGAACAAGGGAACATAATGTAGAAAAGTAACTATTTTTTAAAGTATTATCTTCATTATGAGTCATGACAAATAAAACTAAGCAAAGGATTATAAGTGCCGAAAGGGGAAGTGACTTAGCCAAGGAAAACAATCAGAGAAACAGCTGTACCAGTTTATAGTTCAAATGAGTGAAACCTGCAAATTTCTGCCTTGCTGTGGCCATTGCTGAGGGATCTCACTAGCCTGCTGATGCTAGGATGTGTGTCAGGACAGGTGGTCAGCACTGGGGATAATATCATGTAATGTATCTGTGATACACGTATCCTGGCTCGCATATCCCTTTGCCTGAATGTTGAGAAGTTATCTTCTTTTCTAGGTGTTTTCACATGGAAGTGTTTTTGTCCTTTTCCCAGGATTACTTTATTCTCCTTCATATGCCTACCTTTTTGTTTGTCTATGTCCCTTTAACCTCTTCTATCATTTTATCAGTCCTACTGTCTTCCAACTCTTTCTAGTCTAGGAACCTCTCCCTAGGCTTGTAGATCTTCATGAACATCAGCAGGATATGAATACTTTTCTCCTGGGTCCACTGCTCAATAAGAGGGAAGTAGAACTTCAGATCCTGAGCACACAGAAACATAGAAAAGCCACCCCCTCAGTCTTATTTCCAAGTTTAAAATCAACTTATTGTCCTTTCTGTATATACGAATAAAAGACAGCTCTAAAATTGTAAGGATACTTTCCTACCAACTCTCAATTTTTGGTGGAGGAGTGTGAAACTGGGCTGAGGGCACCTTTTTATTCTGAAATATAAATCTTCTCTTCCACCAGTAAGGAGAAAGGTCATCTCAATCCAAATAAAATAAGTTTTTGTTAGCTTTAGTCCATTGCTTCAAATTTACTTTGCCCTCCACAAGACTTGGCCATCAAGATGCTAAGAACTGCCTTCAGGTAAAGTTAAATCCTGAGTGTGCAGGGCATCTATATACCTGCCTAGAAAACAAGTCCAGAGGGAATCAATCTCTCTTACTATTTCAATTCATTACTAACCACCAAGCTCTCCACTATGCCCTATTCACCCTAGATTTCATCTTTCCTCCCCGTGTCCCTGTGCCTGTTTCTTCCTAGGATTGAGTTACTGCCAATTTTATTAGTTCCTCTCCCAGTTACTAGAATTGGTCCTCTGCCTAAATGCATCTCATAGCCACTGTTGACTAGGCTTTGACTTAATCATCTTCCCAGCCATGATTTCTTTTTCCTAGTTTGGACAAATTGTTGCTGTTTATCTGGAATGTGGACCTAGGATTTTGTACTCATTGGCTATGGTATCAACTCTTCGTCCTGAATATATAAAGTTAGTGTGCATAAATAGGTCCCTTCTCCATATTAGCAGTTCCCCCTCCTGACTGGATCTGGAACTGCATCCAGACACTTGAGTGTGGTCTGGCATGAGCCACATGTTGGAAATTTAGTTTAGGAAGCAGCGACACCTGAGTTCTTTCCTATAGCCCAGGACTATTATCTTCTGGGACTTGGCTGAGCACGAGAAGAAAAATCAGACAAGCAGATGGGCTTGCCCTGGACATGGGAGCTCACATCTTGATTAGAGCATGAGTTTGTTGCCTGTGACACTGTGGCAGAGAGGGGCCTAAGAGGCCATGTGGAGGTTAAAATTGCTGCCTTGGCCTCATTATTCAAAGTCTAACAGCCCAGACCCAAGCTTAGAAAAAATGCTTCACCAAATTTTCTTTTCATTTTTGCCTGTCAAAAATATTTTGGAGCCCATAGGCTATATAAAATATCTTTCAAGTTTTTATGGAAGATATAAGAAAAGTACTTGGAACTTAAGACCCCCCCCAAAAAAAAAGAAAGCAAAAGGACAAGATTTTTGTTTTTCTAGGCAACATAAATATGGAGATCTCCCCCATTCAACATTATTTTTGCCCAGAAAAATAAATAAGATGTAATGAATGTCTTAAGTGTACTCTAACATGTATCAAAACTGTCCTTGGAGATCTTCTGATTTGTTTGAGAAATTATAGTGCCTATGAAAACTAAATAATAATGCTGGGCAATTATGTAGAACATTATAGCAATGATAATTAAATAAAACTTAAAGAAAAGAACTATAGTTTTAGAATAAATAGTGATGACCTTAATGGTTAAATAAGTGTATCTGGATGGCTTTTCTCAGACACACTGAAAATATAATATCTCCCTCTCTCGAGAGTAGTAGGTTCTACTGCAGGTAATATCCATCCTCTCCCTAGAGTGAATGATGCACTCAAAAGCATAGACTACAGAGTTGAATTTCATGTATTGAAATTCCGGTTCTGTCACTTAGAGGTTGTATGACTGTGAAAGAAAAACTTAAACTATGTCTCCGTTTCCTTATCTATCACATGGAAATAATAATTATACCTACTCAAGAGGTTACTAAAAAAATTAAACACATTTATATAAGAAAATACATAGACCAGTGTCTGGCAAATATTAAGTACTCACTAACTGATAGCTGTCATCATCATAATTCCATCTATATCACTCAATCAAGACATGTTCACGGGCTTCCCTGGTGGCGCAGTGATTGGGAGTCCGCCTGCCGATGCAGGGGACGCGGGTTTGTGCCCCGGTCCGCGAAGATCCCACATGCCGCGGAGCGGCTGGGCCCGTGAGCCACGGCCGCTGAGCCTGTGCGTCCGGAGCCTGTGCTCCGCAAGGGAGAGGCCACAACAGTGAGAGGCCCGCGTACCACAAAAAAAAAAAAAAAAAAGACATGTTCATTTAAAACCAAATTATACCAGGAGGTAATGATAATAGGTTAATGACTGAATTTCTTTCCTATCTGTAAGGAATATCTTGAAGAAAAGAGCAGTTTGGGGGGGGGGAGGGAGAGTAGGGGAGAATTCTAGAAAAAGGAAGGATAATATTTATTCAGCATTTAAGATGCAATATTTTTCATACGGTATCGCATTTTCCCTTAAACCAACCCTAGTAATAGCTCAGGTTTGCACAACTAGTAGTGGCAGAACAGGAATTAGAACAACTTCTCTTACTAGTAAATATACTGTTCTTAAAAGAAGAGCAAGAAAGAGGAGACAGGTAAATATAGGTATTTTAACCAGAAGTTTACACAGCAACAACTAATGTGACCAAGTTTATTAGACAATTGTTTAAAGTTTCACTTTGCCCATATGTACTATCCACCTCTTCTAAACATACCCTTTATCAAAAAAAACAGATGAGGAAAAGAGCTTCTTTTGTAGTTGAATGTTATTCATTGTGTAAATATTTTGCATTTTATGTTTACAAGTTCTTTGGTTCTTTCTGCTGCTAGTAGTTCTTAAATCATTACAATTATAGTGTAATGTAAATATGAAAATTTTAAAGTATGTGTAGTAAATTGGCCTTTGGAAAATAGAGTAAGCTTTTATTAAGCTGTCTTTTCAGTTTTGTTAAATATACCAGCACATAATTTAAAATGTTAATGAAAATGTGCCCTTCAACTTTAGGTGGTGACCTTTATTATGAATTATTTTAATCTCTAGAGAATATTTGTAAAAGTTAAATGTTCTAATTCTGAAAGACTAATAAACCTCAAATATATATTTGAAGATTGAATATAGTTCTTAATTTACTGTCATCTCACAGGTAACATACCCAGAAGGTATGCTGTTGAATTTTTATTGTTTCTTGGTTAAGAAGCTTATGAAATACCTGCTTAACTATTTCTCCTCAAATTAGCAAGATAACACGAGTGTGTAGGTAAGCCATAGGCAAGGGCTAAAGGACAGCCATTTAAAATCAGAAAATATATATAATTGTACTATTATCACAATCTTCCTGGTTCTAAAACAAAGGAAGCTTAGATAAGGTATGAGATTTATGATTCAAGAAGCCCTGTCCCTTGCTCTCGCTCCAACCTCATTTGCTTCTTCTCTTATATGGAGAAATTCTTAACAGTGTCATCTTGTTGGATGTCTTTGACTTTGCATTCACTATTTCTTGCTTAAAATATCTGTTCTTCCTCCCTTGCCCCTCTGGTAAATGCCTAGTCATTTTTTTTTTATTATCACCTACTCATTTTTTCTTTAATTCAGAAAGTACATACTGGGTACTACGTGGTAAGCACTATTTTTCACTGCTGGTGATACAGCAGCAAAGAAGAGATACAGAAATCCTTGCTATTGTGGAGCCTATATTTCAGTATGAGAAATAGTACACAGATAAATAACTATATAGAATATCAAGTGATGGTAAGTATTATGGGAAAAAATAAAGCAGCAAAAGAAGACAAAAACCACTACAGGTTTCAGGGAGGAGAGGATTGACAATTTACAATAAAGCGGTTCTGGAAGGTCATGGTGAGAATGTAACAATTAAAGAAATAGAGGGAGCCATGCAGATACCTGTAGGAAGAGCATCCAGGTTGTGAGCTTAGCAGGTTAGATGCCTTGACAAGGAGGTGTTTATGGTCAAGAAATAGTAAGAAGACCAGAATGCTTTGAGTGAAAACAGAGGAAAGAGGTTGGAAATAAGTTCAAACCGTGAAGGAGGAAGATGTAAATCACAAAACTCCGTGTAGGTAGGGACTTTTACCTTTTGCTCTGAAAAAGGAGTGAACCTTTGATAGTTTGGTGAAGAGAAGTTGCCTAAACAGATTTACTTTTTAACAGGATTATTCTGCCTGCTAAGTGTAAAATAGTTCCTACAGGGAGAAGGTAGATGTAACAGGATTTACTCACAGAACGTAAGTGGACCATAAGAACAAGAGAAAAATGAACAATGACCCCAAGGACTGGGGAGAGGTTCACTGTACTGTATTCAGTTTTCTCTTACTGTGCCTTCCACTGAGTCACCCGTCTCTGTATAAGCTAGAGCTATGCACACATCTCTAATATAAACCATAAGTGAGCATCTTCTCCTAACATGCCCTATGCTCAAGTTTTACTTACATGATTTCATTGCAGGGAATACAATATTATCCCCATTTTATACATGAAGAGATTATACTCATCACACCATAGAGCCATAAATTGCCCATGCATTTGTCAGTCCCAAAATACTATAATAATTTAAGGACAAGAACACTGATGTATTAATTTCTGTGTGCCAAATACCTAGAAAAATTCCCTCCTCTGACTTGCTTCCAATTACTGTGTCTTGAATTAATGAATACAATTAATTACTTATGAAGTTTTTAAGTGGAGTGATTTGAAGGAGGGCCAAATTCCTTATTACATCATCAAATATGTGTCCTTACATGACCTACAAATCTGAAGTCTTTCCCATTATCATTTTAAAAAGTGATTCCTGTAAGACATTATAATATATTATATATACATATTATAGTATATATTTATATTCTTTAATGTGGCAAAAATAATATGCATATATATTTTTCTTTTGCAAACTCTGCCTTGAAAACTAAGAATAATTTATGAATTTAATAATAGTTCTCTTACTGTGAGTTTATATAAATGCAGGCTATTTAAAACATAAATAAATGACGAATAATCCAATTTGGGCAGTTTTTCATTATATTACAGATTTCCTTTTATTTTTCAAGTTATTAACTTCATAGATAACGGTAATATAACAGCATGAAATAACTAATAGTGTGTGTTGTCCTCTGTGGTTAAGAGCTGCTTCTAGTCAATGTTTGTGAAAAAGTCTATAAAAACTAGGGGAAAAAAATCAAGCTCAGTCAATGAAATATAAAAACTATATAATGGTTGCTATTTTTATATTAATAAAATCACTACTGGCTTCTTGTATGTTGTACTGTATAGAAAATTAATATGTCATTAGTACTGGCTCAGTGCATGCCTAAACTTATTTGAAACTTGGAAATAAAGATAACTGATTTATCTTTATTCTTATGTCTTTGGTATTAAGTGGAATAACCATCATAGCCACCATAGCCTCTCTTTAACCAATATCATTTTCAAATATCTTTTTATTAAATTTCATATAGACAATTTTCTAGATCATTCTTGAACATCTGGTTAAGTCTTGTGACACAACTGATTTTATGTTCTTCCATGCTACCCAAGAATTATTTTGCTTTGCTTCTTCCTACTAATTAAGTCCTGGAAAGAAACACTTCATTTTTTTTTTTTTTATAAAATCGAAACAATGGAGAACAAAAGGCAATAAAATCAGCTAGAGCTTATTGTCCTTTTATATATCTCAGCCCAGATACAACTATACTAGCTCCCTCAGCTCTGCGAGAAGCTGTGGGCAGATCAGGGGCGATCAATGTACCAGGTCCTCTTGCATAACCTGAGTGGGTGCAGCTGCAGAGCAAAGTCAGCCCACCCTAATGAAACAGATCATGCTGGGACACATACTCCCCTGCTTCACAAAAATAACAGGTGTCTCAGGAGAAACTAAGAATAGAAATCAGTCTCACTGAGGACTGACTCTATGTCACTACAGACTTTAAATTATTTGCTTTAATCCCCACAGTTAACACAATGATGTGTATTATTTTATCTAAGGATAAGGAAAACGAAGCCTTAGCGAGGTTGATGTAAGTGCCCAAACAACGTTACTGTTCAACTGGCACAGCCTGGCGTGGAGCCCAGGTCCATCTGAGTTTTCACATCACCTTCCTCCCACTCCACGGTCACCAAGCCCTGTCTGGAAATTTACATAAATAAAATGTACCAAAACTCTGCAGAAAACAGAAAATGAGCTTTTATTATCTTAGAAGTATTTGTTTTTAAAATATTATGTAAGTATACCACATTTGAGAATATTCCCTGAAAAGAAGAGTTATAACTATTACAATAAAATGAAACACAATTACAATGTTAATTGAAACTACATGCTAATTTAAAATATATACTTGAATTATATATGTCCACACATATAGAACTTTCTAAAGTTGAAAATTTTGTATGTGTGCACATACGGATGGGTATATATCATTCAATTATATACTTTAAATTAACATGTAAATTTTGTTCATCTCACTGAAATTTTTTCTTGGTCATTAGCATCTGCTACTCCAATTGTTATATTGTGTTATACTGTGTTATATTCTTGCAAATAAAAATTGATGCAACCAAATATTTTAACCATTTTCCTATTTTTGAACATTTAGGTTGTCCCCAAATTTTACAACTCTAACCTGAGTTAACCAAGCTTTATCAGGGATTTGCTTGATTACATGTGCATTTCAAAAATATCACTCTGTCTTTAGTATACAGAATAGACTGGAAGGGTCTCAAGGTTGTACAGAGAGAATATTTAAGACACTGTTAGAAAATTCTAGCCAAGACATGATGGAAGCTTGAAATAAGATATTCCTTTAGGAGAGTCAGGGTAGGATTGAGAAATATTTGTAAGATGAATTCAAAAACATTTGGCAATTAATATAATATGAAGAATGAGTGAACAGGAAGAATCAAAGATTATACTTTAAATTCTGGTTTAATTTACTGGTTAGTTAGTAGTGAGATTATTGAGATTGGGAACACAGGAGGAGAAGTAGGTCAAAGGAAAAGATCATACGTTCAATCAAAATGTCTTGAGTTTGTCGTGTCTACCCGAAATCCAAGTAAAGAAATACATGGTAGGGCTTCCCTGGTGGCGCAGTGATTGGGAGTCCGCCTGCCGTTGCAGGGGACGCGGGTTCGTGCCCCGGTCCGGGAGGATCCCATATACCGTGGAGCAGCTGGGCCTGTGAGCCATGGCCGCTGAGTCTGCGCGTCCAGAGCCTGTGCTCCGCAACGGGAGAGTCCACAAGAGTGAGAGGCCCGCGTACCGCAAAAAAAAAAAAAAAAAATAAGTACATGGTAAAAGAAATCTTGGCTGGAGATACAGATTTGGGAGTCATTGGCATATGGATAGACAGAATAAGGAAAAAAGCATTGGGAACTCTTGGATAGAGAGGGATAAAAACTTATTAGGATGGAAAATGGTCTGGTGTGGGTAACTAAATGAATAATAAAAAGAAAAATGCATTGAATTTAAGACAGTGGCATTTTTAATCAAGGTCTGAGTATCGGAGCAGATTTGGATAGTTGTAAATTCTAGAATGTGGTCATATTTTGCTAAAATGGGATGGATAGAAAAGTCTTTTAATATGAAGAGGTGAAGATAATGAAAAGCTATAAATATCTATATGAACACTGAAATCTAGGGGAATAATGACAGCTCTTGAAATATAGATAAAATTATGATATCAATTTTATCTATCAAATATAGATAAAATTATGATATCAAGTACTTGAAGACAGTAATGATTAAAAGAACTGTGAGACAGTGACAAGAACGAAAACACAGTGGTAGATTAAAACAACATGGGCCACAAAGAATAGGTAATTTTCCACAGAGTAGAGAAGTGATGATTTCCAGTTTTTGTGTGGATGACGTGTCAAACATCACCTTCACCTTCTACCTCAATGCTTGTCTCCTTAGGCTCTGACACTAGTTGATCTTTAAAACTGAAAGACACTTCATTTCCCAGCATCGATGGTTTTTGAATGCAGAACCTACCCCTTTTGTGTGGGTTCTCTTTGAAATATCTTCCTCTTCAACTTGATCAACTGTTTGTTTAAAGCACCTTACACAGGTATAGTATACACACCCACACACACATGCACATACAGCTTAATATCTTCCTGGTATTTATAAGTTATATAAAATGTATGTAGGAGTATGATGTTGCTTAATACGCATTATCCTTCATTTGTTCCTACAGGATACTCCTCACCACATGAATTAAAGAGACATTACAGTGTATTTTCAAAATAAATAATATTACCACATAAAAGGCACACGAGACAACGTTAGACATACAACTGTTCTGAGTAAATATTAGTTTGTTGCTTAGGCAAATTCTTATAGCCATACAGGGAAAAGTACTGGGGGCAACATAGAGTTTCCCCAATACTGAAAATGGCCCATGAATCCCAAATTTAATACTGAATCTTCAGATCAATTTGTAAAATCACCTCATCTATCTGACATAAATACACTGCCATGTGTAAAACAGATAGCTAGTGGGAACCTGCTGTATAGCATAGGGAGATCAGCTTGGCGTTCTGTGATGACCTAGATGGGTGGGATGGGGAGGGTGGGAGGTCCAAGAGGGAGGGGATATAGGTATACATATAGCTGATTCAGTTCGTTGTACAGCTGAAACTAACACAATATTGCAAAGCAATTTTATTCCAATAAAAATAAATAAAGTTACTGTGTGAGTCTGGTTACCATTTTCCTACGCTTAGGACCAAAATATAGCCCCACTGTATCTGCATAGTTTACCTATACTCTTAAAGCAAAATATGGAAATAAGAAAGATAAATATGGATGGTGATGAAAAAACACGACACCTCTTAGACAGTCAAATCAGGTGGAAATCACTGACTACCAGCATAAACAAGTGAAAATAATAACTATACACTTTGATCTCAGATAATAAGTGCACTGACATCTAATAAAGTCAATTAAATGAGAAGAAAATGTTGCAAGATGGCTATTCTATACAGGATTTCAGGGAGAGCTTCTCTGAGGAGGTGACATTTGAGCAGAGATCTGAATAAAATAAGAAGTTAAATCATAGGAATACGATGGAAAATCATTCCAAATAGTCAAAAGCAAGTGCAATACTATAGTTTTGGCAGATTTGAGAAAAAAGCAAAACACATCTCTCAAATTTGAAGTATTCTAAGAATTTGAATCTGTTGGTTAGAAGAAGAAAGCTTTCTTTTAAATTGCTTTGGGTTTTTATCACCATCTCTAGTTCCATTCCCTCCTCCACTCCCTACCATGGCTGCTTCTACTGTCAGGCTGAGATTACGTGGATTGGTAATATTTCCACCATAAATGGTTGGTATAACTTGCCAGTGAAACCACCTGTGCCTGGAGACCTTGTTTATGGAAGCTTTTAAATTTCTTTCAGACTAAATTTCTTTCATAGATATACAGAGGTTCAGATTATTCTTTCTTGAGTGAGTTTTAGTAGTTTGTGTCTGAAGAATTGGTCCCCTGGCTCTAAAACTGCTGAATTTATGGGCATGGAGTTGTTCTTAGTATTTCCTTATTATCCTTTCAGTGTCTGTTTGTATAGTAGTAATGCCTTCTCTTTAAGCCCTAATATTTATAGTTGATGTTTTCTCTTTTATCTTTGTCAATGTAGCTTAGAGATTTATCAGTTTATTGATCTCAAAAAAGTCAGCTTTTGTTTTCATTAATTTTCTATGTTTTGTGTTTTCAATTTTATTTATTTCTTCTCTTATATTTATTATATACCTTTCTTTGCTTTAAGTTTAATTGAATTTTCTTTCTCTATTTTATTAAGGTAGAAGCTTAAATTGCTAATATGAGCTCTTTCTCCTGTTTAACATTAGTTTCAATGCAATGCTATAAATTACTCTCTAAGCATCACTTTATATTAACAACTGTGCCACCAGGAAAGTCCCACAGCACACCTCATTTTATTGCACTTTGCTTTGTTGTACTTTGCAGACATTGCATCTTTTTACAAACTGAAGGTTTGTGGCAACCCTGTGTCTAGCAAGTCAATTGGTGCATCTGCTCACTTTGTGTCTCTTGTGTCACATTTTGCAATTCTTATAATATTTCAGACTTTTTCATTATTATTACATTTTTTATGGTGCTCTGTAATCAGCGACCTTTGATGTTACTATTGCAATTGTTGGGGGGGTGCCATTGCTGGCACGCCCATACAAGGTGACAAACTTAATCTATAAATGTGTGTGTTCTGACTGCTCCACAAGCTGGCCATTCTCCCATCTCTCTCCCTCTCCTCAGCCTCTCTATTTCCTGAGATACCACATTGTTGAAATTAGGCCAATTAATAACCTTACAATGGCCTCTAAGTATTCAAGTGAAAGGAAGAGTCACATCTCTCACTTTAAATCAAAAACTAGAAACGATTAAGCTTAGTGAGGACAGCATGTCAAAAGCCGAAGTAGGCAGAAAGCTAGGCCTCTTGCACCGAATGGTTAGCCAAGTTGTGAATGCAAAGGAAAAGTTTTTGAAGGAAATTAAAAGTGCTACTCCAGTGATCACACAAATGATAAGAAGAGGAAAGAGCATTATTACTGATATGAGGACGTTTTAGTGGTCTAGATAGACAATCAAACCAACAAAAAACATTCCCTTAATTCAAAGCCTAATCCAGAGCAAGACTCTAACTCTCTTTAATTCTATGGAGGCTGGGAGCAGTGAGGAAGCTGCAGAAGAAAAGTTTGAAGCTAGCAGAGGTTGGTTCATGAGGCTGAAGGAAAGAAGCCATCTGCATAACGTAAAAGTGTAAGATGAAGCAGCAAGTGCTGATGTAGAAGCTGCAGCAAGTTATCCAGAAATTCGAACTGAGATCATTAATGAAGGTGGCTACAATAAACAACAGATTTTCAATGTAGACAGAACAGCTCTCTACTGCCAGAAGATGCCATCTAGGACTTTCAAAGCTAGAGAGAAGTCACTGCCTGTCTTCAAAGCTTCGAAGGACAGACTGACACTGTTTTTAGGGGCTAATGCAGCTGGTGAGGTTGAGCTGAAGCCAGGGCTTATTTACTATTCTGGAAATCCTAGGGCCCTTAAAAATTACGCTAAATCTACTCTGACTGTGCTCTATAAGTAGAACAACAAAGCCTGTATGGCAGCACATTCTTTTACAAGATGGTTTCCTGTTGACACCTACTACTCAGAAAAAAAGATTCCGTTCAAAATATTACTGTTCATTGACAATGCACCTGGTCACCCAAGAGCTCTGATGGAAATGTACAAGATTAATGTTGTTTTCATGCCTGCTAACGCAACATCCATTCTGTAGGTCCATAGATCAAAAAGTAATTTCAACTTTCAAGTCTTATTATTTAAGAAATACGTTTTGTAAGGCCACAGCTGCCACAGATAGTGATTCCTCTGATAGATCTTGGCAAAGTAAATTGAAAACCTGGAAAGGATTCAGCTTCTACATTCCATTAAGAACATTCATGATTCAAGGGAAGAAGTCAAATATCAACATGAACAGGAATTTGGAAGCAGCTGATTTCAACCCTCATGGATGACTCTGAGGTGTTCAAGACTTCAGTGAATGAAGGAACCACAGATGCAGTGGAAAAAGGAAGAGAACTAGAATTAGAAGTGGAGCCTGAAGATGTGACTGAATTGAAGCAATTGCATGATAAAACTTGAAGAATGAGAATTTGCTTCTTAGGGATGTGCAAAGAAAGTGGTTTCTTGAGATGGAAACTACTCGGTGAAAATGCTGTGAAGATTATTGACATGACAACAAAGGATTTAAAATATTACATAAACTTAGTTAATGAATCAGTGGCAGGGTTTGAGAGGATTGACTCCAATTTTGAAAGAACTTCTACTGTGCGCAAAACGCATCACATGCTACAGAGAAATTCTCTGTGAAAGGAAGAGTCAGTTGATGTGTCAAACTCCAACTCCATCTTATTTTAAGAAATTGCCATGGCCACCCTACCCTTCAGCAACTACCACCCTGATCAGTCAGCAGCCATCAACATCAAGGCAAGACCTTCTACCAGCAAAAAGATTATGACTCTATGAAGGCTCAGATGGTTAGCTTTCTTTTTTTTATATATATAAATTTATTTTTGGCAGCATTGTGTCTTCATTGCGGTGAGCAGGGGCCACTCTTCACTGCAGTGCATGGGCTTCTCACTGCAGTGGCTTCTTTTGTGGTGGAGCGTGGACTCTAGGAATGTGGCCTTCAGTAGTTGTGGCGCACAGCCTCAGCAGTTGTGGCGCACAGGCTTAGTTGCTCCACGGCATGTAGGATCTTCCCAGACCAGGGATTGAACCCCTGTCCCCTGCATTGGCAGGCGGATCCTTAACCACTGCACCACCAGGGAAGTCCCTCAGATGGTTAGCTTTTTTAACAATAAAGGATTTTTTAAATTTAGGTACATATATGCCACACTTTCTTGATTCATCTGTTGATAGACACTCCAATTTCTTCCATATCTTGGCCATTGTGACTAATGCTACAAATAATACAGGGGTGCAGATATCTCTCAGAGATCCTAATTTCAATTCCTTTGGATATGTACCCAGAAGTAGTACTGCTGGATTATATGGTGGTTATATTTTTAATTGTTTGAGAAACCTCCATAACTATTTTCCATAGTGGCTACACCATTTTGCATTTCCAATAACAGTGTATATGTTTTCTAATATTTCTACATCCTCACCAACACATCATTTGTAGCATACATATATACACACATATATATGTATATATATAGACACACATATATGTGTGTCTATATATATATATATATATATATATATATATATATATAAATGGGCATCCTAACAGGTGTGAGATGATAGCTCATGTGGTTCAATTTTCATTTCTCTGGTAATTAGTAATGTTGAACACCTCCTCATATACTTCTTGGCCAAGTGTATGTCTTCTTGGAGAAATGCTAATTTATTTGCCTATTTTAAAATCAGGCTATTTGGTTTATGGCATTGAGTTGTAAGAGATTGCTATATATTTTGTATACTAACCCCTTATCAGATAGATGGTTGCAAATATTTTCTATCATTTCACAGCTTGCCTTTTCAGTCTGTTGATTATTTGCTATATAGAAGCTTTTAGTTTGATATAGTCCCACTTGCCTATTATTAGTTTTGTTGCCTGTGCTTTTGGTGTCAAATCTAAGAAACCCCTACCAATATCAAATTCAAGAAGGTTTTCCCCTGTGTTTTCTTCAGGGAGTTTTAGAGTTTTGTGTCTTACATTTAAGTCTTTAATCCATTTTCAGTTGATTTTTCTGTATGGGGTAAAAAGTCTTTTTCCATTTTTAAAATCAACTTGAAGATGCCTGTATTCTTAATATTTACCCACTTTCCTCAGCAACTGAATTGCCCTTTCAGTAGCTATTCAAGATTCATAGTCTAAAGATGACTGATGCAATATTTATGGAGGTCTTTAAAATTATTGATTACTTCAGCAGAATTCCTATCTGACAGGGAGTTTAAAATGTCAGGAGTTTATGTGTGAAGCCATTGTGAACTCCTCTGGGTTCTCCATAGCCCAAACTCAGACAGGAACCCCTTCCTCTATGCTACCAGAGGATCTCCTGCCTGGCAGTATCACTGTAAAATATTTGTAACATCGCACTGTCTCTGATTGCTGGTATGCTTGATTTTCCCACTTAGGGAGGAGTTTTGAACTCTGTCTTTATATCCCAACACTGACACAGTTCCTGGCACGACATATATACTTAATCATTGTTTGTTGAATATGTGCAAAAAAATGTTTTAGGCACTCAATTTAATTTTTTATAGTGTTAAATGATACAATAGTACCAAAGGTTTATTTTTTTTCAATTGTCTCTTACTCTGCAATTGCCAAGTTAAAACTATAAATTTCTATCTTGCCATTTCAAAGCAATTTAGTACTAAATACCTCTTATTCTGGTAAATACGATAATGAAAACAATGACCTTACATAGTTGCAACCTAAGAGCAGAAGTAAGCACAAATAGCATTGAAATACAGGTAGAATGTGGCAAGTGTAAAAAAAATATTTAATGCAGAATATTGTTTCAAAACTAAAGATGGAATATTTCTTCTAGAAGTCTTCTTAAAGAAATCTGAATGGATGGGATTTATATACTTTATGGTAGAGAATAGGTAAAGGGATATTACAGGAATATAAAATAATAAGGAGATAGAGTGATCAGAAATTGTCAGAGATCTAATTTTAATGAAATGCAGATATATAAGAGCCTTTAATTGAAGGGGGAAAAGAGAGTGTGTGTGTGTGTGTGTGTGTGTGTGTGTGTGTGTGTGTGTGTGTCATTAGAGGCAATGAAAATCTAAGCTAGAGCAGTGGCGGTGGGGACATAGGTTAGAAAAACTGTGCTAGAATGTCATGGAAATGAAACCGAAAGGTAGAATATCTGCACATAGTCTGATGCTGTGAGACTAAAAGAGAGAAAAAATAGAAAGAAAAGATGAGAGGCCTGAGCATAGGACTGTATGTAAAAGGTACGTTTAGTAAACACAGTTTTTATGTTTTAGAAATTGATTTTAATAAACATTGGTACAAGATTTTACACTATAAAATTTAATGTTTAATAAATAACATTATGAGTCAAATAGTTAATTTGGTAGTTTTTTTTCAATTTCTTTTTTTTTCCTTCTGGAATTCTGAGTACTAAGCTTTTTAAGGGCCTATGGTTTTTAATAACTGTATTAGCTTCCTTTGTAGTTAATGCATAATACTCTTGCACCTGTCATTAAAGTGGTTATAATTGACTCATCTCACATTTACTCATTTATATCCTATGCAAAAATCTCCAGCTATTAATAAACTTTTTAAGTGATACGATCAATGACTCTCCTAAGAGCCATAGGAAAAATATAACCCCTCATAATTCAGTACTTTCTGATCCCACTGAATCTTACATCGGGACACTCATAAAAGTGCATAATCTTCTTTCCCTTTATTGCCACTTTGAGCTCCAGCCATTTAAAAGCCAACTTTACATGTTTTATGAGAGCGAAGGTGTGATGCTATGACTTAGTTTCTTTCTATCACTTTTTAGTAATGTGTCTCATAAGTTCCATTGCTTTAGCTTCATAATAACATTTGGGGGGAAGGCGTTGTGCCCATACCTTTGCATATTAAATCTGCAGTTCAAAGCACATAAAATAAGTGCCTAACTATTTGAAATGTAAGAAGAAAATTGAGCAAGTTAATCCAATAGTACATTAAATTTCTTTATGTACAGATCAACCAACCAACCCAAAGGGACTTGGTAGATAATTTAGTTTATTTCTCTGCCTATAAGCAAATTTCTACATAAACTGTCACATATGTTAAAAAGCAAAGGACCAAGGGTTACTTACTTCCTCAATAACATATTTTCATAGTCACCAATGTGTTCCTTCTCAAAATGTATTACTGTACTTAACATTCTTCTAACTGTTTCAATAACTTTCAAAAAGAAAAAAAAAAATCACCATTTCCCCATCCTCTTATTGAAACCTCACATATCTGAAGAACAGTAGTAAGAATCCAACAAGCATTTCTTCTCCTAACTAAATGATATCCATTTTTTAGTTTATTAAGGAACCTCCATACTGTTCTCTATAGTGGTTGTATCAATTTACTTGTTTGTTTTTTTGACATTGAGCTGCTTGTATATTTTGGAGATTAATCCTTTGGGTGGGATAGGGAGGATAAGAGGGAGGGAATATGGGGATATATGTATACTTATAGCTGATTCACTTTGTTGTACAACAGAAACTAACACAACATTGTAAAGCAATTATACTCCAATAAAGATAGATAAATAAATAAATGATATCCATTTTTTAATTTTATTATATATTTCTAAATCATACATTTTAACATATAATCCAAAGAAAAATAGTCTCATGGGAATTTGTCAGTCTAAAACTAATGACTTTACTGAAAACTTCTTAATATCTTTGATTGGATCAAGTGGAGAGTAGACAGTACCTTGTCAATACAATAAGCAGACATTCCCCACTTTAAAATATAATGCCGTATCTTAAAAATATAATGCCATATCTTAAAATGAAAACAAACCTACAGACTGGGAGAAGATATTTGCAAATGATGCTACCAACAAGAGATTAATTTCCAAAATATACAAACAGCTCATACAGCACAGTATCAAAAAAAAAAAAAAACTGAATCAAAAAATGGGCAGAAAACCTAAATAGACATTTCTCCAAAGAAGATACACAGACTGCCAACAAACACATGAAAGGATGCTCAAAATCACTAATCATAAGAGAAATGCAAATCAAAATTACAATGACGTATCACCTCACACCAGTCAGAAAGGCCATCATCAAAAAATCCACAGACAGTAAAGGGTGGAGAGGGTATGGAGAAAATGGAACCCCCCCCTACACAGTTGGTGGGAATGGCAATCGGTACATCCACTATGGAAGAGAGTATGGAGGTTCCTTAGAAACTAAAAATAGAGCTACCATACGATCCAGCAATCCCACTCCTGAGCATACATCCAGAGAAAACTCTAACAGACTCACAGAAATAGGAAACAAACTTATGGTTACCAAAGGGGAGAGCAGGGGTTGAGGGGAGAGATAAATTAGGAGTTTGGGATCAACATATATATATATTTATATTTATATTTATATAATATGTAACTAAATATATATATATAACTAAATATATAACTGTTATATATATATATATATAACTAAATCACTATGCTGTACACCTGAAATTTACACAACATAGTAAATTAACTATACTTCAATAAAAAATGGTTAAAAATTTTAAAAATTAAAAAAATATATAATGACATATCTTTAAATGTGGATATTCTCTTTGCTTTTTTACTATAAAATGCAGACTTTTCTTTCTAGCTTGTGCCTATTACCTCTTTGTCCTGTGGGCAGTTATTATAATGTTTTAAACATATAATAAGGGGTTTTTACTTACTAATACACTACAACAGGACACATCACCTTGTTCCCTTAACTCAACTTTTCTCATTAGTATTTACTAGTGAATATCATCCCTGACACTTTCATCAACATTTCCTTTGCACCTCATTATTTCCTTGCACCATTTTCCCGAAGTTTATAGAGTTGTAGCTGCTAGAATTTGGGGTCCTAACTCCAGCTTGAGCTCTGCACTTATAATTCCAAACAGAGCTGGACATGAAACTTTACATGTCTTTATATGTGTTGTTATTTCAATCAGAAGAGTTTACCTGATATACCATAGTATGAAAATATACAACTTTTTCAGCTTTTCATCTATAATGGCTACAGTTTAATGATGCATATAATTAAAAGTAGCTCCTACGCATGTAGATTCTCTGTCTCTATTCTCATGTGTATTATGATTTAAGAAACTTTCTAGGAAAACCGAAATAAAACAATCACATCTAAATTCAGTTCTTTGATGGGTCATTCTATTTCCTGGCTGTCTCAACTCCTCCCCTGTCTGAGAGCAGCCACGGAAAGAGGAAGTTGAGAAACTTGTCATTGTCTCTTCACCCACTGTAATAAACACATGTTTTATTCATTTGTACCTCAATTCTCTGAAGCTGCTTAGGAGAAGGTACAATAAGAAAAATGGGTTATAATGTACTGTTGAAAAATACATTGTATTTATTCTTTCAGGAAGAGAATGGCATTTTCCAAAAGCCAGTTGATCCAACTGATTAACTTTAATTAAAGATATATGCTGTTTTGTGATAGTTATTTTATTTGAACAGTAGGGCATGAAATAAGCTAGAAAAAGAACATTATTCAGAACCACAAAAAGGTGGTTATCATTTTATACAGTTTTCACACAATCATTAGATCAAAATTTGGGAGGATATTAGAAGGATCATACTTAAATTTTAAGTAGAGGATTTTAAAATAAAAATTAAATACTGTACAACTTTAATGAAAAAATAAAAGAGAGATACACTCTTCTAGCCAGAGCTTAAATAAGAACAAAACTGATGTAAAAATAGACTCTTGGATTTATTGATTATTGCTGTTGAAAAGCAATTAAAATCTTGTTAAATCTATTGAGGATGGGTGGAAAAATTTAGTAACTAAATGTACTGAACATTGGGCCACATGATTTATGTAACTTATTTAGTATTCATAAAATATGAAATAGATATTATCTTCATTTTATGCATAAAGAAAAAGAGGAGTTTAAATATGTTTCCCAAAGGCATACATTTAATAAGCAGAGATATTTATATTTAAAATTGTGTATATCTCACTATGGAATCCATTAAATGTCTACTACATGACAAATGTAAAATCAGGGGAAAATGCATACATCAATGCTTTATATTTTATCAAACATAGAGTGCTTAGTATATGTATAATAATTCAAAGAATTATTTTATATTTTATTCAAGAAATAGTAATTGAACACACATGACATGATCATTTTTAGAAGCAGGAAACATATTTGATGACAAAACCTTAATGGTGGGGATGTAAAGGATAACAAAAACCATGGCCCGTCTATGCTGGAAATACAAGCCGTTAGAAAGCGCAGAACCTCATTATGCTTAGACTGAAAGACACCTATTTGCTGACTCATTAGCATGAATTAAATAAACAACAAA
The DNA here is from genome assembly GCF_964270905.1 of Leucopleurus acutus. Taxonomy (NCBI): domain Eukaryota; kingdom Metazoa; phylum Chordata; class Mammalia; order Artiodactyla; family Delphinidae; genus Leucopleurus; species Leucopleurus acutus. The sequence continues at coordinate 8,083,845 of NC_139143.1, forward strand.
ACCTTTTATTTGCACCAGTTTTGATACTTAACCAGCTCTCAGATATTTGCATTATTTATTAAAGAAAGGGCAGTCTGATCCATTTTGGTGATCATAATCAAAGAGAATACTGATAATTTGTAGATCCATGCAAGAAAAGTACCAAAGGGAAAAGCCGAGGCGGTAGGCAGGAGAGATCATGTGTTGTGACTGAATAAACTACTGGTCCTCATACTTTACTCTTCAGAGTGGTATCATATATTTGAGTCTTGCTGTGTCCTCTTATCGGTCAGAATGTCCATCCCTACCATTGGATTTTGGGCTTTGCCATATAACTTGCTTTAGCCGATGACGTGTTAATGGATGTGACTTTAGCTTTAAAAAGGTGAGTTTGGGACAGCAGCTTCAAGATGGCAAGAGTAAGACGTGGAGATCACCTTCCTCCCCAAAAGTACATCAGAAATACATCTACAGGTAGAACAGCTCCTACAGAACAACTACGGAACGCTGGCAGAAGACCTCAGACCTCCCAGAAGGCAGGAAACTCCCCACGTACCTGGGTAGGGCAAAAGAAAAAAGAAAAAAACAGAGACAAAGAATACGGACGGGACCTGCACCAGTGGGAGGGAGCCGTGAAGGAGGAAAGGTTTCCACACACTAGGAGCCCCTTCGCGGGCGGAGACTGCGGGTGGCGGAGGCGGGGCGCTTCGAAGCCGCGGAGGAGAGCACAGCCAAGGGGTGCGGAAGGCAAAGAGGAGAGATTCCCGCATGGAGGATCGGTGCAGACCGGCACTCACCAGTCCGAGAGGCTTGTCTGCTCACCCGCCGGGGCGGGCGGGGCTGGGAGCTGAGGCTCGGACTTCGGAGGTCAGATCCCAGGGAGAGGACCGGGGTTGGCAGCGTGAACACAGCCTGAAGGGAGCTAGTGCGCCACGGCTGGCCGGGAGGGAGTCCCGGGAAAAGGTCTGGAGCTGCTGAAGAGGCAAGAGACTTTTCCTTGCCTCATTGTTTCCTGGTGCTCGAGGAGAGGGGATTAAGAGTGCCGATTAAAGGAGCTCCAGAGACGGGCGCGAGCCACGGCTATCAGTGCGGACCACAGAGACGGGCATGAGACGCTAAGGCTGCTGCTGCCACCACCAAGAAGCCTGGGTGCGAGCACAGGTCACTATCCCCACCTCCTCTCCCGGGAGCCTGTGCAGCCCGCCACTGCCAGGGTCCCGGGATCCAGGGACAGCTTCCCCGGGAGAACGCGCGGTGCGCCTCAGGCTGGTGCAACGTCATGCAGGCCTCTGTCGCCGCAGGCTCGCTCCGCCTCCATACCACTCCCTACCCCCGGCCTGAGTGAGCCAGAGCCCCTGAATCAGCTGCTCCTTTAACCCTGTCCTGTCTGAGCGAAAAAACAGACGCCCTCAGGCGAGCTACACGCAGAGGCGGGGCCAAATCCAAAGCTGAACCCCAGGAGCTGTGAGAACAAAGAAGAGAAAGGGAAATCTCTCCCAGCAGCCTCAGGAGCAGCGGATTAAAGCTCCACAACCAACTTGATGTACCCTGTGTCTGTGGAATACATGAATAGACAACGAATCATTCCAAATTGAGGAGTGGACTTTGGGAGCAACGATATATATATATATATATATACACATAGTTTTTCCCTTTTTTTCTTTTGTGAATGTGTATGTGTATGCTTCTGTGTGTGATTTTGTCTGTATAGCTTTAACCACTTGTCCTAGAGTTCTGTCTGTCCGTTTTATTTTTGTATGTTTTATTATTTAAAAAATTTTCTTTCTTAATATTTTTTATTTCTTACTTTAATAACTTTATTTTATTTTACTGTATTTTATTTTATCTTCTTCTTTCTTTCTTTCTTTCTTTCTTTTTTTCCTCCCTTTTATTCTGAGCCATGTGGATGACAGGCTCTTGGTGCTCCAGCCAGGCGTCAGGGCTGTGCCTCTGAGGTGGGAGAGCCAAGTTCAGGACACTCGTCCACAAGAAACCTCCCAGCTCCACGTAATATCAAACGGCGAATATCTTGCAGAGATCTCCATCTCAACACCAACACCCTGGACACCCTATGAGAAACAACTCGCAACACAGGAACACAACCCCATCCATTAGCACAAAGGCTGCCTAAAATCATAATAAGGCCACAGACACCCCAAAACACACGACCAGATGTGGAACTGCCCACCAGAGAGACAAGATCCAGGCTCATCCACCAGAACACAGGCACCAGTCCACTCCACCTGGAAGTCTACACAACCCACTGAACCAACCTTAGCCACTGGAGACACACACCAAAAACGACAGGAACTATGAACCTGCAACCTGCAAAAAGGAGACCCCAAACACAGTAAGATAAGCAAAATGAGAAGACAGAAAAACACACAGCAGATGAAGGAGCATGGCAAAACCCACCAGAACCAACAAATGAAAACAGGCAGTCTACCTGAAAAAGAGTTCAGAATAATGATAGTAAAGATGATGCAAAATCTTAGAAATAGAATGAAGAAAATACAAGAAATGTTTAACAAGGACCTAGAAGAACTAAAGAGCAAAGAAACAATGATGAACAAAACAATAAATGAAATTAAAAATTCTCTAGAAGGGATCAATAGCAAAATAACTGAGGCAGAAGAATACATAAGTGACCTGGAAGATAAAATAGTGGAAATAACTACTGCAGAGCAGGAAAAAAAAAAAGAATGAAAAGAATTCAGGACAGTCTCAGAGACCTCTGGGACAACATTAAACGCACCAACATTCTAATTATAGGGGTCCCAGAAGAAGAAGAGAAAAAGAAAGGGACTGAGAAAATATTTGAAGAGATTATACTTGAAAACTTCCCTAATATGGGAAAGAAAATAGTTAATCAAGTCCAGGAAGCACAGAGAGTCCCATACAGGATAAATCCAAGGAGAAACATGTCAAGACACATAGTAATCAAACTAACAAATATTAAATACAAAGAACAAATATTAAAAGCAGCAAGGGAAAAACAACAAATAACACATAAGGTAATCCCCATAAGGTTAACAGCTGATCTTTCAGCAGAAACTCTGAAAGCCAGAAGGGAGTGGCAGGACATATTTAAAGTGATGAAGGAGAAAAACCTGAAACCAAGATTACTCTACCCAGAAAGGATCTCACTCAGATTTGATGGAGAAATTAAGACCTTTAAACACAAGCAAAAGCTAAGAGAACTAAGCACCACAAAACCAGCTTTACAACAAGTGCTAAAGGAACTTCTCTAGGCAGGGAACAAAAGAGAAGGAAATGACCTACAATAATAAACCCAAAACAATTAAGAAAATGGTAATAGTAACATAAATATCGATAATTACCTTAAATGTAAATGGATTAAATGCTCCAACCAAAAGACATAGACTGGCTGAATGGATACAAAAAAACCCCGTATATATGCTGTCCACAAGAGACCCACTTCAGACCTAGGGACACATACAGACTGAAAGTGAGGGGATAGAAAAAGATGTTCCATGAAAATGGAAATGAAAAGAAAGCTGGAGTAGCAATTCTCATATCAGACAAAATAGACTTTAAAATAAAGAATATTACAAGAGACAAAGAAGGACACTACATAATGATCAAGGGATCGATCCAAGAAGAAGATATAACAAATGTAAATATTTATGCACCCAACATAGGAGCACCTCAATACACAAGGCAAATACTAACAGCCATAAAAGGGGAAATCGACAGTAACACAATCATACTAGGGGACTTTAATACCCCAGTTTCACCAATGGACATATCATCCAAAATGAAAATAAATAAGGAAACACAAGCTTTAAATGATACATTAAACAAGATGGACTTAATTGATATTTATAGGACATTTCACCCAAAAACAACAGAATACACATTATTCTCAAGTGCCCATGGAACATTCTCCAGGATAGATCATATCTTGGGTCACAAATCAAGCCTTGGTAAATTTAAGAAAATTGAAATTGTATCAAGTATCTTTTCTGACAACAACACTATGAGACTAGATATCAATTACAGGAAAAAATCTGTAAGAAATATAAACACATGGAGGCTAAACAACATACTACTTAATAACCAAGAGATCACTGAAGAAATCAAAGAGGAAAAAATAAAACACATAGAAACAAATGACAATGAAAACACAATGACCCAAACCCTATGGGATGCAACAAAAGCAGTTCTAAGAGGGAATTTTATAGCAATAAAATCCTACCTTAAGAAACAAGAAACATTTCAAATAAAGAACCTAACCTTACACCTAAAGCAATTAGAGAAAGAAGAACAAAAAAACCCCAAAGTTAGCAGAAGGAAAGAAATCATAAAAATCAGATCAGAAATAAAAAGAAATGAAGGAAACGATAGCAAAGATCAATAAAACTAAAAGCTGGTTCCTTGAGAAGATAAACAAAATTGATAAACCATTATACAGACTCATCAAGAATAAAAGGGAGAAGACTCAAATCAATAGAATTAGAAGTGAAAAAGGAGAAGTAACAAGTGACACTGCAGAAATACAAAGGATCATGAGCGATTACTACAAGCAACTATATGCCAATATAATGGAAAACTTGGAAGAAATGGACAAATTCTTAGAAATGCACAACTTCTGAGACTGAACCAGGAAGAAATAGAAAATATGAACAGACCAATGACAAGCATTGAAATTGAAACTGTGATTAAAAATCTTTCAACAGACAAAAGCCCAGGACCAGATGGCTTCACAGGAGAATTCTATCAAAAATTTGATAAGAACTAACACCTATCCTTCTCAAACTCTTCCAAAATATAGCAGAGGGAGGAAGAGTCCCAAACTCATTTTACGAGACCATCATCACTCTGATACCAAACCAGACAAAGATGTCAGAAAGAAAGAAAACTACAGGACAATATCACTGACCTCAACAAAATATTAGCAAACAGAATTCAACAGTACTTTAAAAGGGTTATACACTATGATCAAGTGGGGTTTATCCCAGGAATTGAAGGATTCTTTAATTTACACAAATCAATCAACATGATACACCATATTAAAAAATTGAAGGAGAAAAACCATATGATCATCTCAATAGATGCAGCGAAAGCTTTCAACAAAATTCAACACCCTTGTATGATAAAAAACCCTCCAGAAAGTAGGCATAGAGGGAACTTCCCTCAACATTATAAAGGCCATATATGACAAACCCACAGCCAACATTGTCCTCAATTTGAAAAACTGAAATCATTTCCACTAAGATAAGGAACAAGAAAAGGTTGCCAACTCTCACCACTATTAATCAACATAGTTTTAGAAGTTTTAGCCACAGCAATCAGAGAAGAAAATGAAATAAAAGGAATCCAAATTGGAAAAGAAGAAATAAAGCTGTCACTGTTTGCAGATGACATGATGCTATACACAGAGAATCCTAAATATGCTACCAGAAAACTACTAGAGCTAATCAATGAATTTGGTAAAGTAGCAGATACAAAATTAATGCACAGAAATCTCTTGCATTCCTATACACTAATGATGAAAAATCTGAAAGTAAAATTAAGAAAACACTCCCATTTACCATTGCAACAAGAAGAATAAAATAACTAGGAATAAACCTACCTAAGAAGACAAAAGACCTGTATGCAGAAAATTATAAGACACTGATGAAAGAAATTAAAGATGATACAAATAGATGGAGAGATATACCATGTTCTTGGATTGGAAGAATCAACAATGTGAAAATGACTCTACTACCCAAAGCAATCTACAGATTCAATGCAATCCCTATCAAACTACCAACGGCATTTTTCACAGAACTAGAACAAAAGATTTCACAATTTGTATGGAAACACAAAAGATCCTGAATAGCCAAAGCAATCTTGAGAATGAAAAATGGAGCTGAAGGAGTCAGGCTCCCTGACTTCAGACTACACTACAAAGCTACAGTAATCAAGACAGTATGGTACTGGCACAGAAACAGAAATATAGATCAATGGAACAGGATAGACAGCCCAGAGATAAACGGACCCACATACGGTCACCCTATCTTAGATAAAGGAGGCAAGAATATAGAGTGGAGAAAAGACAGCCTTTTCAATAACTGGTGCTGGGAAAAATGCTCAGCTACATGTAAAAGAATGAAATTAGAACACTCCCTAACACCATATACAAAAATAAACTCAAAATGGATTAAAGACCTAAATGTAAGGCCAGACACTATCAAACTCTTAGGGGAAAACATAGGCAGAACACTCTAGGACATAAATCACAGCAAGATCCTTTTTGACCCACCTCCTAGAGAAATGGAAATAAAAACTAAAATAAACAATGGGACCTAATGACACTTCAAAGCTTTTGCACAGCAAAGGAAACCATAAACAAGACGAAAAGACAACCCTCAGAATGGGAGAATATATTTGCAAATGAAGCAACTGACAAAGGATTAATCTCCAAAATATATAAGCAACTCATGCAGCTCAATATCAAAAAAACAAACAACCCAATCCAAAAATGGGCAGAAGACCGAAATAGACATTTTTCCAAAGAAGATATACAGATTGCCAACAGACACATGAAAGAATGCTCAACATCATTAGAGAAATGCAAATCAAAACTACAATGAGATATCATCTCACACTGTTCAGAATGGCCAGCATCAAAAATTCTACAACCATAAATGCTGGAGAGGGTGTGGAGAAAAGGGAATTCTCTTGCACTGTTGGTGCGAATATAAATTGATACAGCCACTATGGAGAACAGTATGGAGGTTCCTTAAAAAACTAAAAATAGAACTACCATATGACTCAGCAATCCCACTACTGGGCATATACCCTGAGAACACCCTAATTCAAAAAGAGTCATGTACCACAATGTTCATTTCAGCTCTATTTACAATAGCCAGGACATGGAAGCAATCTAAGTGCCCATCAACTGATGAATGGATAAAGAAGATATGGTGCATATATACAATAGAATATTACTCAGCCGTAAAATGAGACGAAACTGAGTTATTTATAGTGAGGTGGATGGAACTAGAGACTGTCATACAGAGTGAAGTAAGTCAGAAAAAGAAAAACAAATACCGTATGCTAACACATATATATGGAATCTAAAAAAAAAAAAAAAAGGTCATGAAGAACCTAGTGGCAAGACGGGAATAAAGATGCAGACCTACTAGAGAATGGACTTGAGGATATGGGGAGGGGGAGGGTAAGCTGGGACAAAGTGAGAGAGTGGCAGGGACATATATACACTACCAAATGTAAAATAGATAGCTAGTGGAAACAGCCGCATAGCACAGGGAGATCAGCTCGGTGCTTTGTGACCACCTAGAGGGGTGGGATAGAGAGGGTGGGAGTGAGGGAGATGCAAGAGGGAAGAGATATGGGGATATATGTATATGTATAGCTGATTCACTTTGTTATAAAGCAGAACCTAACACACCATTGTAAAACAATTATACTCCAATAAAGATGTTTTTAAAAAATGCTAATAATGGCAAAAAAAAAAAAAGTGAGTTTGTTAGCACAGGGAACTCTACTCAATGCTGTGTGGTGACCTAAATGGATAGGAAATCCAAAAAGGAGGAGATATGTGTATACATATAGCTGATTCACTTTGCTGTACAGCAGAAAGTAACACAACATTTTAAAGCAACTACACTCCAATAAAAATTAATTTTAAAAAAAAGTGAGTTTGGGGTTCACCTCTTGTAACTTGATGATTTGCTATACGACTACTACCCAGATAATCAGTGCCTCAGGATAGGATACTTGGAGCACATCATACGCTCCTGGTAAGTTATATTCCAAAAAAAAGAGGAGACAGAGAGAGCAGATCCAGCCCAACCTGAACTTTGGGGCCTAGAATCCAGCCTATTCCAGTCAAGTTTTAATCATCACACAAGACATTGAATATCAGATGAAATTACAATTGTTTGAAATCATTAAGTTTGGGGTTCTTGTAGCTCACTAATACTCTTGTTAATAATGCCTATGATTTAGCGTATTTTTAGGATCCCACACAGAAGTGCAGATAAAATATGGCTCTCCAGTGACTATTTACTTTTTGGACGCACAATGAATTAAGACCTTATTAAACAACCCCAAAGGAATAATATCGAAAAGGAAAAATACCAAAAGAATTAACTTCTGTGAGGATTCACATGCGATGATCAGCAGATTTTCAATGTATATTGGATGTATGCTTGACATATTCCAGGGACTGTGCTAGTACCCACCCAGCCCACACAGGACTTAGAACGTAAATGTAAGTGTCATTAAGATTCCAAGAACTAACTTTTGTAGATCTTTCTGAATTGATTAGAGTTTCCCAGTACTCTCACATAGCTTCCATATTTGCTACAACTCACAGTTCAGAGTGTCACTCAGGAGCACAATCAAAATTCTGAACTCAGGGATAGTCGTTAATTTTGGACAGAATAAATATGTCACTTTTCTTCACATTTTTTTTTTTTTGGATTGGACACTGCTAATTCTGCAGCTAATTTTTTAATGCTCTCATTTTCTGTACACAATACATCCTAGAAAAATGTTGGGGATCCCTCCTGCTCCTTTTTCTCAGTCTCTGCCTTTGAGTTGACTCTTGAGATCTATAGAATCAACTATGACTTATTAAATGAGTCCCTATGTCTCTACTTTTCTGTCCAGTGATCGTATTTTTCTGCCTGCTCTTTCATTAGTTCCTCCATTCCTAAAACTTTTCCGCTGGACTTTTCTATCCCTGTTAATGGTACAGGATTCTCCCTATTACAAAAGGGTTTAAGCCAAGTATTAACCTTTGATTACATATGGTTGACACACAAAAAATGTGTAGTTGGTAGAACCTACCAGTAGAAATGTTATCCTTTCTAGGCAATCTCGCTTTCTCTGTTACCATTACACTCTCTTGAATCTGGATTACCTCCCACTTAAACCTTTGTTATAGCTTTTTAGCATGCAGTCTCTTGTGGATATGAACCATCCTACACTCCCCAGTCAGATCAATCATCTCAAAACTGTGTGACTCTGTAGAAAGAGAGGTATTTTCAATGTCTCCTGATGGACTGTCAAGGCAAATACATAGACCGTATCTCACCATTCAGGATAACACTTTGTGTAACCCTTCTTTGGAAACTCGCTGATGATACTTCTTCATTTTACAGTGGTCCTCTACTCATTCCCAGTTTTTCTTCCCAATTTTTCAAAGGTATTTCACACATTATACATTCTCTATGAAGCCTTTGCCGTTCCTTCTAATAGAGAAGTCTAACACATTACTTTGAACCACGGCAGCATTCATGATATTCAGTCAGATATTATAATTACTCAGATAATTATTTTATATCTTGACAAGGCAGAGACATTGCCTTATTAATTTAAAAAAATACACTAAATCCACTACATTTGTTAGCATGTGTCTCATATTGCTGTAGTTAAGTACGTTATTTAAGTGAAACAAATTGGAATAAATATTCTAACAGCTATAATTCTAGGTAGTAGACTTTAGCTAGAATTAAAATAATAATAATATAATAATAGCTAACATTTATTGAGGACTTACTATGTTCTTGATATTGTTTTAAATTGGAACAACACTAAGAGTTTGGTTGTATCATTTAGTCACCTTTTAAAGATGATGAATTTGAAGCACAGGAAGGTCAATTTACTCACCTAAGTTTGTACTGATGATAAATGGCCAGGTAGGCATAGAAATGGAAGCTATGTGCACCTGCAGCCCATCTCCCTGCTCCTCAGTGATGTGAAGTGACCCAAAGGAATACAAAAACTAATAGGAAGGGTGCTCCATGGTCCAATGGTTCTGTACACAATGTGGCCAGGAACTGTTAACAAATCTAATGAGTCTAAGTAAATATGCACATATTTGAAACAATTCCAGTCACCTTTGCCAGGAATAGAGATTTTTTTTTTTTTTTTTTGCAGTATGCGGGCCTCTCACTGCCGTGGCCTCTCCCATTGCGGTGCTCCGGACGCGCAGGCTCAGCGGGCATGGCTCACGGGCCCAGCCACTCCACGGCATGTGGGATCTTCCCAGACCGGGGCACGAACCCGTGTCCCCCGCCCGCATTGGCAGGCGGACTCTCAACCACTGCGCCACCAGGGAAGCCCCAAGTTCCTTTCTAAAGGGTTGGAAAAAAACTAACGAAGAATATGTAACAGAGACCATATGTGCTCTAAAAAGTCTAAAACATTTACTATTTGGTTTTCTATGGAAAACGTTTCCTAATCCCTGCTTTATAGTTAGTTCCAGGTGAAAATGCCAACTCATTTGTTAGGGACAACTTGATAAGCTTCCTTTACCTAAAGATTTAGACAATAATAACAGTAATAACACCTTAGATAACTCAATGTGAAGATTAACAATACATAAAGTACAGGACGATACATAAAAAGATCTCAACAGAATGAGAGCTAGTATAAAGAAGCAGTTAATACTATGTTTGAGGGAAATGGATTACATATATATTTTTTAAACTAATTAATTAAGTATTTTTTGGCTCATTGGGTCTTCTATGCTGCACGTGGGCTTTCTCTAGTTGCAGCCAGCAGGGGCTACTCTTTGTTGCGGTGCACGGGCTTCTCACTGCAGTGGTTTCTCTTGTTGTGGGGCACGGGCCCTAGGCACGTGGGCTTCAGTAGTTGTGGCACACAGGTTCAGTAGTTGTGGCTCGCGGGCTCTAGAGTGCATGCTCTGTAGTTGTGGTGCACTGGCTTAGTTGCTCTGTGGCATGTGGGATCTTCCCAGACCAGGGATCAAACCTGTGTCCCTTGCATTGGCAGGCGAATTCTTAACCACTGCACCACCAAGGAAGTCCCAATTACATATATTTTAATCAAGCCATGTCACCTGCTAGCTAACACTCAGTTGAGGAGAATAATATACAAAACCCTCATGGTTGTTGGAAAATTTATGTGCTCCTGGTATACACTCAAAATGTCAACTGCTTTATTTTAATTTGGGTCACTTAGGTCATGATCAGAATAATTATGAAACAATTCATGTCACGGGCACTTGGATTATAGACATTTACTTATAAAAAATATTGATTTTGCACCTTGGATAAAATTAAAATAACCACAAAATATAGCCCCAGGCTTCTAAGAGTTGCTATTCCGATTTAGGAGATTATATCTGCATACAATCAAAAATAGATCAATACTAATGATCACATCCTTGCATGCAATATACCTTTTTTAAAAATATATAAAACCTAAAGTGTTATAATTAGAATATAGACACACATATTGGTTTGCCTGGGACAGTACTAGTTTTTACCCACTTTCCCAGCACAATTATTAATAGTGCCTCTTTTCATTCATAATATCATCTCAATTTGGATAATAATTTGCATGGTCCCAAGTTACAATGCAGAGTAGAGATACTGCTCTCAGTCAAGTGAGAAAAACTGATAAATTAACTGTGATCAGTGGTCACCTAAAGCTGTTCATTTAACATATTTCATAGTTGGGATTACTTATACTCTATTCAGAGAGACAGTCACAAGATATAACAAAAAACTAATAAATATTTTCAGATTACAGAAGGAAAAAGTAGTTGCCCAGATAAACTAGAAAAAGCAGAATGCTTCTAAGGATAAGACTTGAGTTTACAGGAACTATCATATTAGGGAACAGGTCAGGGCTTTTCAGTTTGAGAGAAAATGACTGCATCTAGGACTGTTGGATCCCTTCTCCCAGAGTGTTTTCACCTATGAACAAACTTCATCCAGCCTAGTCTGTCTTCCCTCTCATTCCAGCTCCCTCGCCACCCCCAGCAAGGACAGAAATGCAGGCAGTTCCAAATGCAACATGCCCAGGAAACACTGGAGATCAAGCACATAAGATGTTTATTGCACAAAAGAAACATATGCAAAGATTATCAGCCAAACCCCCAAAAGATCAAAGTTCAAGTTGACACTAAAGAAATGTGAGCATCAAAGGACCTATTAGGTCCCAAAGGACCTATTCCCATCAAAGGACCTATTCTCAAATGTGAGCATCGTTCACAGAACGATGGACTCTGTGAGGCACACCTGCTATAGGAATGTGCTTTTTACATATCATCCCTCTGCTATTTTAAAAATATTTTGATAAACATATTTCTTAAATTTGTAGACATCCAGTCTTTCACATCAGTAACAATGACACATTACTTTGAATGAGTTATACAAAGCTGAGATATACCATTTGTGTTACATGCTTAAAATTATTATTGATACTGAGTTTATTGTGTTCCTCACTTACTGAACTCTGTTAGGGGAGCCACTGACAGAAACCACCCGCCCTGGCCAGACCCAATAGTAACCACTTGCATGAGTTATCTTACAACAGGAGGTCCTGGTAAGGCACGTGGAACTAACAAGCTACCAACAGCCAGAAGAATTCGGGAAAGGTCAAAAGGAGAGGGGAGACGCCAGTCCAAATGTCCTACCAACCTCCCAGAATCCTCCTCCATCTTGGAATCCATCTTGGCTAAGTGACGTGCGCGCCACCAGGAAGGACCCTGAGTCAGAATGATTGGCCAGAGACAACCTGGAAACTAATCCCAATTACCCAATCACCATAAGACCCAAGACTTTGAGCCACGTGGCAGAGCAGTCCTCCTGGGTTCCCTTACCCTCCTGCTCTCCGCCAGGACGCCCCTTCCCAATAAAGTCTCTTGCTTTGTCAGCACACGTTGTCTCCTCGGACAATTCATTTCCAAATGTTACAGAACAGCCCACTTTCGGGCCCTGGAAGGGGTCTCCCTTCATGCAACATAACTGTCATTTCCAAGAAAACTTTCTATTCAGCAGTAAAGGCAACCATTAAAACAGTTGTATTTAAAATGCCATTGTTTCTGTAGTCAGTATTTAGAAAGAAATATTGTAATGCATGGCCTGTATTTCCTGATAATTTAATATAAGAAATAGGTTTCAATTAAGATAGCACTGATATGGCACTTAATTACCACACATACATTATAAAAACTATGTACAAAGTGAGAGGTAATTTCTCTATTTTAAATACCATTCCTTCTTGTTTTATGTTATACATAATATATATAAGATATGTAAAATATATTTTATTCTTATTTTATAAACGACATAGGTTTTCTCCTTCCTGACAACTATAAGAGTACGTGAAAACAAAGAAGAAATATGCTAACAAGGGAAAAACAATTCTACAATGCAAGGATATGACAATTTCTCGCCTTCTGAATTTAATTTTGTGAACACTCAGTATCATATTGCTCTCAATGTGACTTTAGGTGTTTGTGAAGAGCCAATAAAAATGTTATAATATATTGTAAGGCATTGAGTCTGGGACTCTAATATGATTATACTGTCTACAGATCTTTAAAAGTTAGTACAAAAGACATCCAAATCTAATAAAATCTAATCTTAGCAAGGAATTATTGAGTTTTCCAAATCCATTAAGAAACCTAATGGCCATGTGTTGTGAACTAAGGCAAACTGAGTAATCTAATTTTGCTTTTTAAATGAGAGAGGTTAGTGCTATCTTCAAAGACCTCTCTTTAGATAGTAACTAAGAAAGCCACAATAATAAACATCGTTACATTACATTGAAAGAGTAATGCACCAAAGTTTCTAAATCTCTGATCTTTAGTTAAAAAAGAGATCACTGTAAACTTGCAGAAGGCTGACCTCAGTGATAAAGTCAGGACTACAAGCAGGGTGAAATTAGCAGGGAGATAGCCTGCAGATAAGCCCACAAAGAAGTGAAAGGAGAAAAAAAAAATTATAGAAAATTTCCGTAAATATCCAAACAATATATCATTAAGTTAGGCCTCCTTAACAAAGCTTTTTTGTTTGTTTTGTTTTCAGCTATCTTATTGTGATTTCTATTTTTCTATTGTCTCTAATTACAGAGTAACTTTGCCATTTCAGTAAAGACAACATATCTGCCTTTGAGACGCTTGCATAAGATAATGCACAATAAAGATTCTCCCAATGTTACTTTATTTTCATTCAAGTCTCAACGCGGCAAAAAATATTCTTGCACTGTTGGTAGGAATGTAAATTGATGCAGCCACTATGGAGAACAGTATGGAAGTTCCTTAAATAGAACTACCATATGACCCAGCAATCCCAATACTGGGCATATGCCCTGAGAAAACCATAATCCAAAAAGAGTCATGTACCACAATGTTCATTGCAGCACTATTTACAATAGCCAGGACATGGAAACAACCTAAGTGTCCATCAACAGATGAATGGATAAAGAAGATGTGGCACATATATACAATGGAATATTACTCAGCCAGAAAAAGAAATGAAACTGAGTTATTTGTAGTGAGGTGGATGGACCTAGAGCCTGTCATACAGAGTGAAGTAAGTCAGAAAGAAAAAAAAAAAAGGTTCTGAAGAACCTAAGGGCAAGATGGGAATAAAGATGCAGACCTACTAGAGAATGGACTTGAGGACACGGGGAGGAGGAAGGGTAAACTGAGATGAAGTTAGAGAGTGGCATGGACATATATACACTACCAAACGTAAAACAGATAGCTAGTGGGAAGCAGCTGCAAAGCACAGGGAGATCAGCTCGGTGCTTTGCGACCACCTAGAGGGGTGTGATAGGGAGGGTGGGAGTAAGAGGGAGGGGATATGGGGATATATGTATATGTTTAGCTGGTTCATTTTGTGATACAGCAACAACTAACACATCAATGTAAAGCAATTATACTCCAATAAAGATGTTAAAAAAAACACATAAGATGGTCTTCCACTGTGCCTGATATACTTATTGGCAGGACAACACCAAACTGCCTACATGGTTCTGCTGTCGCAAATTTTTCCAACTCCCATTCAAAGAGTCATTCAGAAATATGTTAAATGCCATTACAATGGCCTGTGACAGTCACTAGAGAAACACACAATCTCTTGGCACCAGAAGTTTACAGGTTACTAAATGATACCAAAAATTTACAGTACCACACAAGGCAAATATTACAGGAGCTGTGGTTATGAAAGTATATATTTTGGAGCATATCTCATACACATTTGATCCAGTCTTAAGTCTTTAGTGAAATGTGCAAAAAGTCACACAAGCTGCAACAGAAGCATGAGAGAGAGTGGGCCAGATAAATAAGTGGGAGTGATAGAAAAGGATATTACACATGGAGAAGAAATTGTACAAAAGGCTAGCTATATCAAAAAATGAAAAGATTAGATCTTAATTGTTCTCACCATATGCACACAAAATAATTATGTGATGTGAAAGAGTTGTTAGCTAATGCTACAGTGGTAGTCATACTGCACTACATAAATGTATCAACTAAACATGTTGTATACCTTAAATTTGCACCGTGTTATATGTCAGTTATATCTTGATAAAAAAAGAGTCAATTATAGGTGAAGAGCAGATACGAATTGGGAGATGGGTACTGTGAAACAGATGAGGCTAAAGAGGGAAGGAGACCCAGGTTAAGAAGCTTACCATATATCTTTTAGTTAAAAGAAACAGTCAAATAATATTAATGCGGACTCAGACATAAACATATTTGTATACAAAGATGATGACTTGGACTGCCATTGGGTCATTTTTTCTTAGAGCTGGGAAAATTTGAAGTGAATATACTATTAAAATAGACCACTGCAGTAAAAAGTGATGGTGAAATTCATGTAACCAGAATGAGCTAAAAAGTCAAGAGTTTAGATGGAGGAAAGAAATTTAAATTTTTCTCACCATATATCCAAGCTTGCTCTTTTCATATTTTTTCCCCACCCTGAAAAGCATCTTGCTTGGATCCTATACCTTCCCAAGCACTTGAAGGTGATAAATATCATTGTCAACATGAGAAAGTTCATTGTAATATCAAAATATCAATCTCACCCAAACAAACACTTCACTTTCCTAATCTGTCTTGTCCAGGAAATTCTCTAAGACTGGGGAAGTAGGGGCAGTCATCTCCTTCCCAGGTTTTGGATAAATGAAGGAAGAAATGGTAAGGTATCAAAATAGTCCTGCTTGACTAGTGTTGTTAAAATCTAGAGTTGGTGCAACCAGAGTCTGTGGGACAGGTGCTCGAAAGCTGGTCATTTCCCTGGAGGGTTGTTTTGTATATTCAGCGATATCTCTACCCATGTCCTGGAGACTTCCTGCTTGCAGCCCATTTCCTAGCATGGCAATGGCAGTTACTCGGCATTAGAGTTACTATCTCTTATTATTCTGCCCTCAGGAAATAACCTAAAAAATTTAACCGTACACAGACCTTTTCAGGTGGGGTTGTTCGACCTGCTAAGTAGTCCTTCTGAGAAGAGTCCATTAAAGATTCCTTGAATCTAATACTCTCGGTTTGAGATTGAGGAAGGGGGTTGGAGCACAGGGATGTACAGCCATGGCACTCAGAAAGCTCTTTCCAAAACATCCTCCTAAGATTTCCTGATGAATTGTTTTTTAATCTAGGCTGGAGGATGGCTGATGGGCTGGAGGGTTCTCATTAGCAAGCACTGCAAATGTAGTTAGTATCTTTTTTTAGAAAATGAAAGTAATTATTTTACCAATTTCCAATAGCATTGCACATCATCTTAAACGGAGACAACTGCTGAAGTCTCATTTTACATCTTCATCCTAAGGAAATGGTGGTAGAAATACACTTATTTATAAGATCCATAATCAGTAAGATTTAATGAATAGAGGAATGGGGTAGACGGCAGGTTCAGTATGACTGTCCGAATTTCTGTAAGAGGATGGTGATACAACTCACTGAAATACATAAGGAGGACAGTATTGAGCTGGTGCTCTTTCTTAACCAATGGTATGACTATCAGAAGGTGAAGTGTCTCAAAACAATGAAAATCGCTTCAACAGTGTGTGTGCATGCACACAGGCAGAACATATGGAAAAACAGCAAAAAAGCAATCATGACAAATTTGAGTAATGACGGGAATTATTAATATATGTTTTCTTTCATAGCATTTTAACTGTGTTGTAGTATTTTCAAAACTGATGAAGGTAAGGATCAAATTTTTCGAATTTGATGCTAGGTAGGACACAGATGTCAGGCATGAAAACTGATCAGACAGCTAATGGGCAGTTAATCATCTTGTGTGCCTTATGCATACACTGTGTATGAGCAGGACCCCACTTCTGATTTTACAGCTATGAAATACATAGGCCAAAATCTGCATTTATACTTATCTATAAAACATTGTACAACCCCCCCATAAGAGAGGTAGTCTCTGGGGTCTTCTACACCCCAGGTCATTGCACACCTTCTACCCAAGGTCATTGTACACCTTCTCTAAGGATAGGTGAAAATATTTTTAAAGACAGAAAAATGGACTTTAAAAACATTATCTATGAATTACAGAAATATTTGAACAAAATGAGGTAAGAATTGTAGTGGGAAAGACAGAGACAAGGTACCCTGGTACAAGTCTGAGGGTTTTTTTGTTTTATCTTTTTTTAATAAATAGTATAATTTAATTTAGTGTCTGCTTAATCCTGAATCCTCTTAGGTTAAAAAAAGAGTTATAATTAACTGTTAACATTAATGAATTTAAATCTTCCAAAAAGCATTAATCCAAAAGGAAGTGTCTGACAAGGTGATATATGAGTTAGG
The DNA here is from genome assembly GCF_964270905.1 of Leucopleurus acutus. NCBI lineage: Eukaryota > Metazoa > Chordata > Mammalia > Artiodactyla > Delphinidae > Leucopleurus > Leucopleurus acutus. Next base: position 8,101,387 of record NC_139143.1, read on the forward strand.
TAGTTTGTGACCTTTCTTGTTTTGGTTTCAAACATTCTAAACATCTATCTAAGAACATGGTTGTGATGAGTTCAGATATTTACTTTGTCCTTGATTCTGCTAGAGAAAGTAAGAGCTTAAATAATGATTGATAATAGCATATTACATTTAATACATAACTTTATGGAGGTATTTTTTTACTTTTTGAAGGCTGAAACATTGAAAGAGTATGTCTTATCCAGAAATATAAGCTGAAGAAGTGTTTCTCAAACTTCAATGTGCCTGAATATCACCAGAGAAGCTTATTAAAACTTCAGATTCTTGGTACACAACAGGTAGAGATCACTGTGAATTATTCAGGAAGGCAGGGCTGGTGAGACCAAGTTAGTGAACTACAGATTCTCAAACAGGTGGTTAAGAAGTCAGCACTAAGACAAAGATTAATCAAATCCTATCCTGCTAGGTTGATAATTGCATGTTATAGAAAAGACAGTTGACCAGATTGTGCAGAAAATTGTCTAAGGTTTGGTTATCCTCCCAGTGGGATCAGGGGGCTATTCTAATGGGAGGTTAGTGTCTAAAAATGATTCAGCCTCTCTCTATGTAACTTTGCAAACACAAATCTATGAAGGGACAATACAGATGATCGAGGCATAGAAAAATCTTTCACAAAGGTTCTTCAGGATAAATGGTCAGGGTCATGCGCTTATGAAATGGCATTGTTCCAACTTGAGCTCTACATTAGGATAGCTTGTCTCTGTCTGCAACCTTCATATTCACTGACTTAATCTTACATGTTTATTGTAACCAAGATTTTTAAATAACCTATGATTTACATGTGTTTAAAACTCTGCCATTAGTAAAGCGATAAGAAGCTACTTAGCCTTTTAGATCTCTCACACATAGCATAAAAATAAATTTTGCCAAAACAATATTCATCCTTTTGGTATCAATTAATCTCATAATGGTCTTTCAGAAATACTTAATTCAGGAACATTCTTGCTTTTAACTCTTCCAAAATGAACCTAACAAAAATAGGAGTATTGAATATGTTACACTGTGGAAGTGGAGAACTAGGCACAGTATAAATAAACTCTCCATCTGAAAGCGGAGGATGCCCAACATAAACATGTTAGGCGGTCCTCTCACTGCTGTGGCCTCTCCCGTTGCGGAGCACAGGCTCCGGACGCGCAGGCTCAGCGGCCATGGCTCACGGGCCCAGCTGCTCCGCGGCATGTGGGATCTTCCCGGACCGGGGCACGAACCCGTGTCCCCTGCATCGGCAGGCGGACTCTCAACCACTGCGCCACCAGGGAAGCCCCCACGAACATGATTTTAAGTTCTTGTACAGAAGAGACTCTGCAAATGTGACATTATTAACAGCATTTAAAAAATGGTTTATCCTCTTTGACACTTGTTTCTTAATTTTTTTAAGCAGAAATTCATAAAAGTGCACCTACAATATGTGGAATGGTTTACAGTTTAAAATGTGCATTCATGGGGCTTCCCTGGTGGGGAATCTTTTAGGGATCTTGTTTCAAAAGTACTTAATTTTGCCAATATAACTAGATTCATTTAACAATTATCCATATATGGGTAGCCTAATGTACTATTTGTAAGCACAGAATCTAGAATTGAAATACCTTTTCATGCCCTTTACTAACTGTGTGAATTTTGGCAAGTTAATGAACCACTCTGGGGTTTAACTTTTTCATCCACACATGAGGATAATAATGGTAAACATAAAACAGGATTGAGGTAAGAATCTTAGTTAATTAGAATTCTAGTACCTTAATACTTGTATAGAGTATAGAACAGTGAGTCTCAACCTGTGGATTTTGGACAATATGTATCAAAATGACCTGTGAAAAATTCCAACCCTATCTTGACTTCGGGAATAGACATGAGAACTCTTTCTCTCCATCCCCATCTCCCTCCTCCCCAAGTCCTCATAGGTAACTTCTAACCTTCAGAACTTTGAGACAATACGTTTCTGTTGCTTAAGCCACCAGTCTATGGACAGACTAATACACACCTAATAGTAATCAAAATACATAAATTTCAGGCAAAGCAGAGTTCAGAACAAGTAAATTAACCAGGGATAAAGAGGGGCACTACATAATGATAAAGGGGTCAATTCCCCAAGAAGACACAACCATTCTTAACGTTATGTACTTAAGAATAACACATCAAAATACATCAAACTAAAATTGAGAGAACTGAAAGAAGAAATAGGTTATTTCTAGGTGGTGGTGTTTTCTTAGCTGTATCTTCTAAATCACACAAAAATTATTCATTAATGAGTGATGAAAAACGTGAACTCTAAAGTTGGAAGAAATTTTTTCTCTAGAAATAGTGATTTTTTTCTTAAATACACTATTTTTTCAATATCAAACTCCATCAAGAAATGCAAATATAGAAAGCAAAAACCAAGAAAAATTATAATAATAAACTACATCCCAAACTGCTTACTTTATACCACTAACAGTGCATCAGATCATTACCCTAGTAGGTTATCCTGATATTCGTTCACGTCATTGCTAGAAACGAATTCTTTGTTAGCTTCAGGAGAAGGGCTTTCAAGACACAATTATGTATAAAAATTGTTCAGAAGAGTAATGATAATGTGTTATTATTTTTAGAAATATATAACATTATTCTAGGTTCAAATCTGGAAAACATTAATTAGAAGAGATACAGAACCTTTTAAGTTTCAACTTTCATTCTTTCTATATCATTATACTTGAAATTTAATGTGTGTTCATACAATCTTAAAAATTCCATTTTAGATAAAAAATTCTTCCCCTGACTTCCTTCATTCCCCTCTCATTCCCCCCAAATATAAAAAGTTAAAATTAAAAACAAAAATAAAATAAAAACAAACACTCTTCTGTCTGCTTTTTGGAGTCTTCTGTTTCCCTCGAGAAATATTTTCAACATTTCACAGTGCAGTAAATCCATTTAGCCTCCTTGATTGCTATTTTTTTGTGCCTTTGCTCATTATTTCCATCATTAAAGTAAAAGGCCTTGACCTCTCAGTGGCTCCTGAGCAAAGTGTCTTCTTATAAGGTGAGGAGGTTGGGATGGATGGTGGAGAGGTGGGCTCAGAGGGGAGGGAGGTGGGCACGAGGATAATAGCAAGCCACATGCAACTTTCTAATTATTTAAAATAAGAAGCAAGTTTTGAAATCATTTTCCAGGACAAGAAAATAAAGCACTTTGTTGTTTACTCTGAGCTATGAATACCTCTTAACTTCACATATTAGAAAAGGGGATGAATTGTTTTCTTTTTCCTCATTTCAAGGGAGTATAATGACAAATTTTTGACAGAAAATCATTCCACAAAAGATATTGCTGATCTACCACACCCACGTGTTCTCTTAACCCTTGTAAATTATTGTAACATTTTTGTGTGAAGATGTGAGGGTAAGAAAACATGTCATTGGAATACTTCTAAAATATTGTATTTTATTTCACTTAAACCGATACTTCAAATCTTTCTTCTTTTCCCTTCTGCTTCTATCCAATTGAAGTCTCCACTTTTCGTCCTCATGAGTTACTTTTAATACATTTATGGTCTTATCAAATTCTAATTCTTGGAGCTTGCTTCTATGCCTGTTTTTACAAACATCTCTAAAACCATGTCCCATTTTCAGAATTCTATCATCTGTTAGGTTTCAGCATTCTCATGTAGACTCTGTCCTTCATATCATTTTCGAATTCTCTAATTCTTTAAATTGATAAAGCACATGAGAAACTGTAGTACTCAGGATGTACCTCAACTACAGCTTTGCCTACAGAATTATAATCATGCAAACAATATTCCCAAGGGTGACTTGTTCTGCTCGCTTGTTTCCTGGTGGTGATTGGCACTCGGTCTGAATGCAGGGCTCATCTTCTCTTAGTCAAACAGACTTATATTTCTGAATTGAAGAATCCTAGAGAATTATTTCTTTCTCCTTACTCTTCACATGTCAGGAGATACCTGATAAATCTTTCTTAACATTTCATGCTTAACCCTGAAGGAGATCCTATTTTAAATTAGAATTCTTAGCATTGAGTTTGAAGAAAATTAAGTTAATTTAAAAGTACAATTTTACTAATTGTTTTCATCAGAATATAATTTTATGCATCTATTTTATTTATACCAGTACTCAAATGCTGTATCTTCAATTATGGAAGAATAAAAGAACAGACAAATTATCTGTGTTTTCACGTTGTCCAGTTTGGATTCTATTAATTATACCTTATTTCCTTTGCTCCTAAAGAAACTACATTTCAGTCACGACCCACTTTACACTCTATTTTTAATTGACAGTGTGATTTTCATTCAGTTAAACTGCAGTCACAGCGCACCTGAGGTAGAAGTCTAAATAATCTGTGTTAACCTGAGTATAGATGGTTACGATCATTTGGTGGCGACCTTCATTATTTTCATTATTTTTGATCATGAAAAAAATGAGCAGAGGACCTTGGTGGGATACGAGAAAGATGGAGATATGTACTTCCTCTCATCTACCTCCATGAACTCGCTTTTGCCTTCCCTCAAAAGGAATGGAGCACTAATACTGCAAGTACGTATAACAAGGCAGTGGGAGTAAAAGCGTGTTTACTCCGAAGACAAATACATCAAAAGACAAATGAGCTAAATTTATGGCAAGCCGAATCATAAAAACCCTAATATCCAGTAAACATGAAAACACATTTTCAACCATACTACTATTAAAACATATGTCTTAACAATCAGTAAGGAGATTTTTATATAGCAAAAGGTTTATAAATAATCATATTCTTTTGCTCAGTATTTAATTTTGTAAAAGTTTATCATGAGGAATTAATATATATGCAAATATCCTTGAATGAGATTGTTTATTTCATGCATATATATACACATACAAATATAGCATGCATATATATATATATATATATATATATATATATACCTTCAAAGGGAAAAAAATAAATGGCATACTAAAGGTTGAATCAATTAAGATGTATCCATAAGGCAGGACAGCATGTGGCTGTTTAAGATAGGTTTTCTCACATTAGTTACAGGAAAAACGATCATGGTTGAATTTAATTGCCATCTTCAGATTATAAACATCAACATGTGATCTCAGTTAAAAGCTATTTGTGTTTGCATATTTAAAAAGAGGGAAATGGTAAGAAATACATATGAATTATATCAGTGGCTGTCTCTAAATGATAAGCTCTTGATGTTTTTTACAAATTTTTTCCTTCATAAATTCATAGATTATAAAGTATTTTAAGAACCTCCCATTAAAACTGATAAAGACTGTCAATAAAATACAGGCACGTAACAGATACAGGGCCTTGCTTTCTGATCATCTTGAACTTTTCTTTTTCAATTAATGAGAACTTGCCACCAAATCTAGACTTGATTAGCTTTTTAGCTTTTATTTAGGATTTTATAAGGTCTTTAAGAATATGTATATAAAAATAGTATACACTATTAAAAGAATAATAGGGAAACATTATAGTACTATAATAAAAGAGTTGGCCTGATGATTAGATAGATGAGGAAGAAAACCCACTGTATGACCTCCACTACCTTATTGAAACATTCAGACTCAGTCGCTTCATATTTAAAATTAAGACAATAGCATACACATCATCTCATATAATTTATAAGGTCTAGAAAAATACCTGGTTAAAAAAAGTGTATGTGTGTGTGTATGTATGTATGTGTATATATATATATACATATCTATGTGAGCTGGTATTTTGTTTCTGTTACAATATTATTTTAGAAAACTTTAATTTCCAAACTGTGGTGCTCTGATTCTATACACTTTGTACTGAACTAGAAAATGAACTTGAAAATAAATACATATGCATGAAACTAAAAATAAGTTGTAGGAGTCACCCTAATATTCCTGACATCCAGGACAACTGTAATGTACTTAGGCAGATAAGGGGTTATTGAAACTATTTACAAAATGATAGTCCAGGGTTTCAGAGACAAAAGCATATTTAAATTACAAACAGAATGGAATGTTTTATAACTGCCTCTCTAGTCTTCACAAAATGATTATTGATTGAATTTCATACTTGCAGGGATTCTACATGTGCTTTGTTTTAGAATGGACATGTGACATATATTTATATTTTATTGATGTCAATGATACAATTTAAGTTACAGGAATCTCCTAAAAATACTGCCACTCTTACCATATGAAGTTAAAGCCTAGTAAATATTTCTATTAAAGCTGTCTTTAAAATATAACATACGACATAAAAACTGTTTAACATGACATATTTTCCTTCCCTTGATATGTATGAACAAACTTTTACTTACTATTAAAATTTTTGTTTTAGAGTGTTATTCTTTAAAAAGAAAAAAACACCTATAGAAGATTTTATCCATTATCCACTAAGGACAATATTGCTAGAAGAAAAGCGTTTCTGATACTGTTTTGACAATTTATAATATATGCTAGAAAATTAGGATTTTAGATTAAAGATGGTACTGCAAAATTTTCTTTAACACTTTTCTTCTCAAAAAGAAAAAACAAGGAAAGGGGGAAAGAAACAAACCCTCATCTTTAATGATGTCAGGAACCATGGTGCTAAGCGGTATAAAGACTAAACCAAGCCTGGAAATCCTGAGCAAAGTCAGCAGAAATGAGAGCTCTGTAGCCAACACTACCAAAGCTGGTCCCTGTGAAAGGAAACAAAATAAATATGGCCTTTCTGATATGATGGTTAAGAACAGGGATTCAAGAGTCAAAGAGAGAAATAAGAAGATGATTTAAAAAAAGAAAGTGAGAAGGCAGGAAAAAAGACAGTAAGTTCTTGGGAAGAAACTAAAATATCTTAAGTGATTGTTTGGTGATATTAATGTTTGAATATGAATTTATATGCTTGTAATAAACTATTGACAGATTGCCACAGCACTGATGAAGGATGTATTTATTTTAAACCATTACATAAGATTCAGCTTAAGGATCATTAATGCCCCTTGCATTGTAACATGATTTTAACTAGATTGATTTGACAAGCTCTGATTATATTCTTTGTGCTCAAGCAGATCACGATCATCTTTCTGAGTCATTTCAGACTGATCTGAAATGTAAAAAAGCTGTTCACATCCTTTAGCTAATTCTTACATCTGTTTCCAAATCAGAAGAAACTTGTATAATATTTACCTTAGTAAATTTGGAAATACAGAGAAAATAATTTAAATCACAACTCATTTTTAAATATCACCTAATGCACCAAGGTGATAACTAATTAAAAATAACAAAGAGAAACATTTTCTTACTCAGAGATTGATTTCTGACCATATAATTTTCTCTCTACAAGTTCACTCTTTCATGAAAAGAACTCTGGCCATTCAAAATAGTCCTCAGCTAACAACAGCTTTCACTTTGAGAGTGAGAGGAAATACTGTGTGTACAGGCATATCTCTTTTTTCTTTTCTTTACGGATAGAATTTTATTTTATTTTTTTATGATTTTTTATTCAGGCATATCTCTTAAAAGCAGGAATGGTAATGGCAGGAGACACGAGGATGACAACTTGACAAAGAGATCAGAGATGAAAAATGTTGCAAGTAGTCACCGGAGAAAGCTCACTGCAAATGCAGTGATGAAGGTTCATAACGATGGTTAAAGCATTAAATAAACAGTTCAGTTAAACTTTGCTGTACACCTGAAACTACCACAACACTGTAAATTAACTATACTTCAATAAAGAAAAAAATGGTTAAAGAAAAAATATCTTGAGAATAACATTAAGTATTAAATATGTGATCTATGGTATAATAATTATTTTTAAAATATTTTAGTGTTTGCAGAAATAAATAGTAGTTGTCTGTGGTATTTACTTGTATGAGACTCTTCCTAATTGACTAATATAAAAAAAGATATATTGGACAGGAGATACTGAATCCCAAAGACATAGCTTAATTCCTGATAAAAATGTGCTTAAAAAGACACAGGATGTAAATACTCAGAACAAAAGAAACTTAAAGACAAAAATTATTGTTTTAAACTACTCAAAGAGAAATACTAAGAGATGAATATAGTGAGGACATAGGACACCTTCAGAATGATACTTTGGATTATGTAAAATGGCAACTTCAATTACACAGTATCTCAGTATCACTGCCCCAAAGTAGTTATTTTACTCTGTATTGTTCTACCCTTGCACTGAGTTTTTGTGAGTTTTTATCTTGATCTTTTTCTACTTCTTCACCTCTCTTTTGTGTGTGAATTTCCCTTGTGAATTTTTATATGTATCCACTTTTTGGAATTACCTTTGTCTCATCTCTTTTCTTTTATTAACAGCGAAGGGATCTGTGGACTCACCCTTTAAAAGAGGAAAAAAAACTCCTTACCTTAACTATGTCTAAGTTTATACCTTTAATCAATATTTTCTTGTCCTTGAATCAGGAGGGATGAAGTCAAAGGCCTTGTTCTGTTACCTGTTCAGTTTTAGTTTACAATACCAGGTCTGCATGAAAAAGAAGCAACTGTGTCCTGAAAAATCAACCTTCGAGCTACCTTAATAATTCACTGGACCTTCTTGACCTGGCCATATATCCTCCCCTACTTTGCTAAATCCCTTAGCTGTTATGAAGTCTCACTTTCATTGCTTTGTTTTCACATAGAAAAGGGAAGGCTATAAGAAAATATAACAAGTTAACACACAAAACTGGCAAGAATGTGGATGTCTTAGAGTCCAGAAAAAAAATTAAAAATAAGGAAAGTTCAAAGTTTACTATAACATGTATACTATTAAATGGTACAAGGATAGTGGGAAAAACTTCCATTTAAAATTTGTATATACTTATATTTAATGATGATAGAAGACATTTGGATTATCTGGTGAAAGAAGAATTTAATGCTACTTTAAACATATAGCAGTGTGTGTGTGTGTGTGTGTGTGTGTGTGTGTGCTATAAAGCAAATAATTAGAATTATCCACAAAATTGGATGGGTTTCTTGAAGGTAGATAATTCTATCACATAGAGCTTTTCCAGTTATAAATATATAATAAACTATCATATATTGTAAAATGACATTCCATTTAGGGTTGGAAGCTGTGTAAGGACCTAAGATCTTGCTCTATTCCTGAAATTATATCATCCTATAAAATCCTGGAGACAAAATATATCAGTGCTTGTCAGGATTGGGGAAGGAAGGAGATGAATAGGCAGAGCACAGAGACTTTTTACGGTATTGAAAATACTATGTATAATATTATAATGATGGATGCACGTCATTATATATCTGTCCAAACCCATAGAGTATAAAACACCAAGAGTGAACCCCAAAGTAAACTATGGACTTCGGTTGATTATGATGTGTCAATGTAGGTGCATCCTTGTTAAAAATCTTACCTCTGGTGAGTGATGTTGATAACGAGGAGGCTATGTATGTAGGAGCAGACAGTACATGGGAAATCTCTGCACTGCCTTTCCCATTTTGTTTTAAACCTAAAGTTGCTCTAAATACAAAGTCTTAACAAAAAGACATATTAATGCTATGCTTCCCATCTCCAAGACTTCATTTTATACTTTGGAACTATCTTATTGCATGCTTGTCCAGAAATCTCCAATGGTAGTAAATGCATGCTTTTACTTCTGTGTTCAAATATTTTAAATTTATTAGTCTATTATGAAATTAAAAATTGTTGTTTTGTAATTTCAAATTGCTTGAATACAGTAATTTAATAACTGTATTTTAAATTAAATGAAAGTTTTAAGAAGTTTTGCTAATAATATTCTTAGGAATATATTGAAAAGTTTTTCTATATAATTCTTCAGTGTCTTTCATAAAGTGGATTATTACAGACATTTCAGTGGTGTTAGATAATTTATAATTACTATAATATTAGAAAGCATACACTTCCTTGCAATACAATAATATATTTATAGTAATTAGAGACTAAAGAATATTAGATACTATATTTGTACATGACATTCGTTGTAACTCTAGCACAGCAGATATAGTTGAAAGTTGAGTTGTCCTTTGTAAGCAGATACACTTAGAATTCACCAAGTCACCAATATCATCTATGTTATTGATATTTTAATTGGGAATATCACATGCAATACTTCTTTAAAATAATTTTTGAAAAGTATTGGATCCAAAGAATATACATACAACTACTGTCTAAAATAAGATTGTCATCCATGTGGAAAGGTAGAAAATTTATATTTAACAGTCATTACACTGCATTTTTATACTCCAGTACATTTTCTTTCATATTTGTTTAACAGATTTTTTTTTTTTTTTTTTTTTTGTGGTACGCGGGCCTCTCACTGTTGTGGCCTCTCCCATTGCGGAGCACAGGCTCCGGGCCTAGCCGCTCCGCGGCATGTGGGATCTTCCCGGACCGGGGCACGAACCCGCGTCCCCTGCATCGGCAGGCGGACTCGCAACCACTGTGCCACCAGGGAAGCCCTGTTTAACAGATTTTGAGCAAAGTTAAAAGCTTATGTTTATTGACATTATGTTCCCCTTTGAAATTTCTGTTTCTATTTTTTTGTGGATTTTTATTTGTTTGTCTCCTTCCAGATTGTGGCTTTTGTCATTTTATTATTTTTAAGTTGTAATATAATTTTATAAGATGCCTTTGATAAAGAAAATTTCTTACTTTACATCAGGTGGCATATCTCTCAATGACCTACCCATCATCTTGTAAAAAAAAAAAAGAGTGCACGCGCACGATAGAGAGAAGACTGACATTATCAAGTTTTAAAAAACATGTTGTAAACTAATGTTCAATATAGCCTGCTGGGAAATCTATTTGAACAAATATTGAAAATGTTGTCATTCACATACTCTAAAACACTTCATTTCCAAGAAGATACTCACAAAAACTCTTACACGTATGTACCAGGAAATACACACAAGAATGTGTACAGTCTGTTCATAACAATGTTGTATATTCATGTGAGAAAATATATTACAGCTGTGAATATTAATAAACAAGAGCTACACATAAAACTGATTCATTTTGGCAAGGTATTGTTGAGTGAAAATCATCAGCACAGTATTTTTTTTTAAGTTTTAAAGATAACAAAATATTGTTTAGATATTCATGTATATGTAATAAAAATAAAATAAAGAAAGTGCAAGGGAAGGAGAAACCTGAAATTCGGGAGTGTGATTGCCTTCATGTGGGAGGTAGGAGGATGTAATGCAGAAACAGGATGTAGGTTACAGGTAAGATTCTAGTTCTTGGGGAGATGGTTCAAGACAGAGGTATTGGAAGAGCCTGGACTTAACTCCTCCAGGACATGACATGGACATGACATGACATGACATGACATGACATGACAATCTACACATGGACAGGACATGACAATCTACACACATATGGATAAATTTCCTCTGAAAAGAACCTGAGAACTAGCTGAGCACCTGCCCCACAAAGGAATCAAAAGGACTACCCTGGTAGGAGAGGCAGGGAAATGCTCTTGCCAATCCCCACTGGCGTGGCCACACAGAATAAAGAAGGCGCTTATCAGACCAGTCTTCTCCCGGAGGAACAAGGGGTGGGTGCCCACATCAGGCACCCTGGCCCCTGGGATCTACATTGAAGAGATAAGCCCTCAAAATGCCTGACTAAGGAAATCAATGATGCTGACACTTAAGGGTCCCAACATGCTATAGGAAATGGAGAGTACCCTGTTAAAGGGCTTCCATGCAGTCTCATTCACCCTGAGACCCAGAGAAATAACAGCAGTTTGAAAAGTGCTGAGACTATACGTGAATAAGAGAGTCATTTCTGAATCTAAAAGCATAGGCTGGAGGGCTGGTGGGCGGTGGGAATGCTCCCCAGAAACAGGGGGCTGGCAGACACCACTGTTGTGCTCCCCACCTAACCTGCCTGCACAGACAGTGACCTGGGACATGGGGGTGCCACACTGCCGAAGCTGGAGAGCCCCGGTGGCTGAGCACCAGTCCCACCCCATTCCCTGAAGGGGGTGCTGGTGTGAAGGGTCACAGCACTCTCCACATCTCTAGTTACGGTCTGTGAAGCAGGTGGCTGCCACACTTCCCTACCTGCGGGCTGGAGCAGCTGTGGTGTTGTCCCACTCCTAGCCTAAAGCCAGCATGTGTGCACAAAGCACTCTCAGGCTGCATTGCTGAAGCTCACAGGTGCACACAGACAAGTCACTTTCCCACTGCCTGCTTGGAAGCAGGAGATCCAGCCCCATCCCCTTCACATTCCAGCTACTTAGATAAAGCAAGCGGGTGTGAGCCATCCACACAAGGGACACGCATGATGGCGGGGCACGGGTGGCCAAGGGGCTGGTGTTCTTGAGAGTCACAGGACTGCGACAATCAGAAAGACAGCTCTTGGCAGGCCATCACCATCCCCCAGGCAACACAGATGGCAGACTGAAACACAACCCTAGACTTTCCACAAAAGGCCTATTTCCTTAGCCTGAAGCTTCACCCTGAGGGACAGACCTCAGGTTTCCTACACATCTAGAGGCTAAGGAGTCAATCTCAAGGGACAAAAGCCGAGAAACATTATACTTGCACACTCCTTGGCTTCACTACTCGACAAGACTCCCCAAAAAAGAGCTTAAATGCTTGTTGAGAGCCTCTATTTTTGCAACTGTCACCAAGGGGATACCTCCAGATCTTCTGTTCTAGAGGCCAGAAGAGTTACAATTGTGACTTTACAGGACTGTATATACCTGTATACTCCAAAAGCTGTTGCCTGAGGGGTTGGTATCCAATCAGACTGAAAATAGCTACTAAATGAGGTTCCTCCCCTTGGAACACTGACAGGTCTTGGCACACCCATAAATCAGGTTGCTCCCCACATAGAGCTGAGAAGGGAAAGTGCCCTGACCCCCACCTTCCCTGTGCAGAAGATGGGCTACAAATGGGCCAGTGAGCACCCCGAGCCCTGTCCTCTCCACACAGCAGTTGACCCACAATCAGGCCGGGCGAGTGCCCTGATTTCTGCCAACCTCACACAAAGACTGAGCCCGACAGATGTGTGAGCACCCTGGCCTGCCCTCATTGCAGGGCAGGAGAGAAGATGTAACCAGCCTAGGCAGGCACACCGAGCCCCACCCACCACACACAGAGACCAGGTCACAGCTGAGACATGCAAGTGATTTGAACCCTGCCCTCGCCACACAGCAGCCAAGCTGCAACCAGGCCACATAAGCATCCTGAGACCTGTCTTCCCTGTGCAGCAGCTGTGACTCTATCACAGTGACAGGCATACCCAGCTCACACAAGGAACAACCATAAAGTGCCTGTCTCTGGTGGCCAGGGGAGACTGGACTTCAGGGCCACAGGGAGCAGCTCTTACACAAGGTCGCTCGTTTAAGATTGAGGGAGGTAACAGTTTCAACCAATACATGTAGACAAACACAAAGAGACAGGCAAAATGAGACAGAGGAATATGTTCCAAACAAAAGAACAAGGCAAATCCCCAGAAAAAGACCTAATGAAACAAAGATATGCAACCTAACTAACAAAGAATTAAAAGTAATGATCATAACGATGCTAACTGATCTTGGGATAAGAATGGATGAACACACTGAGAACTTCAACAAAGAGATAAAATATATAACAAAGTACCAAACAAAAGTTATAATTGAACTGAAAAATACATTAGAGGGATTCAACAGCAGAATGAATGAAACAGAAACATGAATCAGCAAGCAGGAAGACAAAGCAATGGAAAGCACCCAGACAGAGTAGCAAAATTTAAATAAATAAATAAAAGAAGTGAGGATGCATTAAGTGTCTTCTGGGACAACATCAAGTGGATTAAGAGTTGCATTATAGGGGTCCCAGAAGGAGAAGAGAGAGAGAAATGGCCAGAAAATTTGAAGAATAGCTAAAAACTTACCTAATCTGAGGAAAGAAACGAGAGCCAGGTAGAGAAAGCCCATAGAATTCCAAATAGGATGAAACCAAAGAGATAAAGACCAAGATACAATACAATTGAAATGGTAAATATTAAGGGTAAATAGAAAATCTTATAATCAGCAAGAGAAAAGAAACATTATATATTAGGGAATACTCATAAGGCTATCAGCAGATTTTTCAGGAGGCCAAAAGGGAGTGGCATGACATATTTAAAGTGCTGCAAGAAAAAAAAAATGAACTAAGAATTCTCTACCTGGAAAAGTTATCATTCAGAATTTAAAGAGAGACTAAGAGCTTTACAGAAAAGCAGAAGGTAAAGGAGTTCATCACCAATAAACTGGTCTTAAAAGAAATGATAAGGGACTTCTCCAAGCTAAAAAGAAAAGCCACTGATTAAGAATAAAAATATATATAGGGGCTTCCCTGGTGGCACAGTGGTTGAGAGTCCGCCTGCTGATGCAGGGAACACGAGTTCGTGCCCCGGTCCAGGAAGATCCCACATGTTGCGGAGCGGCTGGGCTCGTGAGCCATGGCTGCTGAGCCTGCGCGTCCGGAGCCTGTGCTCCACAATGGGAGAGGCCACAGCAGTGAGAGGCCCGCATACCACACACACACACACACACACACACACACACACACACAAATATATATATATATATATATATATATATATATATATATATATAAAAATCACACTGGAAAAAGTTAATAAATAATAAAGGTAATAGATTTTAAAAAGATCTCATAAAGCAAAGATAAAGGGTAAAGTTTAAAGTTATTAAAAACACAATAATTAGTCAAGGGATACATTAAAAATCTAAAATGTGTCATAACATTATAAAAAATGCCAGGGGAATAAAAATATAACACTTTAGAAGGTGTTTAAAATTAAGTTACTATTGGGACTTCCCTGGCAGTCCAGTGGTTAAGACTCTGTGCTTCCACTGCAGGAGGCATGGGTTCAATCCCTGGTCGGGGAACTAAGATCCCGTATGCCACATGGTGTGGCCAAAAAATAAATAAATAAAAGTTTAAAAATAAATAAAATTAAATTAAGTTACTATCAGTTAAAAAGAAACTGTTATATACTTAGGATGTTATATGTAAAACTCATGGTAACCATTTATAAGAAATAACATATAGTAAATACAAAATCAAACCACAAAGAGAAGAAATAAAGAGAGAACAACTCTAAAATAGCCAGAAAACATTTTACAAAATAGCAGTAAATACATATATCTCAATAGTTAGACTAAACTCTCTAATCAAAAGACATAGGGTAACTGAATGGATGAAAATAGATGAAAAGACAAGACCCTTCTATGCTGCCTACAAGAGAATCACTTCAACCCTAAAGGATTAAAAAAGATATACCCCACAAATTAAAATGAAAAGAAAACTAGGATAGAAATACTCATGTCAGACAAAAGAGGAGCACCTAAATATGTAAAGCAAATATTAATAGAAACGAAGGGAGAAATAGACAGCAATAGAATAATAGGTGGGGACTTTAATACCCCACTTACATCAATGGATAGATCATCCAGACAGAAAATCAATAAGGAAACACTGGCCTTAAATGACACATAATGCCTGATGGATTTAATAGTTATGTATAGAACATTCCATCCCATAAAAAGCAGAATACACATTTTTTTCAAGTGTACATGAAACATTCTCCAAGTTAGATCACATGTTAGGCCACAAAAGTAGTCACAATAAATTTCAGAAGATAGAAATAATATCAAGTATCTTTTCCAACCACAACTAGAAATGAAACTAGAAAATTACAAGAAAAAACAAAACAAAACAAAAACACGGAGATTAAACAACATGCTATTAAACAATCAACTGGTCAGTGAATAAGTCAAAGAGGAAATGAAGAAAAAATTTTTGAGACAAATGAGAATGGTAAAACAACTTACAAAATCTATGGGGTGCTATACAAAGCAATTCTAAGATGTATGTTCATAGTGATACAGGCCTATATCAGGAAACAAAAATCTCTAATAAACAATCTAAACTTATACATAAAGGAACTAAAAGATAAGAAAAAACAAAGCCCAAAGTTAGTAGAAGGAAGAAAATAATAAAGATCAGAGTGGAAATATATGAAATAAAGACTGAAAAATTAAACAGAAAAGGTCAGTGAAAATAACTTTGAAAGATAAGCAAAATTGGCAAGGCTTTAGCCAAATTCATCAAGACAGAAGACAGAGAGTGCAAATAAATAAAACAGAAAATGAAAACAGAGAAATTACAACCTACAGTACAGAAATACAAAGGGTCATAAGAGAATACTGTGAACAATTATATGCATACCAATCAGAAAGGATAGAAGAAAAGGATAAATCCCTATAAACAAACAATCTTTCAACACAGAATCCTGAAGAAAGGGAAAATGTGAATAAACTGATTACTAGTAATGGCACTGAATACATAATGGCAGTGAATAGTAATTAACAAACAAAAAAAACAAACTTTCAACAAACAAAATCTAGGTCCAGACAGCTTCACAGTATAATTCTACCAAATATCTAAAGAAGAGCTAATACTTAGTCTTCTCAAATTATTACAAAAAAAAATAGAAAAGGAACAAACACTTCCAAACTCATTCTGCAAGTGCAAAATTACCTTGATATCAACACCAGACAAAGACACTACAACAGAAAAGAATATTGCAGGCCAATATCCTTAATGAGCATAGAGTCAAAAATCCTCAACAAATGTTAGCAAATCAAATTCAACTATACATTATAAGGATAATACACCATGTTCAAGTGGGATTTATCCCAGGGATACAAGTATTATTCAATATCCACAAATCATTCAATGTGATATACCACATTAAGTAACTGCAGAATAAAAATCATATGAGTATCTCAAAAGATGCATAAAAATCTTTTGACAAAATTCAATACCCATTTACAACAAAAACTCTGAACAAAGTGGGTATAGAGGGAAAATATCTCAACATAATAAAGGCCATATCTGACAAGCCCACAGCTAACATCATACTCAATGGTGAAAAGCTGAAAGCATTTTCTCTCAGATCAGGAAAAAGACAAGGATGTTCACTCTCACCACCTTTTTTCAACATAGTATTAGAAGTCCTAGTCACAGCAGTCACACAAGTAAAAGAAAAGGAATTGAAATTGGAAAGAAAGAAGTAAAACTGTCACTATTTTCAGATGACATGATACTATACATAGAAAATCCGAAGGATGCCACCAAAAGCTATTAGAACTAAGGACTGAATTCAGTAAAGTTGTAGGATACAAAATCAATATACAGAAATCTTTGGCGTTTCTATACACTAGTAACAAACTGTCAGAAATAAAAATTAAGAAAGCCATCCCAGTTACAACTGCATCAAAGAATAAAATACCTAAAAATAAATTTAACCAAGAAGCTGAAAGCCCTGTATTCTGAAAACCATAAAACATTGATAAAATAAATTGAAGACCACACAAATAAACTGAAAGCTATACTGTGTTTGTGAATTGAAAGAATCAATACTGTTAAAATGCCCATACTACTCAAAACAATCTACAGATTCAATAAGATCCCTATCAAACTACCAATGTCATTTTTTATAGAAGCAGAATAAATAATCCTAAAATTTGTATAGAATCTCAAAAGTCCTCAAATAGTCATAGCAATCTTGAGAAAAAAGAGCAAAGCTGGAGACACCATGCTCCCTGATATCAAACTATACTACAAAAGTATAGTGGTCAAAACTGTACGGTAATGTCAAAAAAACAGAAACACAGTTCAATGGGTCAGAATAGAGAGCCCAGATATAAACTCACACTTATATGAACAATTAACTTGTGACAAAGGAAGAAAGAATGCACAATGGGAAAAGACAGTGTCTTCAATAGATGGTGTTGGGAAAATTGGACAAGTACATGCAAAAGAATGAAACTAGACACTTTCCTTATGACATATACAAAAATAAACTAAAAATGGATTGAAAACTTAAATGTAACACCTGAAACAATAAAGCTTCTAGAAGAAAACATAAGCACTCTGCTCTTTAATGTTGGTCTTAGCAATATTTTTTTTTAAATCTGTCTCTTCAGGTAAGGGCAAGAAAAGCAAAAATAATCAAATGGGACTATATCAAACTAAAAACTTTTTTTAACAGTGAAGGAAACTATCAACAAAACAAAGTTAAACTCCTGAATGTGAGAAATATTTGAAAATGATATATATGATAAGGGTTTGATGTAAAAAATACATAAAAAACTTATACTCCATATCAGAAAATCAAACAATCTGATTAAAAATGAGCAGAGGACCTGAACAGATATTTTTCCAAAAGAGACATACAGATGGTTAACATGCACATGAAAACATGCAAACATTACTAATCAGCAGGGAAATCCAAATGAAATCTACAATGAGATACCACCTCACATTTGTCAGAATGGCCTTTATGAAAAGGACAAGAAACAGCAAGTCTTGATGAGGATGCAGAGAAAAGGGAATCCTTGTGCACTGTTGGTAGAAATGTAAATTGATAGAGCCACTATGGAAAACACTATGGAGGTTCCTCGAAAAACTAAAAATAGTACTACCATAAGATCTAGCAATCCACTTTTGGTTGTTTATCCAAAGAAAATAAAAACACTAATTTGAAAAAATATATGTGTACTGCTATGTTATTGCAGCACTATTTACAATAGCCAAGATATGGAAACAATAAATGTCCACTGACAAGATGAATGGATAAAAAATGTTTTATATATATATATATATATATATATATACACACACACACACACACATATATATATAACACATATCTATATATGTATGTATGTATATATATATACATATATATATATATATATATATCCATAAACTATTAGCCATGAAAAGAATTAAAACTTGTGATTTGCTTTAACATGGATGAACCTAGAGGGTTTTATGCTAAGTGAAATCAGTCAGAGGAAGACAAATACTGTATGATTTCACTTATATGTGGAACCTCAAAATACAACAAATGAACAAACAAAACAAAACAGAAACAGACTCACAGATACGGAGAAGAACCTGGTATTTGCCATAGGGGAGTGAGGTTGGGGGTTAGGCTGGGTGTAAGGGATTAAGAGATCCATACTTCCAGCTATGAGGTAAAGAAGTCTTGGGGATAAAATGTACAGCATAGGGAACACAGTCTATCATAATATAATACCTCTGTATGGTAACTAGACTTATTGTGGTGAACATTTTGTAATGTATAAACATATTGCATCACTATGTTATATACATGAAACTAATACAGTATCGCACATCAATTAAAATTAATAAGAAAAATTAATAAAATTAGGCAGCATTAATGGAAAAATTAAATATAAAAAATGATTCTAGTGCTTGGGACTCTCAAAGAAAAACTGCACCAGATAAATTTAGAAAGGCAAAGAACACTTATTCAAGACAATTATAATAGAAGTGAAGACTATTGAGATAAGGAAAAGAGATTGAACTCAATTCTGTTGAAAAAAGGGCCTGGAGATATTTTAAGAACTGGGTTGATTTAATGGAAAAGTACTAAGAACGTTAGAGAGGTTAGTCTGTGGGATTAGACCAACTGTGTTTGCTAATTGGTACTTGCTGAAGGGACCCTACCCTCCTAGACTCTTACCTTCCCACAGTCTAGAAGACAGGGGCCCTGTCTTGATGATTACATTTCAAAGGGATCAATACCAGGTCCTTGAGAAAGACATTTCTGTGTTGCAAAACTTCAAGAGGCTGAAGAAGATTTACATCACAAAAAGGCAGGGAAAGAATTTACAATCTGATTTTTTAAATTCCCCAAGAAGAGGGAGGTCAAGGGCCTATCGTCAGGAAAAACCTTCTAAAGTTTAGTCAAGCTGAGGGGAATTTTAAGGCCATCTTTGTCAGGAAATTAGTATAACATAACATAACACTATTATATTAATAAGATATGACTAAGTGTAATAAAATATGAGGGCCACATGAACTAAGGATACTAGTAAATCACAAGCCACAGATTATGAGTGAGCTAATTTAATTTTGCACATTTGAATTTCTCAAAAATAAGGACAAGATAATTTTAATACATTTACATAAATTATTTCATGATTTATTTGAATTGGATATAAAGATTATTGTATTAATATGTGTATTAATTATAACTCATGAACATATATTAGACACATTTTCATAAAGTTAAACCAGAATTTTGGCATAATTGCTTGATTATCTATTAGACATCTGGAGGAAATATTACATATCCAACAATAATAGAGTAAATTTCACTTTATATATGATTTCATTATAGCAGAAAAAATTATTTGTAGTCCAAGTGGAAATATCTTTGTTTAAATATTTAATGAGTTAGAAATAATCAAAGGTAACTCCTCACTAATTTTAACAAGATTTTCCTACACCAAGTGTAAAGAAGTATTCTTGAATCTAGCTAATTGCATAAAATTTTCCTAATAGCTACCATTTGTGATATCCCTCCTAACACAAATACTGAACCTAGGAATATGTGTTTTATGTAGCAGTAATATTTCATCTTTGTATCAGAAAAAATACTTGCTCTCCCTTCTACCCTAGTTACCATCCTTTTAGAGGCTAAATATTATTTGGGTGGAGTGAAACCCACCAACAAATAGACATGACAAAAAAGCTTGCAATTTCCTCCAATTTTCAGCCTTTGTTAGAATAACCTCTAGAAAGTGAGACTGTTAACCGTTATTTTATAAGTTCAGAAAAACACAAACTAAAAAATGTCACTCAAGGAGAAAAAAATGCCCTGCTATTGTTTGATGAAAGATAATAAACTACAGTGAGGCAAATCAGACGTTGTTAACTAGACCATATGATCTAAGCAGTTGCAAATCTGTTTTTTCAAATAGACCACATTCTTGTCTTTTCCAGACTCTCATCCATTTCAGATAGGTAAATTCTCTTTGGAAGATGGGCATTACAACAAAATTGATCATGAAGTTTTAATGGAAATAATTCTGCAGATGTAACCTTTTCCAACAATGCTTAAGAAGCATAATTGATAAAAGGTCACTGAAGACAGCACCCTACTTTCCATGTTAAAGGAGGTGTTTCAAGAGAAGAAAAAAATCACTCATCCCTGCCAATGTCATGGCTTTCGTGAGTGGTAGTTTCCTAGCTCAAATAACCTAAGAATCACTGGAACCCCATGGATGAGCCTGGAATCCAGGTAGACTTTTCTTAAAGGAAAATAAACACTTTTTTTTTAACATCTTTATTAGAGTATAACTGCTTTACAATGGTGTGTTACTTTCTGCTGTAGAGCAAAGTGAATCAGCTATACGTATACATATATCCCATATCTCCCCCCTCTTGTGTCTCTCTCCCACATTCCCTATCAAACCCGTCTAGGTGGTCACAAAACACCGAGCTGATTTCCCTGTGCTGTGTGGCTGCTTCCCACTAGCTATCAGTTTTACATTTGGTAGTGTACAAATGTACACACCACTCTCTCACTTTGTCCCAGCTTACCCTTTGCCCTCCCTGTGTCCTCAAGTCGTTCTCTAGTAGGTCTGCATCTTTATTCCCATCCTACCCCTAGATTTTTCATGACCATTTTTCTTTTTTTCGATTCTATATATATGTGTTAGCATATGGTATTTGTTTTCCTCTTTCTGACTTACATCACTCTGTATGACAGACTTTAGATGCATCCAACTCACTACAAATAACTCAATTTCGTTTCTTTTCATGGCTGAGTAATATTCCATTGTATATATGTGCCAAATCTTCTTTATCCATTCATCTGTCGATGGACACTTAGATTGCTTCCATGTCCTGGCTATTGTAAATAGAGCTGCAATGAACACTGTGGTACATGACTCTTAGAATTATGGTTTTCTCAGGATATATGTGCAGTAGTGGGAGTGCTGGTTCGTATGGTAGTTCTATTTTTAGATTTTTAAGGGACCTCCATACTGTTCTCCATAGTGGCTGTATCAATTTACATTCCCACCAACAGTGCAAGAGGGTTCCCTTTTCTCCACACCCTCTCCAGCATTTACTGTTTGTAGATTTTTTGAGGATGGCCATTCCGACTGGTGCGAGATGATATCTCATTGTAGTTTTGATTTGCATTTCTCTAATGATTAATGATGTTGAGCATCCTTTCATGTGTTTGTTGGCAATCTGTGTATCTTCTTTGGAAAAATGTCCATTTAGGTCTTCTGCCCATTTTTGGATTGGGTTGTTTGTTTTTTTGATATTGAGCTGCATGAGCTGCTTGTATATTTTGGAGGTTAATCCTTTGTCAGCTGCTTCATTTGCACATATTTTCTCCCATTCTGAGTGTTATCTTTTCGTTTTCTTTAAGGTTTCCTTTGCTGTGCAAAAGCTTTTAAGTTTCATTAGGTCCCATTGGTTTATTTTTGTTTTTATTTCCATTTCTCTAGGAGGTGGGTCAAACAGGATCATGCTGTGATTTATGTCATGGAGTGTTTTGCCTATGTTTTCCTCTATGAGTTTTATAGTATCTGGCCTTACATTTAGGTCTTTAATCCTTTTTCAGTTTATTTTTGTATATGGTGTTAGGGAGTGTTCTAACACCATTCTTTTACATTTGGCTGTTTTCTCAGCACCAGTTATCGAAGAGGTTGTCTTTTCTCCATTTTATATTCTTTCCTTCTTTATCAAAGATAAGGTGACCATATATGTGTGGGTTTATTTCTGGGCTTTCTACCCTGTTCCACTGATCTATATTTCTGATTCTGTTCGAGTACCATACTGTCTTGATTACTGTAGCTTTGTAGTATAGTCTGAAGTCAGGGAGCCTGATTCCATCAGCTCCATTTTTCTTTCTCAAGATTGCTTTGGCTATTTGGGGTCTTTTGTGTTTCCATACAAATTGTGAAATCTTTTGTTCTAGTTCTGTGAAAAATGCCACTGGTAGTTTGATAGGAAATGTATTGAATCTGTAGATTGCTTTGGGTAGTATAGTCATTTTCACAATGATGATTCTTCCAATCCAAGAACATGGTATATGTCTCCAACTGTTTGTATCATCTTTAATTTCTTTCACCAGTGTCTTATAGTTTTGTGCATACAGGTCTTTTGTCTCCTTAGGTAGGTTTATTCCTAGATATTTTATTCTTTTTGTGCAATGATAAATGGGAGTGTTTCCTTAATTTCTCTTTCATATTTTTCCTCATTAGTGTATAGGAATGCCAGAGATTTCTGTGCATTAATCTTGTATCCTGCTACTTTACCACATTCATTGATTAGTTCTAGTAGTTTTCTGGTAGCATATTTAGGATTCTCTATATATAGTATCTTGTCATCTGCAAACAGTGACTGCTTGACTTCTTCTTTTCTAATTTGGATTCCTTTTATTTCTTTTTCATCTCTGATTGCTGTGGCTAAAAATTCCAAAACTATGTTGAATAGTGTTGAGAGTGGGCAACCTTTCCTTGTTCCTGATCTTAGTGGAAATGGTTTCAGTTTTTCACCACTGAGAACGATGTTGGCTGTGGGTTTGTCATATATGGCCTTTATTATGTTGAGGTAAGTGCCCTCTATGCCTACCTTCTGGAGAGTTTTTATCATAAGTGGGTGTTGAATTCAGTTGAAAGTTTTTCTGCATATATTGAGGTGACCATATGGTTCTTCTCCTTCAATTTGTTAATATGGTGTATCACACTGATTGATTTGTGTATATTGAAGCATCCTTGCATTCCTGGGATGAACCCCACTTGATCATGGTGTATGATCCTTTTAAATGTGCTGTTGGATTCTGCTTGCTAATGTTTTGTTGAGTATTTTTGCATCTATGTTCATCAGTGATACTGGCTTGTAGTTTTCTTTTGTTGTGACATCTTTGTCTGGTTTTGGTATCATAGGGGATGGTGGCCTCGTAGAATGATTTTGGGAGTGTTCCTCCCTCTGCTATATTTTGGAAGAGTTTGAGAAGGATAGGTGTTAGCTCTTCTCTAAATGTTTGACCGAATTTCCCTGTGAAGCCATCTGGTTCTGGGCCTTTGTTTCTTGGAAGATTTTTAATCATGGTTTCAATTTCAGTGCTTGTGATTGGTCTGTTTATATTTTCTCTTTCTTCCCGGTTTAGTCTCGGAAGGTTGTGCTTTTCTAAGAATGCGTCCATTTCTTCCAGGTTGTCTATTTTACTGGCATATACTAGCTTCTACTCATCTCTTGTGATTCTTTGTGTTTCTGCACTGTCAGTTGTTACTCTCCTTTTTCATTTCTAATTCTGTTGATTTGAGTCTTTTCCCTTTTTTTTCTTGATGAGTATGGGTAATGGTTTAAGAGTTTGTTTATCTTCTCAAAGAACCAGCTTTTAGTTTAATTGATCTTTGCTATTGTTTCCTTCATTTCTTTTTCATTTATTTCTGATCTTTTTTTTTTTTTTTTTTTTTTTTTTTTTTTTTGCGGTGTGTGGGCCTCTCACTGCTGTGGCCTCTCCGTTTGCGGAGCACAGGCTCCAGACACACAGGATCAGCGGCCATGGCTCATGGGCCCAGCCACTCCGCAGCATGTGGGATCTTCCCGGACCAGGGCACGAACCCGTGTCCCCTGCATCGGCAGGCGGACTCTCAACCATTGCACCACCAGGGAAGCCCCTGATCTGATCTTTATGATCTCTTTCCTTCTGCTAATTTTGGAGTTTTCTTGTTCCTCTTTCTCTAATTGTTTTAGGTGTAAGGTTAGGTTGTTTATTTGAGATGTTTCTTGTTTCTTGAGGTAGGACTGTATTTCTATAAACTTCCCTCTTAGAACTGCTTTTGCTGTACCCCACAGGTTTTGGGTCATCGTGTTTTCATTGTCATTTGTTTTGTTTTGTTTCCTCTTTGATTTCTTCAGTGATCTCTCCGTTATAACGTAGTGTATTGGTTAGCCTCCACGTATTTGTATTTCATACAGATGATTTCCTGTAATTGATATCTAGTCTCATAGCATTGTAGTCAGAAAAGATACTTGATATGATTTCAGTTTTATTAAATTTACAGAGGCTTGAATTTTGACCCAAGATATGATCTATTCTGGAGACTGTTCCATGAGCACATGAGAAGTGTATTCTGTTGTTTTTGGATGGAATGTCTTATAAATAACAATTAAGTCCATCTTGTTTAATGTGTCATTTAAAGCTTGTGTTTCCTAATTTATTTTCATTCTGGATGATCTGTCCATTGGTGAAAGTGGGGTGTTAACATCCCTTACTATGATTGTTTTACTGTCGATTTCCCCTTATATGGCTGTTAGCATTTGCCTTATGTATTGAGGTGATCCTATGTTGGGTGCATAAATATTTACAATTGTTATATCTTCTTCTTGGATTGATCCCTAATCATAATGTACTGTCCTTCCTTGTCTCTTGTAGTAGTCTTTGTTTTACAGTCTAGTTTGTTTGATATGAGAATTGCTACTCCAGATTTCTTTTGATTTCCACTTGCATGGAATATCTTTTTCCAACTCCTCACTTTCAGTCTGTATGCGTTCCTAGGTCTGAAGTGGGTCTCTTGTAGACAGCATATGTATGGGTCTTGCTTTTGTATTCATTCAGCCAGTGTATGTCTTTTGTTTGGAGCATTTAATCCATTTACATTTAAGGTAATTATCGATATGTATGTTCACATTATCATTTCTTAAATTGTTTTGGGTTTGATCCTGTAAGTCTTTTCCTTCTCTTGTGTTTCCTGCCCAGAGAGGTTCCTTTAGCGTTTGCTGTAAAGCTGGTTTGGTGGTGCTAAATTATTTTAGTTTTTGCTTATCTTTAAAGTTTTAATTTCTCTGTCAAATCTGAATGAGATCCTTGCTGGGTACAGAAATCTTGGTTGTAGGTTCTTCTCTTTCATCACTTTAAATATGTCCTGCCACTCCCTTCTAGCTTGCAGAGTTTCTGCTGAAAGATCAGCTGTTTACCTTATGGGATTCCCTTGTATGTTAATTGTTGCTTTTCCCTTGCTGCTTTTAATATTTTTTCTTTGTATTTAATTTTTGATAGTTTGATTAATATGCATCTTGGCCTGTTTCTCCTTGGATTTATCCTGTATGGGACTCTCTGTGCTTCTTGGACTTCACTGACTATTTTTTTACCCATATTAGGGAAATTTTCAACTATAATCTCTTCAAATATTTTTTCAGTCCCTTCTTTTGCTCTTATTCTTCTGGGACCTCTATAATTCAAATGTTGGTGCGTTTAATATTGTCCCAGAGGTCTCTGTGATTGTTCTCAATTCTTTTTTTCTTTCTTCTTTATTCTGTTCTGCGGTAGTTATTTCCACTATTTTATCTTAGAGGTCACTTATATGTTCTTCTGCCTCAGTTACTCTGCTATTGAGTCCTTCTAGAGAATTTTTAATTTCATTTATTGTGTTGTTCATCATTGTTTGTTTGCTTTTTAGTTCTTCTAGGTCCTTGTTAAACATTTCTTGTATTCTTGTATTTTCTCCATTCTATATCCAAGATTTTGGATCATGTTTAGTATCATTACTCTGAATTCTTTTTCAGGTAGGCTGCCTATTTCCTCTTCATTTTTTTGGTCTGGTGGGTTTTTACCTTGCTCCTTCATCTCTTGTGTATTTCTCTGTCTTCTCTTTTTGCTTAACTTACTGTGTTTGGGTTCTCTGTTTCACAGGCTGCAGGTTCATAGTTCCCGTTGTTTTTGGTGTCTGCTCCCAGTGCATAAAGTTGGTTCAGTGGGTTGTGTAGGCTTCCTGGTGGAGGGGGCTGGTGCCTGTTTTCTGGTGGATGAGGCTGGATCTCGTCTTTCTTGTGGGCAGGACCATGTCCCGTGGTGTGTTTTGGGGTGTCTGTGAGCTTATTATGATTTTAGGCAGCCTCTCTGCTAATGGGTGGGTTTGTGCTCCTGTCTTGCTAGTTTTTTGGCTTAGGGTGTCCAGCACTGTAGCTTGCTGGTCGTTGAGTGGAGCTGGGTCTTAGCATTGAGATGGAGATCTCTGAGAGAACTTTCACCATTTGATACTATGTGGGACCAATGTCCTGAGCTCAGCTCTCCCACCTCAGAGGCTCAGGCCTTACACCCGGCCAGAGCACCAATGCCCCATCAGTCACACAGCTCAGAAGAAAAAAAAGAAAGAAAGAAAATAAATAAATAAAATAAAGTTATTAAAATAGAAAAAAATCATTAAAAATGTAATAAAAAAGAGACAGAAAGAAAGAAGTGAGCAACCAAGCCAAAAAACAAATCCACCAATGATAACAAGCACTAAAAATTATATTAAAAAAAAAGCAAAAACAAAATGGACAGTTAGAACCCTAGGACAAATGGCAAAACAAAGCTATACAGACAAAATCACACAAAGAAGCATACACACTCACAAAAAGAGAAAAAAGAAAAAAAATATATAAATAAAAAAAGGAAGAGAGCAACCAAATCAATAAACAAATCTACCAATGATAATAAGCTCTAAATAATAAGCTAAGATAAACATAAAACCAGAAACAAATTAGATGCAGAAAGCAAACCCCAAGTCTACAGTTGTTCCTGAAGTCCACCACCTCAGTTTGGGATGATTTGTTGTCTATTCAGGTATTCCATCCATTCCAGATGCAGGGTACATCAAGTTGATTGTGGACATTTAATCCACTGCTCCTGAGGCTGCTGGGAGAGATTTCCCTTTCCCTTCTTTGTTCTCACAGCTCCTGGGGTTCAGCTTTGGATTTTGCCCTGCCTCTACATGTAGGTGGCCTGAGGGCTTCTGTTCCCCACCCAGACAGGACGGGGTTAAAGGAGCAGCTGATTACGGGGCTCTCTTTCACTCAGGCTGGAGGGAGGGAGGGGTACGGAATGCAGGGTGAGCCTGCGGTGGCAGAGGCTGGCGGGAAGTTGCACCAGCCTGAGGCATGCCGTGTGTTCTCCCGGGGAAATTGTCCCTGGATCACAGGACCCTGGCAGTGGCAGGATGCACAGCCTCCCAGGAGAGGAGGTGTGGATAGTGACCTGTGCTTGCACACAGGCTTCTTGGTGGCTGCAGTAGCAGCCTTAGCATCTCCTGCCCGTCTCTGGGGTGCTTCCTGATAGCCGCAGCTCATGCCCGTCTCTGGAGCTTCTTTAGGCAGTGCTCTGAATCCCCTCTCCTTGCACACCAGGAAACAATGGTCTCTTGCCTCTAAGGCAGCTCCAGACTTTTTCCTCAGACTCCCTCCCGGCTAGCTGTGGTGCACTAGCCCCCTTCAGGCTGTGTTCATGCAGTCAACCCCAGTCCTCTCCCTGGGATCTGACCTCTGAAGCCTGAGCCTCAGCTCCCGGCCCTTATCCGTCCCAGCGGGTGAGCAGACAAGCCTCTCGGGCTGGTGAGTGCTGGTCGGCACCGATCTTCTGTGCGGGAATCTCTCTGCTTTGCCCTCTGTACCCCTGTTGCTGTGTTCTCCTCCACGGCTCTGAAGCTTCCTCCCCCGCCCCCCCGCCACGCCCCATCTCTGCCAGTGAAGGGCCTTCCTAGTGTGTGGAAACTTTTCCTCCTTCACAGCTCCCTCCCCGAGGTGCAGGTCCTGTCCGTATTCTTTTGTCTCTATTTTTCCTTTTTTCTTTTGCCCTACACAGGTACATGGGAAGTTTCTTGCCTTTTGGGAAGTCTGAGGTCTTCTGCCAGTGTTCAGTAGGTGTTCTGTAGGAGTTGTTCCCCATGCAGATTTTTTTTGATGTATTTGTGGGGAGGAAGGTGATCTCCATGTCTTACTCCTCCACCATCTTGAAGGTGCCCCAACACTCTTTTCATAGGAACAGTGTTCAATATATTCAATGATCCTATAGGTTTGGAAAAGCAATTTATATTTCACCTAACTACGTTTTTCCAATTACTTTTAATTTCTAGAAATAGCAAGTTAGTTGAGAAGAAGTTTAAAGAGGAAAAACCTGATATTCAAACCTTTTTCAATAAAATGATGAGGATTATATAAATTTATATAAAATATAATTATAAAATATGTTACTTACAGGTAAGAAATAGTTAAGGAAAAAAAAGGCTTTGTGAGAACCACTAATTATTCAATATTACCATTATTCTTTTGCAAACTTTCTGTTTCCATTTCCCTAAAATAAATATTTAAACAAAATCATTTCAGATTTTGAAATGTTCTTTAAATTTTTAAAAGCAACCAAAAAAAAAAAGAAAGACAATTTTCTCCCCTTTGGCATACAAGCTCTCAAAGCTCGTAACTGAAAAAATCATAATCTATTGTCAAGAAAAGGGAAGGCATGCTACATTTTTAAAGGTTAGCCCTAATTTAAATATTTGTTGAGAATACAGTGTAAGCAGAAGGAGAAGTATTTATCATATGTTTTCATATATATTGGAAAGATACATACCTGAAAATTTTTTCTTGGATAAAAGTATTTACTTTGCAAAGTGAACTCGGGCGGAAAGCAGACACATTTAGAAGGAGGATGCGATAAGCATCCAGTTGGACTTACAGAAACAGAAGGAGAAATCAACAACGGAAGGGCAAAATGCATTTTATAGCAATTATCTGCAAAATGGCAGCAGCTGTTCAAGCTTCTGCATCATCGGGATTCTGAGAAGTCCAGATAGAAACATATGGTATAGTGCATCACACAACAGTTTAAAGCTATTATTGTTCATGTTATTTCTTTATGTTATTCTCAGTGAAAGTGAATAGGTACATAGATTTTTCTCTGGTATAGCATGAACATGTGATGAGTCTTGGGGTCTACAAACATTCGACTGTGTCAGAAATAGGTTGTTTCATAATAGATCCAGACAAAAGTAACTCTTACTCATATGCAATAAAAATTGGCCTATAATTTATATTAAAAATTTTATAACATTTATATTCTATATCTATTTTATACAACATAAAAGTCTATTGCAGTTACATTTTTGGTTCTTCATGTAAAATTCAGTTAATAAGAAGAGAAACCACTAAGCTTTTAAAAAGCTATGCCGCATCTCTTTTCTGATAGATACTCTGCTTTCAGAAAAAATAAAATGTCCATTAGCACCTCCCACTTATTTGTGTGGGCCCATTATAATTTTAAAACTTATAAGAGAAAGTGTTAATGGCAACATTTCAAAGCACTGGTTTAAAAGGATGAGGTGACTTCATAAAAACAAAAATCAGAACAAACACCGTTTCCTAGTTTATTGGAAAAAATTACATAAGATAAAATTATATTTTATTGAAAGAGGAATCATTAAATTCAGAGTGTAAATTCACGAGGTAAGCAAATTAAAGATAAATTGACATGTATAATAAACTCTGACATAAGTATTTCTGCATAATTATAGTATTTAAAATGTCAAAAATTGTCTAATCAAGTAAAAGTATTGAGGTACCATTTTACAAAGTAGGTGAAGACTATTAAAACTGTTCTATATATCTACAGTATATGTAATTTTTGTTGGCTTGTTTCATTTTTCAATGCCAAATTTCAAGCCGAATTTTGTTGGCTTGAAACAAGAAGTTGCTTCATCCTTTTGAAGTGAAGTTGAACAACAGAAGTATTTTGAATGGCAAAATAATAATCCACTGTCTCTGAAAATTTTTGTCACTGTTCCACTTTTTATATTTGAGAAAATCCAATTTCTTTATAATTATTTATATTCTTAAATTATAGAAATAATAATTTTATTGCTAAAAATATAAAAATGAATAATATGCAAAATGGCAGACACATGTGGCACATTTATGGTTTGTAAAGACTTAATTTTTCAGCTAGATTGGGGATATAGGTTATATAACAAAAATCTATTAGTAAGAAAAATATTCTAACGATTCACTCCTCATTCAAAAGACTCACAGCATCTAATATTTCAAAATGAATTTCTTAAAGTGATCAAAGCTGTTAAATTTCAAAACAAGGAAGTAACATGAGATGTACTAAAAAGAATGCAGATTTTTCAGGAGCAAAAGCCTGCATAGTTGAAATATAAGTTCAATGTTTTACAGGCTGAATAATTTCATTTATCAATGGCTTTATTAATCAATCTCTGTGTCTCATGTTTCTCCAGTACAAGAGAAGGAAAGTAATAATAACCACCTCATTAATTGCTTACAATAATTAAAAAAACAGGTTATTCACAGTTATTTTTTAAACTCTAAAACACCTTTAACATAACTGCCGGCAACCCAGAGTCACATAACTAATTAAACCTCAATAAACTAAATAACAGATGGTCAATTGATGGACAATTACATGTATAGCTACTTACCTAAAGTGAAGGGTATTGATGCAATAAGTTTTAGGAAGACATACAAATCTCTTACAACACTCTATTTGCAGCATTTATTGGGTAGGCAGGACTTTCAGATTTAAAATAAGATATGTAGAATTGAAAAAAATATATATAGATACACATCATATATATATATATAAACATTCTCTCATTCACTCACTGTCTACCTCCTTTAATTCTCCTAGATGCATGAAAAAAACAAAAAATTGCCTGGGCTGAATTTGTGAGAGGGTTGAAACCAGAGAGAGAGCCATCTGACTGCACTTCCTGCCAAGTTACTGGGCATTTTGCTGCAGGAGATGGTGTCAGAGTCAAATATCACAGCTCTGACTCTAGTTTCAACCCTTGAATCCTTTCTGTTCTGAATTTTCAAGTCTCACAGAAGGTTGTTCTAGTAGTTTTCATGTGTAAGAAATTACTACAGAGAAACAAACAAAAAAAATTTGTGAAACTTTAGAATTGCTCACTGTTAGAATACCCCCAATGGGGTAGATACCCAATAAATGGGCGATTATCTTATAAACAATGTTGAAACCTCTCACTGACATGGTCAAGCAGAATTTGACATCACATGAGCCTGTTTAAAAAAACAAAACTTGTACTACATTTCTAAATTTAAAATACAAAGAAAAAAATTTTTGTATTTTATTTTAAATCCCTGATTTGTATTTTAAATCCCTTGTTTTGTTAATATATAGATTCAAGCATTTATTTCAACATTTCATTTAAATAGTTATTTTGAAAACTAAATTAATATTATATATACAAATTTACAGGATTTCTATGAGAACAACATATCCTTATGCATATTCAAAAGCTTCACAATTTGTAAAATGTAATGTTACTAGTGTCAGCATTTCTGTGGAATAATTACTTACTTTTTCAATTCTAAGGACTCTAATAAGTTCTGTAGGAGAATATGGGGATAAAAGATCTATTTCCTAAACTCAAACACAAACTTCGGATTTTACTCTATTCTTTCCAGACTCCTGGGCAGCTTTACACAATAACCAAGTGAGTAACAGAATTCCTGAGAAAAGAGCAAAGTAACCAGAACTCCTGGTAAAGGAAGCATACCATGGTCCACATATTTTTCCCCCTAGTATCGTTAGTATAAAGAAAACAAGAATCACAAGAATCACATCAAATACGTGCCCTTTTAATACATAGAGACTCCTCTTACTAACAAAAGTCTCCTTGAAACTTTCCAGGAATCAAACCCCTCAAGTTAGTTATTCCATTTACCTATGGAGGACTAAGAAAGAGAAGAACTAAAAAAAAAAATAAGGAAAAAGAGACTAAAGATGCCATTTTCCCTCCAGAGTTAGTTCTTCAAGCTTCCCCATCAGATTTAAGAGACACGCATACAGTCAACAAGAGGTGGAAATCATTGGAGGATCCAAAAAAGTCCTACCCTACCTGAGAACAATATTCTCCATTATTTTTTTTAACTGCATTTTGAAGAACACTAGGTAAATGGACATTTAACTGAAGGGATTTCTTATGGGTATTATCCTCAGGAAGTTGTAAAATGAATCCAGTTAGGTCATTAATCAAATTAATTCAAACGTTATACTTCACAAGAATTCTCTTAACCTAATTCCCTTCTTGATTTTTGCCCATCCAACTTACATTCCCACACAAGATAATATAACGTAATGAGCAATCCATCTCCTAATGCTAATGATCAGAGCTAGTATCTTATTGAGCACTTCATATGCACCCATACTGTATTAAGTACTTCATCTTATTTAATCCCAGCCCATGAAATAAGTAATGTTGGAATAACTCTCCTTGTTAATGGAACTAAAACAACAGGGTAAGCACAACCTTTAAACTATTTTTGGTTAAAAAGGATAGGCACCAAAAAATTTGGCCCCCAAAATTTGTTTCCAAGACATACACCCAGACATTTATTACATGTGCATTCAGTAGTAAGCAGACATCAAGCAGTTCCCAGCTCTCTGTGCTGCCAGGTAATCCAATATATCTTGACCAATAAGTTTGCTCAAATAAGATACTATCTTATTCCAAGTCAGGATTCCATTACCTTATTTTCAGACAACTATAACCCTCCGATTTTTTCTGTATCCCTCCAATACTTGGACACAAGACTAATGATCAAGCTTTGGATTCTATCTGTAAAGAGTACAAACTACAGGGCTTATTTTGTATATGGAAGTGTAAGAAGTGATGCTAAAATATACTAGTTAATACACATATCTTGAATATTGCTTATTTTATCCATGAGATGTCATGTTATCCTTCACTATGCAAATAAACTAGTCACAAATTTCATCAATGAAAATTTAAATGGTAATATTTCTTACGTCAAATTGAAAGGCTTCAGATATCGGTTGCCTACGAAGAAATTGAGTTGTTTTAGTAACTGCCTCTAGGGTGTCGTTACTGTGATCAAAGGCTAGCTGAACATTCGTGAAGGATGAAATTCTGACTAGAAATAATAACTTTCCTTAAATTCTGCTACTCAACTGTCACTGCTGACAGAACATCACAACCAAAATGAATTTGTATGTAGGAAATATATAGTAAGTATTTTTGCTGATATAACTGATGAGCCCAGACATAATGATAATGCTTCAGGCAACCTTTATTTAAGGTATAAAATTTTATCATCAGGACTGAGTTTCTCTCTTATGATCTCATGACTCTATTTTCTCCCATTTAGACTATACAGCCAAAATACAAACAGTATATATAAAAGATGTGAATAATGCATGAACTTAAAAATAGTAATGTTAGTAAGTTCAGGAAAACAAAAAAGTATGACAAACATGCATGGAAGTATGGAAAATTTCAAGAGTTTAGAATCTAGAAAAAAGGATAAAGTTGATATCCTAAAACTAAAAAACTCAACAGGTAGCTTCAATAGCATATTAGATATTCCAGAAGCTCAAAGAATCTCAAGCAGCATAAATGCAATAACAAACAAAACCAACAACAATAAAACATTCTACCATGGCACATTTTAATTAAATTAAAAAAAAAAGACCTATACACTCATAAAAGCAGACAGAGGGAAAAAGGTGTATTGTCTTCAAAAGAGCAAAAGTAAGACTGATGGCTGACTTTTCAACAGAAATGACAAAAATCAGAAAGCAATCAAAAATATTTATAAATATAAATGAATATAAAAGGGAAATACAGAAAAAACACTATTTTCTAAAATTCTAAATTAAACAAAAGTATCATTAAATATTGAGAATAAACAAATGTTTTCAGGGGCAAAAAAACACTTTGTTTTGATTTTCACCATCAGAACCTATACTAGAGTAATACTAAAGAGAATTCTTCTAGGAGACAGAACGGAAACCCTGAGAGAACAGAAATTCAGGAATAAATATGTGCATATTTTTCTGAGCATTAATGGGATTGACAGTACAGAGGAATCAGGTATCACTAACATTGTACCATGAAAACCAGAAAGTCCGAAGTCCCAAATACAAACTTAGTAAAACACAGTCCAGTACTGACATAAAACATATTTTGATGACTTGCCATCTTGCAAAATTAATATCATTTCTTCCTTATATTGATTTAAAAATCAGAAATTGACCCTCACAGCATTTCTGTAAGGCCAGAAATTATTTTCATGTATAGCTGAAAATCTAGGCATAAATCCAGGAAGTGAATAGCCAAAGTTTTACACCAAATTGCTAATTGAACTGAGATGAGAATTAAGATCTCCTAACCTTTGTGGCATAGCTGATTGCGAGGTATGGCCAAATTGTGCCCTCATGATATCAGTAAGTATAATACTGATGTGTATATTTTTTCCAAATAACTTTTTGTTCATCCTCTCAATTTATCTCATACTGGTCTTGCATTGTTCTAATACCAGTATTAGAGAGACATTTGGAGGTTTGTCCATGTTTTACACTGTTAGAAAGTAGAATAATCAGGAATGAAACCTGTTAATACTGATTCCTAGCACTAGCATTAGTCTTATTAAAATAGCAGAATATAAAGCAAAAAGAAAATGAGCTATAAGAGTCAGTTACTTGGATTAAGTGTCTGAGACACTCTGAATCATCTCATTTACTGTGACAATATTTCTCTATACCTACAATTTTATTATCTTCATCTTCTGATTCCATAGTTCTGCATGAGTAGGTCCAGAGAACATAAGAGTGCATGTCACTACCAGAAGAATTCCAGATATAATTTGGCAAGAGAAAATAGGGCACTTTCATTTAGTAAATTGCTCTTAATCGCTGTCTTACTTTGTGTACAATATGATATCTTCCTCTGAATAAATCATATGCATTTCCTTATAAGAACATGCAAACTATCATGACTTATGAAGTCCCAAGTTTTTAATTTCCTGAGGATGATAATGTAAAAAGTCCTTTCTTGCTGCCACTAGTAGTTGTGAATATATTCATGTTATTATTCTGTTTCAAGGCTTTAAAAATTCCACTATTATTACTGAATTAAAATATATCAGTCAGAGCAAGGAAATTATTTTTATTAAGAAGGGACTGTAGCACTTAGAGATATGAAGAGAGAAGAGATGCTGATATTGAGGAGAATCATCTCAGTGACCAGCAATGACTAGTAGCAGGGAAGGTAAATACTGAATTCACAAAGAATATAATAGAGTGTAAGAATCTGAACTCTTGAGTTTGACTGCTTTGTGATAAAAATGGGGAAGAAATTGTAGAACTTTAAATAGACCTTGCCAGAGATGGAGAGAGAGTTGCAGCAAACTAATACAGAGACAACTAGGTTAGTTTTTACATTTCCTCTGTGTGTTACTTTAATTTCTTTGGCTTGTTTATCAGTCTCTGGTAACGTTGATCTCAGCTTGCTAAATTCCAATTTTAAGCTTTCACATTACTCAAATAGTGACTCATTTTTTTTCCTCCAGCAGGCTTTCCCTGATCAGCACATACACACACCCGACCATTAACCTTTCCCACATACATCATACATATGATATCAGACTGGAGTTCTATTTATTTTCACTTTGATATTTGCATATTGCATCACAAACCAGGCATTACCTCAAATTATTGAATCCTGCATTCCTTCCGATATAAGAAATATGTAAAGATAAAACTTACAAACTCCCTTATATAAATATATTTACACTCTATATATTTACCATCTTTTAGGAGCTAAAAGGCAGATCTGGCATTCTGGAAGTCGGAACCCTAATGTAACTGATGTTTCCATCCTAAATTCAAAGATCTGAACTCAAACACTGACTTCCAAAAATCTTCAGGTGATATATAAACATTCAATAATTAATCTGCATAGATTAACTGTATTTAATAAGGTTTACAAGGCCAAGATGAAAATCATTACTTTTAATATAGGCATGGCCACAGAGCAAGTAGAATCTATCTTAGTTCTACTAATAAGGGTAAAGAATAAGGAAACAAAAACCTATTTCTAATATTGTTGCCTATTTTCTTTTGAAACTATATGTAGTTCATGGAATCAGTAGCTTGGATACTGATCCAGGTGGGCAATTTAATTCCAGATTTAAAAACTGTTATTTATTTATATATATATATATATATATATATACACACACACACACATATATATTCATTTGTTGAGTGATTCAGAGGTAACAGATGAATAAATATACTACAATAGAATAACAGATTATTCATGCCCATATTTAGATCTTATAAAGAGATAATAATATTCTTATATATCACACCATATATATCCACTGATAAAAAATTAAGAAAAATTTTGTAACGTATTTAGTTAAAACATTTACATATTTAATACCTCACTCATATGATTCCATTCATTTATTCTTTCAACAAATATTAATTGAGCCCCTACTGTGTGCTAGCTACTGATTGAAATACTAGACAAAAAACAATTTTGAATGCAATTATGGCCCCTACACTTATGAAAGAATTGCATTTCTGTGAGGAAGAAGACCAAAAAAAGCACGAAAGGAGGACAACACAAAATAATTTAATGTTACCAAAATTACTAAGAAAGAGACAAAGAAACAATTGCAAAAAGAATAGCATTGGCTGGCAGGTTATAGCTATAAGGGAATGTCTCTCTGAGTCAGTGCCACTGAAGGTAAGTTTTACAGAATGAGAAAAAGCTCATGACAAATGAAACAAAGTGCATCTCAAACCTATAGTACAGAATATCCAAAGGCTATGGAATTGGAAAAATCTCATTGTATTCAAGGAATTTAAAACAGAGTGGCTGGGCAAGGGTGGGTTTAATGATAGAGAGAGAGACACAAATGAATTGCCCAACGTAACTGACAGCCTGTGCCTTACGCCTCAT
Source organism: Leucopleurus acutus (assembly GCF_964270905.1). NCBI lineage: Eukaryota > Metazoa > Chordata > Mammalia > Artiodactyla > Delphinidae > Leucopleurus > Leucopleurus acutus. The sequence continues at coordinate 8,138,756 of NC_139143.1, forward strand.
GTGGCTCACGTACAAAAAAATACAGAGAACATCAAATTTGGGATCCAAAAGATTATAAACCGTAATGATGAGGAAATGTAAAGTCCATCATATGATTGAAGGCACTGGAGATGTTTAGCCTATAGAGGTAATATTCAGAAAAGCATGGTGGTTGCCTGTTAGATATAGTAATATAAAATATACGTCAGACTGTCATAGGCTTGTATGAAGGTTTTCCAACTGTGATAACTAGGGACACTGTGCAGACATTTTAGTCAGAGATTTGGGGATATTATAAGGAGGAGGCTCTGGCTGAAGAGATGCTCCTTTGAGACATTTTCCTTTTCTTATACCAGGTTAGGTTAATACTTAATAATAAAATTGCGTTTGCCCCAACTATGAGTCGCCTTACATTTTGCATGTTTTATATTATTTGTTACTCAGAACAATCCTACCATTATACTTACAAGGAACTGATGCACGTACATGTTAAATTATTATCCAGATGACATATGGAGACACTCTCCTCTTATAATGAATATATAATTGGAGTAAACACCAAAATCCATAACTTGTAGATTTATCTCTAAGGGTTCTGCAAATTTCCACATGTACTTTTAAGATTTTTTTTTTTGATGTGGACCATTTTTAAAGTCTTTATTGAATTTGTTACAATATTGCCTTTGTTTCATGTTTTGATTTTTTGGCCATGAGGCATGTGGGATCTCAGCTCCCCAACCAGGGATCAAACCCCCACCCCCTGCATTGGAAGGTGAAGTCTTAACCACTGGACCATCATGGAAGCCCCCAACTTGTACTTTCATATGCAACACATTAACTCAGATGTGAAATACAGCCTCCATTTAATTTACACGGATACAACCCAACATCCATATACACAAAGTAAACATAATTGAATAGTACAGACTTCATTAAAAATTAGAGAAATAAAGGGAAAGAAAAAGGTTTCATTGGTACCAAAAAATTACAGACATAATTTCAATTAGAATAAAGATAACATTACTTTTAAAATATCCTTTGTCCAATGACCGAAGAACCACAAAGCAGTTTTGAGTATATCTTTAACCCCTACATGTTCCAATCTTTTTCAAAATTGCTACTCATCTTTTAGTTATTTGGGTGTCTGCCAATCACCCTTCTCTTGAGGTTTCAATATTTCTACCTAACTTCTCAATGTATTTGAAAATACTATCTCCCAAGGAACATTTCTAGCCCCAGTCCTGTGTTTGTGTTTATAGAAGAATGTATACTACAGATTGTTGTTTGATTTCTGTTTCCTTTGGTTTCTTAACATTGCCTAAATTCACATAACTGATGCATGGCAAAGTGATTTTATTTCCAGATCTATCCAGTAAAAAATAGTTCCAATACTAAATTTCTTAAAAAGGATTGTAACTCATGGGTGTGTTTCTTCATCTCCCACTCATCACTCAACACATTCTGATCATCCTGCCTCCGCAGCTTGAGGGAGTCTGCTTGGATTGTCAATGGCTTCTTTTATTCTAAATCCAACAGAAACTTTTGAGTCCTCAATAGTACTGAGTCTGAGCAGTATTTGACAAAGTGAACCATATCTTCAAAATACTTAAAAATATGACTTTCATAATAAGTTATCTTCCTGGCTTGTATATTTTTTGACCACTCAAATGAATGCTGGATTTAACTGGGGCTCTGTACCTGACAACTCCTTTCTATTATTGCTCTACTCTTCCTACTCTTATTATATATTATAAGGTTATAGAATATTACATATTATATTATAAGTTTACTCTTATATATTCTCACAGCATCATCATCATGTTTGCTAATAATCTCCAAACACGTACTTTATCTCAAAATTCTATCTTGGCTTAAGGACAAAGTTTAACATAATATATAAAAATCTTAAGTTTTTTTTTTTATATTTATCCCTCAAATTCATGCTTTATCCAGTAAGGCCTGTCTGAGCAATTAGACCCACCCTTGATCCAGGCACTCAAGGAAGAACTATAAAGACATCATGAACTCTTCTAAAACTTTTTCCTATCAATGAACATTTAGTTGATTTTATCATTGAAAGATCTTAAAATGTATCTACAAATACTTCCATACAGTTCAACATAGGCATTCTTGACAAACTCTACCTTTTGCAAAATCATGCACTGATAAAAACACAGATTACGGGGAAAACAGGATTAATGATAGACCACTCAAAACCTATGCAATTTTGATTACCAGAGTATTAACAGTATCAACTCAAAACCTATGCAATTTTGTTTATCAGAGTATTAACAGTACTTCAGAAATAACTTGAATAATTCAGGCTGGCACAGCTTAAAATAACTGGGGGCTGTCTCATATATTAAAAATATTGTGTGTGTGTGTGCTTGTGCACATGCATATATACATTCACAGTAGAAATACTAGCTTGTAGCTAGTCAACTATCTCTAAGGTGGGTACAGAAAGAAGTGCAACCTTTTTCAGGAACTGTTTATCATATAAGCCGGAGATCAGGTTCAGCCACTCATTTTTTTAAAAAAATAAACTTCTTACTTTAAGATAATCATAAATATGCAGTTGTAAGAAATAATGTAGAGAGATTCCGTGTACTCTTTGCCCAGTTTCCCCAAAGGATAATACTTTGCAAAATAATTGTTCAACATCAGAATCACGATATTGGCATTAGTACATTCGAGACACAGCGCATTTCTATCACCACAAAGATCCCTAATTTCATTCATTTTCCTCCTGCCCACACCCCTTCTTTAAACTGTGGCAATTGGTAATCTGTTTTCTATTTCTATATTTATACATAAAACATAATTATAGTATAATAACATTTCATGCTATTTATGTATGTTAATATAGTATAATAAGATTTCAAAAATGTTATGTAAATGGAATCATAGAATATTTAACATTTTGGGATTGGCTTTTTTATACAGGATGATTTTCTGGGAATGTGTTTGTGTAAGTTGTTGCATGTATCAATTTTTTTCCCATTTTAGTGTTAAGTATATTCCATGGACTGGATGTATTACAGAATCTTCATACCTTGAAGGACATTTGGGTACTTTCCACTTATGCCTACTGCAAGTAAAGTTACTATAGACATTCTTGTATAGGGTTTTGTGTGAACATAAGTTTTTATTTCTTTGGGATAAAGGCTCAGGACTTTAATTTCTGGATCATACAGTAATTGCATTTTTTTGGAAAGAAACAGACAATGTATATTGCAGAGTTGCTATACTATTTTAAATTATGCCGATGTATATGTGGCTCAGTTTTACTGAATCCTCACCAGCATTTGATGTTGTCACTAGATTTTATTTTAGCCATTCTGATAGGCATGTAGGTTTTAATTTGAATTTCCCTACTGGCTAATTAAATTGAACATCTTTTCATGTGCTTATTTGACACTTGTACATCTTCTTCACTTTATGCCTTTTGCTCATACTCTAATTGGATTGTTTGCTTTTTATTATTGAATTTTGAGAGTGCTTTATAAATTCTAGATATTCGTCCATTGTTGAATATGTGGATTGGAAACATTTCTCTCACCTTGTAATTTATCTCCTTAACATCTCCTTGTTTCTTTACCTCTCTCACAGAGGAAAAGTTTTTAATTTTGTGGAATCTAATTTATGACTTTTTGCTTTTATATATCATGCTTTTGGTGTCAAGTCTAAAAAGACTTTGCCTAGCCTTAAGTCCTAAAGATTTTCTTCTGTTTTTGTTTTCCCTAAAAGTTTCAGAATTTCACATTTTACATTTATGTCTATAATCTATTTTGAGTTATTTTTTGTATAAAGTGTGAAAGTTAGGGCACAGTTCACTTTCTTGCCTATGACTATCCAAATGATCCAGCACTATTTGTTGAAAATGCCATATTTTCTCAGTGAATTACTTCTAAAACTTTATCAAAAAAATCAACTGGGCATATTTATATGATTTTATGTCTGTGTTCTCGACTCTTCTACTTTGATCTATATGTTTATCCCTCTGCCTATAAACCACAGTCTTGTATTTTGCAGCTATATGATAAGTCTTGAAATTTTCATTTTCATTCAGTTCAATGTATTCTTTTATTTCCCTTGAGACTTCTTCTTTGGCTCACGGGTTATTCAGAAATGTTTAGTTTCAAGTATTTGGAAATTTTCCTGTCTGCCTCTTAGTGATTTTTAGCTTGATTCCATTGTGTTTTTGAGAATGCACTCTGTATGATTTCAGTTCTCCTACACTGTTGAGACTTATTTTATGGCCCTAGATATGGTCTATCTTAGTAAATACTCAGTGGGCACTTGAAGAGAAGGTATGTCCTGCCATTGTTCAGTAGGATGCTCCATCAATGTTGATTAGACTTTGTTCATATATTTTGCAGTTCTGTTGTTAGATGTATATACAGGTAGGATTACTATTCCTGGTGGATTGACTCTTTTATCATAATATAAAATTCTTGTCTCTGAAAAACCAGGGACCTCAAAACATCATTCCTCAGGTTCCAGAGCACCTGGTTGGTCTGCCTATTTCTCTCCACCTTTCAGAGTTTTCTTAAGTTCATTTTATATACAATTGCTGGGGCTTTTAGCTATACTTAGTCAAAAGAATAGGAAAATGTATGTTACTCTAAATTCCCAGAAATAGAAATATCAGGCGCTCATTTTAACTTTCTTAGAGCTGAAAAGTGCCTGTTTATGCAGTAGACAGAGGAATTTCTCTTTCTTGCTGAAAGCTATTTTTCCATTCCCACTATTATGGCTCTATGAATATAGGAAAAAAAACTGATATGAAAAAATACAAACTCTATGTTATATGGACACAATTCTTCTATTTAACTACTTGGATGAGCTAATTTATGTTATAGAAACACACACTGTAACAGGACAGATTGGGTTTTCTTCACTGGGTTTTGTCCACTGACTTAACACTTGGTTCAAGTTCTCTTTACCTCTCGTTCCCAGGGAGAACTAAAAGAGAACTTTTACAAATGTAAATATGATTATAGCCCTCCCATGTATTACTCTTAGAATAAGTTGCAAAACAGAAGACCCCGAATCATCTTTCTCTACATATTCTAACATTACATTCTTGGTAAAAATGTCTGTCTTTCTATAGCTCAGAAACATGCTAAACTTTGTTAGTTCCTGGAATATTCAGAGTTCTTTTGCACCTCAAGATCTCTGAATATGACTTTCCCCATATTTGAAATGCTCGCAGACTTACATTGCCTACTTTGATTCACCCTTTAGATACCAAATTAACAATAAATATCTTAGAAAAAACCACCATGGTATCCAAGATTTGATTATTCAACTTTCTATACATTAAGATGCTCTTCTTTGTTCTTCTCAACACACACATTCACTTGATACCCTGAGGCCTAAGTTCCCCAGCTGACCTTTTTAATGGCCCTTTCTCCTAGAACCACAGGTATAATAATCAGTACACACCACATGGTTGGTCCTAAGGCACCTTGGGCTCCTCGTCTGACATTGTTTCCAAGAAATAGCAAGGAGCTCAGTCAGCTTCACTACGCTCTTCATACAGTAGGTGGAGAAAAAGAAACAATGATGCAGGCACATACATACACGCACACACTCATGCATACAAAACACCTAAGCACTCATGCATATCCTTGAGCCAGATTTTCTTCATGGTAGGTACAGGGTGTCTAGAATTCACCCCAGGAGACTATTGCTTCCTGTTCCTTGAGCCTCAGGGCATGACTCTTATCTTTCTGATCCGCCCATCTGTCACCATGCTAGCTCCTTCAAAGAATCCCTTCCATCAGGAAATATTCTCCTCATTTGAACACCTTGGGGGACGGCTGAGGGTCATCAAAAAGGCAGAGGTCATGTCTCTGGTTAACTGCTGTAGCACAGCTTTTAGCACAGCTGCTAAACTGTCAAGAAATAATTATTCAATGATGGAATTAAAAAACCAATGAAAGAAATAAAATAGGACTAAATAACTAAACTTTCACACATTCGCTCTTCTTAACTTTCAGGGATGTTAATGAAATTGGGAGTGACATAAGATCTTCAAATTAAATATGGAAAATTGAATGTACTTTGTTATTCCAGCTCCATTTCCTTCTGAAACTTCACTAAAATTGCAGTAAGGTAAATTTTTTAAAAGGCATGAACCAAAAGGTCAAAAAGAATGAAATGAGAGATAAGAGAAGGAAATAAGTGTATTTCAAAAAAAAATTTGGAAGCAGGAGAATGGAGTAATGGTGGAAACCATGCTGACAACAGTAGATTTAGGTAAAGCATAAACACCACAAGATCTCCAACCCTCTACTCCCCCTGTTTCACACACACACAGAATGCTCAAAGCCAAACAATCATAAGAAAGAAAAGTACAATTCTTTGGGAAAACGGATCTCCAAAAAAAAGAAAAAAGTAGTTATTGTTCTTTAACATTCCTCAATGGCATGTTCAGTGGACAGCAATGGATAAACCACCATTCCAGGGCTTCCCTGGTGGCACAGTGGTTGGGAATCCGCCTGCCGATGCAGGGGGCATGGGTTCGTGCCCCGGTCCGGGAAGATCCCACATGCCGCCGAGCAGCTGGGCCCGTGAGCCATGGCCGCTGGGCCTGCGCGTCTGGAGCCTGTGCTCCGCGGAGGGAGAGGCCACAACAGTGAGAGGCCCTCGTACCACAAAAAAAAAAAAAAAAAAAACAAAAACCCAGCATTCCATCATGTTAGATCCTCATTATTAAATATGAATATGAAAGAATAAAAAATATTTGTGAAAAGTCTCTATCCTGACATATCAAGGACAAAAAAAAATCAATCTGAAATATGTTAGGACAACAAAAAAATACTGTAAAATATCAAATATATATTTACTATATATAGTTTTTTTTCAAAAAAAAGAGAAGATACTGCATTATTAAAACACAGAAGAGTCTACGGAAAAAAGAAAGTCAAATAATTAGAATAATAAAGTGCTTTTCAGAATAAAAATATGAGATCAAAAAAGACAAATTCAAAAAACGGGATGGAAAAAAAGATTAAAGAAATCTTCTGAGAAATAAGACAAAATTAAAAAGCAGTGAACTATCAGTAAAAGAAATTTAGAAAATTATTTTAAGAGATTCAATATCAATAATATAAATTTAAAGAAAAAGAGGAAATTACATAGATGTAAACTATCAAATAAATTACACCAGATTGTTTTTGAGTACTGAAGTTATCAATGTTGAAATTGAAATAACTTTCTGTGTACTGTACACAATTAGTGAAACACACATACACACACATCCATTTGCATCGTTATGGATTTTTACAACATAGGAATCAGAACAATAAATTCTCATTGGTAACAAGATGTAAAACAAATAGAACACTAACACTAAACATCTAAGCAGGATTACATATAATAAAGCTACAGAAAACAAAACCTGGGAGGTACCCAAATGTCCAAAGTCAAGTAGGTAAATACAGTGGGATATAGCCACGTATTAGATTACTGTGTAGTAGTAATAGTACATATTATAATTCCATATAATATAATCAGACAAAAATAATTTTGAGATAATGGAGTAAGAAAAAAAATAATATATACTCTTTTCAACTCTTTTTGTTTATGAAAAGTACAAAAGACATAAAACTAATCTATTGTGCTAGAAGTTAGGATAAAAGTAATGCTATGAAAAAGTGACTAAGGAATAGCACAAGGGGATACTTCCAGGGTTCAAGACGTGTCTTTTCTTGATCTAGATGCTTATTGCATATGATTGTTCAACGTGTGAATATTCATTAAGATATACATTTAGAGTGGGTCACCAGGTCTTCACACCTAGTCCGCCCGCCTGGAGGGCTGCACCCGGTGCCGCCTGGGCCCACACAGACAAGCGGACTCGAACTTCACACTCCCGGGCCGACCCCATGCGAAACAACCTGGAGGCCCGAAAAAAGAGGTGGAGAGGGGGAAGACAGCAGAAGAGTAAGATGCGGAGATCAACTTCCTCCCCAAAGATACATAAGAAATACATCTACACGTGGAACAACTCCTACAGAACACCTACTGAACGCTGGCAGAAGACCTCTGACCTCCCAAAAGGCAAGAAATCCCCCCGCACGTACCTGGTTAGGGCAAAAGAGAAAAGAATAAACAGAGACAAAAGAATAAGGACGTGACCTGCACCAGTGGGAGAGAGCCGTGAAGGAGAAAAGGTTTCCACACACTAGAAATCCCTTCGTGGGCGGAGACTGCGGGTGGCGGAGGGGGAAGCTCCGGAGCTGCGGAGGACATCACAGCCACAGGGGAGCGGGTGGCAAAGCGGAGGGATTCCCGCACAGAGGATCGGTGCCGACCAGCACTCACCAGCCCGAGAGGCTTGTCTGCTCACCCGCCGCCGGGGCGGGCGGGGCTGGGAGCTGAGGCTCTGGCTTCGGTGGGAGCGCAGGGAGAGGACTGGGGTTGGTGGCATGAACACAACCTGCAGGGGTTAGTGCACCACGGCTAGCCTGGATGGAGTCTGGGGAAAAGTCTGGACCTGCCAAAGAGGCAAGAGACTTTTTCTTCCCTCCGTTTACAGGCGCACAAGGAGAGGGGATTAAGAGCACTGCTTAAAGGAGCTCCAGAGACGGGCACGAGCCGCGGCTAACAGCGCAGACCCCAGAGACGGGCATGAGATGCTAAGGCTGCTGCTGCTGCCACCAAGAGGCCTGGGTGCGAGCACAGGTCACTATCCACACATCCCCTCCCAGGAGCCTGTGAAGCCCGCCACTGCCACGGTCCCGTGATCCAGGGACAACTTCCCTGGGAGAATGCACTGCGCGCCTCAAGCTGGTGCAACGTCATGCTGGCCTCTGCCGCCGCAGGCCCGCCCCGCACTCCGTACCCCTTCCTCTCCCCAGCCTGAGTGAGCCAGAGCCCCTGAATCAGCGGCTCCTTTAACCCGGTCCTGTCTGAATGAAGAACAGATGCCTTCCAGTGACCTACACTCAGGGGCGGGGCCAAATCGAAAGCTGAGCCCCGGGAGCTGTGAGAACAAAGAAGAGGAAGGGAAATCCCTCACAGTAGCCTCAAGAGCAGCGGATTAAATCTCCACAATCAACTTCATGTACCCTGCATCTGTGGAATACATGAATAGACAACGAATCATCCCAAATTAAGGAGGTGGACTTTGAGAGCAAGATTTATGATTTTTTCCCCTTTTCCTCTTTTTGTGAGTGTGTACGCTTCTGTGTGAGATTATGTCTGTATAGCTTTGCTTCCACCATTTGTCCTAGGGTTCTATCCATCCGTTTTTATTTTTTTGTTTTTACTTAAAAATTTTTTTTTTCTTAATATTTTTCATTTTACCTTTATTTTATTTTGTTTTATCCTCTTTCTTTCTTTTTTTCTTTCTAATTTTTCTCCCTTTTATTCTGAGCCATGTGGATGACAGGCTCTTGGTGCTGCAGCCGGGAGTCAGTGCTGTGCCTCAGAGGTGGGAGAGTCAACTTCAGGACACTGGTCCACAAGAGACCTCCCAGCTCCATGTAACATCAAACGGTGAAAATCTCCCAGAGATCTCCATCTCAACACCAACACCCAGCTTCACTCAACAACCAGCAAGCTACAGTGCTGGACACCCTATGCCAAACAACTAGCAAGACAGGAACAAAACCCAACCCAGTAGCAGAGAGGCTGCCAAAAATCATAATAAGTCAACAGACACCCCAAACACACCACCAGACATGGACCTGCCCACCAGAAAGACAAGATCCAGCCTCATCCACCAGAACACAGGCACTAGTCCCCTCCACCAGGAAGCAGACACAACCCACTGAACCAACTTTAGCCACTGGGGACAGACACCAAAAACAATGGGAACTACGAACCTGCAGCCCGCAAAAAGGAGACCCTAAACACAATAAAATAAGCAAAATGAGAAGACAGAAAAACACACACCAGAAGAAGGAACAAGATAAAAACACACCAGACCTAACAAATGAAGAGGAAATAGGCAGTCTAACTGAAAAAGAATTCAGAATAATGATAGTAAAGATGATCCAAAATCTTGGAAATAGACAAAATGCAAGAAACATTTAACAAGGACCTAGAAGAACTAAAAATGAAACAAGCAACCATGAAAAACACAATAAATGAAATTAAAAATACTCTAGAAGGGATCAATAGCAGAATACCTGAGGCAGAAGAACAGATAAGTGAACTGGAAGATAAAATAGTGTAAATAACTACTGCAGAGCAGAATAAAGAAAAAAGAATGAAAAGAACTGAGGACAGTATCAGAGACCTCTGGGAAACATTAAACGCACCAACATTCGAATTATAGGGGTTCCAGAAGAAGAAGAGAAAAAGAAAGGGACTGAGAAAATATTTGAACAGATTATAGTTGAAAACTTCCCTAATATGGGAAGGGAAATAGTTAATCAAGTCCAGGAAGCACAGAGAGTCCCATACAGGATAAATCCAAGGAGAAACACGCCAAGACACATATTAATCAAACTGTCAAAAATTAAATACAAAGAAAACATATTAACAGCAGCAAGGGAAAAACAACAAATAACATACAAGGGAATCCCCATAAGGTTAACAGCTGATCTTTCAACAGAAACTCTGCAAGCCAGGAGGGACTGGCAGGACATATTTAAAGTGATGAAGGAGAAAAACCTGAAACCAAGATTACTCTACCCAGCAAGGATCTCATTCAGATTTGATGGAGAAATTAAAAGCTTTACAGAAAAGCAAAAGCTGAGAGAGTTCAGCACCACCAAACCAGCTTTACAACAAATGCTAAAGGATCTTCTCTAGGCAAGAAACACAAGAGAAGGAAAAGACCTATAATAACAAACCCAAAACAATTAACAAAATGGCAATATGAACATACATATCAATAATTACCTTAAATGTAAATGGATTAAATGCTCCCACCAAAAGACACAGACTGGCTGAATGGATACAAAAACAAACCCGTATATAAGCTGTCTACAAGACACCCACTTCAGACCTAGAGACACATACAGACTGAAAGTGAGGGGATGGAAAAAGATATTCCATGCAAATGGAAATTAAAAGAAAGCTGGAGTAGCAATTCTCATATCAGACAAAATAGACTTTAAAATAAAGACTATTAGAAGAGACAAAGAAGGACACTACATAATGATCAAGGGATCGATCCAAGAAGAAGACATAACAATTGTAAACATATATGCACCCAACACAGGAGCACCTCAATACATAAGGCAAATACTAACAGCCATAAAAGGGCAAATCGACAGTAACACATTCATAGAAGGGGATTATAACACCCCACTTTCACCAATGGACAGATCATCAAAATGAAAATAAATAAGGAAACACATGCCTTGAAATGACACATTGAACAAGATGGACTTAATTGATATTTATAGGATATTCCATCCAAAAACAACAGAATACACATTTTTCTCAAGTGCTCATGGAACATTCTCCAGGATAGATCATATCTTGGGTCACAAATCAAGCCTTGGTAAATTTAAGAATATTGAAATTGTATCAAGTATCTTTTCCGACCACAACACTATGAGACTAGATATCATTTACAGGAAAAGATCTACAAAAAATACAAACACATGGAGGCTAAACAATACACTACTTAATAATGAAGTGATCACTGAAGAAATCAAAGAGGAAATCAAAAAATACCTAGAAACAAAGGACAGTGGAGACACGACGACCCAAAGCCTACGGGATGCAGCAAGAGCAGTTCTAAGAGGGAAGTGTATAGCAATCCAATCCTACCTTAAGAAACAAGAAACATCTCAAATAAACAACCTAACCTTGCACCTAAAGCAATTAGAGAAAGAAGTATAAAAAAACCCCAAACTTAGCAGAAGGAAAGAAATCATAAAGATCAGATCAGAAATAAATGAAAAAGAAATGAAGGAAACGATAGCAAAGATCAATAAAACTAAAAGCTGGTTCTTTGAGAAGATAAACAAAATTCATAAACCATTAGCCAGACTCATCAAGAAAAAAAGGGAGAAGACTCAAATGACTAGAATTAGAAATGAGAAAGGAGAAGGAACAACTGACACTGCAGAAATACAAAAGATTGTAAGAGATTACTACAAGCAACTATATGCCAATAAAATGGACAACCTGGAAGAAAACGACCAATTCTTAGAAATTCACAACCCACCAAGACTGAATCAGGAAGCAATAGAAAATATGAACAGACTGATCACAAGCACTGAAATTGAAACTGTGATTTAAAATCTTCCAACAAACAAAAGCCCAGGACCAGGCAAATTCTATCAAACATTTAGAGAAGAGCTAACACCTATCCTTCTAAACTCTTCCAAAATATAGCAGAGGGAGGAACACTCCCAAACTCATTCTATAAGGCCACCATCACCCTGATACCGAAACCAGACAAGGATGTCACAAAGAAAGAAAACTTCAGGCCAATATCACTGATGAACACAGATGCAAAAATCCTCAACAAAATACTACCAAACAGAATCCAACAGCACGTTAAAAGGATCATACACCATGATCAAGTGGGGTTTACTTCAGGAATGCAAGGATTCTTCAATATACGCAAATAAATCAATGTGATACACCATATTAACAAATTGAAGGAGAAAGACCATATGGTCATCTCAATAGATGCAGAGAAAGCTTTCAAAAAAATTCAGCACCCATTTATGAAAAAAACCCTACATAAAGTAGGCATAGAGGGAACTGTCCTCAATGTAATAAAGACCATATATGACAAACCCACAGCCAACATTGTCCTCAGTGGTGAAAAACTGAAAGCATTTCCACTAAGATCAAGAACAAGACAAGGTTGCCCACTCTCAACATTCTTATTCAACATAGTTTTGGAAGTTTTAGCCACAGCAATCAGAGAAGAAAAGGAAATAAAAGGAATCCAAATCAGAAAAGAAGTAAAGCTGTCACTGTTTGCAGATGTCATGATACTAAACATAAAGAATCCTAAAGATGCTAACAGAAAACTATTAGAGGTAACCAATGAATTTGATAAAATAGCAGGATACAAAATTAACGCACAGAAATCTCTGGCATTCCTATACACTAATAATGAAAAACCTGAAAGTGAAATCAAGAAAACACTCCCATTTACGACTGCAACAGAAAGAATAAAATATCTAGGAATAAACCTACCTAAGGAGACAAAAGACCTGTATGCAGAAAAGTATAAGATACTGATAAAAGACATTGAAGATGATACAAATAAATGGAGAGATATACCATGTTCTTGGATTGGAAGAATCAACATTGTGAAAATGACTCTACTACCCAAAGCAATCTACAGATTCGATGCAATCCCCGTCAAACTACCACTGATATTTTTCACAGAACTAGAACATAAAATTTCACAATTTGTAAGGAAACACAAAAGACCCCAAATAGCCAAAGCAATCTTGAGAACAAAAAAGAGAGCTGGAAATCAGACTCCTTGACTTCAGATTATACTACAAAGCTACAGTAATGAAGACAGTACGGTACTGGCACAGAAACAGAAATATAGATCAATAGAACAGGATAGAAAGCCCGGAGATAAACCCACACACATATGGTCACCTTATCTCTGATAAAGGAGGCAGGAATGTACAGTGGAGAAAGGACAGCCTCTTCAATAAGTGGTGCTGGAAAAACATGACAGGTACATGTAAAAGTATGAGATTAGATCACTCCCTAACACCATACACAAAAATAAGCTCAAAATGGATTAAAGACCTAAATGTAAGGCCAGAAACTATCAAACTCTTAGAGGAAAACATAGGCAGAACACTCTATGACATAAATCATAGCAAGATCCTTTTTGACCCACCTCCTAGAGAAATGGAAATAAAAACAAAAATAATCAAATGGGATCTAATGAAACTTCAAAGCTTTTGCACAGCAGAGGAAACCATAAACAAGACCAAAAGACATCCCTGAGAATGAGAGAAAATATTTGCAAATGAAGCAACTGACAAAGGATTAATCTCCAAAATTTACAAGCAGTTCATGCAGTTCAATAACAAAAAACCAAACAACTCAAACCAAAAATGGGTAAAAGACCTAAATAGACATTCCTCCAAAGAAGATATACAGACTGCCAATGAACACATGAAAGAATGCTCAACATCATTAATCATTAGAGAAACGCAAATCAAAACTACAATGAGATATCATCCCACACCAGTCAGAATGGCTATCATCAAAAAATCTAGAAACAATAAATGCTGGAGAGGGTGTGGAGAAAAGGGAACACTCTTGCACTGCTGGTGAGAATGTGAATTGGTACAGCCACTATGGAGAACAGTATGGAGGTTCCTTAAAAAACTACAAATAGAACTACCATATGACCCAGCAATCCCACTACTGGGCATATACCCTGAGAAAACCATAATGCAAAAGGAGTCATGTACCAAAATGTTCACTGCAGCTCTATTTACAATAGCCAGGAGATGGAAACAACCTAAGTGCCCATCATTGGATGAATGGATAAAGAAGATGTGGCACATATATACAATGGAATATTACTCAGCCATAAAAAGAAACGAAATTGAGCTATTTGTAATGAGGTGGATGGACCTAGAGTCTGTCATACAGAGTGAAGTAAGTGATAAAGACAAAGACAAATACCGTATGCTAACACATATATATGGAATTTAAGAAAAAAAAATGTCATGAAGAACCTAGGGGTTAGACAGGAATAAAGACACAGGCCTACGAGAGAATGGACTTGAGGATATGGGGAGGGGGAAGGGTAAGCTGTGACAAAGTGAGAGTGGCATGGACATATATACACTACCAAACGTAAAACAGATAGCTAGTGGGAAGCAGCCGCATAGCACAGGGAGATCAGCTCGGTGCTTTGTGACCACCTAGAGGGGTGGGATAGGGAGGGTGGGAGGGAGGGGGATGCAAGAGAGAAGAGATATGGGAACATATGTATATGTATAACTGATTCACTTTGTTATAAAGCAGAAACTAACACACCATTGTAAAGCAATTATACTCCAATAAAGATGTAAAAAAACAAACACACACACACACACAAAGATACACATTTATGTCTTTGCACATTTCTATAAAGTTTATAATTCATAGAAGTTTTTTTTTTAAAGGAACTACCAGAGTAGAGCAAATGGATATCCCTGGGGGATAGATGTGTAGTGAGCGTGAAGGATTATCAGATAAATGAGAGTAGGGTAGAAAATTTTAATTCTGTTATCAAATGAAAAAATGAGGCAATCATTAACTTCAATTTAAAAACAAATATCATATAAGAAATGTAACTGAATCACAGTGTTCTATGATTATAATATTTATATAATCATAATAAAAAAACAGAATATTTCTTGATGAAAATGGTGATAATATTATAATTGGAGGATTGGTGATAGAAGCCCAGTGTGGAACTAGACATGAAAGACAAGAGATTATCATTCAAAATAAGAAACTAACACATAATTTCTAAAACAGAAATATCAAAAAATAATGATATAATATGGAAGAAAACTCTCAAAAAACAAACATATTAAACATTATGTAATCTAAGCAGCTGGAATTTATATTTAGGAATGATTAGACAAAGATCTGATATTTTATTAGCCTAATAATAATTATTAATTTTTAAATGATGTGTATGTATTACCTTATAAATAAATAATAATTTTAAAGATCATATCTAAAGAGAAGTCTAGTTGGATACTTAAAGCTACTCAATCTAAAATTTATGATTATTTTTAGAAAAAATTCTGTTTTTAACATATTTTCTATTTTTTGTTTCATCATCCCAATTTGGTCTTAATATGAGCCATTTTAAGGGCTAGTGCAAAGCTGTACAAGTATTTTGAGAGTCAACAAAAGTTGATGTTTACATTGACTTGAGCTTTTTGAAAAAACAATGCTTGGCTAATGTTTGTTTTTAAAACATTAGTAACATTTTAATTTGTTACCATAATTGTCCTGCCCCCAAATAGGGTTAGAATTCTGGTTGAAATCTAGATGGCACTTTCAGACATTCTCATGTAGAAACATACTTTTTGGCATCTAAAAATGAAAGAAGGTGTCATGAAATAGTCATTTCTAGAAGGTAGAATCCTGTGGTTTGGATTTGAAGAAGTGATAAATATCAGTTACTTATTGGAAATAATGTATATGTGTTACAATAATGTCTGAAAGTGCAAAATATATTTTATTACTAATATGTATGTATTTTTCATTGTACATGTTCAATAGTGGGCATGTTTTAAATTATTAAGTAATGTTCAGTCAGAAAAGTAAAGAAGGACACATAAATTGTTCCTTGTATAACTGGTGCTCAGGAGATAAGAGTTATGTTGTATTATTCTTAATGCAGAACCCACATTCGCTTAGGAGGAAAGAATTAAGGCAGGACTGGCTTAAAAAAATACTCTAGCTGTTAAAATAAATGACTTGGAAATGAGTTTAAAGTAGCTTCATACAGGCTCTTGAACCAGTTTGCTAAATATAAACACTTAATTCTGCTGCTTCTGCTAAAGGGCAATCCAGAGACGGCTTTGGTATCATTTAATAAATACTGCTTCAGAACAGCCAAAATGGCTTAGTCAATTTTCAGTCATAGAAGAGCAGATCTTATAAGTAATCGATGAGCCTTCACCAGTCACTGTATTTGACAAAAACAAACAAAACAAAAGAAAACAAAAAAGATGAAAAAGACATGTTTCCTGACTTCACCTCACCTTAAAGAAGTCACCAACTTAGAAGCACAGAAAGACAAACAGTTGATCAAAAATCACTGTATAGTTTTAGTAAAAGGAATTCACAACACACTATGAGAGTACCAAAAATAAGTAATGTAATACC
This sequence comes from Leucopleurus acutus, assembly GCF_964270905.1. Lineage (NCBI taxonomy): Eukaryota > Metazoa > Chordata > Mammalia > Artiodactyla > Delphinidae > Leucopleurus > Leucopleurus acutus. The sequence goes on from NC_139143.1 coordinate 8,155,550, forward strand.
AAATAATAGACCCAGTGAATTATTAGGAGCAAAGGAATTTTCTGAAAAAGTGAAGCTAGTCCTAATTCTCAAAATAAAAATTGTCTTTTCTGGACACATAGTAAAGATGGAATTATTCCAGGCATGTGAGTATTCCAGGGGACATCACAAGTATGATCTTGGAGTTGAGAGAGTGTTTGTATGTTTGTAGGACTGAAGTAGAAATTCCTAGTTTACTATTGCTTGACCACAGACTTCAATACAAGAAGTGGCAGAAAACAAAATTGAAAAGGAGGCAGGAAACAGTTTGCAGAGGTACTTGAATCCAGAGCTAAGTTTCACTTTATCTTATGGGCATCAACCAGGAGATAAATTTCTGGCAGCAACAGAGAAGTTAACTTTGAGAGTTAACTTTAAAGTTAAAGTTAAAGTTAAAGTTAACTTTAACGGAGGAAACAGGGACAACATAAGAAAGCTCAGCAGGACCAGGTAGTTGGTAAGATATAGAATATAAAAGAGAATGCGAGTTAAAGACAGCTTTCAGGCACCTGATTGGCTGATGCTGCCAGCTAATGAGAAAAAAATATGGTTAAAATGCAGAGATTGTGAGTTCAGTTTTAAAGATACTGAGTTTTCTGAAAGAACTATCCAGCAGGAAGTTAGGACTGAGGGAATGGTACGTATGGAAAGAGAGAGAGATCAGTGTAAGAGTGAAAAACAAATACCCGATAAATTAAATCACTAAGGAGTAGATAAACTTTCACATTGGCAAATCCTGGGGAAATAGTAATCTTTTAGAAGATAAGATAGGATACCCTATTGAGAAGGAATAAATAATCAGAAAAGTATAAGAAGAATGAGAAGATGAGATGTTGTAGACACCAAGGGAAAATTTTGAGTAGAATGGAGTGATTGAAACGTCCAGTGTAACAGAGATGTCCAGTAACCTAGGAATTGGACACTGTTTAACTTATTTAATAATTAGAAGCTCATCATTAGCAAAAATGAGAGCTGTTTAAGTAGAGATGTGATAGCTAAGGACAGGCTTCACGTTATCCCTAGAAAATTTTACATTCCCTCTCCTAAAATCTAGTGTTCACCTGACACTATGCATTATCTATTAACATTTGCTCTTGACTACTAATATATCCACTTATAGTAAACATGCCTTTCTCTTTTGCTTCATAAGAAACAGTAGTTTATAGTGGGTGTCAACAATTGTGAAGGATCTGAGCTTTTAGCATACAGGTAAAAACAAGTTACCCTGCCATAATTATAAGGATAATCAAAGAACAGATGTCATTCCTTCGTCAGAGTGACCTATAATAGGACTGTATTACACTCAGACCAATAGCAGTGGCCAGAGTGTCAGGATTTGCATTCAACACTATCCACTTCTACCTACACTATCTTGGGCTTTGGTGAATTTTCACAGAAATATGCCACCCCATTGACCAGTCTAATTAATCTGACCAAGAGAATCTAGAACCAAATTTATTTATTTTTCTCTATACAGTATTTAGTTAGGAACCTATCAATAGGACTTCAAGAAGCAACAAGAAGTCAACTTGAAGTATTGACCTCAACCAGGCTTCCCAATTTAACACAAATGTTAAATTGTGAACAAATCTTTTAAACCTCAGGATCTAACTTAGAGAGTCAGGTCGATTTCTCCCTAAGGTTTAGTATTGACCTCGACACTGATTTGAGATATTTATCTAGGTACTGCAGGATATGTGAGAGATTTACAGACTGTGTGCCATAGGGAGGAAGCCTAAGGTAACTCTATCACCCAGAACTACCCTGGATAGTGAGTGAGTTGAGACTGACCTGAATGCCTTCCACAGCTGAGGTGGAGCCACTGACAATTTTGGCTAAATTCAGGTTGCATTTTCTTGCCATGTCTCCTTAGCCTCCTGGAATATGTAATGGTTCCTCAGTCTTTCCTTGATTTTCATGACCTTGAAACTTTTGCTGTCATTTTTTTAGAACGACTCTCAATTTGAGCTTGATGGTATTTTTTATAACTATTTAAGTTATGCATTATTGGAAAGAAAACCACAGAATTGATGCATTTTTCTCAGTGCCAAAATGATGCTAAATCTTCTTTCTGACAATGCTAACTTAGAGAACTTGGTTAAGATAGTGTCAGTTTTCTCTATTGAATAGTTACTAACTATTCTTTTTGTAATTAATACATATTTAGTTGAGGGGAGATACTTTGAGAAGATGCATGTACTCCATTTTTTCTTTAATTTTTGTTCACTGACCTAATAAACATTTTCAGATCTTGCCTGTGGGAAGTACTGTTGTGGAGTTTTAATGGTGACTTTATTCTTCCTTTATTTTTATACATTTATCATTATTTCTTTTCTGAGAAAGAGCTGCACATTATCCCTATTTATATTACTTGATTATTTATTATCCAGTTATGGAATCATGAATGTTTATTTTGTTCTTTGACTTATAATCCAATACTATTTATCATTAATTCTAAAGTTGCTCCAAATACTTTCAAATGTTAATCATGAGCAAATTATTTTACTCCATCTAACCACCTCAAGAGCATACATTTTTGTTGGTGTTCTTACTTCCCTATACCATCATTTACTACCATGCTGTGGTTGATCAATATTTAGAGGACCTTCAGCATAATCTCTAAAAGTATGGGTTATATGTTGCTTTTATCAAGGAGCAGAATAACGTACATAGAAACAGATAATGGACAACAAGAGATAAATATGAAGTGAAGCTACCTTCTGGTTTACCTTCCTCTACATTTCCACCATACTCCTCATTTCTACCCACAGCCAGGCCTGCAGTTAACCAAACAAGACAGTAAGCAGTACGTGGGGTAAAGCATTACTTCTCAATCTGCTTAATTATATAGCAGGTAGCAAGGCCATGGCTCTGAGTTACTGTAACCTAAATGACTTCTCACTCTTAGCAAGCTGCCTTACCATCTCTGTGCTGGCTACAGGAGCTGTATGCATTCAATCACTGTAGCCTTGTCCAGCTGAAAACCTGACACTGCTTATTTGCCTTGAAACTGACTGAAAAGTCCCAAGTCTTCATTCTTGCTAACCTCTGAATCCATTTGAGACTTAGGCATCTTACCAATCGTGGCTTTAATAAACAAGAAGATAACCAAGCACACAACATTCTGACTCCTATGGCCACCATCTTTGCAGATCTACCTCGTCTTCATCGAGGTTTCCTGTCATTGTGATATGGCAAATTGCAAACACAGTAGGAAAGACCTGCAATCCATCACAGTGGGACTAAAATTGCTTACAAAGAGAATGGGAAGAACAGAAAAGCATTTGTGGAAACATAACTCTACCCTCAAAAATAATCCAGAACATATCTTGACTTTCTACCAGGAGAGCCTGGGAAACTAGGTACGTGAAGGGTGGCCTGAGAAAGGTCAGTGTTTCTTTGTACCTTTTCTCAGCAGTGTTCCCTCAATGGCTTTCCCATCTGCTCACCTCATAAAAATAAACTTCAAATAGCATTTTCTGTTTGAATCAATACCTCAGGACAACATTCACCTTGCTCCTTTCATAGTGTTTAGCTTTGATTCAATCTTCAGTAGGCCTAGATTCTTGACACTGATGACCTCGAATTCAGAGGTTCTTAGGTCTTCTCTCCAAGTTAAGTGATTGAAAAACCAATTCAGCAATACAAAGGGGAGTTTTTTAAGTTGATCTACCTTTTATTTTGTAATAAAACAATTTTTCCTGGCACTTCAGAGTATGAGAAACATCATACTGTTAGATAATGCTAACGTTTTATGTGCCTGCAAATCAAGAATAACACTAAATTTCACAGAACATTTTCACACAGATTTTCATCAAGTGACACAACTCCATTTTCTCCTAAAAATCAGGAGGATTACAAATGAATCTTGGCTTTCTACGGTAATTATGACAACTAGGAGATGATGGAATGGTAGTTTTTGTTTGTTCTATCCTAAAAACATTTCAAAATAATGTAAGTAAAGCAGTATGTGTGTCCAGAATGATTTGATATGCTTCCTAGCTTTAATGGGTGTAGATTCTATTTCAGCAAAATTACATTTAGCACAGGTTCTTACTAACTATAAGCCTTTTTCAAGTGTGCCTATGGAAAGTATGACTCAATTTTCTCTATAGTGATTTATAAGAAGTAGAAACAGTACTTTAATTATTAATGCCCCACTGATTCAGCATATCATTCCCAACAACGGTGATTTGATTATAGCAGGTACCTCATGATCCACACACTTAGGGAACTACATAAATATCTAGTTAGTCAGGACATGACAACTTCTTTAAATTCAAATAATGCTACAGAAACCACAATATATGTTGTTGTTATTTTTAAATTTTAGTTTTATAACAGCTAAGGTGATACCCTATTTTAAGCAATGGATGAAGAGCTATGAAATAAATAATTAACTCTACAAAAATGTGATCTATTTTTATGATAATACATACTTTTAGCCTCAGCAAATTTAAACACCTAACTTTTAGTGAGTAGCACCAAATATCAACCTGTTTTCGTTTATATTTGCCAGAGGAATGACTGCAGCGTGTACAAGACTGATGTTTGTGAGAAAGTCATGACTATGGCCACACATCTTTATCTTGGCATACATTTGTAGTTATTTTCAGTGTATTTTAAAAGGAAAGTGATGGAAAGCCTAACTTACTAAAACTGGATTTCCCATAGGAGTTAGAAAAGTGAACTTAAAGGTGTATCCTCATTGCTTCTTTGTTTTTTTTTTTGTTTTTTTTTTGCGGTATGCCGGGCCTCTCATTGTTGTGGCCTCTCCCGTTGCGGAGCACAGGCTCTGGACGCACAGGCTCAGCAGCCATGGCTTATGGGCCTAGCCGCTCCGCTGCATGTGGGATCTTCCCAGACCGGGGCACGAACCCGTGTCCCCCGCATTGGCAGGCAGACTCTCAACCACTGCGCCACCAGGGAAGCCCCCTCATTACTTCTTGAAAGGGCATGTTCTATGACTTTCTCTGTGATCCGTGCTGATCAGTCCGGTAAAAGACTGTGAGTAGGAAAACTTGCGCTATTGCTTGGAATGTGAAGAAGTGCCTACTTATTATCTACTTTTAGGGCAAAGAAGTTTCTTAAAATGTAAGATAATTAAAACTCCTCCCTATAATACATGACTTTATATTGGACCTATACTCATATAGAGTCTAAGATCTTGTTCTTTTCTTCTGGTTTCTTAATTAAGATTCATTTAACTTTGTATAACTTTTTAGGATCAGCACTTGCTCTGTGAGCATATTTAAGACAGCTGCTTTAAATCACTATCAAATCCAATATCTAGATTTGCTCAGGGATAGTTTCTGTCCATTTCTTTTTGTCCTATGAATAGATCATACTTTCCTGTTTCCTTGCATGCCTTTAATTTTTTGTTGAAAACTGGATATTTTGTATATTATAATGTGATAATATTGGAAATCAGATTCTCCCCCTCCCCAGAGTTTGTTCTTATGGATTGTTCAGAATTTCAGGTGTCCACATATTTAGTGACTTTTTGAAATTATCTTTTCAAAGACTGTATTTCTTTTCATGTGTGGTCAGTGAAGTCTGTATCCCATTATTTCACTGGTCAGCTAGTGGTTTGATAGAGATTTCCTTAAATGCCTATGGCCACAAAGAAAATACACTGTTCTGGTCTTTTCAGAATGGCTTTGTGCAGGGCACTTCTTCAATGCTAAGCCCAGTCATCTACAACTCTGCTTTAGTTTTCATGGAGCACAAAGATCAGCCATTGGTGTAAACCTAAGATCCTTGGATATTTTCTGAGTATATATCCAGCCCTGGGCATGTGTGTGGCACTCCAGAGTCCCTAGTATACCTTGGAGCCCTTCCAAGCCTTTATTCCTCCAAGAATTTCCTCCTCAGCCTCTTCCTTTCCATGCTTTTAAGTTTGACTACTACTTGCTCTGCCTGTCTCCCTTGCTCCAGGAAGCTTTGGGTGGAACACGTCTTTACATGCTTTCTAATCTGCTGCTAGGAAAGCTTCTGCAACCCAACAGGGTACTGAAACAAAGGTCAGCCTCTACACTGATCAAAATGCATAAAAACATTTTTAGAACAAGATCTATATTGTTTTCCTCCCTACACCTTCTCACCACCAAAACCAGCAAGCTTCCCCAGGAACACTGGCAATGGCTGGTGCTAACCTGGGGAGTGGGAAATGGTAGGCAAGCTAATTCATCAAAATGTAGTAGCCTCATTCTTCATTAAGCACCCTCCTGGTTATCTAAGTTTTTTATTTGGTTCCAGACTTCTGAAAACATTGATTCTGTCAGTTTTTGCCAGCCTAATGCTCCAGTGGAGGGATCAATTTTTGGAACTCTCTACTGTGTTATTTCTGTGACATCAATACACATAAAGATCTTTCAACAACTCATGGCAAAGTGGTGGACAAATATCAATTGTAAAATATCTAGAAATAAATTATAGTCAAATTGTTACACGTCATAACCAATGAAGGTGACTTTTTAAAAAAGGACTTGGAAAAATTGTCATAAATATTTCAAAACAAGAAAGAGTAAAGATAATATTTAACATTCAACTAAAAGTTTTGTAATACAATGATCAAATAAAAAAGAAGTGATAGAAAAGGAAATTGTAATGATTACAGAATATCAGTTTTTTAAAATAGCATGACATCTGAAAAATATATCAAAGATTAAGTCACAGGAAAGGGAAATTATAGATTCATGGAAAACTAACTCAAGAAACTGAAGATAAATTTTACAAAATTAGATATGAAATTGAATACATGATGACAGGTACAGAGATCATCAAAGAATGATAAAAGTATAATATGGTACTTATAAAAATATATTTGAAAACTTGCATGATATGACTTATTTTTAGGAAAATATCAATGAACAAAAAATGACACTAAAAGAACTATAAAAGAAAATGTAACCAAATAATTCATATGTAAAATGTTGATGATTAATTCATCTAAAAATTTACCCATCTCAAAACAAAGCATTAATTACAGAAGGAATCAAAGAAGAATATTATCAGTTAATCAAAAGACAGACTACACCAAATCTATGTCTATATTTCCAGAATTTAATAAAAATAAGAAGGCACTCAGATATGAAATCAGCGGAACACTGATTTCCTAACTCAATAAAGGCATACAAAATAATGACAGCTGCACACCAATCCACTTTGACTATAAATGCAGAACTATTACTTAAAATCATAGCAAATAGATTTCAGTTGTACTATGCAAGATCAATATACCAATAAATAGTATTCAAAGGAGTTTTGTATTCATAATCATGATTAAATATATTGATAGGCCAAAGAATTTAAGCCCTATGACAAATTCCAGAGAAACAGAAATAGCCTTCGATAAAGGCCAGTTGCAATCATTTAAAACACTTTTTGAAAAGACACTAAAGTGATATATGAATATATGTGTATTTATATATGTATGTATTTATATTATTTATATAATATTATATATAATCAATCTATTCTCTTTTAAAGTTTCATTCAAATATAATCAATACAATTCAGCACCAATTACTTTAAAAACAGCAATAGTGTTAATTATACATATGTGGACATATATTTAAATAAAATACATTTATAGGATGCATGTGTATATTATTATATTATCCTACCTATTTCGATAAAAGCTTTTAATGAAATAGTAATTGATTTATTATTTCTTGTTATATTCAGATGATAGAAATAGTGGGAATTTATTATGCCAGTTGGTTAAAAATTAATCTACAAAACTCAGTAGGTTACTTATATACATGTTACAATGAAAACAAAGCTCAAAAATATACTTAATAAATATGCAGATGGATTCTCTATGAGTAAATTGTTAAAAGTTTATATCAAGCGTAAAAATATGAAAAAACATACCTTGTCTTAGAAATGTTCAATAATGTGAAGGTGTAAATTTGATTGAAATTCCTATATAAATTTGATGCACCTGTAATAAAAAAAAAAACATAGTTTTAAATTTGTTTTGTTTTTTGGAATTCCATAACCTGATTCTAAATTTTAAAAGAAAACAACAATAAACATGAAAAAATACTAGATAATATGTTTAAAGAAAATAGTTACAGTAAAGAGTAGGGCCTGTTTTTTAAAAAATGCATTATTAAACTACAGTAAAATGAGCTATTTAGTATTGGAATATAAACAAATAGAACAGTTTAGTATTGATATAGATCAAAATGCATATACAAATTTATGATATGTGAAGGTGGCTTTTCTTGTTAGAGACAAATGATGCTTTGACAAGTTAATGGTCATTTGGAAGAAAAGAAGGAAGGAAGGAAGGGAGAAGGGAGGAAGGGAAGAAAGAAGATTTATCAATAATCAGCCCTTAAAACAAAATAAATATCAAATATACCAGTATACACAGAACAGTTGTATAAGTACTAGGAAAAGAGTCTAACCTTTATTTATTTTTTTGGCTTTACTTAATTTTATATTTGTAATATGTAGTAGGCAATGTTTTATGGAATATTAAAAAAAATAAATAAATCCATGATAACTAGAAGTTCAAAATGTCCCCAAACAAAAAATAAACTGAAAAAACTAATTCCAAGATATAAAAAAAGCAGTTAGCATCATTTATGAGAAAAGAACAATAACCTAACAAAATGGACAATAGGCATGACATACACAGAAAAATACATAAATGAACAGTATATAAAAGGAGCTTTAGGTTCATAATGAAAGAGATACAGAGCAAAATAACAATGGCAAACAGTTTTTCAGCTGTTGGATTAAAGAAGATATTTTATAATGCCTACAATAGAGTCCCCTCTCATTAAATCCTGATGTGATTTCAAAAATGAGTTCAAACTCTTGTCAAGTCAATTTAATAACATCCACCAACATGTAAAATAAATGTACTCTTTTAACCAATTCTACTGCTAGACCTCTGGCACATACTAGCAAAAACATTCAAAGATTAGACATTCATAACTGTAGTGTCCTCAAAATAGTATGGCATAAAGGAGCTAAATGACCACAGAGCTGTTAATAAGAAACAAAACTCAATCATGCCTGCCTACTCTCTGTCCACAGTGCACAAGAATGTACAGTCAGTCCTGTGGATACCAGCTCATCACCTGAAGGGGACCACTCCTCTCCATTCCCCCAGCACTGTCCAAGTCACACCTACTGTACATTCGCCTCATTCTGCCTCCACCAGCCTCTCTATATTCCATTTTCTATGCATCGATCAGAGTGACTTCTTTTTTAAAGATAAATCAAATCATATCAATCTCCTGATTAAAAAGCTCTAATCATAACAATAAAATTCAGTCCTCCTACTGTGCCCAAGGCCTCAGATGACATGGTTTCTGCTTCTCTTTCCCACTAAAATATCCACTAGACTCTATGAGAGCATGACACGTCTTGTTTTCTGTTCCATGCACAATTCCTGACAGACCTGTTGCTCCATAAAAATTTATAGAATTAGTAAACTTTAGTCTCCTCTATGCCATTTGGGACAAGATATACTCACTTAACATGTTTCTCAGTCACACTAAAGGAAGTTCCATTTATTGTGACTTCTGCCTGGAGTGAAACTTGAAAGTGTGACTTCTCTTGTACTATTGGTATAATTTTAAATGTATCTCCTTAAAGAGCCCTTCCTTGGCAACTTCATTAAAATGGCCCTATGCCTGACTAGATCACATCAATAAAACTTTACATCATTTGCCAATATATTTGAAAGCTTTTGGTGGTTAACGGTTTTAGGATGTTGCCTTTGTGGTATGCTGATTTAAAACCTTTAAACTGTCTGCTTGAGGTAACTTTTTATTAATGCAAGCATACATTCATTCATTCAAGCAAAACTATCAATATTTATGGAGCAACTTTAATATGACAGTTATTATTCTGGTTCTTAGAATAAAGCAGGTCAGAAACAGAAATGTCTTTGCTTTCTTGGAGCTTATGTTCTGGAGGATGGAGACGGACCATAAACACATTTTAAAAAGTAAAATATAATCTGTTTTAAATTGCAATAAGTACCAAGCTGGGGAAAGCAACTTAAAATAGAGGGTCAAAGTAAGTCTCCCTGACAAGAGTACATTATAGTTAAAATCAACATTATTCCTCAAGAATTTTGGAATTAAATTTGTAGATGTTTTTGATTCTTCAAAGAGAAGAGCCAGGGTTCAAGGCAGAACAGCCATATTCATATTTCAAAACATCAAATGGAATATACCCAAACTACTAAGAAACCAGGCTACTAAGAAGTGCAATATAATATACATTTAAATTATTCATAAATTATCCATGCAGTTCTGAAAAGGAGCACACCACAGAAATTTGTAAGAGTCTTAATGGCAACTCTAATAATATTTCCACTGACTCTTGGTTTCTGAAGGACCCTCCACTAAGTGTAACCTAACCAAGTAGGACTCTCTGGGGCCCTCCTTGGACAGACCGCTCCCCCATACCTCTGCTTTAGCTCCTTTCTGAAGTATTTAGATAACGTATCTGATGCACATTTCCTGAGTTGTTTTACAGATGCTAAAACCCCACCAAATGGACGACATTAACTACTTGATTACCCTAAGCACATAGTCCCTGGGCTTCCTGGAGCCTAAGGATTGATGGTGTTAACCCCTGTGACACCACCCTGCTACCTCACCCTCAACCAGTCAGACAATTGTGCATGAGATGATCACATACCCTAGGACACCTGTTCCTCAGCTGGCCTTTTAAAAATGCTTTCCTGAAACCATTGGGGAGTTCAGGCTTTTTTGAGCACTAGCTGCCCTGGACTCCTTGTATGTACTTTCCTTCACCACAACCCATTGGCTTTAGTGTGCGTGGGCAAGCAGACCCAAGTTTGGTTTGGTAACATAAGGTCACAAAAGAATAAATATGGTGGAATAATTATGACTTTATGGTTAAATTATACTGTGTTAATCTTTAATTTTATGAATCCTGGAGTGAAATTGGATTTGGCATCTTCATTCACAGAGGCATGGTAGATTTTTAAAACAGTAGCCCCCCAGGACTTCCCTGGCGGTCCAGTGGTAAAGACTTTGCCTTCCAATGCAAGGGGGGTGCAGGTTCGATCCCTGGTCAGGGAGCTAAGATCCCACATGCCTTGCAGCCAAAAAACCAAAACATAAAACAGAAGCCATATTGTAACAAATTCAATAAAGACTTTAACAATGGTTCACATAAAAAAAATCTTTAATACAACAGCCCCCAATGAATCACCCCTCCGCAGGGATTCACCATAACTTACATAGCCCCTCTCCTTACAGTCAATCTGTGCCTGGTCATGTGACTTACTTTGGCCAATGGGGCATTAGCAAAGACAATGTAATCAAGAGCTTGAATGGCACACTGGGCCTTATTATCTTGAAATGCTGCTATGAAACCCAACCTAACTCACTGAGAGTAGCTGATGCAGCAGACAGCCATCATGAACTACTAGACATGGGAATGAAGCCTCTTAGATTATGCATTCTCAATGGAGCTGCCAGATGATTACAGTCACATAAGTGACTCCAGGTGAGACTAATAGAAAACAACCCAGCAGAGCCCAGCGCAAATTGCTGACCCCTACAATCATAAGTAAAGTACTTGTGAGTTAAGCCACTAAGTTTGAAGTAATTTGTTATGCAGCAATAGATAACTCATGCAACAAGAGACTGGGAGATAAAAGGATCTGTACATTTTAAAGTTTGATTAATCTCTCATATAGTCTACAGTTGCTTCCATTAGGCCAATGATGCTATGGGTAGATAGAACCAGGCTCATATATTTTCAAATGTCTTAACTTCCTCTTCAATGTATGACCCAAGGTATCAACTTTCTGGAGGAGGATCTTTATGCCAACATTTCCTCCTGAACTAATAGTCTCTAAGACAACATCCATTGCATCAACATCTTGAAATACAGAATGACGCTCATTTTTTTTTTTAACAGAGAAAAAGAGTTGAGGTGGGAGAGAGATAAATGTATTGAATAGAAAAGAAGATCCTCAAGTGAGTTCCACATTTCCTAGCAATGTGAACTTTGATGTATCTCCCAAAATGGTAAATGGCATAACTGCCTCATTCTCCCTTAAATTCTTTCTATAAATGCAGAGAAAGACTGTGATCTTGTAGAAGAACTATTTAATTCTCAAATACAAGGGGGAAAGGAACGAGATTCACAGCAAATTAAACTCTTCCCTGTTGCTTTCCCCAATGACACCCTTAATTTTCTTATTATCTTGAGACAGAAAAACACTAGTTTTACTACGGCCAGGTGTTTGGATTTTATTGAAAACCTCATTTAAACTAATTTTTTTCTCTCATTGAAATTTCTAGATGTTCCGGATTCACACTTAGCCAGCCCCACAAAGCAGGTGTTGAGATTCTGTGGCAGTAGCAGGAAATTTCCTGGGCTCATTATTATTGGGCCTTAATTCTAATAGTTAATTGTACTTATGGCTCCTCAAGAGGAAAGTCTGTTGCTCTCTCCTTTTGGGTAACCGATGAGTGTATCCTAGCACACTGATTACAGAGAGCAAAGCCAGCTACTGTTACCTTCCTCATCCAGGTAACTGGAAGAAAGGCTTATTTCAGCTGTCAAGCTCCTTCCAAAAAAGTCCCCAATTGGCTTAGATCGGTCAGTCCATTAATAAGTGTAGAGGTAAGAGGTCTTCAAAAATTTGAAGCAAATATGGTTTTGAATAGGTTAATTCTGAAAAACCTATTCTTAAAACTCAATTTTTTAAATAAAATAATGAAACTAGGTAAGTAGCTGTTAATGCCATCCATAACAATGGGCAAATTGATATATTTTCTTCTAGCAAGTTGACACTCAAAATGTGGTATCTGGACCAGGAGTATCAGTGTCACCTGGGAGCTTTTAGAAATGTGGAATCTCAGGCAGAAATCTAGATGCCCTAATCTGGAATCTGTATCTTAAGAAGATCACCAAGCTATTCTACACACACTGGAATTTGAGAAGCAAAGTTCTAACATATGCCTCTCATCATTTCCATAAAAGTTACTTTGCTAAAAATTCATAAGAGAAGGCATTTATACTTTTGCATTATGTAGGGTTACATGTTAAGCATAAGTATTAGAAAAAAATCCTCAAAAATAAAATAGCTAAAAGTAGATAAAAGTTTACTTTTTACATAATAGTCCTTAGGTGAGTAGCCCAGGAATGACAGAGCCATTTCTGCCATATTGAACGTGCAATTCGGGAAACAAGTGCTGATGACTTGGACAAGATTTGTAAAGGAAAGATTGTCAGAAAGCAGTCATAACCTGGATATATTTTGAAGGAGTTAGAGATGACATCCCCTGAAGAACTAGATATAAGGTGTAAAAGAAAGAAAAAAAAGTCAAAGATGATTGAAAAACTGGAGGAATGAAGTTTCCATTTATGACATAGAAAAAAATTAAATGGAAAAATTTATTTTGGAAGGAGGGTGAATAAATCAAAATTTGTTTTTGGACGGGTTAGGTTTGAGATGCTTATTAAGCATCCGAGTGGAGATGTCATGCAAGATACATGCATCTGAAATTCAGGAGAAAAGTGAGAGTTGAAGGTAAACATTGATAAGTCTTCAGGGATAAATAGTTTTTCAGTCCAAGAGTTAGGATTAAACCGCCAAAGATGTGAATATACATAAAGAACAGAAGAGTCAATGACTGGGTCCGGGGTCACTCCAATGTTGAAACTCAGAGACATGAACTAATAAAAAGACTGATGGCAAGAAGATACTGATGTGGGAGGAACTGAAGTGTTGTGAAGCCCAAGGGACAAAGGTGTTTTAAGTAGGGAAGAGTAATCAGGATCCTATGGCTATTCTACTCCTAAAATAATATGTCTAAGGCAGAATATATAAGGTAGATAATTCAAAACGAAGATTAGAAACTATACAAAGAAAGAGATGAAAATTATAATATTGGTAAACCTGAAGCACACAGGCCAATGTCAGGCACTGAGTTGTGGTCCCTTTGCCAGTGACCCTAGGCATCTGGTAGAAACAAACACAACTATTTTCAGATTTCAGAAGGAAAATAATATAATCTCGGGCCTTGACATTTATACAGACAATTTTTCAAATGCAGTATCTGTCAAACAATAAAAATAATCAGGAATGTGTGGATAACAGGAATGATAAAAAAGAAAAAGAAAAATATGAATAAACTTACAAGAACTCTAGATAGTAAATTTATCAAATATAAACCAAATAATATGTATAAAGTAGCAGACACAAGGCAGAACACACAAAATAAAAAGTCAAAGTACAGAAATAAAATTATAATAAATGAAGTTAATGACTAAATAGGATAAGAACAAGAAACTGAATTATAATAAGAAACATATTAGAAATTTAAGATGAAATTAAAGCCATGTTTAGAGAGAAATTTAGAGTGTTAAACTCATATTTTTTAAGTTATGAAAAAACTTAAATGTATAATTGAAATCTTAGATGAAAGTAGTAGTACTGCATCAGAAGCAATATTTGAAAAACAATAATGCCTGAGAATTTTTCAAAACTTACAAAATACCTAAAATTGGAAATTTAAATGTATCCATGAACCCCAAAGGGCTTCAAAGCAACCAGCTCCAACAAATCCATCTGGCAAAGACACATAGTCCTAGAGAAAAATGACCAAGAGACTTGGACTAATACTTTCTAAAGAACATATCCTAATTAGAAGCATATGAAAAAACTTCTGACCTTCACTGATAATCAGGAAAATGAAACATAAATCCACAGTAAAACAATCACTCTACGTGCACCAGATTGTCTAAAATTTACAAGACAGATAGAACAAAAAATCTGTTGGAAAGGATGTGGAACAATGGGGCAGGCTCACGTACTGTTAATGAGAGTACAACTCCTCTACCAATCTCAAAGAATGGTCCTGAGATCACTGGGGGTTCCTGAGACCTTTTGTAAGGTCTGTGAGGTAAAGAATGTTTTCATAAAGCTAAGACATGATTTTCTTTTCCACTTTCTGTACTCAGAGATATACAGTAAAGTTTTCCAGAATCTCCATAATGTGTGATATTTCAACGGACTAAATGTAGAAGCAGATGTGAGAATCCACTTGTCTTCATCAGACATAAGAGCAGGACATTAATGGGATTTGCAAAAATGTAAAACCATGCCATTTGCTCAGTATTTTATTTATTTAGAAAATATATAAAATTTTCATTGTAATATATTATTTGTGTTTACCTATAATTAGTTTAGTGTTATTGTTTTTAAAGGAATAAATAAAATATACATATTCTCATTTTAATTTCCAATATAGTAACTATCAATATCAAATTCAATACCAAAAACAATAGAAATAATCCACATAAATAGAAGGTCTTTGGTATTTTGATAATTTTTGAGAATGTAAAGGAGTTCTGAGATGGAAAGTCTAATTTCTGCTGAACTATCAAAACTGAACTACCTGTCTAAGAGCAATGCATATGCAACAAGAGACATTTTTGCAGTGGCCAAAATATGGATGTGGGTTACTTCTAATGAGAAATGAATGAATAACTAAATTGTGCTGTATTCACAAAGTCAAGTACTATGAAAGCATATTACAGATACAGGCAACAACACAGGTGAATCACACACAAAAAAGTTGAATAAAACTACAGACTTTTACATAGTATTTACCCTATATTTCCATTTATACACAATTCAAAGTTATTCCAAACTAAATGATAGTGTTTAGGAATTCATACTTAAATGAAAAAAAAAAAAACTATAGAGAAAACTGAGTAAAGAATTTCCATACAGGGGGGAAAAAATAAAAGGCCTGGTAGGAATAAGGAGATGAGTAATTGGACTGTGGGTTAGGAATAAGGAGATGAGTAATTGGACTGTGAGGTGTGTGTAATATTCCATTTACTGATGTGGGTGGTCAACACAGATGTTTTCTTAGAAATAAGCAAAATACACATTTCTGTACAGTTAAAATAGTATTGGGGAGTTTATCCTAATTTAAAATGGCAAGGTTGAAAGTTTAAAAAAAATAACAATTTAAAAAGAAGCAAAGATTTATGTTATATTCTCAAAAACAGAACAACTCTCATGGCTGTTTTGATGCTTAAAAATTTGAAATATATGATGTGACATGTCACAATATCAGAAAGTAAGAAATGTTTTAAAAGAGTGAGAATATAGTAGGAAGAGTGGCAAATGTTAGAAGTTTTCTACTCTCCAGCTGAGTTTTCAGTAAAAGCTTTCTAACCTCAGGACTATAGTATTTGCATGAAAAAAATATCTTTAACATTTTAGCAAATACACATTGTCAAATACATATAATTTTCTCTCATGAAGAAAGACTCTCCAAGCCAATTAATAGATCAGAATGTGGACTTCAGTCTCCACATATCACATCATTAATCAATGAAATGTGTTAATATTTAGACCATATGGTAGTACTTATAATAAACTCTAACACGTCAAACATATTGTACATCAAAACATTCTAAGACATATAAATATGTGTTATTCCTATTAGATGTTGAGAGAAAAAAATGGCTTTAATTCTTTAACTTTCTCATTGATAAAGTAATTTTGATTAAATAAAATCTTTTCATTCCCAGTGGCTAACCATTTAATAAGATTATATTTCTCTTTTAGAAAAAATAAATAAGTCAAGGGCGTCAGAATGAAATATGCTGTGAGGATGGCAATAACACTTGTGGGACAGAGGATGATTTCTGGGATTTCAAGGTAACGTTTAGGTTTTGAAAGAAACAATATTTCAAATGATGGTATGGGACCCTAAAAGATAATAAATAGTCTATCCCAGTTTTCATTTAATTTATCCAGAGTAGGCATGGAATTACATCATCTGAGCTCCAACGTTGTAAAAAATAATACAGTTAAGATGTTTATCAAATTAGTGTAAATGATTGTCTTACACTGTTAACTGTCTCAACTGTTAAGGCAGAATATGTAATTATTCTGACAAACTAATGAAACTGATGTCCACCACCTTCTTTTTTTTAGAACCTCCTCTCAAATTTACTTATCTTTACTGTATTTGTATTTCTTTGTCTTCTCACTTCTTAAGATCAAGGTTTTATATTTTTATTCTTTAATAGTTAAAGCATTTAAGACTACACCTTTTCCAAAGAGTAGAACTTTCACTGAGTCCCATAGGTTTTGATGAGAAATATGTTCTTTTAGTTGCTTTCTAGATTGTTTGAAATTTTTTTTTTATTTCCCCTTTAACACAAAAATTATCTACAAATATTGGTTTTAAATTTCAAAATAAATAAGATTTTGGTCACTTAAATTATTTATTCCTATTTTTATTGGATTTTATTCAGAGAATGTCATAAAATCTGTTTAAAATTTATTAAGGTTCATTTGGTGGCTAATTATAAAGCCAGTTTACATAAATGTTCCACAGACATAAAGGAAAAAAAATCTCCTATTCAACTAGGATAAGGTGTGTATGTATACATATATATATGAATATGTGTGTATGTATGTGTATACATACACACATTTTTTTGAACTAGCCAATACTATGACCTTATTTATTATTTATGGACTTATTTATTGTTCACTACCTTCTTGATCAACAGATTTGCTCTCCTAAAGCCAGGCTTTTTACTTCTAAAAAACTATTTTTATCAATTTATGTAAGTTACTACCCTTAACAAGTTCCAATTCTAGATAGCTCGTCCATACTAACTTTCTAAGTCCTACCTCTGAGAGTTTCTACCATCAAGCCTTCCTAGAATTCTTCAAGATGATCAGTTTCACCACTATTTATTGACATAGAGTTTTAAAAGTGGAAGGAGAATTAGAACCACTCAATCCCAGTTTTTAAAGAGGACTCTGAACCTAATAAACTAAAATATTGGCCCTAAGTCACACAACTAAAGCAGCAGGTCTTGGATCAGAAAATTATGTCTGGATGAATTTGAGTTTTATGCGTTGGCTACCTTGAGTCAACTAAGATAATACAATTATCTCACACTATTTGAAAACGTCTATGTAACTGTAGTTCCAGCGTCATAATGACACTTGAATATCATCAGAATGAGAATAAGAATTACTGAGAAATCTGGAAGAGATTTAAAATATTTACAAATCAATTATCTGATTACTGAATAGAAAAATATTACTTCTTTAAATCAAACTTATCTAAGAACTAAGAACTTTACATAAAACACACAAAATCAAGTATTTAAAAGCAGATCTTATTTAAGCTCTAATTCAGTTAGGGAAGCCACGTCTACAGCTGCCGTTTCAGGACAGAAATTATTTTATATACTGACTAAAACTGCTGTGAAAGGAAGGAAAAACTCCCTGATTTCAGCCTACATTTTAATTGATGAATCAATTATTTTTGCAAGATACACAGCCTTTGGCTGTGTCCAGGAATGAACCTCACAAACAAAAAGTGACTGGACAGTCAAGCTATTAAAACTTTTCCAGCCCCATTTAGAGCACACTCCATGTAAAGGGTAGAAGGATATCCTGCTTAAAGCATCACCTTTTATTTATTTGTGTTTTATATGTTTTAACAGCTTTTAATTTTATAATACCAGGATAATCATGTATTCTAGTTAGGTTAAGGAAAATATTGTTTTTGTTTTCTTTCTTCTTTTTTAAGTTAAATTAAGTTTTATATTAAGCACTTCTACTGCTAGTTTTTTAAGGCTGTGTCAATTCTAAATAGCCTGATTTTCTATGTCTTATTAAGCAGGGTTCTATCAATTAGAGAAGATAAAAAGATTTTACTGAAAGTAGAAAGAGTACTACAGTACTGATCAGTGTAAAAATTCTTCATTCTTAGCAGAAAGTGGTTGATGTAATTTAGAGACTGATAGAATATTTCAGAGTTTGTCACAGTACAAATTCAATTAACTAGACAAGTTTAATTTCTTAGAATGAGATTTTTAAAATAAAACCTCTTTAAATCATGGTGCACAATAAAAAAGTAACTTCACTTTATTGCCACAAATACTAAACAGTTTATACCAACACTCATTTTGTTAGAAAGTAATTTTTTTTAAAGAAATAATTTCTTCCCTGGCCTTAAATTAGTAGTTTCAAACTTGATTTTGAATCATAATGTGTTTCTAATCATTGGTCTGATTCTCAAATTATAGTTACAAATAGTGTGTATAGGTTTAATTTTTTCAAAAGGATTTCTGTAATCCTTTTGAAAAAAGGATTGGCCAACCCAATATATACAACCATGAACACTAGTGGGATATACATACAGAACACAGGAGGAAAACAGACACATACACAGTATAAACACACATACATACTCATTTCACAACCTGCAAATACCAACGGTCACTGAACAAACACGAACACCTATTCTAATTTTAGAGCAAATGTAGAAACACCAGAAATAAGATGACTAGCTCAGCCAACAGGTGTTTCCTTGAAATACTCAATTTAAATTTCTGAGCTTGGTAATTCCTTGTCTTGGGTGACTGCAAGGCAAAAGAGTAGATCTTCCCATCTGCCCACCAGAATCGTAAACACTTATAGAGGCCTAAACTGGGTTCTGTCTCGAATACCATGCAGATGGTCTCAACAACACGCTATTCTCTCAAGGCTGTGTCCTTGAAAAAGGCTCCCACCATGGGAACAGTGGGTAGAATGTACATTCCAAGGACAGGGGTGGACGAGGACTCTCCCACTGCCCAAGGTCAGCTCTCAGGTCAACCATCAGTTAGGTTCTCTCAAAGACCTCCCCCAACACTCCACCCTTCAGGACCGACTCTGCCAACTCTGTCTCACACGCCCCCCCTCTTCTGCAATGTGCTGGAGAGGTCAGCAAGGGGTTTCATTAGCATGGGGGTTGTTCATTTGGTGGCTATCTGTCTGTCTTGGAACAGATGTCACAGCAATAATAGAGGCTTGTGCAAGAAAAAACACAGATTAAGACAATAATTCCCAAAATAGTAATATATATATTTTTTTCCATTAAGAGCCCCATGATCCAAATAATTGATCTGTTAATTCCCCTAAACTGGAGGTCGGATCACTCAAAGGTGTTCATTTGTGCCCTGATGTGATTTAATAAAGACGACCCATTAGCAGACTTATCAGGTATGAACACACAACATTCTGTTTGGATAATGGCTCAGGAGCCTCCTTGCAAAGCAGTAAAAGCGTCCAAGGCCATCCTATTTGGCGGGGCAGCTTTCTCAGTAGAGATATTTCAGTGTTCAGTAAAGACAGGCTTGGCCAGCTATCATTTAAGGCTTGGTGGGTGAATTTAGTCAGGGCTTCTATGTTTACTAATGTCCTCCAGGCCAATGTGAGTAAGAATGAGGGCAGGAAAATGATGGTACCAATGGAAAACAGAACGTGCCATCTGGCCTTGCGGAGAGGGAGGTTGGCAATTTTTCTTACTGTGGGGTATATTCTCCCTGTACCCAGGAAAAAACCAGAATGCAGCTGCCTAACCTCCCAGGTGGAAGCTATAGCCAAAGATTTGTGCCACACAGCCTTTGGGTCCCATTCAGGTCAATCCAATGAATACCTGAGTGGCACAACGAATCACTGCAAAACCAGTTGCTATCTTTTAGGGTGATAGTTCCAGTGATATCCTTCCCATATTCCCAGTACAACTGAATTAGCTCTGTTTAGAATAATTTTTCTGTTCCCAAAGAAGAGGTGCCTGGTTGCTCAAATGTCCATAAACTTGTGTGAGCTACACAAAGCAACCCAAATCTGAGCACAGCCAACCAAGGCTCTAATAGTTGCATTTTTAGGATCCTTCTGGTCAGCAGTTTGATGGTTGCCTGTGCCGTTTGATTGACAGGAAAAGAATACCCATGCCTAGTGTTACTAAGAGTGTGGCCACAGGCCAGATATCTGGACCAGGGTTGGTGATATCAGATGAATTAAGTGCACTAGTTCTAGCTTCTTCTTCCTTAACGTACTGCATTTGGGCCTTCCAATCTCCTCCCTAGAGTGGTGATACCTATCATGGCAATCCTAAAGAGGGACAACTGCCCACCTACTCAACAGCTGGATTGATTTCTTTGTCAGGCATACAAATGGGCCCACTGTAGGAAGGTATTTCCATCGGGTGCCCATTCCCAGATGGGACATCCCAGGAGGAGTAGAAGTCTAAAGTCTATTACCTTTCAAGCCAAAAGAAAATCTCTATTTTAAAAGAAGTGTTTTTTTAGAGTTTCCATAATCTTCAAGATAAAAACAAAACCAATGACTTAAAACCAATAGAAAAAAGAAGACATTAGAAACAAAGTCACAGATGGTTCATATTTTGGATCTAGTAGACAAGGACCTTAAAATAATAATTATTTGTATGTATTATATAAATATAAAAAAAGTATATAAATCCATAAAAGATGTAAAATTTGACATATATAAAATAGTAAAACTATGATTAATATAAACATGACTAATCCAAAGACAGTAGAAAAATAAAGAACAAATAGAAATCAAAGAGCAAAATTGATTTAAATAGATATGTATCTATAGTTCTGTTAAGTATAAACAGTATAATCCAGAAACTTTAACAAAATTTATGATACTATGAAAAATACAATGCAGAAAGTTTTAAAATAAATGGACAAAAGTGTATATAAAATGTGAATGCTTACAAAAATAAGACCCTGGAAGCTATGTTAATGACAAATTATATTTTAAGGTAATAATTATTATTAGATTCAAAGAAAGAGAATTATTACATAATCAATTTGAAAGGAACAAACATACTATCCTAAACTTGCATGCAATAAATAACATAGTTTTGATGTATATTAAGAAAATTTGACATGATGAAAAGGAGCAATAGATCCACTTACAAAAATATTTGAAGATTTTAACATACTTAGCCACTAACTTTAAGAACAAGCAAATAAAAATCAGTAACATGATACAAGAATTGAACATACTAAGATACTTGACTTAAATAACATAGACTTGACTTAAATAATAGACACTATTGCACCCAAAGACAACAGAATACATAGTCTTTTAAAGTACACCTCAAACATTTACCAAACTTTGCTATATGCTACTGTGTAAATCAAGTCCAAGAAGTTCAAATATTTGAAATCATACAGAGTATTTTCTGACCACAGTAGAACTGAACAAAAAATCAATTAGAGAAAGATAAACAGAAAATTCTCAAAATTTTAGAAATTAAATAATACAGTTTGGAAATTAAGTAATACATTTTAAATATCAAATAAGAAATCAAAATAAAAATATATTTTGGACTGACAACAAATAAAAATACAACATTTGTGAGATGCAGTTAAAGAGGATATAAAAGGAAATAATTCTGAATGCATATTTAAAAGGAAGGAAGCTTGAAATACAGCTATTTTTCCAGTTATCTATGACTGTATAGAAAATTACTCCAAACACAGCGGCTTACAACAAAAATGATTTTATTATTCTCATAAAATTTTGTTTAGAGATTTGAGAGATTTGGCTCAGTTGTGAGATACTTCTGCTTCACTTGCCATCAACTGGGGTTATTCAGTGGAATTCAGCTAGTGGCTGGTCTAGTGCTGAAAGTCTAAGATAATTTCAGTCACTTATCTATTGACTTGGTAAGGATGATTGTAGGACTGGGCTCAACTAAGCTGTTCTCCTTCTCATGTAGTCTCCGGTCTATCCCATTTAGGCTCTCTAGCAGGGTAGCAGGATGTCTTATGCGGCAGCTCAAACATCCAAGAGTGAGCATTCTAGAGGCACAAAGTAAGAGGTCCAGTTTCCTAATGCCTGGGTCCCCAAAATGGCACAGTGCTACTACTTCTGTATTCTATTAGCCAAAAACGCACTGATTCGCAGAGAGATGAAAACAGATATCACCTCTTGATGGGCAGAGCAGCAAAATCACATTTCAAAGGGGCATGGCAGTAGTCATTGTGGCCATCTTTGCCAACAACCTACTATACCTACATCCTCATCCTCCTTATGGCAGACTTCCTCTGCCATAAGAACGATCTTAGAACCTTATCCACTATGACAGACCATGTGGAGCAGATATGAATCATCCCAACTGAAACCATCACAGACCAACCAGCTTCTTCACTTATCCACCAGGTGGCCATATATGTATGCACAAGCCTAGTCAAGGTCAGCCTAGAACATCAGAACCAGCAAGCTGCACTGTATATTCATAGTAATAATAAATTGTTATTGTTTTAAAGCTTTGTTTTAGAATTACTGATAAGCAACATTGTTGGAGCAATAGATATCCAATTAAAATGTATTCAGAGGAAATTTATACCAATGACGATGAGCTTAAAAATAGAGTAGAGATGCACACTTTTATTAAAATAAAACTGCCGGCCAAGGTAAGGTTACTCCATTCCTTCCTACTCCTCTCTATTACAATTGAAAATCACTGACATAATGCAACAAACAAGCATAGAAAGATTCTGAAAGGTGGGAAGAAGAAATAGAACTGCCTAGGGACATTGGGCTGGAGGGATGATACAGCAGTGGGTTCCCTGAGATTTCTTTTTGCCTTCCACACATACTATACAGGGCACTGGAGAAGACAGCAAACTGGGACCCATGTTAGATGCATACAAAAAGAACCCAAAGGAGAGCCTTCTCCTTTAGACAAGGGGTCAGGAACAAATTGGCCTAACAGAACAAAATACTGTGACAATAGCTGACTTGCTCCAGCTAAATGTTAAGAAAAAATTGCCTCTCCCTTGCCCTGAGGTGTCAGCAGATCTAAGAAGGAAGCTGAACTTCCACCCTGACTTGAACCTGCACAACGTATCTAAACAAATGACTGACTGATAAAACGGAAGACCAAATGAGACTCAGAGTCTCATAATATAACACAGTTGAAAACCTTTTGCCTTGCCAAGGAGAACAATCACAACTTGAACAAGAAAAGACAACCAACAGACTGTAACACTGAGATGACTCAGATGTTATAATTACCTGAAAAGGATGTTAAGCATTAATCATAAAAATGCCTCAATGAGTAAATACAAATATTCTTAAAACAAAGGAAAAATTGAAGACCTTAGCAAATAAATAGAAGACATAATAAAAAAGAGCCAGAGGAAAATTCCAGAACTGAAAAACACGATAACCCAAATAAAAGATTCACTGGATTAGCTCAATATTAGATGAGACATGAGAAAGGATATAATCAGTGAACTAGAAGACAGCTCAATTGAAATTATCCAATCTAAACAATTGAGAGAAAATACTGAAAAAAGATTGAACACAGAAAATAAAATAAATCAAGTAGTAGTCCAATGTTCTCAGAGAAAAGCACAGTCATTTGAATGAAGATTCAGTAATTTGAATGAAGTCAGAAGTACTAAGTGTTAGGTTCACTGGTGTCTATTACAGCTACTTTTGATACAAATCAAAATATTTGCGGTTGTTGCTGCATTTTGTGTTATTGATGGTCCTGTTTGTGATGATTCAGTTGGTGTAGGGTTCTGTGGTGATATTTCCTGTATGACTTCAGTGCACTCTCTCTGTAAACTATATGTTTCCATGAAGAGATGTATACATTTTTTTATAAGCAGTTGCTTATAGGAGACGAATTTCCCCAAAAGAAAAGATCCTTATCATTAAGTTTATCTTAACCTGCTTTACAGAAGGTCAAGCAACACTTAAATCTGCTTCAAAAAACAATGGAAATGAATGCCTAGTATTTGGGGATGTGTGGATGGAAGTGGGGAAAAGAAGCAGAAATGGATGGAAGAGATTGCCTCATATACCTCAAAAAAATAAATTAAAAAACTTCAGGACTGGGAGAATTCTGCTCTTTGCACTGAGTGCATCCTTCTCAGGTGCCAAGGTTGCTCCTGGAAGGCAAGGAAGAGCTTGAATTCAGGGCAAAAAGAGTTCAGAGAAATCAAGGAGGAAGATATGACCTTAAATACATACACAATCCCTTGAAGTTACTTATTTAAAAATGTTATACTCCTGAGTTCCAAGTCAAACCTGCTGTTCCTCTCCAGTTACAGGTCTGGAACAAATACAGGAAAAATGTGCAGTTATAAACTTCACCTCACTTTGGAGGACCCTGTCAATATACAAAAAGACTGGGCTTTACATAGCTCAGCCTAGACAAGAATAACGTGGCATTATTGATTCTTTGTTTGAAAACTTTGAAAAATAAGCTAATAGTGGACCCCTGTGCTCCAGGATTTCCCCAGGGGAGTTTAGGAAGATCAATCTGGTGAATATTACGGGCTCAGAAGAATTCTCTCAAGTCCAAACCCACGTCTGAAAAACATGATGATCACCAATTCTAGGAAGGAATAATACCTAGACTTAACCAACTTCTAAAATCTGAACTAGTGAGACGGGCTTTCGCTAGATAACAGCTAAGTAAGGGGCTTATATATGCAGGAAAAAAAAGTAGATGCCATCTTTGACTGACTTCCCTCAAGGTTTCATAATCTTGTTTTGAAAGGCTTGCACTTGAATTTTTATTTTCATACTCTTAAAGACCATCATATCCATGTGTGACCCTAAAAGCACCACTTAGAAAGTGTTATGTCAGGCCCAGGGCTTACTGTCACTCATGCTGCATTTGCCTTCCCATCCTCAGCTATGTTTCAGGCTCCAGGGATAGATGTTTTGTTCCAAAATGGTGTACAGAGGTAACTGTCAGCATCTTTGGAAATTATAGCAAATTGAACTATGGAATATCTAGGCATGCTCTGCTCACTTCTGATGATGCAGGATATCTGGGACCTATTATATGCAGGGAGGTCAGAAACAAGAACGTAATGTATTCTCAGAGTCCCTGAGTACAGGTCTGGACCAGAAGGCTGTACAATATTCACATCTAGTAGTAGGTTTAAGTTACTCTGTGTTATGTAATTAATTTAGATCTGTTCTTCCTAAGGGTTCCATTAAATCCTATAAAATTTTACAAGTTTATCTCAGGAGTACTACGAGTAATTAAAAGTCTGCTATACACTTTAGAAAGCAAGAATGCATAGACAGAAAGGACGCTTTCCTCACCTGTGGCAAAGGCAAAGGAAAGCTGTGATCAGTGGTCCAGAGCAGGTCAATAATTAGAAATGAAGGCAGAAGACACAGTGGCAGGGAAGTCTGATACACTTCTCATGGGGCAAAATTACAGGTGACTCTCAAAGAAATACTAAGAAATCCTTTTATTTTCTGCAAAAAGAAAGGTTAGTACTTAATGTTTTATTAAAGACTCATGAAACCTAAGAATGACAACTTCATTACTGAAGAGATAGCTGGTGGTAGGATATTTGCAAAAGTTAAAAGGCTAGTCAGAATAAATAGATTTTATAAAATGAAGAAAAATAATTCTAAAGCAGGATTGCTTCTTTTAAAAAAAATTGGAGAAGATAAAGAAAAAATAATGAGCAAACTGACAAGAGTAATAAGCCTATTAAAAATCCTAACTCTAATTGGAAAAATTATTGCTTTTTAATATTCAGTGCTCAGATTACTTATATTATCACAGTTTGATTATTTCTAAGGAAGATAAAAAGAAAAAACATTTTTATAATATTGTTTTTAATTTGTGAATATGGAAATTTTCAGAAACAAAACACAGAGAAAATGATATAATGTCTAGTTACTCATCACTCAACTTCAAACATAAGCAGTTTTTCATTGATCTAATTCATCTATCCATCTACAACTTTATATCACAATTATTTTGAAAAAAATCCTAGACATCGTATCACCCATAGATACTTTATTGTGGATAATATAAAAGTCCTATATATTACTGTATATATAGTTATGACCATAATACATTATTATCTACCAAAATTAAAGTAATTCCTCAATGTCATTTAATAAAATCTTAAAAAAAACTTAATAGTTATATTTCCCCAAGTACCTCAAAATAATTTTCATAGTGCATTTAAATCAGGTTCCAAAGAAAGTCATTTTTTAAAACTTTTATTTCTCTTAGGTATCTTTTTTTAAAAAATAATAGTCTCCTCTTCCTGCTATTTTATCTCATACCATCAATGTGCTGGAGAAACTAGGACATTTTTACTGTGAAATTCCTATAATACAGTTGGGGCTTACCGATTCTTAATGGGGTCCTTTTTCACTTTTTCTCTATTCACTTTTTTGGAAGATAGTTAAATGTAGTCATGACAGCATTACCCTGATACCAAAACCAGAGAGTTATACTACCAAAAAAAAAAAAAAATTACAAGATAATATCCCTAATGAACATAGATGAAAGAATCCTCAATAGAATACTAGCAAATAAAATTCAACAAGCACATTAAAGGGATCATACAGCATAGTCAAATAAGATTTATCCCTGGGATATGAGGACACATACAAATCAATATATGTGATTACCACATGCACAGAATGAAGAACAAAAATCATATGATCATCTCAATAGATGGAAAAAATATTTGACAAAATTCTATATCCATTTATGATGAAAAACTTTCAAAGAATTAGGTATAGAAGGAACACACCTCAACATAATAAAGAAAATATATCACAAGACCATAGCTAACATCATACTCAATGGTGAATAGCTAAAAGCTTTTCCTCTAAGATCAGGTACAAGACAAACTCAATCACTCTCACCACTTCTACTCAACAAAGTAGTGGAGGTCTTAACCAAAGCAATTAGCCAAGAAAATTTTAAAAAGCATCAGATTGGAAAAGAAGTAAAATTATCTCTGTTTGCAAGTGTATGATATTACTGTATATAAAACCCAAAAGACACCACCAAAAAAATAGTTAGAACTAGTAAATGCATTTAGTAAGGTTACAGGATACAAAATCAGTTGTTTTTCTGTAAACTAGCAATGACATATTTGAAAAAGAAATTAAGAAAGCAATCCAATTCACAAAAGCAACAAAAACAATACTTGGGAATAAATTTAATTAAGATGGTTAAATTTAACCAAGGAGGTATATTGAAAAGTATAAAACGCTACTGAAAGAACTTGAAGAAGATACAAATAAATGTAAACATAACCCATGCTCAAACACTGGAAGAATATTGTAAAAATATCCATATTACCCAAAGTAATGTACAAATTTAAAGTAATACCTATCAAAATTCCAATGGAATTCTTTACAGAAATAGAAAAAACACTCCTAAAATTCATAGGTAAACAAAAAGAACCCTAATAGCCCAAAACATATTGACAAAGAAAAACAAGACTGGAGGCATCACTCTTCTTAAATTGTATTATAGTAATCAAAACAGTATGGTACACACACACACACACACACACACACACACAAAACCAGACACACAGACTGATAGAATAAAGAGCTCTGAATTACACCCAGATATATATGGTCAACTGATCTTCAAAACAGTAACAAGCATAAATAATGGGCAAAGAATAGTCTCTCCAATAAATGGTGCTCTGAAAACCGGATAGCCACATGTGAAAGAATGAAATTGGATTTATATCTCACATCACATGCAAAAATAAACTCAAAATGAATTGAAAATGTAAAAATAAGATTGAAACCATAAATATTCTAGGAGGAAACATAGGGGAAAAGCTCCTTGACATTGGTGTTGGCAATGATTTTTTGGATACTACATCAAAAATACAAGAAACAAAAGCAAAAATAATAAAGTGTGAGTACATCCAACTAAAAAGCTTCTGCATAGCAAAGGACACAATCAATAAAAGAAAAGGCAACTAATGGAATGAGAGAAAATAGTTGCAAACATATCTGATAAGAGGTTAATATTCAAAATACATAAGTTACTCCTAAAATTCAATAGCAAAATAATAATAATTCAATTTCACAATAGGCAAAGTATCAAACAGACATTTCTCTGAAGATGACATACAAATGGCCAACAGATACATGAAAATGTGCTCAGCATCACTAATCATTAGAGAAATAAAAATCAAAACCACAGTGAGAAATCAACTCAAACTTGTTAGGATTTTTATTACCATCAAAAAAGTCAAAAGGTAAGAAGTGTTGGCAAGAATGTAGAGAAAAGGGAACACTGGTTCACTATTGGTGGGAATGTAATTTATGGAATAATTTACAGCCATTATAAAATACACTATGGAGGTTCCTCAAAAAATTAAAAATAGAACTACCAAAGGATTCAGCAATTCCACTTCTGAGTATTTATCCAAAGGAAATCAAATCAGAATCTTTAGATTCCTGCACTCCCATGTTCACTGTAGATTATTCACAACAGCCAAGATACTGAAACATATCAATGGATACATGGATAAAGAAAACGTGGTATATACATGCAATGGAATATTATTCAGCCTTAAGAAAGAAGGAAATCTGCCAGATATAACAATATGAGTGGATCTGGAGAACATTATGTTAAGTGAAGTAAGCTAGATGAAGACAGAAATACTATGTGATCTCACTTATATTTATAATCTAAAATATGCAAACATATAGAAACAGAGAGTAGAATGGTGATTGTCAGGGGATGGGGGGCAGGGAGAAAAGGGTAGATGATGGTGAAAGATACAAAGGTTCAGTTATACAAGATAAATAAGTTCTGGAGTTCTACTATATAGCATAGTGCCTGTAGCTCCCAATACTATTATATATTGGATACTTAAAATTTACTAAGCGGGTGGATCTTATGTTAAATGTTCTTGCCACAAGATACCAAAAATAATTACAACAATAACAACAGTAATAACAGTAAAGTGGATGAGAGGAAACTTTACGAGGCAATGGATCTATCTCTGGCCTTGATGGTAGCAATGGATTCACAGGTGTGTACTTATCCCCAAACTCATCAAGTTGTATACCTTAAATATGTACAACTTTTTTTTTTTTTTTTTTTTTTTTTTTTTGCGGTACACAGGCCTCTCACTGCTGCGGCCTCTCCTACTACGGAGCACAGGCTCCGGACGTGCAGGCCCAGTGGCCATGGCCCACGGGCCCAGCCGCTCCGCGGCACGTGGGATCCTCCCGGACCAGGACACGAACCTGCGCCCCCTGCCTCGGCAGGCAGACTCCCAACCACTGCGCCACCAGGGAAGCCCCCTATGTACAACTTTTTACATGTCAATTTTGCTTCAATAAAGTGGTTTAAAAATAATAAAGGCAAAATAAATTTTAAAATTCAGAGCCTTGAATATATTAAAATTCAGGTTTGGGGCTAAGAATACCTTATAGGTGATATTGTACCATTCCTATTACATTCTCATTAGGAAACAAAGTATTATGTTATCAGTCTCACAACTGGTGATGCTACAACTAATTAATAAAGCCAGATGTTTTGATTTGATTCCTATAACAAAAATTAATCATTAACCACTCACCTACTTGAAGGAATATTAAATAGATGTATGAATTCCAATAGGGATGTTAAATTTGTGACTAAAAGAAAAGCTACCACTTCTGCAATTATTAGGTAGAATTGTTCTACAAAGAATTTCTCCACTTTTCCCCATCAGCTGTTTTGTTACACTATTTGACACAATTTACGTACAACTACAGTTTGTCTTGGCCTTACTTACTTATCCTCTACCCAAACCTGGAACGTAGATGCTACTTCTCTTATTTTGAAATTAACTTCTCTCTTTTATCTCTTTTTAAAAATATATAATCCCAAAAGACAAAAATGAATTATTCTCTCCAATTAATTATTCAATAGGAAGAACTTCACTATAGAATATTTTGTGACAAGAAACTGGATTTTTCCATTTAGCTATAAAAAATGTGTGACAATGTTCTTTCATCTCTCATTGTGTTTGTACATCAAACTTCACTTGCTATGGTTCATAAATTGAAAACAAAATGTGAAGGAAAATTCATATAGAAAGATGAGATGAATGTATATTACACAGAAATGAAACTATTAATTGAATTGATCATCTTAATTGATATTTACAAACCTAAAAATAAAGAGTTTTAAAATTATGGAGCGAACCATATTTCTGCATAAGGCACTTCACAGGTTTCCTGCACTTAGGAACACTAGGCAGCACTTCAACACTACAAGTGTGGGCCATTTTAAACAGTGAAGTCACCAACAAAAAGCACAAAACTGTGAACATATGGAAGTAACAGGCTGCAAAAAGGACCCTTGTTTACAGTACGAGAGCTGAAAGAAAGCAGAGCATCACCTGGTTTGACCTCAGCTGGGAACATGTGTCTAGGAACTCAAATTTTCGGCCACTCTGCATTTGTCGTCAAATGACCACAAAAGCACTGTTTTGATTCTGAGGTTGCAAATATATGTTAAGGGGTAGATGAGTTCATAGATAAAGACTCTGTGAATAAAGAGGATCTACTCTGTTTGTTTCATTCTACAACCAATATAACATATGCCTACAATATACCTATAACATTTTCCAAATAAGAGTAAAAATATTACTACCAATATTATGGTACTAAAGGCATGATGGAATTTCTCTGAGGTTCTTTTTGCCCTGAGGATATACAATACTGACTATAGAATGACTGAGACACATTCCTTAGAAATGCATGTTGGAATACATGGGAGAAAAGGGTAAGAAAAGAACAAATACAAGATTTGATAGACAAAATAAAAGGAAAACTATCTAATGCCAGTTACCCCCAATATGAAATATTGAGCTAAAATGATTATTTTACCACCTACTGTAATGGTAAAGAGGTGGAATTAGTGAGAGGCTTGAGCAAGGGTTTTTATTTTTAAAAGATCATAGAAGCATTTCAAAATGCTCACCAGCATACAAAAGAACCTGGAAGTACAAAAGCAAATTAGATGTCACTTAAGGTTACAATAAGAATCTCAAAGTCCTTTGTGAATTGTGAGAGCTTCTCACAACTTTGCTATTCTAAGAGGACAAACTGCACCCTTTCTGTAGATATCATGAGGGAATAGTAGCTACAGCCTGAACACACAGTTGTATGTGGTGCATTGGGAGATTAATAATTGTCACAAACATATAAAAAGTAAACATAATAATACTACATGACCCATGGGATTTCTATTAATTTTAGTTTAATTTTTCAAAATTCAGAAACCCAATCTGAATATAATACCAGAAAGATAAGTTAGGCTGATGAGTTTGATCTCTGGAGATTTAGGAGTTCTGAAATTCTTAAGGAAATGCTTTGAATAGTCCAATGCACTTGAACTATTTGCATCGACTCTGGGGTAAAGAGAATGACTTTTATTTTTTCTTTTTTCCAAATCCTTTATCCTTCAAAGGAACTGCAAGGTAAGAAAAATAGTGGGCTTTTTCCAAAAAGTAAGGGTTTTACTACATCTCTATTACAACTTCATTTTCAATCCATGGATAAAATTGAATCCCCCATTTTTTTTCTTATCCTTGTGGCCTAAGAGGAAAAAGAGGCTCATTCAGGAACTAATTACTAATTCCCCTTTTCCCGCACTTCCCCACTCCTTTTTTCTTCAAAAATACCCTCTTATTGATAAATCTTCAGTTTTCATCCTCAACCTCTTTATCCTTTTATATGCACAGATCTCCTCTGATTTATTTAGGCCTTTTGCCACTTTTGCCATTATTTATTAGGCAGGATTTTTTTTCATATTACCTTCACAAATATCTTGAATAAATTATCTTAATCCAATACATTTCTACAACACCTATGTAAGTTCCATAAATCCATATTCCTTTGATAATCAGGCCCCTGAAATCTTTGACTGTCTTCAATGACTTACTAAAGGCTAAATCTAAATATCATCCTTCATGATTTCTCAGTAGTATTTATATTTTCATCCTCACCTTTTAAAAATATTCCCTCCCTTGAATAGCAATGTTGTATACTATTCTGAACTGGCTATCACTGACAATGTTTTCTCTGTCTCATTATTACTTTTCTCCTTCTGCAACAAAAAATGTGATTCTCAATGAGTTTATCTTATCAGAATCACATGGGAAACTTTTTCCCATTATATGTATTCTTAACTTAGATATTCTGAGATAACCGGCTTAAACATTAGGGCTCATGCATAAATAGGTTAAAAAAATAACCACTGCTATAATCAGCTGGTGTTACTGATGAGAGTGTGTCATTTACCTTAGGTATATTAGGCAAATAAAAAAAAAAAAGCCTGAGAATTATTGTAGAGTTAAAGAAACATGGGACTAGCATACTGAAAACCTCAACTCACCAATGTATAAAGTCCTTTCATTTTTCTCCAGTTCATCCAACTGTACTAAGTTAAATCTTCTGTTTCCCCAGTTGCACATATTTTATCACATCTTGGGAAGATTGCATAACTCCCTTGTACATTTCAGTTATTAAATATTCATCCACCTTAAAACCATATTCTTCTATCTGATTTAAAGCATCCTCTCCCTCCACTGTTAATCATACTAGTGACTCAAAGATCCTGAAGTACAAGTGGAGTAATTTTTTTTTTCCTTTTATTTATCTTTTCTCTCACCTCTGGTATGCTGAAATACTAAGAGTAAGGATATGTGAATATGTGACACATTTTTAATTAACATTTTTATTTAGTTCTAAGTTGATTATCATTTTTCTCTGACTCACAATGAATGATAATACCTTTTTTTAGCAGATGTCCAAATGGTGGTATTCTCACAAGGCACAGGTGTGAGCTCTCCCAAGTGCCCTGAGGGGCTAATACTTTACTGCAGAGCCACGTGAATTAGAAAATCTAGTTTTAGTTCCAACTTTTTCAATCATTTACATCTCCTGCTCCGAGTGGCGTGCCCCAACCCTAAGGCATCTATTAAATCATATTAAATATAAGCAGTAAGCCAAAAAGGTAGATAACATGGAATGATTTTAAAAAAACACGAAAACTACTGAATGAATCAAAAGCATAGAGAAAGAGAAAAAAAAGATGGACAAAAAAAAGAAAAAACGTAGCAAAATGGTAAACTTTGAATCAGGATATTTTTCTTTCTTTTTTTTAATTCTTTGGCCGCACTACGCAACATGCAGGATCTTAGTTCCCCAACCAGGGATCTAACTCTTGCCCCCTGCATTGGAAGTGTGGAGTCTTAAACACTGGACTGCCAGGGAAGTTCCACAAAATGGTATACTTTAACATCTTAATCATGTTAAATACAGATGTTCTAGAACACCGCAATAGAAAGAGAATGCCATCAAATGTGTAATTAGATATACACATGAAGACATGAATAGGTTAAGAGAAAAGAATGGAAAATATAGTATTTAACTACTAAGTAAAAGAACACTTGAGTGACTAAAATATTAGAAGAAATAGACTTCAGAACAAGGAATAGTACCAGAGATAAGAGGAACATTCACATCATGAAAAAGTGGTCAGCTTTTCACAAAGACATACTAACCTTAAATATGTATGTATTTAACAACAGAATCTCAAAATGCATGAAAAAAAGTGACAGAACTAAAAGGATAAATAAATCCAAAATTATAGTTGTGTTCTTTAAACTTCTCTTATTAAGCAGTACAAGGTTAAAAATTCAGTGAAAGTCTGAAATATCTGAACACTTATTAACTTGAACTAATGGGTAATTACAGAATAGATAGAAAATTCTAGAATGCTCCACCCAACATCAGCAGAACACATGCTCTTTTCAAGAGCATAAGGAACATTTACCAAAGTACAGTAGACAATATTCTGGACCATAAATAAGTCTAAGCATATTTAAAAGAATTTAAACCATACGAAGCACACAGTTGACCCTTGAACAATAAGGAGAATGGAGCACTGACCCTCCACATAGTCAAAAAACCCCTATAACTTTATAGTTGGTACTCCGTATAAGTGGTCCCTCAGTATTCACTATTCCTCCATATTCATGGTTCTGCATCAGCAATTCAACTAACTGTGGGTCATGTAGTACCATAGTGTTTACTATTGAAAAATATGCATGTGTAAGTGGACCTGTGTAGTTCAAACCCATGCTGTTCAAGGTTTAACTGTATTTTATAATCATAATGGAATTAAAATAAAAATTAACAACAGAAAGATCCAACCAAAAAAACTGCAAAAGAAACAATACATTGATAAATGAAGTCACCTGAGATATTATAAAACGTTTTGAATTGAATTAATATGAAAATTCAATATACCATAACTTGCAGGCTATACCTAAAGTATTATTTACTGCATAATTTATATATCTTTAAAAACCAAACATATCAGTGAAGGAATGTCTCAAATGAAAGATCTAGCTTCTAAAAATACTAGATAAACACGAGTAAATTAAAATCAAAACAAGCAAAATAAAGATGACAATAAAGATAAGAAAGGAAATCAGTGAAACTAAAAAGTAAAAAAAAAAAAATTGAAAAAAATGAACAAAATCCATTAGTTCTCTGAAATGCCAACAAAACTGATAAACTTCCCAACAGATTGTTACAGTAAAAAGAAGAGGAGACACAAAGTTTTCATACCAGAAATCAAAATGGGGACATTACTACAGATGCTACTGATCTTACAATGATAAAATGGACATATGAAAAACTTTATGCCAATATATTCCACAACTAAATAAACTGGGCAAATTCTTTGAAAGACACAAACTAAAAAAGCTATTTTAAGGAAAGAAAAAATGATAGCTTGAGTGGTCTTTGTATCTATTAAAGAAATTTCTTCATTATGAAATACCTCACTACATAGAAAACTCAGGGTGGGTTAACTGGTAAATTCTTGTAGACTTTTAATGAATAAATAATTCCAATTTTAGACAAACTCTCTCAGAAAATAGTAAAAGAAGGAATACTCAACTCACTGTGAGGGCACTATTGACCTGACACCAAAATCAAAGTGTTCACTGGATCTAAATACTGAAAATCTATTTTTATTGTTCTACTTTGTAATTCTAATATAAATGATAAAAAAGGAAAGTGAATTTCAATAAATAAATACATATCTCATGATGTAAGTAGTTCTTGGGTACTACTATAGTAGAAGATATAATGAAGGGCAAACAGAATCACTGTGATGACAATTACTACACAGGAGTGAGACATCGGCCTCCCAAATCCCAAAATTCTTTTGTCATCATTGTAACATTCTGAAGGACTCTCATATTTTTGTTGTTTAACAATCTCACACTTTTTGTATGACCTTCAACACACCAGTCCATGTAAGTAACACGAAAGGTCCACAACCAGGACAACAAAAATACCTCCCCAAATTCCCAAAATGGCCCTTCTGGAGAAATAATGACCATACATCCCCTTTAAGAATCACTTCCAGATGTATTTGTAAAAGAAAAGGAACAATTTAGGCAATTTTAATATACACTTCTAAGCAGTAAGCTTTAAAAATAACTGTCCAAACTCAGTTTAAGAACTCCTTTATGAAGGTAATTATTTTATCTTCAAATCTGTAGAACTGAAAAGCTTCTTCTACTCAAAAGGTTTACTTATCATGGAAAATATTAATTTTTGACCAAAAGCAAAGAATTATTTCTGCAATGTATTTATCTACTTGAGGAAGATGATTTATTTAGGCATAAACATTCCCTAAATGTATATGTTTTACAATTGAAAAAAGAGAATACAGTGTGATTTCATATTTAATCAAAATAATTTTAATTGAAAATAAATCATAGGGGGTATGTATGGTCAGGCCACTAAAGATGGCTGCTCTGCAGCTTTCTGTCCATCCCCTGCAGGACCAGTGCCTGCTTTACCTACACCCTATGCACATGACTGACCTTCCTAAGTACTGATAACTTGCCCCAGGCTCCAGCTGGTGATTGTTCTTATCAAAGGGGTGGTGAGAGGTGTGCCCCTCTGCTGTTTTCCCTGATAATTAATGAGCCCACCTGAGCCTTGCTTCAGATGTGTAAGCTGCCCCATCCGTTAGACCACTGATGTCTCTGTTGCGGACTCCAGTGTCTTTCTTTTGTCTTAAAACTGGGCAAGTACAGGTCTTATAGGCCTGTGGGGTTCAGCTCAACAGTATATCACAAGCGCATATCTTCAAAATCTCTCCCCAAATGCAATGAGATATTCCCTAAACAAATGCAGTGTTTACAAAGGTTTAGGAGGTACATTCAGGGAAGAAAATGACATAGAGTATATACTATTCTTGTATTCTAATCACTACCAGTTCAAGAGTTAGAAAATATCACAAAACACAAAATACTCAAACATTAGTATATGATTATGAAGGGGGCTTCCGCAAAATCTAATGTGGAGAATTTAAAGTATATAAATTCTAATATAAATTGTAGGGATTGGAAATCTATTATTTTAAATATTTCCTTGGTAATTATTAAATATTACATATATACATATGTGTGTGTGTATATATATATATATATATATATATATATGTACACACACATATATCTATAAATTTCCTGAAAGTACGTTCAGAAGATTCCTGTTTTTCATAGCATTCTATGACCAAAACATTTTAAGAAACACCAGTTTTTGAAATATATGAGCAAGTAGTGTTAGTGCCTGACAATAAGCTTTTTTGATTGCTGAGGCATCCATTTCAAAGACATCCGTCTCAAACAAACATATTGCCAGCTGTGTGACACAGCTACTAACAAAACAACTAGATAAGGAACGAGGCTGCCCTACCCATGAAGTTCCCTTTATAAGAGCCCCGGGTGACCTAGATCAGGGGACCCCAACCCTTGGGCCACGGACAGGTACCGGACCGTGGCCTGTTAGGAACCGGGACACACAGCAGGAGGTGAGCGGCGGGAGAGCCAGCGAAGCTTCATCTGTATTTACAGCCGCTCCCCATCGCTTGCACTACTGCCTGAGCTCTGCCTCCTGTCAGATCAGCAGCAGCATTAGATTCTCATAGGAGCAAAAACCCTACTGTGAACTGCACACGCGAGGGATCTAGGTTGCACGCTTCTTATGGGAATCTAATGCCTGATGATCTGAGGCGGATCTGAGGCAGTGATGCTAGCACTGGGGACTGGCTGCAAATACAGATTATCATTAGCAGAGAGGTTTGACTGCACAGAGACCATAATAAATCAATTGCTTGCAGACATATCAAAACTCTATCACTGAGTGGCAAGTGACAATTAAGCTGCATCTGGTGGCAGGCTTTATAGTGGCAAGTGAGTTGATGTACTTCAATTGTACAGCTGCATCTGGTGGCAGGCTTTAAGTCAGAATCCGACACTTATTTCTGTCTGTGCATCACCTGCCCGTTATTTTATTTATGACTTCCATCCGAACCTCTTTCCCGCACTGTGCACTTGTCTCAGTCACAGTTTTGGTAAGCCCGCAAACTAACCCTAGCCAAAATAAGTAAAAAAAAACCGTCTCTGGAGAGCTTTTTTGAAGGGGGGAAAGACCCAATGGTGAGACAGCAGAAGACTCTAAGACTGGCCACAAAAGGAAAACTGCATTTAAAAGAAAATACCAAGAGTCCTACTTAAATTATGGGTTCATTGCAACAGGCGAGTCACATTCTCCAAGCCCACTTTGTATAATATGTGGTGACCGGCTATCCAACAAAGACATGAAAACTTCAAAACTGCTTTGCCACATGGAGACCAAGCACCTGGCATTCAAAGACAAGCCTTTGGAGTTTTTCAAAAGAAAAAGACGTGAACACAAAGAACAGAAGATATTACTGAAAGCCAACACCTCATCAAATGTGTCTGTCCTGAGAACATCATTCTTAGTGGCTAACCACATTGCTAAAGCTAAGAAGCCCTTCACTATGGATGAAGAGTTGATTCTTCCTGCTGCTAAGGACATTTGTCATGAAATTTTAGGAGAGGCTGCAGTTGAGAAGGTGGCGCATGTTCCTCTTTCGGCTAGCATCATAACTAGACGAACTGATGAAACAGCAGAGGATACTGAGGCACAATTGTTAGAGAGGATTAATGAGTCCGCACGGTACACAATCCAGGTTAACAAGTCTACCGATGGTGACAAGGCAACAATGCTTGTTTCTGTGCTAAATATTTTTCAGGAGGATGTCCGTAAGGATATGTTATGTGCACTTTTGTTGCCAACCAACACCACAACTGCAGAACTAGTCAAGTCTTTGAATGATAACATATCAGGAAAACTGGTCATTTTGTGTCGGGATATGCATGGACAGAGTGGCTGCCATGACTGGACGGCTTTCTGGTTTCACTACTCAGGTCAAAGAGGTTGTTTCTGAATGTGAGTCTACACACTGTGTCATCCATAGAGAAATGCTGGCTAGCCGAAAAATGTCACCTGAACTTAACAACGTTTTGCAGGATGTGATTAAAATCATCAGCCACATTAAAGTACATGCCCTTAACCCACATCTGTTCACGCAGCTCTGTGAGGAGATGGACACAGAACACACATGTCTGCTCTTATACACAGAGGTGAGATGGCTTTCCAAAGGGAGATCACTGGCCAGAGGTTCTGAGTTACGAGAGCCGCTCCTGAGATTTCCTTTAGAAAAACAGTCACCACTGGCAGCATATTTCAGTGACACAGAAACCGTCCCAAAACTTGCTTATTTGTGTGAAATATTCAACCTGCTCAACGAACTCAATCTGTCACTTCAGGGGAGAACGACAACTGTGTTCAAGTTGGCAGATAAAGTGGCTGCATTCAAAGCCAAACTGGAATTATGGGGGCGACGAGTGAATATTGGGATTTTTGACATGTTTCAAACATTAGCAGAGATTTTGAGAGACTGAGCCAGGGCCTTCTTTTTCCCAGCTGGTGCATGATCACCTATCTCAGTTTTCAAAAGAGTTTGAGCATTACTTCCCAACCACAAAAGACCCCTGAACTGGGAAGGAATGCATCCGCGAACCGTTTGTGAATAAGCCAGGTGAATCGGCTTCATCTGTGCTAGAAGAGGATCAACTGCTTGAGATCGCAAATGATGGTGGCCTTAAAGTGTGTTTGAGACAACTTCAAATCTCCATACGTTCTGGATTAAAGTCAAGGTGGAATATCCTGAGACTGCCACAAAAGCACTGAAAAGCCTGCTTCCATTTCCAACGTGCTATGTTTGTGAAGCAGGGTTTTCCGCAGTGACAGCGACCAAAACGAGATTATGCAGAAGACTGGACATAAGCAAAACACTTCGGGTGTCACTGTCTCCCATCACCCCCAGATGGGACCATCTAGTTGCAGGAAAACAAGCTCAGGGCTCCCACTGATTCTGCATTATGGTGAGTTGTGTAATTATTTCATCATATATTACAATGTAATAATAATAGAAATAAAGTGCACAATAAATGTAATGCACTTGAATCATCCCGAAACCATCCCCCCCACGCCCCTCCCCGTGCCTGGGAAAATTGGTTTCCACGAAACTGGTCCTGACCTAGATAACAGTTTTTCCCTTCCCTCACCCTAATTCTCACTCTTATGCTTTAAATTCAACAATAGTGAGCCCATAAAATCCTAGGCACCACACCCTCAGACCCCAATAAAGGCAGAATTCCAGGTCCAAATGCACACACACACACGCTTGGAACCAAGCAGGACCTAGTGGGGCTCCTGGGCACAGAAGCATTTCTGTTCCCTGTTTCTTGACTCCAGCCTCTGTGACCTTCCCTGAGTTCCAAAGGGCAGATGCAGACAGTTGCTTACCTGGGAAGGGAAAGGATGCAGAGACAAAGGAAGAGCAGCCATGAAACAACAGTGAAGCCTTGGGGCAGGTCCTGGTTCCGCCTCAAGGAACACACATAACAAGGTCTTTAAGTTATTTAAGATGTCAGCATTCTTCACACCAGAGAAAGACGACCTGAGGCTACATTAAAGGAACCAGAGAAGCTCATCAAGAAGAGTGCATGAGACCAGATTAAAGGAGTAGAAGTCCTGCACACGCCCTAACCTTATCAGCAACCCCACCCTTGCTATAAGACTCCTTATCAAATCTTACTGGATTGGGAACATAGTTTTCCAGGTCAAAAGTCTGTTGTGCCCCCCTTTGCCTGGCAAAGCAATAATGCTATTCTTTTCTACTTCACCCAAAACTCTGTTTCTAAGATTTGATTTGGCACTGGTGCACAGAGGCCGAGCTTTCAGAATCCTCTGTCTCTCTCTCTTCTCTCTCTTTCTCTCTCTCTCTCTCTCCCCGCCCCCCCCCCCCCCCCCCCACTCCATGATCTCCCTAAGCGGCTCTCAGGGCTGCCATGTAGCCTCCGGAACGTGTGATAACCTTGTTTTTTCAGTTACCTTCTGGTTGTCAGTGAGGTGCATCTTGCAATAATAAGAAGAACCACAAGCCTGGCTCCTACTGTCTAAATGTCTGTGGGGGATCCACACAAGCAACATGGCCCAGTGAGTGCCTCAGGCATCCCCAGACAATAGCATCACTATCCATACATAGTCTGAGACCAACAGGCAACAGAACATCTCATTTGTAGTTAAATCTTTAAGCTGCATTCTGGGAAAAATTATCTATTGGGTGGAAATGGTAGAGTTTACATGATAACAAAGGCTAATCATAATTATTCCCTGCTTCATTACATACTGCAGCACCAACATCATTCTGTGGCTTGAATGGAAAAACATATTTACTTTCTTATATTTTTATTAACTTTATTTTGAATAACATAAGGATTAAGCCCATATATTTAACTTTCTCATATCCACATCAGCTATTGTTTGCATAGTTGATTCATCCTTATAACATGGTGTGTCAATCAGTTACTGCCACCACAATACTATACAACAAAGCATCAGAAAACACTCTCATGTGCCTCTGGGGCAGAGAGCTGAAAGATTCTGAGCCACACTGGGCTCAGCCTGGCTCCAGGCTTCAGTTTGGGTCCGGGTCAGCTCCATCTTTCTCTCTAACTTCTTTGACTAATGGACTAGCTGAGGTAACATTTCATGGCAGTGAGAACAGAAGTCAGAAGTGGAAGAGAGTCATCATGACCACACAAAGGTATTCAATCCTCTGCTGCCATCACATCTACTCACTGCCTATGGGTTCAAGCAAGTCACTTGGTTGGTAGTTCTAGGGCAGTGTGGGCCATCCATCCTGTGATGTGGCAGATTTTTACTAGTAAAAGGAGAATCAAGGCTTGTGACCTTGTGACAATTTAGTTTACATATAGGATACTAATGGCATCACTGGGTTTAGAGTACCCAAATTTATGTAATGATATTACACATTTCGATGAGGCAATATAGGAAAATATTTATCATCTGTAACATAATACTAATGTCTATTTTTAAAAGCTTCATATGACATGATATATTAGGTATACATGTTTTATAAGCTGTAAACAATAACACAAACCTGACAAGGACCGACAAGTTGATGAAGGAGTAAGATGTGGAGATCACCTTCCTCCACACAAATACATCAAAAATACATCTAAATGTGGAACAGCTCCTACAGAACACCTACTGAACACTGGCAGAAGACCTCAGACTTCCCAAAAGATAAGAAACTCCTCATCATACCTGGCCATGTGGCTGACAGGATCTTGGTGCTCTGGCCGGGTGTCAGGCATGAGCCTTGGAGGTCGAAGAGCCGAGTTCAGCAAACTGGACCACCAGAGACCTCCAGGACCCACATAATATCAATTGGCAACAGCTCTCCCAGAGATCTCCATCTCAACGCTAAGACCCAGCTCCACTCAACAACAAGCAAGCTACAGTGCTGGACACCCCATGCCAAACAACTAGCAAGACAGGAACACAACCCCACCCATTAGCAGAGAGGCTGCCTAAAATCATAAGTTCACAGACGCGCCAAAACACACCACCAGACGTGGTCCTGCCCAGCAGAAACACAAGATCCAGGCTCATCCACCAGAACACAGGCACCAGTCCCCTCCACCAGGAAGCCTACACAACCCACTGAAACAACCTTACCCACTGGAGGCAGACACCAAAAACAATGGGAACTACGAACGAGCAGCCTGCAAAAGGAGACCTGAAACACAGTAAGTTAAGCAAAATAAGAAGACAGAGAAATATGCAGCAGATGAGCGAGCAAGGTAAAAACTCACCAGACCTAACAAATGAAGAGGAAACAGGCAGTCTACCTGAAAAAGAATTCAGAGTAATGATAGTAAAGATGATACAAAATCTGGAAAGAGAAAGGAGAACATACAAGAAACATTTAACAAGGACCTAGAAAAACTAAAGAGCAAAGAAACAATGAAGAACAACATAATAAACGAAATTAAAAATACTCTAGAAGGAATCAATAGCAGATTAATTGAGGGAGAAGAATAGATAAGTGACCTGGAAGATAAAATAGCGGAAATAATTACTGTAGAGCAGAATAAAGAAAAAAGAATGAAAAGAATTGAGGACAGTCTCAGTGACCTCTGGGACAACATTAAACACACCAACATTTGAATTATAGGGGTCCCAGAAGAAGAAGAGAAAAAGAAAGGGACAGAGAAAATATTTTAGGAGATTATAGATGAAAACTTCCCTAATATGGGAAAGGAAAGAGTCAATCAAGTCCAGGAAGCACAGACAGTCCCCTACAGGATAAATCCAAAGAGAAATATGCCAAGACACATATTAATCAAACTATCAAAATGAAACACAAAGAAAAAATATTAAAAGCAGCAATGGAAAAGCAACAAATAACATACAAGGGAATCCCCATAAAGTTAACAGCTGATCTTTCAGCAGAAACTCTGCAAGCCAGAAGGGACTGGCAGGACATATTTAAAGTGATGAAGGAGGAAAAACCTACAACCAAGATTACTCTACCCAGCAATGATCTTACTCAGATTTGATGGAGAAATTAAACCTTTACAGACAAGCAAAAGGTAAGAGAATTCAGCACCACCAAACCAGTTTTAAAACAAATGCCAAAGAAACTTCTCTAGGCAGAAAACACAAGAAAAGGAAAAGACCTACAATAACAAGCCCTAAAAAATTAGGAAAATGGTAATAAGAACATACATATCAATAATTAACTTCAACGTAAACAGATTAAATCCTCCAACCAAATACATGGACTGGCTGGATGGATACAAAAACAAGACCCATATATATGCTGTC
Source organism: Leucopleurus acutus (assembly GCF_964270905.1). Classification (NCBI taxonomy): domain Eukaryota; kingdom Metazoa; phylum Chordata; class Mammalia; order Artiodactyla; family Delphinidae; genus Leucopleurus; species Leucopleurus acutus. The sequence goes on from NC_139143.1 coordinate 8,199,375, forward strand.
TATAAGAGACCCACTTCAAACCTAGGGACACATACAGACTGAAAGTAAGGGGATGGAAAAAGATATTCCATGCAAATGGAAATCAAAAGAAAGCTGGAGTAGCAATACTCATATCAGACAAAATAGACTTTAAAATAATGACTATTACAAGAGTCAAAGAAGGACACTACATATTAATCAAGGGATCAAGCCAAGAAGAATAATTATATAACAATATAAATATTTATGCACCCAACATAGGAGCACCTCAATATATAAGGCAAATGTTAACAGCCATAAAAAGGGAAGTCGACAATAACACAGTCAGAGTAGGGGACTTAAACACCACACTTTCACCAATGGACAGATCAACCAAAATGAAAATAAATAAGAAAACACAAGCTTTAAATGACACATTAAACAAGACGAACTTAATTGATATTATAGGACATTCCATCAAAAAACAACAGAATACACTTTCTTCTCAAGTGCTCATGGAACATTCTCTAGGATAGACCATATCTTGAGTCACAAATCCAGCCTTGCTAAGTTTAAGAAAACTGAAATCATATCAAGTATCTTTTCCGACCACAATGCTATGAGACTAGATATCAATTACAGGAAAAAAACTACAAAACATACAAACACATGGAGGCTAAATAATACGCTACTAAATAACCAAGAGATCACTGAAGAAATCAAAGAGGAAATCAAAAAATACCTAGAAAGAAATGGCAATGAAAACATGATGGCGCAAAACCTATGGGATTCAGCAAAAGCAGTTCTAAGAGGGAAGTTTATAGCAATACAATCCTACCTCAAGAAACAAGAAAACTCTCAAATAAACAACCTAACCTTATACCTAAAGCAATTATAGAAAGACAAACAAAGAAACCCCACAAAGTTAGCAGAAGGAAAGAAATCATAAAGGTCAGATCAGAAATAAATGAAAAAGAAATGAAGGAAATGATAGCAAAGAGCAATAAAACTAAAAGCTGATTCTTTGAGAAGATAAACAAAATTCATAAACCATTAGCCAGACTCATCAAGAAAAAAAAGGGAGTAGACTCAAATCAACAGAATTAGAAATGAAAAAGGAAAAGTAACAACTGAAACTGCAGAAATATAGAGGATCATGAGAGATTGCTACAAGCAACTATATTCCAATAAAATGGACAACCTGGAAGAAATGGACAAATTCTTAGAAAAGCACAATGTTCTGAGACTGAACCTGGAAGAAACAGAAAATATGAACAGACCAATCACAAGCACTGCAATTGAAACTGTGATAAAATATCTTACAACAAACAAAAGCCCAGGACCAGATGGTTCCACAGGCGAATTCTATCAAACATTTAGAGAAGAGCAAACACCTATGCTTCTCAAACTCTTACAAAATATAGCAGAGGGAGGAACACTCCCAAAGTTCTACAAGGCCAACATCACCCTAATACCCAAATGAGACAAAGACGCCACAAAAAAAGAAAACTTCAGGGAATATCACGGATGAACACAGATGCAAAAATCCTCAACAAAATACTAGGAAACAGAATCCAACAGCACATTAAAATATTCATACTCCACGATCAAGTGAGGTTTAACCCAGGAATGCAAGGATTCTTCATTATATGCAAATTAATCAATGTGATACACCATATTAACAAATTGAAGGAGAAAAACCATATGATCATCTCAACAGAGGCAGGAAAAGCTCTTAACAAAATTCAACACCATTTATGATAAAAACTCTCCAGAAAATAGGCCTAGAGGGAACTTACCTCAATATAATAAAGGCCATATATGACAAACCTACAGCAAACATAGTTCTCAATGGTGAAATACTGAAACAATTTCCACTAAGATCAAGAACAAGACAAGGTTGCCCACTCTCACCACTATTATTCAACATAGTTTTGGAAGTTTTAGATACAGCAATGAGAGACAAAAAAGAAATAAAATGAATCCAAATTGGAAAAGAAGTAAAAATGTCACTGTTTGCAGATGATGTGATACTAAACACAGAGAATCCTAAAGATGCTAACAGAAAACTACTAGAGCTAATCAATGAATTTGGTAAAGTAGCAGGATACAAAATTAATGCACAAAATCTCTTGCAGTCCTATTCATTAATGATGAAAAATCTGAAACAGAAATTAAGGAAACGCTCCCTTTTACCATTGCAACAAAGAATAAAATACCTAGGAATAAACGTACCTAAGGAAACAAATGACCTGTATGCAGAAAAGTATAAGACACTGATGAAAGAAAGAAAAGATGATACAAACAAATGGAGAGATATACCATGTTCTTGGATTAGAAGAATCAACATTGTGAAAATGACTATACCAACCAAAGCAATCTACAGATTCAATGCAATCACTATCAAACAACCAATGGCATTTTTCACAGAACTAGAACAAATAATTTCACAATTTGTACTGAATAGCCAAAGCAATCTTGAGAATGAAAAACAGAGCTGGAGGAATCAGGCTCCCTGACTTCAGACTATACTACAAAGCTACAGTAATCAAGCCAGTATGGTACTGGCACAAAAACAGAAATATAGATCAATGGAACAGGATGGAATGCCCAGAGATAAACCCATGCACATATGGTCACCTAATCTTTGATAAAGGAGGCAAGAATATACAATGGAGAAAAGACAGCCTCTTCAATAAGTGGTGGTGAGAAAATTGGACAGCTACATGTAAAAGAATTAAATTAGAACACTCCTTAACACCATACACAAAAATAAACTCCAAATGGATTAAAGACCTAAATGTAAGGCCAGACACTATAAAACTCTTTGAGGAAATCCTAGGAGGAACACTCTATGAACACAGCAAGATCCTTTTTGACCCACCTCCTAGAGAAATGGAAATAAAAACAAAAATAAACAGATGTGACCTAATGAAACTTAAAAGCTTCTGCACAGTAAAGGAAACCATAAACAAGATGAAAAGACAACCCTCAGATTGGGAGAAAATATTTGCAAACGAAGCAACTGACAAAGGATTAACCTCCAAAATATACAAGCAGCTCATGCAGCTCAATATCAAAAAAAACAAACTACCCAATCCCAAAATGGGCAGAAGACCTAAATAGACATTTCTCCAAAGAAGATATACAGATTGCCAACAAACACATGAAGGGATGCTCAACATCACTAATCATTAGAGAAATGCAAATCAAAACTACAATGAGGTATCACCTCACACCAGTCAGAATGGCCATCTTCAAAAAATCTACAAACAATAAATATTGGAGAGGGTGTGGAGAAAAGGGAACCCTCTTGCACTGTTGGTGGGAATGTAAATTGATACAGCCACTATGGAGAACAGTATGGAGGTTCCTTAAAAAACTAAAAATAGAACTACCATATGACCCAGCAATCCCACTACTGGCATACACCCTGAGAAAACCATAATTCAAAAAGAAGCATGTACCACAATGTTCATTGCAGCACTATTTACAATAGCTAGGACTTGGAACCAACCTAAGTGTCTACTGACAGATGAATAGATAAAGAAGATGTGGCACATATATACAATGGAATATTATTCAGCCATTAAAAGAAATGAAATTGAGTTATTTGTAGTGAGGTGGATGGACCTAGAGACTGTCGTAAAGAGTGAAGTAAATCAGAATGAGAAAAACAAATACTGTATGCTAACACATATATATGGAATCAAAAAATAAACAATTGTTCTGAACAACCTAGTGGCAGCACAGGAATAAAGATGCAGATGTAGAGAATGGAGTTCAGGACATGGGGATGGAGAAAGGCAAGCTGAGACAAAGTGAGAGAGTGGCATTGACATATATACACTACCAAATGTAAAATAGATAGCTAGTTGGAAGCAGCATAGCACAGGGAGATCAGCTTGGTGCTTCGTGACCACCTAGAGGGTTGGGATAGGGAGGGTGGGAAGAAGACGCAAGATGCAGGGGATATGGGGATATATATATATACGTATTGCTGATTCACTATGTTATACAACAGAAACTAATGCACCATTGTAAAGCAATTATACTCCAATAAAGATGTTAAAAAAAAGAAAGAATAACACAAACCTAAGACAAATACTTATAAATACTACCTAATTCAATGCAGATGATAATGGTTATTAAAATAAGATGGATCATGGTTCAAAACAAACCCACAAAAATGTATGTGAAAATACCCATACTCTCCAATAAATATAGCATATTCCAAATCACAAAATGTGTGATTTCGAAGTCAGAGAGGCATAGCAAATTTTAAATATCTCAGCAAGTAGGAGGATTTACTTCCCATTAACCTAAGACATTTATATAATACAGTATTTAAACAAAGTGAGTTCCCCAAGGATTCTATTTTTTTCATGGCACAGAGGGAAAACAGAATCTGAAGAAAGGCATCCTTCAGTATAAGAGGACTAAGGAAACACATCGTGTTAAGGTTACTGTTGATGTTTTGATTTTCCTCTAAAGTAAATATGTAAGTAATAATAAAGACCACAAATTAATATCCTTGTTACAGTGTAAAAACCAACATAAATATTATGAAAATAATATTTAAAAATTATATTTTATATTTGATATGCTAGAAAGAGAAAATAAACCTTCAGTGTGAGACTGTATGGCCTAAAGGGAAAGGAAAGTGCCCAGAGCAGCCTTTGGAAATATAAAATTCTAAGTCATTAACAGAAGTCTTAGGAGAAATGTAATATGGATGGATTCTGTCACTAGTATGAGGCTAATATGGATATTTTGTGCTGTTTATAATCATTTCTAACATTATTGAATACCTAATTGTGCCAGGTACCATTCTAAATACTAACATTTAGCATTATTAATTGTAACAGAAAATTATGAATAACAAATTTTGCAAAGAAGATGACATGATACCACATTCATCAGTTAGAAATTGTGACCATTAATGTACAAGAGAAAATTCAGTGGCTTAAGAAAGATATAGAAAATGTGGAAATTAAGATAGAGTGAATTGACGTAACTTGTCCAGGATGTCATATATAGTAAATGGTAGAGTTAGGTTTCAAACCCACTAGCTATGTCAACTAAACCCATCTGCTTATCTACTGGACTACAGTAGATAAGCCTTATATAGTTTTTATATCCCTGAAAAACATACTACATTTATATGTCCCACCTTTGGCCCCTCCTGGAAAAACAGAAAGACAATAACTTTCAATATCATTTATGTTATTTTCAAGGCTTATAACCTTCTTTAGGATGCAGAATTCAAATTTCATTCATGTACATTTCTTTTACAAAACTTAGATCCATTTTTTGTAGTTAAATATGATGCTGTTTCTAAGTTTCCAAATAAGTCCTCCAGAGCAGTGACTTTTTAATGTGATTAAACTTAATTCATTATAATAAGGAATTCAATATTAACTAGTTATTGTTATTTTCAAAGAAATAGTATTGCTCACAAAAACCACTATGTTTTAGAGAATCTATAATTATTTTGCTATCATTAACAAGCACTACCAAAATTGTCCCCCAAACCCCAATAAGACTCTTTTCGTCAGTTTCTGAACATTCCACTGAAATGCAAAAGTAACATATAGTGAAAAGAAAGCATCTAAAAACCAAAACAGAAAGTGGATGAAGATGTAAGTGTGCTCCTTCACTGTGTTATGTTCAAAATAATAGTTATCCTTAATACAATAAAAAGAAGCTGGTCTGACACTGTGATTCATTCTCAGTTCCTTCTTATAATGAAACTCTTAATCAGAAATAAATGATGTACTTCTAATGGGTTAATCATTTAGTTTAGAATGTTTTCCTTAATACACATAGTTATTTTTGATAATTTACTTAAAATTATCATACCACAAATACACACTTTAATATTCCAATATAACTTGACTCAGATAGATACTTTTTATTCATGGCAATATAGTCAGCTCATATCCATTTCTTTCATCTTCACATGTCGTATATTAGAAAGCATTCCAAAAAGATGCCTTGGAGAGAGTATTATTTTTAAATCAAAGGCCCAGCACTGAGTCACCTGCTGTGTGACTCTGAGAACATAATATTTAAAAGCACGGAGTCTTTTTCTTTTTTCTTCATAAAGTAGGAAAATATGATCAACGCACCTCTCAGCATTATTTAAGATTTAAACATAGTAATATGTGTTAAAGTGTTTATATACTCTAAATAATACACAAATATAAAATTAAATTTCATTATTACCACAGCTTTAAAATCTAGGGTGTTTGCAGATACTTAAACACAAAAAGTTAGGATATTAGAAGAGCTAATTGATGGATGTGATTTAAATGTAATAATCTAATAGAATCTATTCCCACAGTGAAAATAATTATATCAAAAGAAAAGCAAATATGTGCAAAAGTCATTAACTATAGTATACTAGTTATCAATTGTTACATGACAAATGGCCACAAAATTTAGCATCTTAAAATTACAAACTTTTAATCTCGTTGCTCTGTGGGTCAGATTTCTGCAGTTGGTTCTCCCAGAGCTTGAATTCGGTGGTTCTCACATGGAATTCTCACCAGGGTGCAATCAACATACTGGCAGAAGCTGCAATAATTTGAAGGTCTGACTGGAGCTTGAGGATCTATTGCCAAGATGATTCACTCACATGGCTGTTGGCAGGTGGCCTCAGCTCCTTGCCATGTGAGCCTTTGTAAAGGACTTCTTGAGTGTTCTCACATGACAGCTGTCTTTCCCCAATGCCAGGGATCCAAAAGAGAGACTAAGGGGGAGGCTGAGAGACTTTTAATGACTGACTCACAAATTATACAGTGTCACTTTTGCCATATCCTATTTGTTAGAAGTAACTCACTAAATCCTGCCCACACTTAAGGGCAGGAGAATTAAGCTCTACTTCCTGAACGGAGAAGTATCAAAAACTCTGTGCACATATTTTATAAGCACTTCAAAGTTCAGTCCCACTATTCTAATTCAATAATTAAGTAGGTCTCATTCAGTCAGCATCAACTCATTTATTTTTATTATCATGAAGTTCCTACTAATGCTACTCTACAAATGATTATTTATAACACACATTCTCATGAGAGACATCACTCCAAGGGTGCTGAAACTGATGGTGCATATAGTGAAAATTATTTATCTTACTTTTGCATAAAGCAGATATACATAAAGTATATAAACAAATATACAGTATACATGTGGTAAAAAATTTCACATGAAGGTAATTAGAAAACTAATGTCTAAAAAAGCTCCTTGGTGGGGGGTAATAATAGAAAAAAAGTTGAGCAGAACTGATTTAACTTCTTTCTGTTTTAACAAGATAGAGATTTAAGTTGTCTAATTATTGAAATATTTTTACATATGTGAGGTATAGTTGCTCAACAGTTAAATACTTTAAGAAGCAACTATCTGCTTATCTGGCTAATTCAACCAACACCTTTTTCACACATTCACCAAAAAAAATTACATCAATTCACACACACAAACATACATACGTATAATTAAAATGGTATTTAGACCATGAGTTTAATCAAGCTCTTCCATATCCATTATCACAATAGAGCATCAGGGTCAGTATGGAGAATTAGAAAAGGCACAGAATAAGTGCACTCCTGAGTCACTATTATTATTACTACAACTTTTATATTTAGATAAAATCAATAAATCTTATATTAAATTATAAGCCTAGTATTTGAGAAAAGTTTTGGTCTTAATGATATGTAGCTATGAGTCATACTCCTGACAGAGAAATAAACTAGAGCCAAGGGAGAAACACAAGTTTCAAAGTTAATGTCCACACTTATGTCTTTAAATGAGTTGACAACAATAACAGAAATAACTATATATAAATAGAAATAATTTGCTTCATATTAACTTGGCCTTAAAGTTCCTGGTTTTCTCCTAATCATCAAGGGTTCTTCCCAAAAAGCAACATGTAAGCATGATAATTATCTACTTTACAGGCATCTATTTATTTTTAAACTGTTGTCTCTTTGCAATTCTACTGTCAGAACAGAATTTTCAACTTCTTTCCAAATTAAACACTACTGAACAGTGGTATAAAGTTGCATTGTGGAGTTAAACATGGAGTGTTAAAACGAGCTCCATCCCTCCCAGATGTGTGATTTTTATTCCAAACCATTATTAGTACCTATAATACTATATGATAGGCACTGTTATAGGAGAAACAATACAACACGAAACAAAATATTGTTTATATGCTCACCAAGTCTGCATATGAAAGTTCCAAATTACCTAATATCCCTTTAGTTCTCCATCTCCCTATAAAATTGGGAAAGTATTGCACCCTAGACATAATGTCATTGCTTGAATTAAATATGATAATTCCTGTACCGAGCTTCGCATACATACAGCAGATAGAGTTTAGTCCATAAATAATTGATATTTCTGCGATTTTAGGACCCATCTTAGTAATTTCTAGAATTTTTACTCTTTATTAAGATAATATCATTTTCCTTTATTTCTGATCCTGAGATTGAATTTCACTTTTATTTTGATCCATAGACTATTAATGATAACCTACTGGGAGAAGAAACTTTCTTCTACAGAGTATTTGTTTAACATCCACTCCTATCCTTGAAGCAAAATGTTTAAAACAAACAACAAAAGTATTTGTTAAATCAGGTAATTAAAGAATAAGCTGTTGAGAAAAACTGCATACTATTGTGACCTCATTAACCAGGTTTATAGCTATTCCCCTTTAACAACAAAATATTCTTTCAGACTCAATTTAGGGCCCTATTCCAAACGCAGACCTACAGCTTTCTAGAGGGCATATAAAGAAAGTTAGTTAAGAAAGTTAAAGAAGTTAGTTAAGAAAGTTAAGGAAGTTCCCCCGGGGCAGGCTGGGTGGATTCAAATGTCAACAGAACTCAGAAGCCATGTGACCTTGGTAAACATCCGTACCCCAGTCTCATGTTAAGGTTCTCTCATCCAAACAATGGAGATAATAAATACTTCATAGAGTCATTGTGAAGGTCAAATGAAAGGTTCAAAGTAGCTCATACAGAATAAACATAAAGTAAACCTCAGAGAGAATGATTAATATTAGCAGATCTGGAATATCAAAGCATGCAGACATAACAGCTGGCTTAATTATATAAGGTGCATGAGTTAGGCAGTACGTTTGGGAGACCATAATAGAAGACCTAGCAACTTAACCAATGTATAAAGTTTTATTTTTTTTATGTAACATGAAATCCAGTGGTACAGGGCTATTATAAAAGCTCCAGAATGACATAAGAAGCTCGTCTTTTTTTTTTTTTTTTTTTAACTTTATCCCTGTCCATTCTTAGCTCAAGCTTCCTATGCTCAGACTACTTCTTCATGGCCCAATATGCCCTCTGAAGCAATAGGTCATCATCTATAGAAAGCATGTAAGAAGAAAGGAGAATAACAAAAAAGTGTCCATCACAGTTGAGTTAGAACCTTTCATAAAGGTTTCCCAGAATCCAGCCCAACTGACATCCTTTTATAGCTCGTTAGCAATCCTTACCAGCTAGAAAAGCTGGAAAATCACCAACTTAAATAAAATCAGGTTACATTGTTTTAAGGGGAAAATAGATATCAGACAGTCAAGTAGCAGATCGCTCCTATACTAGGTTTTCTAAAAAGAGGGGATTTGAAGTTTAGCTAAAATTAGCTTAAACAGGCAGTTGATTCAAATAAAAAAAAATCTTCCATCAGGACACCTGCTTTAATGTTTAGACTTGCAAACACAACACATCACACAGCTCAAATCTTAAATGTACTGAGTATTCTAGCAGGAGTTTCACTTTTGCTTGAAGCTTTGCCAAGAATTTATATAACTGCTCGTTATGTAGTATGATTCAAGGTAACTGCTTGTTACGTAGTACGATTCAAGGTCTCTAATTTACACAGACAGTCAATTTTCACACCACAAAACTATAATAGTAGGATAACTATTGCTTAAGTGGTAAAATTAGGTAGCCATTAGGTAGGTTGCCATTACGGCAACATGAAGCAAAGAAAACTAAGACATGCTACAAACCCTACAGCAAGTTGGCATTATACAGTCAGAATTTTAAAATTATCATTACACTCTGTCATCATAATGATAAAGAGAAAAAGATAGGGAGAGATCGGGAAACCACATTCCATATTATTTCTGTCTAAAATGACACGGCTCCTTTTTTGAGGTGAAATATCAAGAAACATCTATGGTTACCATAGTAACAACATTAAAAATAAAATGTGGAGTGTCTTCAAATGATAAGTTCATGTAAAATACTTACTGAGAAATCAAATGTATCTTGAAGCTTAATATTGCAAGACATGTTATGAGACCATAAATTGTAAATTCTAAATATTCTCAACTTTATTAAGAAATATAAATTAATTTCATTAAAGGATGAGTATTGAAAAGTATTGTTTTAGTAATAAAAAAAGAGTCCTAGTATTCTAAGAGTGGGATATCTTTTACTGAAAATTTTAAAAATATCTCCAAGATGTGAAAGTAATCATCATAAACTGCTAGTTGTGTAAACATGCCAAAAAAATAAGCAGAGGCTCACATGAGCATACATGAAACTGCACTCTTTCTTTTCCACTGATGTGTATTTGCTTCTATGGGATGACTGCGAATGTAATTGCTATGGACAAGTCTGACTTGACGCTTCCAACAACATCACTTTCGATGCCTCCAATTCCAGTTTTCCTGTCTCGCTTCGTGACACTGCCCTTCCCCCAGATAAATAGGGACAAATCACTAAGTGACAGCCTGAGTCATTCCCCAACAAGTCTCTTCCACCAAAGTATGTCCTGATTTCCACCTGTTTGCTCTCTTTATTTCTACCATACTAGTGCGAGCTAACACTGCATCCTCTCTGGAGTCAGGTATCATCCTCCTAACTGATCTTCCTGCTTCTGCTCTTGCCCTCTCAGTTGATTATCCACAAAGTAGCTGGAGTAATCTTCATAACTTTATGTCGCTCCACTTTAAACTTCTCCATGTCTTATCACTGTGCTCAGAATACAATATAAATTTCTTATTTTGGTCTGCAAGGCTCGGTATGATCTAGCTGTCATCTAACTATTGACTTCATCCTTACTCTAGCTATTGTGACCTGGCAAGCTTAGCTTCCATCTGCCTTTGAGCACCTAAGTTAGCTCTGCATATGGACGTTTGCACTGTGGTCCACTCTTACCAGGAAGTTTTCCTCCCTTTCAACTGGCTTCTTCATGTTGTTTACTTTTCAGTTCAAATTCCTTAGAAGCCTTCTCTGTCCTGCCCATAAATAAAAACTTACTGTCATTTGGCCCACAACCCTTCTCTGTTTTATTCTCATAATAATCCTTATTACTATCTGCAATAACTTTGTTTCATTAATTTAATTAACTAGTTATTGTGTCTACGCTTATCAAAATGTAAGGTCTTTGAAAACAAAGACGTTATCTGCCTTTTTACTGCTATTGTGCCAATGCTTGATCAGTGTCTGGTATTCAATAAGAACTCAATATATATTTTTAATAAGAGGTTTTAATAAAAATTTTACAAAAGTAATTATAATGAATGAAAGTATCACCCGTGACCAAATGACATGATGTACGGTGATTATTATAATGTCATCTAAAAATGATATTCATCTCAGAAATATGCATTACCTAAAATGTGCATTAAAACACATATATCTGCGGGAAGCAGAAATCATTACATTATTGCTTTTGATTAATGGCACGTTATGAATCCTCAAACTAAGAAAGAAGAATATCAAGACAGTGGAACAAATTTTTAGTCATCAGGAAAAAAAATTATGCTGAAAGGTGGAGTTAGGAGAAGAAATTTGAAAATTTTCAGACATCTGCTGAAGGGAGCCCTCGAAAAGAAATTAGAGGGCTTCCCTGGTGGCGCAGTGGTTGAGAGTCCGCCTGCCGATGCAGGGGACACGGGTTCATGGCCCAGTCCGGGAAGATCCCACATGCCGTGGAGTGGCTGGGCCCGTGAGCCATGGCCGCTGAGCCTGCGGGTCCGGAGCCCGGGCTCCGCAACGGGAGAGGCCACAACAGTGAGAGGCCCGCGTAGTGGAAAAAAAAAAAAAAAAGAAATTAGAGCACTGTGTGCCAGTGCTTAAAGGGAAGAAAAATTAATGGAAGAGAGAAAATATTAGACTAACAGTAAGGAAAAAGGTCCTTTACAAGCTCCAAACATTACTAGCTACAAACAAATGATTATTATATCTAAGCCTAAATTCTCTCAATAAAGTGTTGAAGGCAAAACCTAAAAATAACATGAAATAAAATAAAAAAGGAGAATTCTAAAATCAACAATCAAAATCAAACAATAACAATAAAATCTTCCAGAAATTTCAGCAGAATAAGTATAGTATTAGAAAGTACAATTACTGAGCGTACATTAGACTCCCAGGACAGGGTCAAATAGCATGAAATTCATAATCCCCTCTTCTCCCTCATGATCAGATTTCAACTGTTCCTTTCTTTTCCCTTTTTAATCTATTTTTCCTTTTTCTTCATTCTTCATATTTTCCATTATTCTCCAAATCCATTCCCTAAATCAGAGCCTGGGTCAAAACCCAGCTCTACCATATTTATTTTTTTTAAACATCTTTATTGGAGTATAATTGCTTTACAATGGTGTGTTAGTTTCTGCTTTATAACAAAGTAAATCAGCTATACATATACGTATATCCCCATATCTCCTCCCTCTTGCATCTCCCTCCCATCCTCCCTATCCCACCCCTCTAGGTGGTCACAAAGCACCAAGCTGATCTCCCTGTGCTATGTGGCTGCTTCCCACTAGCTATTTATTTTACATTTGTCTACCATATTTGAATTGGATGGCACTGGACAAATTACTTGGCTTCAATGAGAATTCTCTTGTGAGTAGAAGAAAAATAAAAACTCTATCCATATATGTTTTTATAATATGTCTTAATTAGTATTTCTCAAAATTTTTGGTCTTTGAACTTTTTACACACTTAAAAATTATCAGGTCCCCCAAAAGAGATGTTATTTATGTGGGATGTATCTTAATAGATTTACATTTGCCATATTGGAAATTTGAATTGAGAAAATATTTTAAATATGTGTATATTAATTTACTTAAAACAAGAGTGATAAGCCTGTCACATGTTAATATAAAGACATTTTATGAAAATTAACTGTATTTTCCAAGACAACAACAAAAATAGTGAATTAAGTTTTTGCAAGTTCCTTAAAGTCTAGCTTGGTAGAAGAGAGCTGAATTCTTTTATCTGCTTCCACATTTAACATGTTGCTATACTTTGTTTGAAGTTTATGAAGAAATTCTTATCTTACAGTATTTTAATAGCATATTTCAATAGTCATTTCAGATCATCTTAGATCTCTTCCTAGATACTACACCGAAACTCATTAAGTGGTAGTTTCTTAAGAAGAGAAAGGATAAATAGGACTTCATCAAAATGAAAAAATTCTGCTCGTCAAAACATACCATTAAGAAGATGAAAAGTTTAGACACAGACTGAGGGAAAAGATTTGAAAATCACACAACTGATAAAAGAGTTGTATGTAGAATACATTAGGAGCTCTCAAAACTCAGTAAGAAACCAAACCTCTGAATAAAAAATAGACAAATGATTTGGGCAGACACTTCACCAAAGAAGATAAACAGATAGCAAAATTGTAGACTTGCAGAAAATACAAACTAAACAACAGTGAAGCAAATCATTCATTGCCAGTGGATAGTAGTGGGGCAGGTGGCATGAAAAGGAGGAGTGAGTGGTTGCTCTAGAGCATGGGAAATTCAGGTCTGATGGACTTGTTCATTATCTATCTTGATTGAACTGGGTTCACAGGTGTATACGTTAGTCAAAAGTTAGTCAAAACATACCAAACTGCATGCGATAAATATGTGGAATTTATGGTATGTCAATTAAATCTCAGTAGACATATTAAAAATAGATATATGTTCAACTGTCCAAATTTAGTAACATTCAAAAATATCACCCCCACACCCCCCCACATATATATATATATATATATATATATATATATTTTTTTTTTTTTTTTTTTTTGGTCATGCCACACAGCTTGCAGAATCTTAGTTCCATGACCAGGGATTGAACCCGTGCCCCACACAATGGAAGCACAGAGTCCTAACCACTGGACTGCCAGGGAATTATCAATTAAAGACATTCTTAAGTGAAATTCGGTTTTTTTATTTGTAAGGGGGCGGAAGCAGTACATGGCAGTGAAGAACAGTGACTACTAATATGTTCTGGTGTCACTACCTTGACTTGTGCTAAGGCACCAGTACTTTTACACACTATGTTTTCACACCATCAGAGTAAATGTTACCAGAGAGAGTTGTTTAGGATAAATCAGATAATTTTGAAAAATGTATTAAACATTGGATTATGTCATCACTCTTTATTGTTGTTGATAAGCATCCACATACATGCACACACACATAAACACACACACAGTCACACTAACATCTTCTTCTTCAGAGATAATTTGGGACTGACACTGGATGGAAGGAAAACATCAAGTCCAGCTCCACTAGTAAATTCATCCATAGGTCAGATATTAACTTACTGTTTGCAGTTAACTCTGTAATTTAACAAGTTACTCTTTTACTGCAAAGTGGCAGTGTCATCATTTGCTTTACTGATTTTTCATCCAGCAAGCATTCAGTTGTGTCAACTGTACAATGCATTGTTGGTCTCTCAGCCATTGTGTATTCTCTCCAGTCAATGAAATATCACAACTCACTCTGGTAGATATTTCTCTGACTTCTTCATTTCTAAATTGAAAATATGTGAAAACAATTGTTGGCTGTAAAGACATTACTATGACTGCATTCATACTTTCTATTTCTCTCTAAAAGAAATTTTTTTTCTGAATGTTCGGACTCAACATGGAATTGAAATTTAACTGGTACCACATAAAAGTGGAATATGTTCTGTTACATGAGATACAATTTGGTGAATTACTAATATAAACAAAGCCAAGAAGAAGCTATACATTTCATAATTGTGTTTTTCATTGGCAATTTTGCACTATTTCTCCTTTCCATGAATCAGAGAACGTTTTGGTATGTCAGTTTATATATACATATTTTCAGTATTTTTAGATGTAGGTAGTATAATTTACAGTGAGAAAGTGAGTTTTCTCATCTTTTATTAAGCTGATGATCCATGTTTAAATATAAGTTGTTCAGTTTAATGGGAGAAAAGGCAAAACTGTGAAAGTGCTAAAAATAAAAATCGAAAGATGAGAGAAGAAACAGAGTCATACTGGCTTCACTCTCCATGGACATATTTTTAGTCAATTCACCTATTTTGAGGTCCACTTCCCCTCTTCACTTTTTTCCTCCAGATTACAAATCTGGAGACTGCATAGATTAGTTTGCTTTCCTCACTGCTATCCCAGCCTGGCTACATTATAGGCTTTGAGTATCTAGGCTCTATTTTATTCATTATCACCTTCCCCTCTATTTCTTCTAGAGCTCTATTAAAATCTTTAATGGTCCAAAGAATCCTTTTTTCTAACCAATAGAGTCATTTCATTTTGTGTCTGTTTACCATCATTACATTGTTTCCTTAAAGAACAGGAAGCAAATGCATCTACTCAAGTCTTCATCTTGATGGACCAACAATTTAGTTGCATTTCATTTGAATGTCTCTTTAATTATTGTAAATTACAAAAATTATAATTAGGAATTTTAATGGTCTTTTCAAGTGCACATGGAACATTCTCTAGGATTGACCACATAGTAGGGCACAAAACAAGCCTCAATAAATTTAAGAGTATAGAAATCTTCTCAAACATCTTTTCTGATCACAATGGCATGAAAATACAGATCAACCACAGAAAAAGAAATGAGAAAAAAACAATCACATGGAGACAAAACAACATGCTACTAAAAAACCAATCAGTCAACAATGAAATCAAAGAGGAAATTAAAAAATACCTTGAGAGAAATGACAATGAAAACACACCATATAAAATCTATGGGATGCAGCAAAAGCAGTTCTTAGAGGGAAGTTCATAGCAATACAGACCTTCCTCAAAAAGACAAGAAAAACCTCAAATAAACAGCCTAATCTACCACTTAAAAGAATTAGAAAAAGAGGAACAAACAAAACTTAAGGTCAGCAAAAGGAAGGAAATAATAAAGATCAGAGAGGAAATAAATAATATAGAGATTAAAAAAACAGAAAAAATAAATAAAACCAAGAACTGGTTCTTTGAAATGGTAAACAAGATTGACAAACCTCTGGCCAGGCTCATCAAGAAGAAAAGAGTGAAGACCCAAATAAACAAAATAAGAAATGAAGGAGGAGAAATCACAACTGATACTGCAGAAATAAAAACAAACAAACAAAATAAGAGAATACTATGAACAATTATATGCCAACAAATCTGATAATCTAGAAGAAATGGACAAGTTTCTAGAAACATACAGCCCACCAAAATTGAATCAAGAAGAAATATAATCTCCAAAATTTACAAGCAGCTCATGCAGCTCAATAACAAAAAAACAAACAACCCAATCCAAAAATGGGCAGAAGACCTAAATAGACATTTCTCCAAAGAAGATATACAGACTGCCAACAAACACATGAAAGAACGCTCAACATCATTAATCATTAGAGAAATGCAAATCAAAACTACAATGCAATATCATCTCACACCAGTCAAAATGGCCACCAAAAAATCTAGAAACAATAAATGCTGGAGAGGGTGTGGAGAAAAGGGAACACTCTTGCACTGCTGGTGGGAATGTGAATTGGTTCAGCCACTATGGAGAACAGTATGGAGGTTCCTTAAAAAATTACAAATAGAACTACCATATGACCCAGCAATCCCACTACTGGGCATATACCCTGAGAAAACCAAAATTCAAAAAGAGTCATGTACTAAAATGTTCATTGCAGCTCTATTTACAATAGCCCGGAGATGGAAACAACCTAAGTGCCCGTCATCGGATGAATGGATAAAGAAGATGTGGCACATATATACAATGGAATATTACTCAGCCATAAAAAGAAACGAAATTGAGCTATTTGTAATGAGGTGGATAGACCTAGAGTCTGTCATACAGAGTGAAGTAAGTCAGAAAGAAAAAGACAAATACCGTATGCTAACACATATATATGGAATTTAAGAAAAAAAATGTCATGAAGAACCTACGGGTAAGACAGGAATAAAGACACAGACCTACTAGAAAATGAACTTGAGGGCATGGGGAGGGCGAAGGGTAAGCTGCGACAAAGCGAGAGAGTGGCATGTACATATATACACTACAAAACGTAAAACAGATAGCTAGTGGGAAGCAGCTGCATAGCACAGGGAGATCAGCTCCGTGCTTTGTGACCACCTAGAGGGGTGGGATAGGGAGGGTGGGAGGGAGGGAGACGCAAGAGGGAAGCGATATGGGAACATATGTATATGTATAACTGATTCACTTTTTTATAAAGCAGAAATTAACACACCATTGTAAAGCAATTATAGTCCAATAAAGATGTAAAAAAAAGTTTAAAAAAAAAGAAGAAATAGATAATTTGAACAGACTAATTACTAGAAGTGAAATAGAATCTGTAATTAAATAACTCCCTACAAACAAATGTCCAGGACCAGATGGCATCACAGGAGAATTCTACCAAACATACAAAGAAGAAATTATACTGATCTTTCTCAAACTCTTCCCAAAAACTGAAGAGGAGAGAACACTCCCAAAGACATTTTACAAAGCCACCATCACCTTGATACCAAAACCAAAGACACCACCAAAAAATAAAATTACAGGCCAATATCTTTGATGAATATAGATACAAAAATTCTCAACAAAATATTAGCAAACAGAATCCAACAATACATAAAAAAGATCATACACGATGACCAAGTGGGATTCATCCCAAGTTCATAAGTATAGTTCAACATACGCAAATCAATCAGTGTGACACACCACATCAACAAAAGAAAATACAAAAACCACATGATCATTTCTATAGATGCAGAAAAAGCACCTGACAAAATTCAACATCCATTCATGATAAAAACTCTTAAAATGTGGGTATAGACAGAACATATACCAACATAATAAAAGCTATTTATGACAAACCCACAACCAATATAATACTCAACTCTAATTCAAAAAGATACATGCACCCCTATGTTCATAGCAGCACTATTCACAATAGCCAAGACATGGAAACAACCTAAACATCCACCAACAGATGAATGGATAAAGAAGATATTGTACATATGCACAATGGAATACTACTCAGCCACAGAAAATAACAGAACAATGTCATTTGCAGCAACATGGATCGACCTAGAGATTATCATACTAAGTGAAGTAAGTCAGAAAGAGAAAGACAAATACCGTAAGTTATCACTTATATGTGGAATCTAAAATATGACACAGATGAACCTATCTATGAAACAGAAAGATTTATGGACACAGAGAAGAGACTTGTGGTTGTCAAAGGGGAGGGGGTTAGGGGAGGGATGAAGTGGGAAGTCTGGGTTAGCAGATGTAAACTATTACAGGTAGAATGGATAAATAACAAGGTCCTACCGTATAGCACAGAAAACTATATTCAATATCCTTTGATAAACCATAATGGAAAAGAATATTTTTTAAAACATATATATATATATATATATATATATATATAAACAATCACTTTGGTGTACAGCAAAAATTAACACAACATTGTAAATCAACTATACTTCAATTTAAAAAAAAATTTAATGAACTCACTCTACATATATATAGATGTATATAAATACAAGTAATTAAATAGATGATAGATAGATGGATAGACAGAAAATAGCACAACAAATGGAGAGAGTGTCAATTATTCCTGGACAAAATATAAAATTTAAAACAATGAGTGTGGTCACAAATTAGAAACTAACCTGCTTTCTCAAAAGGAATAACCAACTATTACAATTACAAAATCACAGGCAATAAGATAATGGGCTTACCATAGCTGCCAATAATAATGGATAGGTCTTGAATATTTAAAGTATCTTTTCAGTAATTATATATGCTTAGCCAGTTTGTACAAATACAAGTATCAGTTACAGGAGATTGTTTCTGGAACATGGCAGTCAACAATGTGAGCTGAATCTGCCCTCAGCCTGAAACCAGCAGAAACCAGATGTGTGATTTTAAAAGGCCATCTTGGAATTAGATCTTCCAGCTTCAAGTATTTTCACCCCATCTATACAAGGCACCCCAAGCCATTCAGGTTGTCCAGATGAGGCCCCAGACATTATGGGCTAAGATGGTATCTCCCCATTGCCCCCTCTCTGAGTCTCTGACTAACAGAGTCCATAAGAATAATAAAATGGTTTAGGTCATTTGACCTGGGGGTGGCTTATCACACAGAGATAGATACTGGGAACACCAGAAAATAGACAAATGGAGTGACACCAAGCAAATAATGTTGTATTATCCATCACAAAAAAATATATACCACTCTGAGTTGCATGCAGATAAAACTTGTGCAAATAAAACATTCTCACAAAATGTCAAAGGACATTTGAAAAACATTATTTGCATATTTAAAGTAAAATAAAATCACCTTAAGCCTTCCCTTTATTCTGTGTAATAGTATTGATTTTAAAATATTAAAATAATCCTTCAGCCAACCACTTTTCAAAAGTGATAGGTCTATACAGCCATATAAAATTGTTCTATTTCACAGTTTACTTTTCATTCTCCCTTTTTTATTGATCTCCAAAAGCTTTCAGAGGAGAGACTTTAGATTTAGGGTAAACTTAAGTATTTATTCTTTAGAAAATCTATTTTCTTCTTCCTACAAAACAGTTTGAAAGAGGATTTCTGTTGTAATTTGAAGATGTTACTTTGCACTTTGTAAGAAAAATATTTTAAGTAAATTACTTTGTTAAATTACACCATTATTAAAATGCATAATTAAATAGATAACAGATAGATGGATACAAACAAATCTGATTTAGTAAATCAGTTACTTTATGCATAAATTTTGTGAGTTCAATTGAAATTTGGGATGTTTTCTTTGTTGAATCAAATATTTTCCTAATTGGAAATTAAAAACAAAGGGATGGAAGCTGTGTGGCAATTATCTGGTAATAGTTTACAAATAATAGTATTCTGTTTAAATTTAATTTAATTTTATTTTAAAGACATAGCACGTGGTGCTTTGGATTGACAGCTGGGATGATTGAAGGGCAGGTAGACTGCTGAGCATGGACTGAAATGTCTACATGGTCTCTCTAGCGTGGCATATCAGGGCTCCAAGCAGAAGTACTGAGAGCACGGTAGACCATTTGGGAGAGTTTTTATTTCAGGATCATTGCTTATGCGGAAGAGAAATACCTTTCAAAGTCTATCCTTACAAACCTCAATCTATAATCTACAAACTATTTCCAAAATCAGTTGCTATCTAGGGTGAAATAAAAATCCAAACTCATTTTCTCTTTCGTTCTATTAAATTTTGACAGCCTTGGAGATGTGGTTGCTTAAACCTAAGGTGGGCATTGGCATACGGGAAAAGGAAGACGTGGGCTTGCTAATTCAGTGTTGCTTTTCTTTTAAAAAAAATTCCATATACATACAACTTATTTAAAGAGGTTTGAAAAGGCCCACATATGGCTTTTTTGAAGCACTAATATTCTGAGAAATAGATATGTGTTCAGAGCACATACCAGAGAAATATTGCAAAGTACTTTATTCAAATAACATTAAAGATATTAATGATGCTTTAGTAATTAAAATTAAAGTCTAAATCCTGGCAATTAAAACAAATCTTGCTAAGAATGTAAAAGTTGAAATCTGCATCTAAAAAATTACTTGTAAAATAAACACGTAAATATTATGGGGCTTCCCTGTGGCACCGTGGTTAAGAATCCACCTGCCAATGAAAAGGACATGGGTTCGAGCCCTGGTCCAGAAAGATCCCACATGCCGCGGAGCAACTAAGCCCGTGTGCCACAACTACTGAGCCTGCGAACCACAACTACTGAGCCTGAGTGCCACAATTACTGAAGCCCACGTGCCTAGAGCACGTGCTCCACAAAAAGTGAAGCCCCCACCCGTGCACCACAATGAAGAGTAGCCCCTGCTCGCCTCAAATAGAGAAAGCCCACGCACAGCAATGAAGACCCAATGCAGGCAAAAAATAAATAAATTTTTAAAATAAATAAGTATTGTGTACTTATTTTTTCTTGAAATATCCATTTAAGAACCATACACAGGAGGAGCTTCAAGATGGCAGAAGAGTAAGATGCAGAGATCACCTTCCTCCCCACAAATACATCAGAAATACATCTACATGTGGAACAACTCCTACAGAACACCTACTGAATGTTGGCAGAAGCCCTCAGACCTCCCAAAAGGCAAGAAACCCCCCACGTACCTGGGTAGGGCAAAAGAAAAAAGAATAAACAGAGACAAAAGAATAGGGACGGGATCTGCATCAGCGGGAGGGAGCTGTGAAGGAGGAAAGGTTTCCACACACTAGGAAGGTCCTTCGCGGGTGGAGACTGCAGGTGGCGGAAGGGGAAGCTTCGGAGCTGCAGAGGAGAGCACAGCAACAGTGGTGCAGAGGGCAAAGCGAAGAGATTGCCACACAGAGGATCGGTGCCAACCGGTACTCACCAGCCCGAGAGGCTTGTCTGCTCACCTGCTGGGATGGGCGGGGGCTGGGAGCTGAGGGTCGGGCTTCGGTCGGATCCCAGGGAGAGGACTGGGGTTGGCGGCATGAACACAGCCTGAAGGGGGCTAGTGCACCACGGTTAGCCGGGAGGGAATCCGGGAAAGTCTAGAGGTGGCGAAGAGGCAAGAGACTTTTCCTTGCCTCTTTGTTTCCTGGTGCGCGAGGAGAGGGGATTAAGAGCGCTGCTTAAAGGAGCTCCAGAGATGGGCGCAAGGCGCGCCTAACAGCGCGGACCCCAGAGACGGGCATGAGACGCTAAGGCTGCTGCTGCGGCCAACAAGAACTCTGTGTGCAAGCACAGCTCACTTTCCACACCTCCCCTCCTGGGAGCCTGTGCAGCCCACCGCTGCCAGGGTCCTGTGATCCAGGGACAACATAGCTGGTAGAACGCACGGCACACCTCAGGCTGCTGAAATGTCAAGCTGGACTCTGCCGCCACAGGCTCGCCCCGCATCCGTACCCCTCCCTCCCCACGGCCTGAGTGAGCCAGAGGCCCTGAAACAGCTGCTCCTTTAACCCCGTCCTGTCTGAGCGAGGAACAGATGCCTTCAGACGACCTACACGCAGAGGCGGGTCCAAATCCAAAACTGAACCCCAGGAGCTGTGCAAACAAACAAGAGAAAGGGAACTTTTTTCCAGCAGCCTCAGGAGCAGCGGATTAAATCTCCACAATCAACTTGATGTACCCTGCATCTGTGGAATACCTGAATAGACAATGAATCATCCGAAATTGAGGAAGTGGACTTTGGGAGCAAAGATATATATATTTTTTTCCCTTTTTCTCTTTTTGTGAGTGTGCATGTGTATGCTTCTTTGTGTGATTTTCTCTGTATAGTATTGCTTTTACACCATTTGTCCTTGGTTTCTGTCTGCTTTTTCTGTTTTTTGTAACTTAAAAATGTTTTCCTTAATAATTATTTTTTATTTTAATTACTTTATTGTATTTTACTTTATTTTATTTTATCTTCTTCTTTCTTTCTTTTTTTTCTCCCTTTTATGCTGAGCTGTGTGGAGGACAGGCTCTCAGTGCTCCAGCCAGGTGTCAGGGTTGTGCCACTGAGGTGGGAGAGCCAAGTTCAGGACAGTGGTCCACAAGAGACCTTGCAGCTCCACATAATATCAAACAGCAAAAATCTCCCAGAGATCTCCATCTCAACACCAGCACCCAGCTCCACTCAACGACCAGCAAGCTACAGCGCAGGACACCCTATGTCAAACAACTAGCAAGGCAGTAACATAACCCCATCCATTAGCACAGAGGCTGCCTAAAATCATAATAAGGCCACAGACACCCCAAAACACACCATCAGACATGCAGCTGCCCACCAGAAAGACAAGATCCAGCCTCATCCACTGGAACACAGGCACTAGTCCCTTCCACCAGGAAGCCTACACAATTCACTGACCCAACCTTAGCTACTGGGGACAGACACCAAAAACAGTGGGAACTACGAACCTGCAGCCTGAGAAAAGGAGACCCCAAACACAGTAAGTTAAGCAAAATGAGAAGACAGAGAAACACACAGCAGATGAAGTAGCAAAGCAAAAACCTACCAGAACAAACAAATGAAGCAGAAATAGGCAGTCTACTTGAAAAAGAATTCAGAGTAATGATAGGAAAGTTGATCCAAAATCTTGGAAATACAATGGAGAAAATACAAGAAACGTTTAACAAGGACCTAGAAGAACTAAAGAGCAAACAAGCAGTGATGAACAGCACAATAAATGCAATTAAAAATTCTCTAGAAGGAATCAATAGCAGAATAACTGAGGCAGAAGAAAGGATAAGTGACCTGGAAGATAAAATACTGGAAATAACTACTGCAGAGCAGAATAAAGAAAAAAGAATGAAAAGAATTGAGGACAGTCTCAGAGACCTGTGGGACAACATTAAACGCACCAACATTCGAATTATAGGGGTCCCAGAAGAAGGAGAGAAAAAGAAAGGGACTGAGAAAATACTTGAAGAGATTATAGTTGAAAATTTCCCTAATATTGGAAAGAAAATAGTTAATCAAGTCCAAGAAGCACAGTCACATACAGGATAAATGCAAGGAGAAACACACCAAGACACATATTAATGAAACTATCAAAAATTAAATACAAAGGAAAAAAATTAGAAGCAGCAAGGGAAAAACAACAAATAACACATAAGGGAATCCCCATAAGGGTAACAGCTGATCTCTCAGCAGAAACTCTGCAAGCCAGAAGGGAGTAGCAGGACATACTGAAAGTGATGAAAGAGAAAAACCTGCAACCAAGATTACTCTACCCAGCAAGGATCTCATGCAGATTTGATGCAGAAATTAAAACCTTTACAGACAAGCAAAAGCTAAGAGAATTCAGCACCACCAAACCAGCTTTACAACAAATGCTAAAGGAACTTCTCTAGGTAAGAAAAACAAGAGAAGGAGAAGACTTACAGGATCAAACCCAAAACAATTCAAAAAATGATAATATGAACATACATATCGATAATTAAGTTAAATGTAAATGGATTAAATGCTCCAACGAAAACACATACACTGGCTGGACGCATACAAAAACAAGACCCGTATATATGCTGTCTACAAGAGACCAAATTCAGACCTAGGGACACATACAGATTGAAAGTGAGGGGATGGAAAAAGATATTCCATGCAAATGGAAATCAAAAGAAACCTGCAGTAGCAATTCTCATATCAGACAAAACAGACTTTAAAATAAAGACTATTACAAGAGATAATGACACTACATAATGATCAAAGGATCGATCCAAGAAAAAGATATAACAATTATAATTATTTATGCAGCCAACATTGGAGCACCTCAATACATAAGGCAAATACTAACAGCCATAAAATGAGAAATCGACAGTAACACAATCATAGTAGGCGATGTTAACACCCCACTTTCACCAATGGACAGATCATCCAAAATGAAAATAAATAAGGAAACACAAGCTTTAAATGATACATTAAATAAGATGGACTTAACTGATATTTATAGGATATTCCATCCAAAAACACCAAAATACACATTCTTCTCAAGTGCTCATGGAACATTCTCCAGGATAGATCATATCTTGGGTCACAAATCAAGCCTTGGTAAATCTAAGAAAATTGAAATCGTATCAAGTATCTTTTCCAACCATAACGTTATGAGACTAGATATCAATTACAGGAAAAAATCTGTAAGAAATACAAACACATGGAGGCTAAACAACACACTACTTAATAACCAAGAGATCACTGAAGAAATCAAAGAGGAAATCAAAAAATACGTAGAAACAAATGACAATGAAAACACAATGACCCAAATCTATGGGATGCAGCAAAAGTAGTTCTAAGAGGGAAGTTTATAGCTATAGAAGCCTACCTTAAGAAACAAGAAACGTCTCAAATAAACAACCTAACTTTACACGTAAGGCAATTAGAGAAAGAAGAACAAAAAACCCCCAAAGTTAGCAGAAGGAAAGAAATCATAAAGATCAGATCAGAAATAAATGAAAAAGAAATGAAGGAAACGATAGCAAAGATCAATAAAACTAAAAGCTGGTTCTTTAGGAAGATAAACAAAATTGATAAACCATTAGCCAGACCTATCAAGAAAAAAAGGGAGAAGACTCAAATCAATAGAATTAGAAATGAAAAAGGAAAAGTAACAACTGACACTGCAAAAACACAAAGGATCATGAGAGATTACTACAAGCAACTCTATGCCAATAACATGGACAACCTGGAAAAAATGGACAAATTCTTAGAAATGCACAACCTTCTGAGACTGAACCAGGAAGAAATAGAAAATATGAACAGACCAATCACAAGCACTGAAATTGAAACTGTGATTAAAAATCTTCCAACAAACAAAAGCCCAGGACCAGAGGGCTTCACAGGCGAATTCTATCAAACATTTAGAGAAGAGCTAACACCTATCCTTCTCAAACTCTTCCAAAATATAGCAGAGGAAGGAACACTCCCAAACTCATTCTACGAGGCCACCATCATTCTGATACCAAAACCTGACAAATATGTCACAAAGAAAGAAAACTACAGGCCAATATCACTGATGAACATAGATGCAAAAATCTTCAACAAAATACTAGCAAACAGAATTCAACAGCCCATTAAAAGGATCATATGCTCTGATCAAGTGGGGTTTAACCCAGGAATGCAAGGATTCTTCAAAATACGCAAATCAATCATCGTGATACACCATATTAACAAATTGAAGGAGAAAAACCATATGACCATCTCAGTACATGCAAAAAAAGCTTTTGACAAATTCAACACCCATTTTTGATAAAAAAAAAAAAAAAAAACCCCTGCAGAAAGTAGGCACAGAGGGAACTTTCTTCAACATAATAAAGGCTGTATATAATAAACCCACAGCCAACATTGTCCTCAATGGTGAGAAACTGTAACCATTTCCACTAAGATCAGGAACAAGAGAAGGTTGCCCACTCTCACTACTATTATTCAACATAGTTTTGGAAGTTTTAGCCACAGCAATCAGAGAAGAAAAAGAGATAAAAGGAATCCACATTGGAAAAGAAGAAGTAAAGCTGTCATTGTTTGCAGATGACATGATACTACTCTACATAGAGAATCCTAAAGATGCTAACAGTAAACTACTAGAGCTAATCAATGAATTTGGTAAAGTAGCAGTTTACAAAATCAACGCACAGAAATCTCTTGCATTCCTATACACGAATGAGGAAAAATCTGATAGTGAAATTAAGAAAACACTCCCATTTACCATTGCAACAAAAATTGGGCTCCCTGACTTCAGACTATACTACAAAGCTACAGTAATCAAGACAGTATGGTAGTGACACAGCAACAGAAATATAGATCAATGGAACAGGATAGAAAGCCCAGAGATAAACCCATCCACATATGGTCACCTTATCTTTGATAAAGGGGGCAAGAATATATAGTGGAGAAAAGATAACCTCTTCAATAACTGGTGCTGGGAAAACTGGACAGCCACATATAAAAGAATGAAATTAGAACACTCCCTAACACCATAGACAAAAATAAACTTAAAATGAATTAAAAACCTAAATGTAAGCCCAGACACCACCAACCTCTTAGAGGCAAACATAGGCAGAAAACTCTATGACATAAATCACAGCAAGATCCTTTTTGACCCACCTCCTAGAGAAATGGAAATAAAAACAAAAATAAACAAATGGGACCTAATGAAACTTAAAAGCTTTTGCACAGCAAAGGAAACCATAAACAAGACCAAAAGACAACCCTCAGAATGGGAGAATATATTTTCAAATGAAGCAACTGACAAAGGATTATTCCACAAAGCATACAAGCAACTCATGCAGCTCAATATCAAAAAAACAAACAACCCAAACCAAAAATGGGCAGAAGCCCTAAATAGACATTTCTCCAAAGAAGATATATAGAGACTGCCAACAAACACATGAAAGAATGCTCAACATCATTAATTATTAGAGAAATGTAAATCAAAACTACAATGAGATATCATCTCACACTGGTCAGAATGGCCATCATCAATAAATCTACAACAATAAATGCTGGAGAGGGTGTGAAGGAAAGAGAACCCTCCTGCACTGTTGGTGGGAATGTAAATTGATACAGCCACTATGGAGAACAGTATGGAGGTTCCTTAAAAAACTAAAAATAGAGCTACCATATGACCCAGCAATCCCTCTACTGGGCATATATCCTGAGGAAAACATAATTCAAAAAGAGTCATGTACCAAAATGTTCATTGCAGCTCTATTTACAATAGCCAGCACATGGAAGCAACCTAAGTGTCCATCGACAGATGAGTGGATAAAGAATATGTGCCACATATATACAATGGAATATTACTCAGCCATAAAAAGGAACGAAACTTTGTTACTTTTAGTGAGGTCGATGGACCTAGAGACTGTCATACAGAGTGAAGTAAGTCAGAAAGAGAAAAACAAATACCATATGCTAACACATATATATGGAACCTAAAAAAAGTAAAAAAAAAAAAATGATCAGAAGAACCTAGGGGCAAGATGGGAATAAAGATGCAGACCTACTAGATAATGGACTTGAGGACATGGGGAGGGGGAAGGGTAAACTGGGACAAAGTGAGAGAGTGGCATGGACATATATACACTACCAAATGTAAAATAGATATCTAGTGGGAAGCAGCCGCATAGCAGCGGGAGATCAGCTCGGTGCTCTGTGACCACCTAGAGGGGTGGGATAGGGAGGGTTGGAGGGAGGGAGACGCCAGAGGGAAGAGATATGGGAACATATGTATAACTGATTCACTTTGTTATAAAGCAGAAACTAACACATCATTGTAAAGCAATTATACTCCAATAAAGATGTTAAAAAAATAACCATGCATAGTGGATAAATAAAGGAAGATGGTCCCCTAGAGCTGTGGTGATTTCATTTTTCTGCATATAAATTACTTCCTGGTGCAAGACTCTAGCTCACATCAAAGTGCATGGAAGACAGATAGTAAAATAAAGTACAGGTAGAAGTCTTTGCTTGGATCATTCTTCCAGATGGTGTTCGAATTCTGTAGTTCTCACCTGGAGTTATTTTATTTTCCTCTGAATTATATGTTTCCTTTATTAAATGAAAGATCAAGAAAAATTTTAGAAAATAATTATCTATTAAACAGATCAAAACCAAAAATGCAGAAAGCTTAAGCTGAAGTCTAAACACTTACAAATGAGTGTGTATGTGTGTTTAAGCTGAATAGTTTTTCTGACTCTTATTACCCCTGAGTCTCTATTAACTGCTCACTCTTATCAATCTTTTCCTGAAATATTTTCCAAAACGTTTCCCATTTTACATTTTTGTTTTAGCTTTCCTTTTCTTACTTCATTTTTTCCTTGCAGTCAGGAATACTGTGTAATTAACTAAGAAACCTTTTCTGTGACACTCAGCAGGTTCACAACCTGCTAGAAGAATATTTGATCAAGTCTAAGTCTGTAGCTAGAGTTTCTTGAAGGCCATAGGAAAAAACAGAAAGAGGAAAAGAGAGAAAGAAGAATAAAATCTCAAGGCAAACTGGAATAGAGTAGGATAGGTACAAAGTGAAAGTAAGATGATATTGGTGCAAAGGTGTACAAACACAAAAATGCATGTTTCTTTGTTATTTACTCCTATGATTGCCCCTCATCACAATAAATTTTGTTTTGAAGCATAATTTATGTGAAATAAAATGCTTCAAATTTATTTGTAAATTTCTATGAGTTTTGACAAATGTACACACCTGCACTACCCAATTAAGATACAGAAGACTTCCGTCATGCCAGAAAGTCCCCCCATCAACTTTCATTGGTTTGTATTTAAATGGACTGTTTATTTGTCTCTCTTCCTAAAGTGGACAAAAACTCTTTGAGGGAAGGCAATATACTTTGTCAATGATTGTTCCACATCACAAAACATAGTGTCTAAATTCAAGTAAGTGACAAACGCTCATATGCAGGATTAATGACTAATATTAAGGAGACTAAAGATAGATGATGTGGAAGATGACAGAGTGGTGGTTTTTATAGAAAGATATGAATTGCAATTGAACATACTATATGTAAACATTCAACTTTTACATATCACAAAGAAAAAATGTCATTAATTTTTTTTGTTTTTTGTTTTTTGCGGTACGTGGGCCTCTCACTATTGTGGCCTCTCCCGTTGCGGAGCACAGGATCCAGACGCGCAGACTCAGCAGCCATGGCTCACGGGCCCAGCCGCTCCGAGGCATGTGGGATCTTCCCGGACCGGGGCACAAACCCGTGTCCCCTGCATCGGCAGGTGGACTCTCAACCACTGCACCACCAGGGAAGCCCTGTCATTAATTTTTGGTTTTATGTGGCTATAATTGAATTTTTCTTGCAGTAACCTCCCTAGAAGAATAACACCTAAATTAGGTTTTATATTAATCAAGAATAGTGTTAGTTGCAAGTGACAGGAAAAATATTCCTAAATAATTATACAAATAAAGTAATTATTAGTAAATGTATCCAGAAAAAAAAAAATAGTAACACTTAGACTTGACCAAAAGAAATGACTCAAAAGTCACTAGGATTTTCTTTCTCTAGTTTGCCTCCTCTTCATTCTCTACCCATTCAAACTCTCGCCCTCACCCAGTATGAAGGAGGTATTGCTAGTAGAATTCAGGAATCATGCTCTAATGTCTACAGCATCGAAAATAAAAGTGGCTTCTTTATTCTGAGTCAGTTTGAAATACATTGAGGCCAGGAACTGACAGGAACGACTTAAATTAAAATCATTCTTATAACTATGCCACTAGCTCACAATAATTTTTTACTAAGAAATCACGACAGAAAAAGAAAAGAATTCTTTTAGGCTTACCTCTTCAAAATCATGTGTTCTTAAGTCAAATTAGGGTTAATATAAGATTAAGTTGTTCAGGGACTTCCCTGGCAGTCCAGTGGTGAAGAATCTGCCTTCAAATGCAGGGGATGCGGGTTTGATCCCTGGTCAGGGAACTAAGATCCCACATGCTGCGGGGCAACTAAGCCCATGCACTACAACTAGAGAGCCCAAGTGCTGCGAAATACTGAGCCCACATGCTCTGAAGCCTGCATGCCACAACTAGAGAGAAGCCCACACACCACAACGGAGATCCCGCATGTCACAACTAAGACCCGACATAGCCAAAAATAATTAAATAAATAAAAATAAATTAATTAGCATTAACAAAGATTAAGTTGTTCAGAAATCTTCCTTTTTAATTAGAATATGACTTATTTGAGAAAAAAAGATTACTTATAGTCATCATTGTAACTCAAAATATTCAGTATCTCTGTTTCAGAGGAGAAAGCACTTTGTACCTGAGGGTAACAGAATATATAATATATATTATAGGTGTTTTATATATATATCTATATCTATATATAAAATATCAGATCAAGGTGTGATGAGAATGCTATACAAAGGACAGAGAGTACCTCTAGAAACTCAAGTGGAATCAAATGAGATAATTGCTGAACCTCATTAATGTAGACTAATAGAATGTCAGGAAAAAATGCAGACCAGACCTGGTGGGACTTAAGGAGAATAATTTTGTAATAGAAGTGATCTCCATGAGGGTAACCAGATGGTCCAATGAACATTGAAAAATACACTTAGCAACCCCAAGCATGGTACCAAGAGTCTTAAATAATGGTAACATTAGGGGTGATAGACTTTCCAAGTCATGGTCTTAGAATCACAGGATATTCCTAATAACGGACTGTGAAAGCTGTCAGAATCATGACCCCCAGTGAAGCTTCCTGTATCTGCCATATTTATGCTGTCTGTAGTCACTTTCACATTGAGTCTAGGTTTGGCCATGTGACTTGCTTTGGCCAGTAGGACAAAAAAAAAAAAAAAAAAAGTAACGGAAGTAGAGACATTAAAAAATTCTTTTGCTTTGGGGTTCACCCTCTAATCACACTCCCATCATGTGAAGCCTAGGCTAATAAGCTATAGACAGGTGGCTCAGATGACAGCTAGCATTAACCACCTAGTGTGCAGTGAGGCCATCTGGCCTCAAGTGAATGACTGTGGCCACATGAGAATCTTCCATCGAGAACAAAAGTAGAAACATCCACTTGAGTCCAGGCCAAATTTCTGAGCTACAGAATCATGAGAAGATAATGTTAGTATTTTAAGCCAATAATTTTTGGTGTGTGTGTGTGTGTGTGTGTGTGTATGCAATTACAGATAAATATCTGAGATAGAAATATTACCTTGAAATGGAGTGCTGCCACAGCAAAATCCTAAAATGATATGTCTGTCTTTGGCCAGTCGGCAGGTACAGGCTGGAAAGAATGTAAGGAGATAAAGGAGAAAAACCAGGAGGAGGCCTGACGTCAGGCTGGAAGAATTGCAAACAAACTGCTACTTCTCTGTAAATGAGGCAAGGAAAAAGCTGCTGGAGGGCTGAGAGGTTGAGGACCCATGTATGCTGAGGTAGAATAATTGGCCCACATGAAAGAACCTTGAAAGACAGTATCTGTATCAAATGAATTGTTGGATCTGGCTAAGGACATGTCCTGGCAGTTTTTGAAAGTATCCGGCTTTTTTTTAGCTGAGTTTTGCTAAGTTATGAGGACAAAGAGGAGAGACAAAAAGGAACCATTCCTTTTGCGAGGGTGATTTGGAGGAAAAATAGAGGAGAGGTGACTTGCTGCTTCGGAAAATAAAGCTTTTACATTTTCAGTCTATCTGGCAAAAAAATTCTTAAAGCAATAAGTGTCCTCAAGGGAAAGATCAAAGCAAGGGTGTGGTAGTAAGGCCTTTACTTTAGATGTCAGAAAGATTTAAGGCCATGCCTAAAGATCTGTTCAGGGTGACAAAGATGGATTAAAAAACCATATAAACATTGCTACATAGTAGCCTGATACCCCAAAAGGAGAGAGAAGTCTATCCTGAAATGAATGTGACTTTGGGGGCATGAAGTAAAGTCTCCAAAACATCCTAGGAAACTCAGGAAGTTATTTAAATAAGTGTACTATTAAAAACACTGACAGCTTGGATGGAGAAGAAGGAACTGAGAGGATTCAAAATTAAATGAGGCCTCTCGGCCCTACTTTTGAAACACATACTGCAGAAGGGATGCTTTGCTGAAAACATGGACTATTTCTTTTTCGTTTGTGGGTTTTTTTTTTTTGTTAATTGCAGTATACTTGATTTACAATATTAGTTTCAGGTGTACAACACAGTGATTTGATATTTTTATACAGATCTAAAGGTTATAGGAGCCTACTTGAACTTCTCATTGTAAAAAAAAAAAAATGGGAATAGCTATTCTATTTATATCCTATGCTCAAGATATCAACTCCAATAATAGAGAAACACCTCATATAAAATATTAATTAGGAAAAGAAAAATAAAGTCTCAACAATATGATTCATTCTTAATATTTAAAAAGGCAAACACTGTGAGCCAGTGGGCTGTTAAAAAACGTTGTTTCCAGCACCTTTTCAAAATGTTGAAACTTATTGTTAAAATAAATTGAAGAAAGTTTATCTCTTCTAAATAAAATGAAAATGTGAATATATCACCTGTGCTCTTCTCTTGACACTGAGCAGACGCTACCTACTAACAACTTTACGTTAATTCCCTCTAGAGAAGGTTTGTATATTTGTATTTCCTTCACCAACAACAGGTTCTATAAAGAGGCCTTTATTAAACATTTATTATTGATGATGTTTCCATGACATATATCCTTTTGAGTCAGTTTCTGTGTTCTTCTAACATGAGATATACAAAATTTCTGTTTTCCTTCCGTAGTTAGACATTATCTATCCAAAGAAAATAATTGAGTCAGACTTCTTTATGAAAGTTGATAATTTTCTCTAAAGTCTAACACATTCTTTTTCTAAACTATACTAGATACTGTTATTAGGAAATGCTTCAGTTAAAAAAAAGTAAGTTTAACGGAAATTGCTTTATGAGAATAATCACCTAAATTAATAATATTTAGGTAAGAAATACAATACAATACAGAAAGGAAGAATACAATCACATTTATGTCGATATTACACTCTGTGTTTCAAAAAGGTAATCCAGTTGCTAAGAATCCAACAGCCCTTATAACATTAAAAGGAAATGTTCATACAATTACTGACTTTATGGCTTTTACTTTTTTCCTGAGGAAAAGTCAATAAAGGAATAAAGGAAATATACTTTTAACTCTGCTGGCTTTAATATGAACATTGTGTTTATTTTAATTGATAATATTGTTTAAATATACATCTCTTTTGTCTTAAAGCACTGTTATCCGCATCTTATTCTTGATCAAATAATGGCTTGATTCCATTAAATTTTCTTAAATAGGCCAATAAATGAGTAATAGATTAAGCTATTGTTTTCTTAGAGGCTCCTGCCTTCTCTCACATGTCTTTTTCTGTGGCTATATATATTATACTTTCTTTTAGTGATAACATATTTCAATACAAAGATTTACTATATTCAGATACTCATCATTCTCCTTGCTCCTGGGGTAGATATTTCCCTGTTATTATATGAATGATTATTAGCCCCTCCTCCATTTTACCTCCACCACATTTGTTCCAAAGTGTGCAGCTACCACTAGCGGCCTAATCTCCCCCTCTCCCTGAGCCAGTGAGATGCCATCTGGATGCAAGAACTTTGCACTGGCAAAAGAATAGGGATGAGAAGTGGTGGTTTGAAATCTCTTACTGCCCGTTCTGCTTCAGTCACACTTTCTGCATAATACCCTAGCCTCTTTCTTCACTCCTACATACCTTGTGAGCAGAATGTTGTAATCCACAAAGGGCACCTCAGAAACAAAGGAGCTGAGAGAAGGAAAGGGTTCTGCAGGCAATAAAGGGAGAAGAGGAGAGGGATAGGGCCAGAAGGAAAGGGAAGAGTGTCTGCTTTGTCCTTATGGGTCCAATATATGGTAACTTGCCTGTGCTCTAGATTTATCTGTCTCTTCATTTTGGAAAAAAGTTACTAGAATGTGTTGTTTACTGTCTGACTAGCTTACTGGATCCCCTCAGGAACACTGAAGTTTCTCCTTCCTCTTTCAATCATTGGTTAGATCTGAATAACCACCCCCTCTACCTATTATAGAAGGAAATCTCTGGGAAGCTTAGAGAAAGTGATGGTCCACACTAAGTAAAGCAGAATATTTGCCAAAAATTAACGCAAGTTGAAGAAATATTCAAAAGGCTTACAAAACTTGGCACGTTATAGAGGATATACATAAACATGCAACATCAAGAACCTATCAATTGGCTACGATTCACAGGAGTGCCTTGAAGACACGTGGATGAGAGGGAATCTGGCATTACTGAGAAGCAAAGTGGTGGATGTTCTTGGTAGGTCAGAGCTGATGGTGGGAGACACTATTACAGATCTGACCATCCAGACAGCAAGGGGCATGACATAAATGAGGCAATGATGATGGTGCTTAACCATCAGGGACAAACTGTCTGCAATGTGATTGTAAAGAATAGCAACACCTGAGTGGCAGACAGGTGAATTAACCCTTAGAAATCTCTGGGGATGCTTAAGACAACATGGATTCCCTTGAGATAAGATAGATAAATAACTAACAAAGGAATTGCTTAACCTATACAAAAGACAAGAGGCTGCACAATTAGTGCCCCATCCAGTGTAAAGTCACAAACTTTATGCCAGTTCAGACCTGAACCAGTTTTCATCCCTTGAATTGATTGACTAAAGAAGTGGCCAGATTCCCAGAGAGAAGGACCATACAAAGTCATGGCAAATATACACTCTAATGATTCCCTCATTCCTACTCACAATGGCGATTTCGCTAGAAAGACTTTATACTCAGGAAATGGGGATACCCAAACATTTCAAGGATTTTTGTCTTTGCCAATATAAAGTCTCTGGATCCCTGAGGAGTGATGCTTTAATGGAGTAACCCAGCAAATGTGAAAATAAACATAACAAACTACAACTGCTGCCCCAATCACTTTTGTCTCTTTGTGCAAGGAATCACCAAACTGGTCCTCAGGAATAAATGCTTTAGTTACGAAATGTTGAAGGATGTCAAGAACTATGAAATGTCTGAGATTTTTACATTGCTCACAAAATAAGTAATTATCCTAACTTACTGGCACAGATGCTGGCGAGGGATATTACAGACAAAGGATTTCATCACTCAAGTTGCAGTAGACAACATGAGCTTCATGTTACCATGGGTTCCTTGGGGCTGACACGCGCACCAGGCAATAGGAGGAAGCCTAGGTGCGTGTTCTGAGTGCAGTGGTTTTGCACTGCATCGGAAGAACCTCAGGCTTCAAAAGCTCCAATCTTTCGGATTGGGGTGCTTGCCAACCTGCCTAACTGTCGCCATGGAAGGTACATTATCTAATAAAGATGCAGCTCAGCAAACCCATGTGCCTTCTGCCTTGGAGGAAGATACTCTATCTTCCAATGCTGGTTATTGTACAAACATCCTTAAAAAGTTAGTCCAAACAACACAACTTAATATACATCTTTCAGAAATGAAAGACACTCATGGAGAATTATCTCCCAACAATACCTGAACCTCATTTCTATACCACTTCACCACTGGTGAATTTTCTCATATGGGTACATACCATCTGTCAGCCATTCTGATTATGATTTGACTGACAGGTTGAAACCAAATCGGTTTTGAAAAGTTATGCAGCATTTAACTAAAGCCACTATCAAGGACCCTAACAGCAAAATGATGACAACTGGTACTACTGACTTCAGCCTGGTATCACTCATTCCCAGCTGAGTAAACCCTACAAACCATCAGTGTCTGGTTAGAAAGCCAGGTGGTATTCTCCCTAAGTGTCTGTATTGACCTTTCTGCACATCAGCAGGACCAAGGTATGAATTCAGGTACAGCAGTTTGTATTTAAAATTGCCCAGACCTCACCTTGGACAATAGGTAGGGCAATTCAGCCAACAGAGCCTGTGCTTGATGTCTTTCACGAGACTAAACACTTGGAGGACTCTTATGACTAACCCTAAGGTGCAATGCACTGTTTTTTGGGGAAATAAACGTTGATGTCTGGTTTTCCATACAAGAAACACAAGCCCAATGACATACAAGGTACTCCTGGAAAGAAAATGTTATTCACCATTGTTGGGAACCCCCAGGTGGGACTACTTCCAACCTCAGTCATTTCATGGGGTAGAAATGCCACCCAGTTGTTAGCTTGGGTAAAGAGAACAGACTGGAAGGACTTGTCTCAGGCAGTTCCTCCAAAAACAGACAAGACTCAACAATTCCAAGAGAACTAGAAACCCTATGGTCTACCAGATAGTTGAGTGAGGGGTGCAAATCAAACATTGTCAACCTGTGTCCCAAAGGTCAAACTTGAGGAACCTCAACAAAAGCTTCTGGGTATTGTTGTGGTTATTGTAGTGTTCTCATTCCCATAGGAGAGTATAACATTTTTATTTCTCGAATAATTAGAAAAGGTTAACCTTTGGAAACTTGTATTTCTTAAATATAACTGAAGTGCTAAACATACCTTTTATGTCTCTGTCACATGTAGCAGAAATTGCAGAAAAATTCACATATGCATTAGTCTGTTTATAAAGTAATATTTTAAAATTAGCATAAATACTTATT
Source organism: Leucopleurus acutus (assembly GCF_964270905.1). Classification (NCBI taxonomy): domain Eukaryota; kingdom Metazoa; phylum Chordata; class Mammalia; order Artiodactyla; family Delphinidae; genus Leucopleurus; species Leucopleurus acutus. The sequence goes on from NC_139143.1 coordinate 8,236,103, forward strand.
TTTCTACATGTACTATGCAGTAATTAAAATGACAACTTGGGCAATATTAAAGCTCTGATTTAACTGAGGGATGTTCGGCTGATTACAAACAGTGTATTCATTTTCTTTAAAAAAAGATGAAATTCTAATTATTGTTGGCTTCCTGTCAAAATCAGTAATTAAGAAAGTTGTCAAAGTCAATCCTATTATTCATCCTGATAATGAAATTATTTAAACATCAAACATGAATGTTCTATTAGCTTGAGGAGTATAATTGTTAACAGTGCTCACAGGGCTTAATAAACGCATCACATCAGCTACATTATCTACCTATATACCTGCACCCAGATGCTGGTGATTAAGACTTTGAAGCTTTGTAAGTTTAAGTATGTGACTGTGATTACTTTACAAATAATATTTAACTTTCTTGAGGTAGTACATAGGACATATGTGGGAAAACATGGCTCCATTTTTTTTTTGAAAGTGAACAAAAACCCTTTTATGACCTGCAAAAATAAACTGCACTTATTTAAAGTGTTCAACTTTATGACCTTTGGCATATATACCCATGAAACCTTATGCCTTAAACCATGATGCCTTACTGGACAAAGCCATCACCCCTGAAAGTTTCCTCTTGCCTGATAACTTCTGCCCTTCCTCACTCATCCTCTGTGCCCAGGAAACCACTACTCTGTATTTTCTCACTATATATTTGCTTGAATTTTCTAGAATTTTATATGAATACAGAGTATAATTTTGTCTGGATTCTTTCAGTCACAATAATTAAGATTCATCCACGTTGTGTTATGTATTAATAATTAATTTTTATTGCTAAGTAGTATTCCACTGTATTGCTATACCATGATTTCTTGATCCATTCATATTTTTATGACATTTCAGCTGTTTCCAGGTTTTAGCTATTGCAAATAAAGATGCTATGAACAATCATGCACAAGTCTTTGTATTGAGACATATGTTTTAATTTGCTTGGATAAACACCTAGAAATACAAAAATAATGGTAGTTCTATATTTAACATTTAAACACATATTTTTAAAAACTTCCAAACTCTTTTCCCAAGTGGAAAAACTTGTATGATTTAATACTTGTACCTATAATAGATGAGAGCTTCAGTTCCTCTATATCATTGCAAACACTTGGTATGATCAGTTTTTTTTTGTTTGTTTTTACCATTCTAATGTGTATGTAGTAGTATAATATTGCAGTTTAAATTTATATTTTCCTAACGACTAATGATTTGAACATCTTTCACGGACTTGTTTGCCATCTGTATATTTTTCTTTTGGGTGAAGGATCTGTTGAAATATTTTTGCTCATTTTTATTGATATGTTTGCTTTTCTATTGTCAGGTTTGAAAATTCTCTCTACATTTTAATAGAAGTCCTTTATTAGATAAATGATTTTCAAAAATTTAAATTTGCTTAATGATATCTTTTGAAAAAACAGATATTCTTAACTTTAAGTTCAACTTATAAGTTTTTTTTTTTTTTTTTGGCCATGCCATGTGGCATGTGGGATCTTAATTCCCCAACCAGGGATCGAACTCCCGCCCCCTGCAGTGGAAGCTCTTGGGGTCTTAACTGCTGGACTGCCAGGCAAGTCCCTATAATTCTTTTTAATAAATCATACTTTGACATACACAAATGACACAGATTTTGTCTAATAGTTTTAGAAGTTTAAAAAATGTTAAGTTTATGTTCATGTGGATGATACATTTTGAGTTTTTAATGTACACTGTTTAAGATATGCATTTAAGTTTCTTCCTTTCTTTTTTTGCATATTGATATACAAATGTCTCAGCACCTTTTGTGTCAAAAGATTCTTCCTATGTCTTCTTCCTCTATGTACTTCCTCTCTGTCTCCATATACACATATATGTGTATATATACACGTGTATACATATACATATATGGGCATATATATATATATATATCTCCATACACATATCTCTGAATTGTTTAGTATCGTTCATTAATATATGAATATATTTAACTATCTTTATCCAATATCACATTGACATGGAATATAGAGTTGTTTTTTTTTATTCTGCTCCCCTTGAAGTGGATGTACCCCAATTTGCTTATGCATTCTTCCACTGAAGGACATCCTGGTTTCTTTAAGTTTATAGTCATTATGAATAGAGCTGTTATGCTTAATTACATCCTTGTATGCATTTGGACATAGTTCTTAAACGCAGTTGTCTAAATACTGGAGGCATGATGCTGTATCCTCAGGTGAGCCTTATTCAACTTTGGAAAAAACGTATATCTTTCAAAGTAGCTGTTTATGCATTTCACCAGCAGTAAAGAAGAGTTCCCATTTTTCCTCATGCTCCATCAGTCAGTAGTGTACTTTTTTTGGAGTTTAGTAGTTCTAACAGGTGTGCAGTGTTATCTCACTGTTGTTTAAAAGGAGTTTTATAAGTCTTAAAATCAACACCGTAAAGAACAAAATAAGGTCATTTGCAGCAACATGGATGCAACTAGAGACTATCACACTAAGTGAAGTAAGTCAGAAAGAGAAAGACAAATACCATATGATATCACTTATATGTGGAATCTAAAATATGGTACAAATGAGCCTATCTACAAAACAGAAACAGACTCACAGACATAGAGATCAGACTTGTGGCTGCCAAGGGGGAGGGGGGAAGAGAGAGGGATGGATTGGGAGTTTTGGATTAGCGGATGCGAGCTATTGCATTTAGAATGGATAAACAACAAGGTCCTACTGTACAGCACAGTGAACTATATCCAATCTCCTGGGCTGAACCATAATGGATAATAATATTAACAAATGAACATATATAGGGTATAACTGAGTCACTGTGCTATACAGCAGAGATTGGTACAACATTGTAAATCACTATACTTCAATAAAAAGTAAAACTAAATTCAGATACTGTAAATCCCTCAAGTTTTTTTGTTGTTTTCAAAGTTGTTTTGCCTGTATTAGAATCTCTGAATTTCCAAATAAAATTTAAAATCTGCTTACCTTCTTTCTGTTCTATTGTAAGTGGCATCTTTTAAATTTTATTTTGAGGGTGCTTATTGATGTATATAGGAGTAGAACTGATTCTTCGTAACCTGTTCTTGAATCTAGAAACCTTACTTTTCTATTAGTTCTAGTAGCTTTTTCTGTAGATTCTTTTGAATTTTCTACTTAGATTGATGATATATTCTGTAAAAAAAGACTTTGAATTCTTTCTAGTCAGAATGTTTTTACTTTCATCTTTTCTTATTGCATTGACTAGACCATCTGATTCAATGTTGAATAGAAGTAATGAGAGTGGACATCTTTCTTTTATTCTAATCTTCAGGGTACTTAGTCTTTATCATTACATATGATATTAGCAGTAAATTTTTCACAGATGCTCTTTTCAAGTTGAGAAAGTTTCCTTGTATTTCTATCTGCTGAGAGTTTTTCTTAGGAATGGCTTTAAGGTTTGTCCATTTTCTGTTGTCCTTATTGTCATAAATTTTTTAATGATATGTCATCCTCTATTAATATTTTAATCTCTGTAGAATCAGTAGTGATGTAACCTTCTCATTCCTGGTGTTTGTCATGTGTGTCTTCTTTCCTTTTCTTCTAATCAGTCTGGTTAAATTTTGTCAATGTTACTGATCTTTTAAAAGAACCAACTTTTGATTATTATGATTTTTGCTATTATTTTTCTGAGTTTTATTTATTTTTATGCTCACTTCTATTATTGTCTTTTTCTCCTTTCTTTGACTTTCACCTGCTGCATTTGCTCTTCATTGTTTTTTTTTAATGAAAGTTGTGGTGTTTGGTTTGAGACCTTTCTTCTGTTTTTTTTTTTTTTTTTTTTTTTTGCAGTACGCGGGCCTCTCACTGTTGTGGACTCTCCTGTTGTGGAGCACAGGCTCCGGACACGCAGGCTCAGCGGCCATGGCTCATGCGCCCAGCCGCTCCGCGGCATGTGGGATCTTCCCGGACTGGGGCACGAACCCATGTCTTCTGCATCGGCAGGCGGACTCTCAACCACTGCGTCACCAGGGAAGCCCTCTTCTATTTTTATATAGATGTTTAGTATTATAAATCATCACCTAAGTACTGTTCTAGAAGCATACCACAAATTTGGATATGTTGTGTTTTCACTTTTGTACAGTTAAAAATCTAATTTACTTTTGATTTCTTCCTCAATGCCTAGGTTATTTAAAACTGACTCACTTGGTAATCAAATATTTGGAAAATTTCAAAATTGATTTCTAATTTGATTCCTTTATATTAAGTGAATACATTTTGTATGATATAACTCCCTTAGAAATGTATTAAACATGTTTTATTGTCCAGAATATGGAAATAACAATTCTTTTAAATATTTGATGTGCCCTTCAAAAGAATTTGTGTTCTTCTCTTGTTGGATGGGATATATTTGGATTTAAATCCATTAAATTGCTATTAAGCCTTCTATATCCTTAGTTATTTTCAGTCTGTCAAATATTAGTCAGATTTTCAGTCTGTCAAATACTGAGAGATCTGCTATTAAAATATCTCACTATATTTGTGGATTTATCTGTTTCTTACTGGAGATTTATCATTGTTTGCTCCCTGTATTTTGAAGCTCTGTTATTAAGTATATAATAATATTAGGGTTAGGATTGTTATAACCTCTTTATGAAGTGTTACCCTTGTCATCATAAAACAAACTTTAAAACTGGTTTATTTATTGCTCTGAAATCTACTTTATCTGCTATTAAAATTGCTACCTCAGGTTCGTTTTGATTAGCGTTAGAAAGGTATATCTGTTATTTTTTTATTTTTAAATTTTGTGTGACTTCGTGTTTAAAATGAATACCTTAAAGGCAGCATATTTTTAGTTCTCAGCTTTTTATGCAATCTGACCATCTTTACCTTTGAATTAGTCTGTTCATACCATTTACTATGAATATTACTTATGTTTGTGTATGAATTTTTCATTTGCAATTTGTCTACATCTGTCCCATCTGGTCTTTGTTACATTTCTCTTTCTTTTTTGACTCATTTGGATTAATCCAGTACTATTATTCTATTTTATATCTTTTCTTGGCTTGTTAGCTATAACACTCTAATAAATCTTATTTTAGAGGTTGTTTCAGAGTTTCTAGTATACATCATTAGCTACTTTCTATCTATTTCTGAATGATGTTATGCCACTTTGCATATAGTAAAAGAAACTTACCAGAGTTTCTGTGTATCTTTGGTTTGTTGTGGTGTTTTTTTTGGGTTTTTGGTGATATGAACACTTACCATGAGATCCATCCTCTTAACGAATTTTGACATGCACAACACTGTATTGGTAACTCTAGGCCCTGTGTGGTGGGGCAGATGTATACAACTTATTCATCTGGAATAACTGAAACCTTACGTCCATTGAACAATGAGGAGTTGTTCAACAGTTATCATGTCTTGTTTTGAAGATTTCTCAGGCAGCTCTAGGGCAGCATTTAGTCTAGGTCTAAGTATCCTCAACAGCTAGACAAGATCTTTTTGTGTGCTTTACCCACTGCTCCACAATTTATGCTGAAAACAGGCTCAGTTTTTGGCCTTGTGTAAGTACTGAGTACTAGTTCTTTTGATCCTTTCATGTGGCTCTTTTCCTGCTCTCAGGCAGTGTCTTCACATGTGCGAGCTCATCAGTATTCTCCTCGGTACCTAAGGGGGCCTTCTGCAGATATCTGGAGTTCTCTCTCTGAATCCCTCTTCTTTCCACTTCTTTGCCCTGTGAACTTTATCTGCCATGGCTTTTCTAAACTCAGCGACATCACTTCAACTCAGAGAGCCAGCCGAGCCCTGCCTGAGCCCCTGCTCCCTGCACCATAGTCTGGAAAATCTCTGAAGGCACTAAGGCTGGGGAGTTGTTCACTTCACGTTGTTTGTGTCCTGTATTTAAGGATCACTCTTCTATATCGCCTAATGTTCAATGGCTTGAAAACCATTTCATCATATATTTATTTTTTAATTTTTCAAAAAGGATAAATCTTTTTAAATTTAAAGATTTATCAGAAGGGTAAATCTGGTCCCTATTTTTCTTTCTTGGCTAGGAGTAGCGTTCCTAAAAATGCTTTTTATTAATGGTATGAAATGATTATTTTTTAGCTCATAACAAGTCTTGCATATTTTCTAGATGTAGAGAAGAAAAAACAGAACATTTTTTATGCTGCTTTCTCTAAATACTAAGCGTCCTTCAGGAGCTCAGTTCCTTCCAATAGATGCCAGCTTCAGCAGGGGTCCTCAACCCCTGGATACCAGCCCATGGCCTGTTAGGAACCGGGCCTCACAGCAGCAGGTGAGGGAGCGAAGCTTCACCTGCCGCTCCCTGTCGCTCCCCATCATTCCCATTACCGCCTGAACCATCCCCCCCCATTGCTCCCATTACCTCCTGAACTATACCATCCCCCCACCCCCCATCTGTGGAAAAATTGTCTTGCTGGTGCCAAAAAAGGTTGGGCGCCGGTGAAGTGTACAATGATGAACTTGTAGCCTGAAATAATGAGTGTGTGTAGGGAATCTCTATGCTAATTTTAATGAACACCAGATGGCAGGAGTTCCTGGGTGTATATAGGTATATTTTAGAAACTGGTTTAAACTTGAACAATAATAAGCAAGACTCTATAAAAGGAAAAAGCACAAAAATACAGTCATGAAAAATCATTCTCTGAGATAAGCAAATAAATCTCTGCTTTGATAACACATACTCATTAAGATACACAGATGTGCAGGGGTAGTTTGTATTGTTAAACACACACCAGAAAATACGTGTGTGAGTCCCTCTGGTAACTTGCTATAGTCAAAAATGGGCATACCACTGTCATAAGCAGAAACACTAATACTACCAAAATTACTACCCTAACAAAGTGTATGCTGTACTTAACACTATCTGTGGGGTATGGACAACAGGAGTGCCATCAAAGATTTTATTTAAAAAACAAAAAGGAGACTTAATTACTTTATATGTTAAGGAAAGAAACACCCAATTCTTTACTCATGAAAGAGGCTGTGTAAAGCCAAGAGAAGAGAATGAGATGAGGACTCTGTCCAGTTAGAATTTTAATCCTTGCTCTTCTGTTTGCTGGCTAAGTACACCTGACAAAGTCACATATCTGAATCTGAATTTTTCTTCATTGTAAAATGAAGATATAACAAATTGTGAATGATAAATGAGATGAGGTAGACACTAAACACAGAATTCATATATAAAGATATTGAGCAAACATCATATATATTTTAAAAGATGGGCAGAGATCAACTGAAATCCCACAAGAATGAACTAGGAATAATAAACATAATTTTTAATGGTAATAGTTAACCCAGAGACGTCTGTTCTGGAAAAAATGATGTAGACCTTTTTTTTCCCCCTGCTCTATTCCGCTAATCACAATTATAAACTCTAGAAATGACACAAGATAAAACCAAGGGAGAATTATTAAAGGTGACAAGAAGAAAGCAAGCCTGTGTAGAACCTCAGGACTGGAGAACCACCACAGTGACGTGGCAGTGTGTTATCCCCTCAACAGAGACCGCTCAGACCTCCCTTATCCCAACTCACCACCTAGTGACAGAAGGCAGCTAGGAAAGCTTATTTCTCTGTCAACTTGAATGGAAATTTTTCTGAAAACCTCAGAAAAACCCAAACCTATGGGAAGAGAGAGTCTACTGGGAACCCAAAAATAAGTGGCCAAGGGAATCATTTTCTTTAGCTGTCAGGCCTGGGACTCCCCTTTTCGGCCAAGAGACTCTAAGTTGTGTAGGAAGCACCTACAAGAGAGACCCAGATACAGCAAGTTGTCCAGTCAATAAGAATATTCTTGGGCTTCCCTGGTGGCACAGTGGTTAAGAGGCCGCCTGATGATGCAGGTGACACGGGTTCGTGCCCCGGTCCGGGAGGATCTCACATGCCGCGGAGCGGCGGGGGCCGTGAGCCATGGCCGCTGAGCCTGCGCGTCCGGAGCCTGTGCTCCGCAACGGGAGAGGCCACAACAGTGAGAGGCCCGCGTACCGCCAAAAAAAAAAAAAAAAAAAAGAATGTTCTTCCAGGCCAAGACTCTCCTCACTCAGAGATATTGGGGAGGGTTTGTGGAACAGGAAAAAGGGATCCAGTCACACAAGTGGCCTCATCCTAGAAGGCTATTTGTCCTAGATGCTGAAGAACCTCCTGGCCTGTCCAGACATACCTGACAAGTGAGCTGAACAGGCAGAAAGGACCCAACTGCAACAAACAGCATGATCCAGGCAGCCTCACTGTCCTCACAGGCCTGAGGGTCCCTTCACCTGCTCAGGGACATGGGGCAGCAGGAGGGCACTGATAGGGTGACCCCTCCGCTACCTAGAGAGACCAAGCAACCTGGCCAGGAGACATGCTTTCTGATCTGCAGGGCAGTACCAGCAAAGTCCCATGGAAACAACTGCAGCACCAGATAAGCCAAGCAGGACAAAGGGCTATGAAAACCAAGCTGTCATTGGAAACACGCTACACCAAAGTAGGCCAATACCCACATGCTAACTCTAAACAGTGTGACCACTAGCTAAAATAAAAGATTTAAATAGGACCCAGAGTCTCCTAACCTAATAGACAAAAAAGTCCAAGAAACAGCAAACAATGACCCAACACACCAGTAATCAGTAATATCACAACTGCAATGAGAAAAAGGAAATCAACTAACACCAATCCCAGGTTGAATCAGATGTTGAAATTATTTGACCACAATTTTAAAAGTCCTCATAAAATCCCTTCAACATTCCATAGCACACTCTCCTAATCAAATGAAAAATTAGAAATACTCAGCAAAGAAATAAATTTATAGAAAAGAACAAATGGAAATTATAGATATGAAAAATACAGAGCAAAAATTAAAATCTCATGAGTTTTTATCAGAGTGAAGATAACAGAGGATAAAAATCACTGAACTGGGGACAGAGAAATAGAGTTCACCCAGTCTGAAAAACAGAAAATAGACTGAAAAAGAGAAAAATGAACAGAGCCTCAGGGTCCAGTGGAACAATAACAAAAGATGCATTTGTATGTTAGAATCCGAAAAGGAAAGGAAAAAGAGAGGGGCTGAAAGAATATTTTAAAAAGTAATAGCAGAAAACTTCCCAAATTAGGCAAAAAACAGAAACCTACAGTCCCCAAAAGATAAACTACAAATGTGATCAACCGATTCACACCAAGATACATTACAATTATACTTTTAAAAAATGAAAACAAAGAAAAAAATCTTTAAAAGCAGCCAGAAAGACCACATTACCCATAGAAAAATGCCAATTGAAATGACAGCAAATTTCTCATCTGTAACCACTGAAGCCAGAAGAAAGTGGCACCGTAGTTTTCAATTGCTACACATCAGTAATGAATGGGGAATATAAACATTCTCAAGTGAAGAAAAACTAAAAGAATTTATCACTAGCAGACCTATTGCTGAAGACTGGTTAAAGGAAGTTCTTCAAACTGAAAGGATATAATAAAAAGTTAGCTTAGATCATGAAGAAGGAAAAAGGGACAATGGAAAGAATAGAAAGATGAGTACATATAATACACTATACTTCTGATGAGTTTTATAATCATATTTGATAATGGAAATAAAGATGTCTCATACCATCTGATACTCAAGACAATGATATTTAAAAGTGAGAAAAGTAAAGGTACCTGAATGGAAATAAGGTTTCCACATTTCACTCCAAGTGGTTAATGTTATTACCAATATCTGTTAGAAGTATGCATAGAAAGACAAATATCATATATCACTTATATGTGGAATCTGAAAAAAAATGATACAAATGAAGGTATATACAAAACAGAAATAGATCACAGACGTAGAAAACGAACTTATGGTTACCAAAGTGGAGAGGGGGGAGGGATAAATTAGGTGCTTGGGATTAACATATACACACTACTATATATATATAAAATAGATAAACAACAAAGACCTACTCTATAGCATGGGGAACTGTAGTCAATATTTTATAACCTACAAGGGAAACGAATCTGAAAAAAATATTTATATGTATGTATAACTGAATCATTTTGCTGTACACCTGAAACTAACATTGTAAATCAACTATACTTCAAAAAAAATAAAGAAAAAGTATATGTATTATGTTATATATGTATGATCTAACACCCAAAGTGACCTTGATAAAAAATATACAAAAGGATACATGTAATAATAATAAATGCAGATGGAGCTTCCCCTCCAAAATGTTCAAATAATCCACAGGAAGGTGAGAAAAAAAGGGAAATGAAAATTAGAAGGGCCAGATGCAACAATTTATCCTTCACCTTAGGAGGGATATCTCTACATGCCCTACACCACTGTATCCCTAGACATTTTTTCTAAAGAAAGAAGGCCTCTGAATTTGTGTCTTACATGCAAATGTCTTACCAATAAATCTATAGTAGCTGCTAGTTCATGCTCACTAGGTCTCATCAGCATGATGTTACCAAGGCAATGGGCAAGTATGTTGTCTTGTGGAAGCGAAATGCAATTAAGTTCTCTGTTTACTACATCATGAAATAGAGCTAGAGAACTGATATGCCTCAGAAGCAGGACACTGTTACTGGCCTTACCAGCTAAAAGCAAACTGCTTCTTATTGTCATCTTTTGTTTGTTTGTTTGTTTTTGGTTGTTCGTTTATATTTTGTGCTTTTCAGGTATATAGAAGTACTTTTCTACCCCATGACACAATGATGTTCACCACTTTGTCCATACTATTTGCAGTTTTGTAGGTCACATTTAGATCTTATTTCATCTGGAGTTTACCTTTGTATAAGACATTCATTAGAAATTCAATCTCACTTTTTCCCATAAAGTTTTCCCTATGCCGTCCAACCCAAATGTATGTATGTTCTAGTTGTTATTGTTAGTCTATACAAATCTTACTGTATTTTGTACGTTAATCTTGGGGTTGGCAGCCTTGCCAGGCAAGAAGGAGTGAGATCCCTGTAGCAGGTCTCCCCTGCTGATTACAGCTAGAAACTCAGGACAAAACACAAAGAGCAACTGCCAGAAGACAAAGATGAGTTAACAACAGCAGGCGGATCACAGAGGAAAGTGCAAGCTAAACATTATGACCAATAAATGGTTGAACGTCACCATTTTTTTTTGCTTTTTTCTCCCTGTGTTTACATGAGGGTGGGGTTGAGTCCCGGAACTGAACTGTGGGTGAACACAGTAAAAACTCTGAAAGATAGCCTCCTCTTTCTAGACAGAAGATTGTAAAGGGACCACACGAGCCAGAGGATGTGGGAGGATTCCCACTCCCTTTTTGTCTCTTTTATTCCCTTTTGTTTCTGCCTTCTAAGGCCCTGCCATTAGAAGAACTTCATAGCAGTGCTCAGGTTTCTAATGCATTGTTTGCTGACACTTCTCTTTGTATTTCCCTTTTCATAGGCTACTTACCTGGGTGATTCAAAGTCATACCCAATAATCCTTCAGAGTCCAGACTATGGGTCACTGGTTGGGCCCTCATCATCAAATTCCAAGCTCTGTCTCTGGCTAAGCATATTCTAATTAATAAAATGTATTAAGTCCTCGTGGTCTAACTCCATATCTAACCTACATTCTACATCTTTAACCCACAACAGCCAATAATACTGACCAAAATACAAAGATGACCCAAGTCATTTTACTCATACCACTAACTCTTTTCATAGCTCTATGTGTCTCAGTAAAGAAATCAGGAGCAGAATGAGTGTAGGACTTAAAAAAATGAGGCCAAAATTCTGGGGAAAACTCCCCAAAGTTTTGTTTGTTTTATCGAATGTGCTATTTTCAGTGTAAATGGTCAGAGTCCTGCTTCAAAACAGATGAAATGTTAAAGAGTTTTAATGGAAAATTAGTTCTAATTTGTGCCAGGCTATTTACAACTAATTTTCATGATTTAAAGATGCCTTGTACTTCTCATGAAAGTGGTTCAGACTAAACAACATTTGCTCTATTAATTTGTGGCATCTCTATTTCAACACCAGCTGTAATAACTACATAATTATAAAGCATTCCAGAATTAATCAACCTTCTGATTCCTCTTGTAAAAATATCTATAAGTATATTTTTCTTCCATTTTAATACTGCAACACTTAAGACTCAAGAGCTAAATGAGATTTCCAATATGGCCCGGGGGACCTTTGATGGTAGATGTGAGAAAGTAGCTGTCAGAACAGTAAGCAAAGTGGCAGAGGATGACTGAGTGTGACTTGCTGGGGATGTGTAGCATGTTCATACCACTGAGAGGCTCTGCATTAGCGATTGTCACTTTCTGATTCCATCCACATCTCATGGTCCCAGCCAGGGGCCTGTTAGGGAAGTAATCTGTATCTTAAAAGTACAGCACAGGGCTTCCCTGGTGGCGCAGTGGTTGAGAGTCCGCCTACCAATGCAGGGAACACGGGTTCGTGCCCCGGTCCGGGAAGATCCCACATGCCACGGAGTGGCTGGGCCCGTGAGCCATGGCCGCTGAGCCTGTGCGTCCGGAGCCTGTGCTCCGCATTGGGAGAGGCCACAGCAGTGAGAGGCCCGTGTACCACAAAAAAACACTACAGTACAAGCAGTAGATAGTGAAAAATATAAAGATAAAACAAGAAAGAAACAAAATACAAGAGGAAAGCACGTATGCTAGGTCTGGTGTCCATAGTTCATTCATACAGAAAATATTCACGGAGTATGTTAGCATCAGTAAAAGTGAATAAAACAGCTATAAATAAGAGGTGTAAAATCTTGGGATTCTTTACTTAGGCATGCTATTTTGTCATATTACCCAGATAATAGTTTGTGCCATTAGACATATTTCTTAGGGTTAAGATAGGTTTGGGGGTTTAGGTTTGGTAGACAGTAGCTGATCATGAAATTTAAAGTATCCAGAAGTTCACAGATCATCGCTCTTCGTTCAGTTCAAGGACAAGAAGGAGAAATAGAATTATGAACAAATAGGATAAAATTGATGGTAATGATAATAATAAAAGTAATACATATTTAGACATGCATAAACATAGTAACCTCAAGCTTTGTTTATCTGTCCTGGAGATAGGATTACTAGGCAGGATAGTGGGAGAAAGAGGGATTCAAAGCAAATACCAATTTCCACTAACGGCAGAGGGGGAAGCTGCTCCCTAGGGAACAATAGAGAACCGTATTGTTTAACTCTGGGGCCTGAGGTTGAACAGTAATTTATCTAGGAAGATGATTACATACCACAACTTTCCATTGTAAATTTCCAAAAACATCTGTTATACATGCTGTTAATAGACACTATCCAAAATTTCCTAATTCTTTGCTGCTGATATGTACTAAAAAAATCCCAAACTGCAAACCATGCTAAATTCTGTTCCCTGCTTCCTCAGCTCAGCAGGACCACCATGCTCCGCTCATATTCCACCTCTGCTCTCCTTTGGCAGAGAGCAGGGAAATCGCCTCACCTTGTGAGTTTCTCTTCTCTGAGGGTTTGCAGTCCTGTTTTACCTGAATATAAATTGCCTCGTATATTTTGCCCAGTGTCTAATGCCAATAACTGTAGTATTAGATGTCCATTCAATCATTTCCTCACTTAATCCAAGACTACACAAGAACTTGTATCACATGTCCAGAAACATGGCCAACATTTCTACAAAATGGTCATAATGAGGCATTTTTAAAGGTATGCATAGTAGTCATGAAATACTGTTTGTACAGGTGACAAAAATGTTGTATGTTTCAGTAAATGTGTATAAAAAGATTCAGCAAATCAAGAATTATCTTTAAATGGCTTTAATAACATTATTCATCTGATCAGTTAACTCCTTTACTTTTTGGCATTATTTTGTCCTTATAGAGATCTCATGCTCAGATTAATTAATCTGACAGATAAGCCATTTAATCATGTTTCTATCCATTTTAAAATATCAATAAGATTCCACCACTTAAAATGTGCACGTCTATAAAACGCCTTATTTTTTAAAAACTTTTATTGTAGTACAGTTGATTTACAATGTTGTGCTAGTGTCTACTGTATAGCCAAGTGAATCAGTTGTACATATACATATATCCACTCTTTTTACATTCTTTTCCCATATAGGTCACTACAGAGTATTGAGTAGAGTTCGCCTTGTATTTAAAGTGCTCTAGGTTATATGGTTGAATTGATGGGATGTTCAGATTTTCTTTCCCTAGTTCCACAATTCTGCTATTTTACTTCAAAGGCACAGTCACCATTATAGGAAATTGTTTGCTGACTCTAATGACATTCCTGAAAATTATGAAGAATTTTTTCAGAAAACTAACACTTGTCTCAGAAAAATGGTATTATATCAGAAACGCTTATCCTCATAGGAACTGTGGAAATAATGCATTTACACAGAAAACACACTTAGCTTTTCATGTGCTACATTGTATTACAGTCATATCTGATTAGATGTACCATTTGTCCACTTCGATATTGCCTCAGGAACTGCCAGTTATGAATTGCAGGAATGACTAGAAATATAAGAGTTACATACTAGCTGTTAGAAACTTTAAGTTCAGCAGTTCTTCTAAGAGGAAACAGACATAACGTATAATAGTTTCAGATTTTTGATAGAGGAAATATTGAATGACACGTCACATTATTCTTTTCAGTTTGTGAACCATACATCTTCTAAAAGTCAATTTTAAATCCTCCATCTTACTGCATTTTTGTGAGGGTGCTGGGGCAGTAATTTCTTCTTCAACTGGCATTCAGTTCTCACACATCAAGAAGAAATAAAATACACCTTCAAATTACCTAATATATAAGTACCATTTTACATTTTAAATATTGAATTACTTCCTAAATGATTCTTTTTTACTATATATTATTTCAATCCAAATCAGAAGCAGAAAAATACACAAGAATCTTGATATTAAGAGTGACTCTGTAATGACCTATTTGGGAAAAGAATCTAAAAAGAGTGGATATATGTATATGAGTAACTGATTCACTTTGCTTTACAGTAGACATTAACACAACATTGTAAATCAACTGTACTGCAATAAAAATTTAAAATAACATTGCATTGCAATGTTTTACAAAGATGCTCTACCTCTGTAAAGACGTGTGAATCATGAAAACCATTGCAACAATTGCAGCTAATCCTTGTCTAAAAAGTCTCTTGGAATTGAAATTGCACAAAAAAATATGTTTCCTCATGATACAAATTCCAGTTTATTGATTGAAGACATTTCTAATTAAAAACATCAAACTCAATCATTCTCTTCCAAAACACAAAACTTCTGTCTTCAAGATGAGTAAGAATTACAGAAGCTGTTTTGATTGCTGAGTGTCCAAGGACTGAATTCCTAAGTAATTTTTATTTAAGCATTTAAAATAATAATACATGACAGAAATGCAATTCTATGAAGAAAATGAGGGTGGTCAATTTGTACAACAAATGGCACCACAAAAGTGCTACCACCTGAGTTTGGGGCTTCTAGACATACAAACTTGGCAAACAGAGCCAACCATTCTTTATGCCCCTCCTGCCCACCCCAGGTATTCAGACTTGTGTCTCACAGTCCTACTTCATCATAAGAATCATGTAGGGTGTTTGAAAAAAGAACACAAATTGCTGGAGTCACCCAAACTCAACGAATGACACTGTACAGGGGAGCAGCCATGCCATGGGGTAAGGATGTTAATAAGATCTACAGGAATTCTTATGCTCCTATAAATTTGAAAATAATGATTTAGTCCAGTGCTTCTAAGAGTGTAGTTTTTGGACCAGTAGGATAAACATCACCTGGGAAGTTAGAACTGTCCTATTCTAGGGTCCATCCTGAACCTACTGAATCAGAAACTCTGGAGGTAAGGCGCAGAATTCTGTGTTTTAATTAGCTTTGCAAGTCATTCTAATGCACACTAAAACTTGAAACCCACTGATATAGATCAATCTTAAAAAATGGGAATCACAATGATGAACTCCTTGGCTTCCCTGTATCGGAGCAAGATTTCTCTGTGAATATATCTTGAATTAGTCAATCGCTTTCATTGTTCTGTATGTGACTTTCCAGTTCTGACCACATAGGGGCCTTTGCTTCACTTTAGTCAGTCAAATTCATGCAACTAACTTGATTTCCCTGTTTTATTTTTTGTAACTATTAATAGAGATAATGTTGATCTTCCCTTTACGGAGTTAAGACACTTCACAAAACTAATTCAGCTCAAGGGTCTATTATATTTTTTTCCAATTACGCAGGAGATTAAATAATATTGTTATCATTAGTTATTAAACTTCTCCAACATGTACTCCACAAAAAGGTAGTGATACCTTCAGTAATAATTAATGGTTTTAAATTAATTCATCGAAACATTGTGTGTGTGTATACACAAATCTCTCTAGGTTTCCACATTACCACTAAATTGTTCATTTTTATCATAAAGAAAATATTGTTATCAATAGATACTGCTTATTAAAACACTCGCTTTCCAGTTCCCCCGACATGTTTTCACTGCATATTCTACAACTCTGTACTCAGGGCCATGTGACAAAAAGGATATCAAACTCTGAAGCATTTATAGCTTTACATTTAGGGAATGATATTGGAATTTTGTTGAGGATTTGGTGTAAAGTTTTCTCTAGGGATTTATTTATACATTTAATTAGGGTTAACGGCATGGTCAGTATCAGGGTTCCATGTCAGGGGCAGAGTTCTTGCTTTTAGATTAATTCCTTTTCTGATTTCACATCCTCAAAGCAACATTTATTCAGTATAAGGAAATCTAATAGCCAAGAGTACTTGTTCCCTAACTACAGGAACAGCTCATGTCTGAGTATAGCATACATAAGCATTGTTGAAACCATGGCTGCTTGTACTGACAAAGATGCCAATACTTTTATTATAGGACTGGCCACAGTCTAACTTTGTATCTGTTCCAGTGGCCAGAAGCAACTGTTAAGAGATAAGCTGAGGAATATTAATTGTTTAAGAGTTCATTTGAGAAAAAAATCAATTTGATTCAGGCAGCCCAAAACTGGAATTGGTTAAGAACACTCCACCGACCAGACCTGGGGAAAGATGTGGAGAAAGCAAACCCAGGAAATTGTTTAATTGGCTACAGCTCAAGTGTTTGCATTATTTGGAAAAGACTAGCTGGTTGTTTGTGACTGGTTGTACTTAGGTTTTGATTCTTAACTTTGAGGCATTTACAGGTTTTGGGTTGCTTATGTACATGGCTAAGGTATTAAGATAGCCTCAGTCTAATGGCCTCCTTATTTAATTAAACACACCTACATAATGAAAGAATGTCTTGGTGCTTGTACGGCTATGACAGCTACTGCTAACAAACCAGATATTAGGAAAAGTGACTCAGATTCTCCCATATATGCTGCTTCAAGTAGCAGCAGTCCAAGTGTTTGTACCTCTTAGTTTCACTTTGGGTCCTGCTTAGTAGCTCACAATAAACTAGGATGTACATTAAGATTACATAGAGTTTGATTTTTTCAGCTCTCTTAATTTCCACCTTCTGTTTTATTTTCTTCTCTTTTTTATATTTTTCTTCTCACTCACCAGAAAATATGCATTAAGTTTATCTGACAAATACCCAAATCATATTACAAAATAAATTTACATATTTAAGTATTTAGATATTTCTTCATCTAACAAGTATGGTGTTTGTGGGTTCATTTAACAAATATGTAAGATATATGCTGTATAAAAAAGAAACAAAAGTAATAATTTCCTTCTCTCAGAATAAAAGCAGAGTTGCTTTCTAGGTAAGATACATAGAGCATTGTATAATTATTTTCTTATACATGTTGCAGATTTACTATGTACCATAATTATATTGCAGGAAACTGAGTTGGTAAGTCATCCTTGTGATGGTTTCCGCCACTGAATTAAGACTGAAGATACATAATAATTCAAATGAGGTGTATTAATTACTTTCTGGTAAAACATCTATAGCTTGGTAGCTAACTCTAGGCACACCAGAGTTAGTTTTCTAGAAAAGTACAAAATTATAAATTTGACCTAATGGAAAAATGGCTACATAGGAAGAATACATTTAAGTATGAGTCCAGGCTTTAGTGTCAAACTTCAGGGTTCAGATCCTTGATCCACAATTTAAGAGTTGGGTAAATTGGGCAAGTTATATAATCTCTCTAACGTTTGTATTTTTATAATTATTTACAAAGAATATTTCATGACAGTAATTTTTAATTTCATAATGCCCTTCCACATTTTCAGTGAACTTATACAGATGGTCTCTGACTTATGATGGTTCAACAATGTTTTTACTTTATGATGATGTGCAAGTGATATGCCTTGAACTCTGAATTTTCATCCTCCCCCCCGGGGCTAGCACTATGCCATATGATACTCCCTCGTGATGCTGGGCAGTGGCAGCTGCAGCTCCCTGTCAGCCAGGTGATCACAAGGGTGAACAGCCGATACATTTACAACCATCCTATACCCATACGATGACTCTGTTTTTCACATTCAATACAGCATTCAATAAATGACATGAGATACTCAACACTTTATTATAAGACAGGCTTTGTGTTAGATGATTTTACTCAACTGTAGGCTAACAACATAAGTGTTCTGAGTTTCTTTAAGATCAGCTAGGCTAAGTATGATTTTGGTAGTTTAGGTGTATTAAATGCATTTTAGACTTACTATATTTTCAACTTACGAAGGGTTTATTGGGACCCAACCCCTCTGTAAGTGAAGGAAGAGCTGTTGTGAAAATAAAGAAAACTTCACTTAAGATGGAGTCAGGAAGCCCTGTGAAAGGGCTCACACGTGTACCACTCATGTAGCCTGCATAACCAGCCGGAAGAAGGAAGATAAGAACTATCTAGGCAAGGGAAGACACTAATCACATGGGAATTTTATCTCCTGCTTTGAAGAAAAAGCAGAATCCCTCCCTCTCTCAGTGGCAATGCTCTAACCCCCAAGCACAACCAATGAGAAACTGCCACAACCTTCAACTCTTGTTCTTCTCCAATGAACTTTTGTTCGGAACAACCCTAACTTCCTCCTAAAACCTAATAAAAGCAAGTCCCTCTCCTCTGCCTGTGAGTCACCATAGCTTGCTTGTCCTTAATTGCAATTCTCTGCTATTCCTGAATAAACCCATAACTGGTAAAATAACCAGCTGTTCTATTTTTCATGTTGACACTACATAAAATATATATTTTAACGTTATGTATTGGTTAGAATTACTTGTGTAAATATTTCCTTAGCTATCCATCTACTTTTACATGATACTATTCATCCTTCATCTCAGACAGCTGGGCTTCTTCCTATTGTCAGTTACCTTTCTCAGTAAAGACGCTAAATGCTTTCTTGGTATTCTCTCTTTCTTTGATTAGCACCTGCACTGGAAGGTAGAGTTTTAAGTTACTCCTTCTTTGGCTTTTGGGTCAAATAATTTCAGTCCAGATTCTACATGTGGTTTTCCTGCATTCTGAACTGATATTTTAACCATAGAAATAGCTCATGGCCTGTATCTATATAGAAGCTTTTTGTTCTTTTTTTCATATTGATAAATTCTTTCTTGTTATTTTTAAAGACTGATTCTTATACTGTATACCAAAAATTTGTAAAAGTGTCTTAAAAATGACTGTATAGTTTTTCATCCATCCAAATACTTAGACTTTTGTAAGATGTATAGTATTTGTCAATTCAAATCAGAGAATACATTCTATGTCTATTGGCAGGAAAGTTGGACTCTTTTGAGTGACTTGACTATCCTATTCTGATTAATAGTACTATTAAGTCTCTTTAGACTTTGAACAATAAAGCATGAAAAGGCCATTCATTTACAAGATTAACAGATGAAATAAGCAACATTTATGAAGCACCTATTCAAAGCAGTCATTGTGCAAGAAGGGCATATAAAGTTGTCTAAAATATCAGTCCTACTCAAAAGACATAGAAAGCTATAGAGTGATACATAAATAAACATAATATACTAAGAAGCAGCAGAACACTGGTTAAGTACAAGAGATTTGAAGCAGAGAAGTCTAAGCACTAGTCCCAACTGTGTCATTTACTAGCTGTGAGGCTTGGGTAAATTATAGAGCTTCTTGAATTCTCCCTTTTCCCATCTACCATATGAACTTATTAGTAACTGCCTGATTTTCCTTAATTTTGGCTATTAATATAAAGTGCCACCAATCGGAGAATGTCATGGAAATTCTATGAATGTGCAAAAGGCAAAGGTATAGAGATAAAATTTGAGAGAAAATTGAGATAAATAGTATGTTTCAAACTTTTATCTAAAATTGTGGCAAAAACTGAAAAATGTCAGTGAATAAATAAAGGTTTGAGAACTATTACAGGTTATTAAAGGTATTGATATTCACTAAACACCAAACTAAGCTATATACTTTTTAGTTAAAATTTATACAGTAAATATGCATAGAAGTGCAAAATAAGAGGAAACACCAAAATATCTTGATGGTGGAAGAGAGAGGGCTGTTCTCATGCATTATTTCTCAATGTGAATAAGATAAATGAATGTTATTATTATTATTCATGTATGCATTATATGAAATATTATATAATGTTTAATAATAGAAAATTCTAATTTTGAAAATAATAGGGTTTGTAAAGGATGACCATGAATTTCACAATGGCAATGAAGGGTCTTAAAACCAGGTAGAAAGCGTAGTAGAGAGAGATATACCCTGGTAAGCCGAATGTTATATACTAATGACTCACAGTCAGTTGAATATATTATTTACTAAGGTATGTACCTGTGAGTATCCCTCAAAAGTGAAGCTTATATAAGGGCGGGTGAGGAGCTCTGATTTTTCTCCTTACATTCAACAAGATTGACCCTGTGCAAAAATACCAATTCCATAGGGATAAATAAATCATGGAATTCTTCTAAGCTAGTGCTGAGTGCATAACATTCTTCCCTTGCTCTCTTGGGATGCTCTGAATAATTCTATACGCCCATTGCCAAGCTAAATAAACTTTATGTAATTAACACATGTACGGATCTGATCACTGACATGCAATCTACTGACTTTTCTGTTATGCCAATATGTATGGTTTCTAATTAAAAAGTTTAGGAAACTGCCTACATATATAATAAAAGAGTAAGAGTCTGGAACTGCATAAGAGGCAAGAGACCATTGTTTCCAGGTGTGCAAGGAGAGGGGATTCAGAACACTGCCTAAATGAGCTTCAGAGATGGAAGCCAGCCGGGGCTATCAGCGCAGACACCAGAGACGGGCAAGAAACGCTAAGGCTGCTGCTGCAACCACCAAGAAGCCTGTGTGCAAGCACAGGTCACTATCCACAACTCCCCTCCTGGGAGGCTGTGCAGCCTGCCACTGGCAGGGTCCCGTGATCCAGGGACAACTTCCCCAGAAGAACGCACGAGGCGCCTCAGGATGGTGCAACGTCATGCCTGCCTCTGCGGCCTGCAGGCTCTCCCTGCATTCCGTACCCTTCCCTCTCCCTGGCCTGAGTGAGCCAGAGCTCCCTAATCAGCCTCTCATTTAAGCCCCTCCCGTCTGGGCGAAGAAGAGATGCCAGAGGGTGACCTACATGCAGAGGTGGGGCCAAATCCAAGGGCTGAAACCAGGAGCTGTGCGAACAAAGAAGCGAAAGGGAAATCTCTCCATGCAGCCTCAGGAGCAAAAGATTAAATCTCCATAAACAACTTGACATACCCTGCATCTGTGGAATACCTGAACAGACAAAGGATCATCTCAAATTGAGGTGGTGGACTTTGGGAGCAACTGTAGACTTGGGGTTTGCTGTATGTGACTGACTAGTTTCTAATTTTTATGTTTACCTTAGTATATTTTTTAGCACTTGTTATCATTGGTGGATTTGTTTACTGGTTTGGTTGCTCTCTTCCTTTATTATTACTTTTTAATATTTTTATTTTAATAAATTTTAAATAACTTTTATTGTATTGTATCTTCTTTTTCTTTCTTTCTGTTTTTATTCTCCCTTTTCTTCTGAGCCGTGGGGCTGACAGAGTCTTGGTGTTCCAGCCAGGTGCCCGTACTGAGCCCCTGAGGTGGGAGAGCCAAGTGTAGGACATTGGACCACCAGAGACCTCGGGGCCATACGTAATATCAATCAGCAAGAGCTCTCCCAGAGATCTCTGACTCAACGCTAAGACCCAGCTCCACTCAATGACCAACAAGCTCCAGTGCTGGACACCCCATGCCAAACAGCTAGCAAGACAGGAACACAACCCCACCCATTAGCAGAGAGGCTGCCTAAAAGCAAAATAAGTTCACAGACACCCCAAAACACACCACCGGACGCGGTCCTGCCCACAACAGAGACAAGATATAGCCTCATCCCCCAGAATACATGCACCATTCCCCTCCACCAGGAAGCCTACATAACCCAATGAACCAAACTTACCCACTGGGGACAGACATCAAAGAAAACAGGAAATATGACCCGGCAGCCTGCAAAAAGCAGAACTCAAAGTATGTGAAGCAAAATGAGAACACAGAGAAATATAGAGCAGATGAAGGAGCAAAGTAAAAACCCACCAGACCAAACAAATGAAGAAGAAATAGGCAGTCTACCTTAAAAAGAATTCAGAGTAATGATGGTAAAGATGATCCAAAATCTTGGAAATAGAATGGAGAAAATACAAGAAACGTTTAACAGGGAAATAGAAAAAATAAACAGCAAACAAACAATGATCAACACACAATAAATGAAATTAAAAATTCTCTAGAAGTAATCAATAGCAGAATAACTGAGGCAGAAAAACAGATAAGTGACCTGGAAGATAAAATAGTGGAAATAACTACCACAGAGCAGAATATATAAAAAAGAATGAAAAGAACAGAGGACAGTCTCAGAGACCTCTGGGACAACATTAAATGCACAAACCTTCAAATTATAGGGGTCCCAGAAGAAGAAGAGAAAAAGAAAGGGACACAGAAATTATTTTAAGAGATTATAGTTGAAAACTTCCCTAATACGGGAAAGGAAAGAGTCAATCAAGTCCAGGAAGCACAGAGAGTCCCATACAGGATAAATCCAAGGAGAAACATGCCAAGACACATACTAATCAAACTAACAAAAACTAAATACAAAGAAAAAATATTAAAAGCAGCAAGCGAAAAGCAACAAATAACATACAAGGGAATCGCCATAAGCTTAACAGCTGACTTTTCAGCAAAAACTGTGCAAGCCAGACGGGAATGGCAGGACATATTTAAAGTGATGAGAGGGAAAAACCTACAGCTAAGATTACTCTATCCAGCAAGGATCCCTTTCAAATTTGATGGAGAAATTAAAACCTTTACAGACAAGCAAAAGCTACAAGAATTCAGCACCACCAAACCACCTTACAACAAATGCTAAAGGAAATTCTCTAGGCAGGAAACAGAAGAAAAGGAAAAGGCCTACAATAACAAACTCAAAACAATTAAGAAAATGGCAATAGGAACATACATATCAATAATTACCTTCAATGGAAATGAATTAAATGCTACAACGAAAAGACACAGACTGGCTGAATGGATACAAAAACAAGACCCGTATATGTGCTGTCTACAAGAGACCCACTTCAGACCTAGGGACACATACAGACTGAAAGTCAGAGGTTGGAAAAAGATATTCCATGCAAATGGAAATCAAAAGAAAGCTGGAGTAGCAATTCTCATATCACACAAAATAGACTTTAAAACAAAGACTATTACAAGAGACAAAGAAGGACACTACATAATGATGAAGGGATCAATCCAAGAAGAAGATATAACAATTGTAAATATTTACGCACCCAACATAGGAGCACCTCAATACATAAGGCAAATGCTAACAGCCATAAAAGGGGAAATAGAGAGTAACACAATTATAGTAGGGGACTTTAACACCCCACTTTCACCAATGGACAGATCAACCCAAATGAAAATAAATAAGGAAACAAAAGCTTTAAATGACACATTAAACAAGGTGGACATAATTGATATTTATAGGACATTCTATCCAGAAACAACAGAATACACTTTCTTCTCAAGTGTTCATGGGACATTCTCCAGGATAGATCATATCTTGGGTCAAAAAACTAAGCTTTGGTAGATTTAAGAAAACTGAAATCATATAAAGTACCTTTTCCAACCACAATGCTATGAGACTAGATATCAATTACAGGAAAAAAACTGTAAAAAATACAAACATATGGAGGCTAAACAATATGCTACTAAATAACCAAGAGATCACTGAAGAAATCAAAGAGGAAATAAAAAATACCTACAAACAAATGACAATGAAAACACAATGACCCAAAACCTATGGGAGGAACCAAAAGCAGTTCTAAGAAGCAAGTTTATAGCAATACAATTCTACCTCAAGAAAGAAGAAAAATCTCAAATAAACAACCTAAAGTTACATCTAAAGCAATTAGAGAAAAAAGAACAAGAAAACCTCAAAGTTTGAAGAAGCAAAGTAATCATAAAGATCATATCAGAAATAAATGAAAATGAAATGAAGAAAACAAGAGCAAAGATCACTAAAACAAAAAGCTAGTTCTTGAGAAGATAAACAAATTGATAAACCATTAGCCAGACTCATCAAGAAAAAAAGGGAAAAGATTCAAATCAACAGAATTAGAAATGGAAAAGGAGAAGTAACAGAAAGCTGAAAGACAAAGGATCACGAGAGATTACTACAAGCAACTATATGCCAGTAAAATGGATAACCTGAAAGAAATGGACAAATTCTTAGAAAAGCACAACCTTCTGAGACTGAATCAGGAAGAAATAGAAAAAAGCCATATATGAAAAACCCACAGCCATCGTCACTCTCAATGTTGAAATTTACACTAAGATCAGGAATAAGACAAGGTCGCCCACCCTCACCACTGTTATTCAACATATTTTAGGAGGTTTTAGCCACAGCAATCAGAGAAGAAAAAGAAATAAAAGGAATCCAAATCAGAAAAGAAGTAAAACTGCCAGTGTCTGCAGATGACAGATACTATAAAGAGAAAATCTTAAAGATACTACCAGAAAACTACTAGAGCTAATCAATAAATTTGGTAAAGTAGCAGGATACAAAATTAATGCACAGAAACCTCTTGCATTCCTATACACTAATGATGAAAAATTCGAAAGGGAAATTAAGGAAACACTCCCATTTACTGTTGCAACAAAAAGAATAAAATACCTAGGAAAAAATCTACCTAAGGAGACAAAAGACCTGTATGCAGAAAACTATAAGACATTGATGAAAGAAATTAAAGATGATACTAACAGATGGACAGGTCTACCATGTTCTTGGATTGGGAGAATCAACATTGTGAAAATGACTATACTATTGGGTAGTATAGTCATTTTCACAATGTTGATTCTCCCAATCCAAGAACATGGTAGACCTCTCCATTCAATGCAATTCCTATCAAACTACCAGTGGCATCTTTCAGAGAACTAGAACAAAAAATTTCACAATTTGTATGGAAACACAAAAGACCCCGAATAGCCAAAGCAATCTTGAGAAAGAAAAACAGAGCTGGAGGAATCAGGCTCCCTCACGTCAGACCATTCTACAAAGCTACAGTAATCAAGACAGTATGGTACTGGTATCAAAACAGAAATATAGATCAATGGAATAGGATAGAAAGCCCAGAGATTAACCCACACACTTATGGTTACACTATCTTCGATAAATGAGGCAAGAACATACAGTGGAGAAAAGACAACCACTTCAATGAGTGGTGCTCGGAAACCTGGACAGCTACAGGTAAAAGAATGAAATTAGAACACTCCCTAACACCATACACAACAAAAAACTCAAAATGGATTAAAGACCTAAATGTAAGGCCAGACACTATCAAACTGTTAGAGGAAAACATAGGCAGAACACTCTATGACATAA
This sequence comes from Leucopleurus acutus, assembly GCF_964270905.1. Lineage (NCBI taxonomy): Eukaryota > Metazoa > Chordata > Mammalia > Artiodactyla > Delphinidae > Leucopleurus > Leucopleurus acutus. Next base: position 8,261,901 of record NC_139143.1, read on the forward strand.
ATCACAGCCAGATCCTTTTTTACCCACCTCCTAGAAAAATGGAAATAAAAACTAAAATAAACAAATGGGACCTAATGAAACTTAAAAGCTTTTGCACAGCAAAGGAAACCATAAACAAGACCAAAAGACAACCCTCAGAATGGGAGGAAATATTTGCAAATGAAGCAACTGACAAAGGATTAATCTTCAAAATTTATAAGCAGCTCATGCAGCTCAATATCAAAAACAACAAAAAAACCCAATCCAAAAATGGGCAGAAGACCTAAATAGACATTTCCCCAAAGAAGATATACAGAGTGCCAACAAACACATGAAAGGATGTTCAACATCACTAGTCATTAGAGAAATGCAAATCAAAACTACAATGAGATATCATCTCACACTGGTCAGAATGGCCATCATCAAAAAATCTACAAACAATAAATGCTGGAGAGGGTGTGGAGAAAAGGGAATCCTCTTGCACTGTTGGTGGGAATGTAAATTGATACAGCCACTATGGATAATAGTATGGAGGTTCCTTACAAAACTAAAAATAGAACTACCATATGACCCAGCAATCCCATTGCTGGGCGTATAGCCTGAGAAAACCATAATTCAAAAAGAGTCATATACCACAATGTTCATTGCAGCCCTATTTACAATAGCTAGGCCATGGAAGTTACCTAAGTGTCCATCGACAGAAGAATGGATAAAGATGTGGCACATATATACAATGGAATATTACTCAGCCATAAAAAGAAACGAAATTTGAGTTATTTGTAGTGAGGTGGATGGACCTAGAGTCTGTCATACAGAGTGAAGTAAGTCAGAAAGAGAAAAACAAATACCGTATGCTAACACATATATATGGAATCTAAAAATACAAACAAACAAAAAGAAAAATGGTCATGAAGATCCTATGGACAAGACGGGAATAAAGATGCAGACATACTAGAGAATGGACTTGAGGATATGGGGAGGGGGAGAGGGAAGGGTAAGCTGGGCAACAGTGAGAGTGGCATGGACATATATACACTACCAAATGTAAAATAGATAGCTAGTGGGAAGCAGCTGCATAGCACAGGGGGATCAGCTCGGTGCTTTGTGACCACCTAGAGGGGTAGTATATGGAGGGTGGGAGGGAGGGAGCCTCAAGAGGGAAGAGATATGGGTATATATGTATATGTGTAGCTGATTCACTTTGTTATACAGCAGAAACTAACACACCATTGTAAAGCAATTATACTCCAAAAATATGTTAAAAAAAAAAGAGTCATGTACCACAATGTTCATTGCAGCCATATTTACAATAGCCAGTACATGGAACCAACGTTAAGTGTCCATTGACAGGTGAATGGATAAAGCAGATGTGGTACATATATACAATGGAATATTACTCAGCCATAGAAAGAATCGAAGTTGAGTTATTTGTAGTGAGGTGGGTGGACCTAGAGTCTGTCATACAGAGTGAAGTAAGTCAGAAAGAGAAAAACAAATACTGTGTGATAACACATACATATGGAATCTAAAAGGAAAAACAATGGTTCTGAAGAAGCTAGGGTCAGGACAGGAATAAAGATGCAGACATAGAGAATGGACTTGAGGACACGGGGAGGGGGAAGGTTAAGCTGGGATGAAGTGAGAGAGTGGCGTGGACATATATACACTACCAAATGTAAAATAGGTAGCTAGTGGGAAGCAGCCACATAGCACAGGGAGATCAGCTCGGTGCTTTGTGACCACCTAGAGGGGTGGGATTGGGAGGGTGGGAAGGAGTCACAAGAGGGAGGGTATATGGGCATATATGTATATGTATAGCTGATTCACTTTGTTAAACAGCAGAAACAAACGCACCATTGTAAAGCAATTATACTGCAATAAGGATGTTAAAAAATAAAAGAGTAAGGAAATGTACATGCAATGGAATGAAATTTAATCTTTATACTTATTGCAAACCTTCTTCTTAATGAACTAGAGAAATAAATCACTCAGGGTAAAATACTAGTTGATATAAGCAGGTCAAGATTGTATATCCAGTACAGTCTTTATGTGGTTTACACATGTTTATGAGTAAGATAGAAATTAAATCTACCAAAATGTTAATTGTAGCTCTAATTGGTGATATTGTATCCTTATTAATATTATTTTGTATATTTTTCAAAAGTGTTGATACTATTTATATATTATGATATAAAAAAATCATAAAATTAAAAAGGCTATAGCTATTTTAAAGAAAATTTTTGACTTTAGGGCCTGAAAAGAGTGAAAAATCGACTTATATGAAAAATTACACTCAGATTTAAAAACTAGGTGCTTAGAAATCAATTATGAAAAGTCAGAAAACATATTACCTGCTGGATTTTAACATCACTTATCTCAAGAAACCAGAGAACCTGAAATTTTAAAATGTAACCAAGGAGTAACTTCTATCTGGTTCTATGCAAAAGGAAGTAAATAAATAAACAAATGCTACAAATATTTTTATACTTCTTAAACGTTGCTACGGTGTCTGGGAGCAGTATATGATCTTTAATGAAACCCCAACTATTCTTCCGTGTCCTTCAGCAGAAACCAAGTGAATGTAAGTTTATATACTGATTTGACCTAGATGAAAAGTCTTGATGAGTATACTTATAATACGTTCTTCTGATTAAAAGGAAAAAAATCATTGAAAAATATTTCACAAAATTCAAACAGTTGCTCAAATAAAAGACTCATTATTGATGCAATAATAGTATAAAGCATAAAAACAACCACAAAACACAGTGATGGCTAATTAATACAAATTTTTCACAAAAATACTATTCTAATAAGCACATTGTATCTACTAACATATTTAATCATTAGAACAGTGCTATGAAGTAGGTTTATTATCATTCTCACTTATAGATGAGGGACTTGAAGCATGGCAAAGTAAGAAACTCAGCTAAGTGGTGTAGCCAGAATTCACACCCAGCAGTCTACCTGCGGAGGCTGCTATGCCAGACGTTTACTGCATAGTCTCCATTGCACAGCATATGCTGCGCATCTCAGATCCTGGGATGTCTTCCACAACATGACACAACATGGATCACAGAAGAACAGGCTTTGGGGGGACACTCTCATACCAGGGAAGCGAGAAAAGGACACACTGCTTCCATGGAGAGTTCTATCAGAACCAGCTCTGTTGGACACACAGGAGTTTGCTTTCCAGGGAAAGACCTTTACTCTCTGTCTTAGTCCATTTAAACTGCTGTAATGAAATACTACAGACTACATAGTTTAGAAACAACAAAACTTTATTTATCTCAGTTCTGGAGTCTGGAAGGCCAAGATAAGGGTGCCAGTATAGTGGGGTCCTTGTGAGAACACTCTGCTGGCTTGCAGACAGCCAACTTCTCACTGTGTTCTCACATGGTGGAAGGAGCTAGGGAGCCCTGTGGAATTTATTTTATAAGGACACTAACTCTATTTGTGAGGGTTCCACCTTTATAACCCAATTACCTCCCAAAGGCTCCATCTTCTAATACCATCACTTTGGGTGTTAGAGGATTTCAACATCTGAATATTGGCGAGAGGGGGGACAAAAACACTCAGACCATAGCACTCTCTATTGCTTTATAGCATAAGAACAACTTTTAAGAGTAAAATAGCATGACAACTGCTCGCTGGATTTGGATAGTAACTGTGTACAATAATTGTCTGAGAAAGCCTGTTGCCCAATACATGAAACAATGAAACCCTTGGAAAATTGGAATTCCACCTTAGAAAGTGGGAAGAAATTTCTGCTCCTATGGAAAGCTAAGCTTGATATAGCATCTCCCACTGACAGAATGGGACTGTTGTCCCCCAAGCAGCTCATTGTGCTGTAATGCAGAATAAATGTAAGGGTCACTTTTTTTACACTCTTGCCTTGAATCACAAGCCACTATGCCTTAAAGGCTCTCAAATCATTGTGACACTTTCTTTCAATAATGTTTAATTTTAGCTTACAAATATTTGTTCAGCTTCTATTTCATTTAGTTTCTGTTGTATTAAAGGGTACAGACAGACTGAAGTCAGAGAGTCTGGTGTCAAATTCAGTGTGATGATTGAATCTCTTTTATTGCACTGATGCATAAAAGTGCCCTATGCTCAAAGACCACTTCATTCCGTATGAGAATTTTTTTTCCACTGAAACACATGCTTAGTGATATTAGAATGTATCTTCTGTATGGGTCAAATAAATCTGGATCTACTGTCAGAAGTATTTTACATTATTAACATTATTTAGATTTGTGTTGCAGCCAACAGCTATCACAGAAGCATAGGCGATAGTACACAACATATTTTTAAAAAATCTAAACTTCATGAATTCAAAAGTAAGGATATAGGCCAAGGGTTCAAGATGATGGAGGAGGAAGATTCTGAACTCAACTCTTCCCAGGGACACAACAACTCTACAACTACATATAGAATAATTCCTTCTGAAAGGGATCTGAAAACTGGATCAACAGTCTCCAGAAAAAAAAAAAAAAAAAAAAGGGTAAAAGAATAGCATTGAGATGTGTAGGAGAAACAGAGATATAATCTCATTAAAGACAAAACCACACCCCAGCCCTGGTGATCCATAATTGGGAAGGATCACAAAGGTACAGTTATTTTTGCTGAGGAGCAAGTGATCTGAGCTCCACATCAAGCACACAACTCTTAGATCCCGAACAGGAGAGGCAAGCACTCAAAACACCTGGCTTTGAAAACCAACAGGGAATATGTCCAGGAACACTGTATAACTACAGGAAACAGAAAAGTTCTTCTTAAAGGGCTTGTGCCTAGACTCACAGGAGCCCAAAACCAGCACAAAAATGCCAGATTGAAAAGCACATAAACCACTGTTGAAAGGGGAACCACTTGCTAATCTTGAAGCATCTGCCAAAGAAGCAAGAACCAGTGGAGACCCTCCCCATAGAATGAGACACTGACAGGAGCCATTTTTTGCTATTTCAGTCTACTTTGCTAATGTCAGTGCTGGCGGGTGCCATTCTGGAAATCTCCAGTTAACCTTTTAGCGTCAGTGGCGCAACCCACTGAGAGCCCTACCCACCTCCATGCTTCAGCCAGGCCTCACAGTCAGCTGGGGATAACCCTACGTACCAGCACCCAGTGACCACCTCTGTCAGGCCCACACACCAGCACCAGGCAGTTGCCATGGCATAGTCCTGCAGCCATTCCAGGGCCAGCTCTGCCCACTAGTGCACCACAGCAGCAGCCATGGGCATACCACAGTAGGAGGGCACACAGCCCACACAGTAGATACCCTTTGAGTTCCCGGCTCTGGTGGCCATGAAGTATTGTACTTTTAAGTCCCACAGGGTATCTCCTAAATAAGGCCACTCCTTCAGTTCTTGGAGAGGTAGCTGATATACCTAATACACAGGAACACACACAGAGAATTGGGCAAAATGAGGAGGCAAAGGAATATGTTCCAACGGAAAGAACAAGATAAAGCTTCAGAAAAAGAACTAAATGAAATGTAGATAAGCAATCTATCAGATAAAGAGTTCAAATGGTCATAAAAATTCTCACTGAACTCAAGGTTAAGAATGGACAAACACAGTGGAACTTCAACAAAGGTAGAGAAAATCTAAGAAAATACCAAACAGAAGGTAAAACTTAACTGAAAAAATACACTAGAGGGGTTCAACAGCAGAATGGGTGAAGTAGAAGAACGAATAAATGAGCTGGAGGACAAAGCAACTGAACTCACCAGGCAGAGCAGCAAAATGAAGAAAGATAAAGTAAAAAGTGAAGATATCTTACTGGACCTTTGAAACAACCCCAAGTGGAATAACATTTGCCTTATAGGAATAATATTCCCAGATGGAGAATGAAGAGAGACAGGGCCAGAAAAATTATTTGAAAAAAATAATGGCTAAAAATTTGCCTAATCTGGGGAAGGAAACAGATATCCAGGTGCAGGAAGCTCAGAGAGTTCCAAATAAAACAAACTTAAGAGACACAAACCAAGACACATTATACTTAAAATGGTAAAAGTTAAGGATAAAAAGAGAATCCTAAAAGCAGGAAGAGAAAATCAACTTGTTACCAAAGGAAACCCCATATAGCTGTCAGTAATTTTTTTTCAGGCTTACAGGCTGAAGCCTTTAGAAGCCTTACAGGCCAGAAAGGAATAGAATAACATATTCAAAATGATGAGGAAAAAAACCTCCAACCAAGAGTTCTCTACCACCAAAATTTCATTGGAAAAGATAAATATGTACTAAAGGTAGTAGATCAATCATTTATAAAGCAAGCATGAAAGTTAAAAGACAAATGTAAGATTGACTGAAATCACAACAATTAGTTAAGGGATACTTAAAATAAAAAGATGTAAAATGTGCAAATGGAAGTATAAAATGTGGGGGGGGGGGCATTAAAAAGATAAAGCTTTGGAGTGTGTTCAAATTTAAGTTGCTATTAACTTAAAATAGACTGCTATTTACATAGGATGTCATACATAAATCTCACAGTAACCACAAAAAAATACTTTATAGTCATTATACACAAAAAAATGAGAAAGGAACCTAAACATAACACTAAAGAAAACTACCAAAACACAAGAGAGAGAATGAGAAGAATAAAGGAACAGAGAGGAACCACAAAACAGCCAGAAAACAATTATCAAAGTGGCAATAAACATCTAAGTATCAAAAATTACATTAAATGTAAAATGGACTAAATGCTTCAATCAAAAGACATAGGGTGGCTGAATGGATAAGAAAACAAGACCCAACTATATGCTGCTTACAAGAGACTCATTTCAGAAGTAAGAGTAAAGTAAAGAGACTGAAGGTAATGGGATGGAGAAAGATATTTCATGCAAATAGAAACAGAAAGTTGGAGTAGCTACACTCTTAACAGACAAAATAGGCTTGAAAAATAATGACTAGTAAAAGAAAGTAGCGCATTACCTAATGATAAAGGGTCAAACCAGCAAAAAGATACAATATTTATAAATGTGTATGCATCCAGCGTAGGAGTACCAAGATATAAGGTGGTGCAATAATAGTAGGGGTCTTTAACACCCCAATTACATCAATGGACAGATCATACAGACAGAAAATCAATAAAGAACCATTGGCCACAAACAGCACATTATACTGAATGAACTTGATAGATATACGCAGAATAATCCATCCAAAAGCAGATGAATACACATTCTTCTCAAGTGCACTTTGAACATTCTCCATGATAGATTATATGTTAGGTTGCAAAAAAAGTCTCAATAATTTCAAGAAGACTGAAATCATATCAAGCATCTTCTCCAGTCACCATGGTATAAAACTAGAAATCAATCACAGGAAAAAAATGAGAACACAGCAAAAACACAGACATTAAATAATATGCTATTGAATATCCAATGGGTCATCAAAGAAGTCAAAGGAGAAATCAAAAAATACCTAAAAACAAATGAGAATAGAAATGCAACATACCAAAATCTACAGGATGCAGCAAAAGTTGTTTTGAGAGGGAAGTTTATATCAACACAGGCTTATCTCAAGACACAAGAAAAGTCTCAAGTAAACAAGCTAACCTGACACCTAAAGAAACTAGAAAAAGAACAAGGTCCAAAATTAATAGAAGGGAAGAAAAAAGCAATATTAGACCAGAAATAGATAAAATAGACTAAAAAAATTAAAAGGATCAATGAAATTATCTAACATGGATGGACCTTCAAGGTTTGCTAAGTGAAATATCAGTAAGTCAGACAGAGAAAGATTAACACTGTAGGGCTTCCCTGGTGGCGCAGTGGTTGAGAGTCCGCCTGCCGATGCAGGGGACACGGGTTCGTGCCTCGGTCCGGAGGGTCCCGCATGCCGCGGAGCGGCTGGGCCCGTGAGCCATGGCCACTGAGCCTGCGCGTCCGGAGCCTGTGCTCCGCAACGGGAGAGGCCACAGCAGTGAGAGGCCCGCGTACTGCCAAAAAAAAAAAAAAAAAAAAGATTAACACTGTATGTGAAATCTAAACAAATAAACAAACAAAATGAACAAACACATAAAAACATAGATACAGAAAACAGATTAGTAGTTACCAGAGGGGATGGTGTTTAGGTGTGGACAAAATGAATGAAGGGGGTCAAATGTATGGTGATGGATGGTAACTACACTTGTGGTGGTGATTACTGTGTAATTTTCAGAGATGTTGACCTATAATATTGTACACCTGAAATTTATACAATAATAATAAAGATATAGATGACAGAATTAGGAAATTGGAAGTAATGAGCGGAAAGAAACAGTCGAGAGGCACTATTTTATTATTTAGTATAGTTAAAATGCTTTAAAAATTGATGTATCAAGAAATGCAATTTGGGAATAATATTTAAAGTCTTAATGACACCAGTAAAAGGATTTGCATGAATTATTTGGTATTGAGATGAAGGGAGTTGAGATGTGAGAAAAATTTTCATCTTTCACAGAGGAGACTCAGAAGAATCTGTCTAAAAAGTATAATAAGAGAAGGATAAGCTTGGTATTTCCTTTTAAGGTGCCACTAAGAGAAACAAAATAAAAAATAGATAAAAATAAATGTCTTTTGAATTGAACTAGAGATTTAGAATAAGGCAATATAGTTTTTTTTTTACTAAACGAACTTTGATACTGTTTACTTTTTTATATCGTGCATGTATTAATTTCTTCTAAGTTTAGTCACTTCATAACAAAATGTTAAATCAGATTACTGGACCCAATTTCCAATGTGAGGCAGAGTTTCCCCCCACACCAAAAAATGATTCTGGAACAGAGTATCCAAGAATTTAACTCAATTCTGACACTATCCACCCAGTGATAGTATGAGAGTCCATAGGTTAAAGATCCATTCCTTCTAAACTGCCCTCCTCCCACTTCAGATGTCAGTCACAAGCCTAGATTGTTACCTATACTTGTGACTGATTGGCTATTAATGAGGTTCCCATGATCTCCTCTCTGGGTTTGATTAATTTGCAACTCGTAACTCAGAGAAACATTTTATTTACTGAACACCCATTTATTATAAAAGGATATAACTCAGGAACAGTCAGATGGAAGTAATGCACAGGGCACAAAGTGTTGGAAAGAGTGCAGAACACCCATGACATCCAGTTGTGCCACTCTCCCAACACCTCCACCAACCAGGAAGCTGTCCAAGCCCTGTCCTTTTGAGTTTTTATGGAGACTTCAATACACAGCATGACTGATGAACTCATTGGCCATGGGTGATTGATTCAACTTCTTGCCCCTCTCCCCATCTCAGAAATCAGGGGGTGGGACTGAAAGTTCCAACTCTCTAATTACCTAATTGGTTCTGCTGGCAAACAGCCCGCATCTTTAGGTGGGGTCCAAAAGTCACCTCATTAACATAACAAAGGATACCTTTGCTATTCTCAGCACTTAGGAAGTTGCAAGGGTTTAGGAGCTCTGTGACAGAAAAGGGGACAAAAAACAGCTGTATTTCTTATTATAAATCACAATATCACAAATGCCATTCAAAGAAAATAAATTAAAATATACTAGGATGTTTTTCTTCTAAGCAAAAATCCTTTATCAACTGTGTTACAAAGTGGAATCTTGTGCCAGGTATGTTTCCATTTTTTGCTGTGTTAATTCCATACTTGAACATTTTTTCTGTTATCACCAAATAAATAAATGCAGGAAAGAAGGAATATATAGAAGGAATACATATATATATATACACAAACATATATATATTTTTTCATATTTTAAAAGTCAACACTATGCATTCCATTGAATGTAATATAAATCCGTCATTTGGATTTTACTTTGAACAAAGATTTATTATGTGTTTTTAAAATAGGAGACACTGGAAAAAATTCTTATTTTATTCTAAAATTAGTGACATAAACTTAAAAACATAGATGTTTACTATAATTGCAAACAAAATGTGTCCTCATTATGCAAAAGTAAGTTAAGTGTGTCTTGATTTAGAAAGGGAAACAAACATGCGTAATTAAACTAAAGTGCTTTTGAATAAGAACAGTCTTCCTTTTCATATCAGAAATAGACTCTTAGATTATTCCAGAGATCAGATTATTTGTTTTTATTTTCTTACATTTAATTTCATTGTTGGTGTTGTCCTTTGACACCTGTTCACTGAAATGCAAAATAACTATCATTTATGAAGCTCCCATAGTCAAGATGAAATGTAGTCATTTTGCTTTTCATTAGAAATTTCCATAAAAGTCTCTCTTAAGACAATGAATAAATATGATTTCTTGTTGTGATACTGTCAACTTAGGTTCAGAATTTGTTATGTTTAACATATTTTAATAGTTTTTTTACCACAGTGTTTATTTTCTAAATAAACTATTTTTATGAGTTTCCATTAAAACAGTAATAATCATCCTAAATAGAGTAAAAATTTATAAAGTTTGAGAGACATTAACTGTGTCGAGTGTAGGGGAGGAAAATTTTTTTCTTCTTCCCTTCTAGGTTTTTTGGCTGACCTAATAATTAAATTGACATAAAAAAGATCAACAGGAAAGAAACAAATTTAATTCTGTAGGAATAGGAGCTCATAAAATAGGAGACTCAAAGAAGTGACCAAAGCAGGCAGCTTTTATACCTTTCAGACAAGGAAACAATAAATTTGTAAAGAACTGACAAAACAAAGGGGTTTGGGCATGGGATAGCAGATTAATGAAGAAGTAACAAGGTTTGTTCAGTCAGCTTTCTTGGCCCTGAATTCCCTATCTCTGTCCATAAGGAGGATGTCATTTATCCTCCTGGGATAGGAAGGGTACCTTCACATGGGAGATTTATTTCCTGCTTTCAGGCGGACAAAGAAGGGTCAGTGTCTTCTTTTACCTGCTGTTACCTAAGTAACTTTAATTCAAAATGATCAATATGTCAAAATGGCATATTTTGGGGTGGCATATTTTGCTCCCCTTCAAGAAAGAAGACAGCATTTAGTGATTTTAGAAGCACAATAATTTAGTCAAGCTGTCAGCCTCCATCTTTCACAAAGTGGTTCCAGATTGACCACAGTAAAAGAAATCGACAGCACGGACCTGTGTGCCTCCTCCCAAAATCACACTTTGTGGCATCAAAAACTGCCCCTTTTCCCCATTCTTTACTATTTATTTGGCAAAGGAACACTATTGTCTTTGCATGTTTTGTCTCATTGCTTCTACATATTTAAGGCCATACTGAAATAGATAATTTGCACATTATCTCAGTTCTTCTGGGAAAATTTTAATGAATTTTTAATAATTCTTCAGGTTTTATAGGCATATTATGGAAGAAACTAGACTGCTATTTAATTAAAAATTTAAAAAAATTGTTAAGGATTACATATACAATAAACAAATAAAACTGTTTACATAAAATGCCTTACTAACTGCTCGAACAAAATTAAATAACGTCTTTATCTTTGATGTCTTCCCATCCAACTTTTGCCCAATCTTTCTCTTTCTAACCAGTCTTTCTAACTTGGTATTTTCTCTCAGTCTACCTGTCCTGGCCTTGCTTCTCTTTATCCTGTGCTTTGTTATTTCTATTTCAAAGCACCTACCTTTCTCCCTAATCCAACTCTCTTTAATCCTTGGTAAAGTAGCGAAGTGTAAACCCTCTCTCCATGTTACAATTGGGCTCTTGTTTTTATATATACTGTGATCAACTTTTGCTGTGGAAAGTCACATAATTATGCAAACTTATGCCAATAAAATACTTGATCCCCCAATTCAACTGTGCTTCGGTCTCATACAGCATTCCATTGCTATTGTTTTTCTTTTTCTTTTTTTTTTTTTCAGCTTTGATCATCTCATGACTGCAATACATTTTCCCACTCCTTATCAGGTTAAGGAAGTTTCCTACTCAACTACTATAACTCTTACTCCCAAGAAATAACATTGTTCCTTTGAATATGTTCCATTTAGAAAATTAAATGCATCTGATGTACAATGTAACTATTTGTATTTCTACACCCAACTTTATGTCTTCTCAAGCATCTCTGGATGACTTTTATTTATACATGTATCCTTCATTCTATTGAGAGAGAACAAAATATGCCATCCCAAAACATATCACTTTGGCATATTAATAATTTTGAATAGAATTACTTAAGAAATAGCCAATGCAAGAAGGATATTATGACCGTTCCCTGTCCCTCTGAAAGCAGGAAATAAATCTCCCCCATGAAAGGTACCCCACACCCCACTGCACCTGCAGACTAGAAGGCTTTCGTATCACCAGAGATAGGGAATCCAGGGCCAAGAAAGCTATATAAACAAACCTGGTTACTTCCTCACTAATTTACTACCCCGATCCCAAGCCCCTTTGTCTTGTTAATTCTTGAAAACTTTATTATTTTGTTGTCTAAAAGATATAAAAGCTGCCTGATTTGGTCACATCTTTGAGTCTCCTATTTTATGAGCTCCCATTCATACAAAATTAAATTTGTTTTTTCTCCTGATCTCTCTTATGTCAATTTACTTATTAGGTCAGCCAAAGAACTTAGAAAGGAAGAAGGAAAGAGTATTCCTCCCCAGTACTATCTTTTCTGTTACAGATTCCTATTCTATCAATTATCCCCTCTCTCGCATGGATTCGTTTTTAATATTTATTTATTTTTTATTTATTTATTTTGGCTGTGCCAGGTCTTAGTTGCCACATGTGGACTCTTAATTGCGGCACGTGAACTCTTAGTTGCGGCATGCATGTGGGATCTAGTTCCCCAGCCAGGGATCAAACCCCAGCCCCCTGCATTGGTAGTGTGGAGCCTTACCCACTGGACCACCAGGGAAGTCCCATCTCATGGATTTTTAAACCTTTTTTTATGTTTTCCTGTTTCTTTTCCTAAAGCCTACAGGTAACCAACCTCAAGTCTTTCTACATCAGAAATAAGCAGCAAAAATACAATACAAAACAAAATTAAGATACTTCCTCCTTATTTTCTATGGCTACTGTAACATCCTCATTCAAACAGACATTGTACATAATTTCCCCTATCCTTTTCTAATGTATCTTGCCACCATCACTCTGTTCCACTATCGAACTCACTGACAAATCCAATGATTCTCCTTAAAATCCAAACTACTACATGTGACTATGTTGTGAAGTATCTTTTTGTTTGTTTGTTTTTATCCTAACACTTTTCATTCATTTGGCTCCCTTGACCTAACAGAGTAACACTGTCTCTACTTCTCTTCAGATTCTCTGACTATTCTTTCTTCACTCCATGACCTCCACCAATGCCTTAAACATTTGCTGACCTCCTGGATTAATTTTTCTTTCCCTCTGCTCTTCTAATGTTAGGCAATCTCTCTGCTCGATCTCAACCACTTGCATGCCTTAAGAAGTGTTAAAGAGACATTTTCCATTATAAATCTGATAAACAAGTTCTAAATCTGAATCAAAGCCTGTGTCAACTATTTCACATTGTAAAAGAAGTTGCAATGCTTTGGGGCCAAGACACCCATTTAAGAATGAAGAGGTTAATCGTGGTAGGCAGGATTCTAAGCTGGCCTCTCAGATACCCTTCTCCTGGTATCAGCACCCTGTATAATCCCACTGAGTTTGGGTGGAACCTGTAACTATGAGACATAATTTACATAATTATGTTATATGGGAAAAGGGTGATTATTCTGGGTGGGTCTACCTAATCAGGTGAGCCCTTGAAAAGTGGCATGTTTTCTCTAGCGGATCACAGAGAAAAAGTCAGATAAGCTACTCCTACTGCCCTGAAGAATGCAATAGCCATGTTGTAAAGTGCCTATAGAAGCACAGGGCAAGGAACTACAAATGCATCCTAGGAGCAGTTCTTGGCGCAAACTGGGAAGGAACTGGGATCCTCAGTCACATAACTGCAAGAAACTGAAGTCCTCTAACCACCTGAATGAGCTTGGAATGAGAACACAGCTTGATCAATGTCCTGACTGCAACCTGGAAGACCTGAGGAGAGGCTCCAGCTAAGCCATGCCCAGACTCCTGACTCCTGACTCCTGGAAACTGTGGGTTAATAAGAATGTGATTATCCAAGCTCCTACACTGTGGTAATTTGTTACAAAGCAATAAAAAAATGAACACACCAATGAAATTGCTCTGCTATCCTATTCCATTCAACCAGAATGTGTCTCCCCTAGGGAAGTCTGTCCAGTAGAATTTTCTGTGATGATGGAAATGTTCTATATGTGAGCTGTCCAATATAGTAGCCACCAGCCACTCATGGCTACTGAGCATTTGAAATGTAGCTAGCAATATTAAGAAGCTTGAATGTTTAATTTTATTTAATTTTAATTAATTTAAATGTAAATAGCCACATATGACTAGTGGCTATTGGACAGAAGAGTTAAGGCATGGCACTATTGTATTTTCCTTTTTCCATATGGTGAAAATGCACATTTTTTTCCCATCACTATTAATATCAAAGAAAGGAACTCCATTCTCAGAAATTTGGCATCTCAAAAAACACACAGATATCAGCGATGAGAGCAGGAAAGGAAGGTGGACATCCCATACCCACTTCTTACAGAACAGCTCAGCTCATCTTACTTTGCTGCCCATTTGAGTAGAGAAAGTAAACAACATAAGAAACATGATGTAATGATGGACAAGGGGTGCACCAGTAAAGTACACATGTTCCTACATTTTGGCCCACTAAGGAGTTCACCATGGGAAGGGAACTGTAATTTGGGTATATTATTGAAACCCCACACAACAACGGGACTTGTCAGCAAAGATATTCAAGAACATGAGACTGCAGTGTGTACCCCCAGTGCATGCATCACCCATCAGGAACGCCATGGTTTTGTTCTGGATTGGATAATGGCATTCAGAGTGAACTGTTCTGGGATTGGTATCAAATTTGTTTTAACTATGAGACACAGCATACAGAGCACAGCAGACGTTGAAATTGGTAGTAGAAAAGTAGGCATTCGTGTTAGCCTGAAGAAGGGGGTGTTTGCTCTTTTGCGATCTAAACGGTGTTGTTGTATTTATCTGCACTCAGCCATGACTGCAGAGGGGCTTGCCCTTACCTCACTCTATCACAGTCACAGAATGACCTTGTCTGATACTGGTGTTTGCTGAAATGGTTTTGTTCCCTAGAACACTGTGACCTAGCTGTTACCTCAAGGTCAACTCTCAGCTGACAATTGAGTGGCTACTTCTTTTCTTTGTCAAAGGCAATAATTAGATAAAAATAAAGTCATTTTGCACTTGTATATCACTGATTTCAGATGGGCCAATAAATGGACAATATTCTAATAATATACCTTTTAAATTTCTGGACAGGCCACTCACCCTGACTTCTGACTCACGCACACAGCTGAGTTCTTCAAATCTTCAGTTACATGTTACACTGCACTTTGAAACCAGCATGTCCAAAAATGTTCTCAAGATCTACGCCTAAACCCACTTTCTTTACCTGAATTAGCTGTCTCTGCCATAGGTACCCAATTCATGTTAAGCAAGAATCCCATGCTATATTCATTACAAAACATCCCTCAGCCAATCAAATCACTCACCAAGTTCAATGAACTTCACATCCTATGGACTTTGGAATCTATCATACCTCTTTAGAACTACTCTTTATTCCATGTTTATAAATAAGAAGAACTAATATTGTCAAAATATCAGTTATTCCCAATTTTATCTATAGATTCAATGCAATCCCAAACAAAATTCATAACTTTTAAAAGTTATATCTAGGAGCAAACGACCAAAAATATACAACACAATACTGCAAGAGAGCAAAGTTAGAGGGCTGACACTATCCTACTTGAACACTTACTGAAAAGCTACAGTCATCAAACCTACAGTCATCAAGGTGAAAGTATTGGTGAAAAAATAGACATAGTTCACTGGAACAGAATAGACAGCCTACCAATAGATTCACATAAAAATAGTCAACTGATCTTTGACAAAGGAGCAAAGGCAATACAATGGAGCAAAGGTAGTTTTTTCAATAAATTGTGCTAAAACAACTGGACATCCACATCTAGACCCAGACATCACACCTTTCAATTAACTAAAAATGGATAGATGCCTAAATACAAAATGCAAACATCTGCTGACAGCCTTGGCAGAGCTATTTTAGAATCGGCAGCCATATAGATCACTACCACCCAATCTTCAGGCGCTCTGCTCTTCAACTCTAGGTTAGTCTTTCATCATGGTCTGAAGACTTTCCCATCTTTCTCTGGAACTCTCCCCATTTCTCCAACACAGGCATTTCTCTTGGAAGGGGAAGAAAAAAAAGTCTTTGCACATTTGGTCCCTTCTTGGTGTCTGCTTTGCCAAGAATCTGGACTAAAACTAGGGATGTAAATATCATCTTTATAGGTTTGTCCTTCACATTATAATGAGATAATATATAAACTGATTAACACAGTGCCTAGCATGTACAGGACACACTCAAATGTAGGCATTAATAATCACTGCAGTTGTAGTGACAGTAACTTTAACACTGACTTGGCTGAAGTCTATTTCTAGGACATGCCAACAAACTCTAGTCTTCTGCCTTTTGTTTTACTTTGCTCAGTAATCCTCCACAGTAGCTTCCAGAGTGATCTGTCTGAATAGCCAGTTTACTCAGTGGTTTAGAATCCTTCAGTAATTTTCATAGTTTCTACACTGTATGAAATTACGACAGTGGATTTGGATTTTTGCCTGATATTTGACATCAGAATAAAAAAACGAGCTCTATCAGTCCACAGTCTATACAGACCATGATTGTTAAGGTGCCATAAAAGACACCTTGGTCCCGCATTCTGCAATTCTCTGATCACCCTTAAGCAGCACCAAACTGCTGGCTCTTCTTACCACATGCTTTTCCTAGACTCTGTAACTTTATGTAAGGTATGTTCTCTTGTCAAGTAAGTCCTACTCAGCCTCTCAAGCCACATCTCCATCAGTAAGCTTTTCTGGATGGCCAGTGCCCACCTCTCAGAACAAACCACACCAATGACATGTCCAGCACTGTATTCAGTGCTTACTGTTTCCTTCTCGGTTATATACCCAGCTGGGTTTTTGTTGTTGTTTGTTTCTGGTTTTTTAGTAAATATCAAATCTTTGAGGTTAGATATTTATCGTATTCATCATGTACATTTGCATTTTCCTTGCCTGCCAGGGAGTCTTGGCATAGAGTGTGTGAGCTTAATACATCTTTCTTAAAGAAGGAACTAATGAATAAATCTAAATATAATGTTTTTTCTGGTGTGATGCGTAGAAGTTTCAGAATCCTTTGCCTTTTGCTTAAATGCCTATCTTAACTAGAAAGGTACCTATTTTACATTTACACAATTTTATAGAAATAGAAATTGTAAATGGGTTTTAGTATATCAAAGCATATACTATAAAATTCCTGTTTGAGATGAAACAAAATCAGAACACATCTCCCTCTTTTGAAAAACTTCCTACTTTCCCAGTGAATAGTATTTCTAAGTCATGTAATGTCATGGCATCTTTTGGGAATTTCAAAATTCTCATTTTAGGGCTTCCCTGGTGGCGCAGTGGTTGAGAATCTGCCTGCCAATGCAGGGTACACGGGTTCGAGCCCTGGTCTGGGAAGATCCCACATGCCGCAGAGCAACTAGGCCCGTGAGCCACAACTACTGAGCCTGCGCGTCTGGAGCTTGTGCTCCACAAGAGAGGCTGCGACAGTGAGAGGCCCGCACACCACAATGAAGAGTGGCCCCTGCTTGCCGCAACTAGAGAAAGCCCACGCACAGAAACGAAGACCCAACACAGACAAAAATAAATAAATAAAAATAAAATTTTTTGAAAAATTCTCATTTTATGCTTGATTGAACTCATCCCTTCCTGTATGAATTTCTACCTTCAAGTTTAATTTTCTTTGCATGAGCATGAATATGTAACAAAGTACCACCAGAACAAGCTTTATTTTTATAATGGCATTTTTCTTTTGGGACGAGGGTTTTTGTACCATTGCTGACCAAAGTTCACAGGATAGCATGTGTCTATTAAAACAAATACTTCTCAGAATGAAGATGACTTGGTTCACAATAGGTTTTCTTAGTGTTAATAGAAGTTACTGATCATCAAATATAACTATTTTTAATTCACACAAATATTTACTTCATAGTTAACATTTTCATAGAAACATTCTTAGGAAGAGTTACCAAATGACATTAAAAAAAAAACTAAATATGGATTCTGGTAAAGTAAGAGAATATATCTATACCCTGTGACATCTAATTATATCCAGGAAATGTGAAGAGTATTAGGGGTCCTAATTAAAGTTCTTAATAAAATGGCATCACTAGAGCACTAAAAGAAATAATATTCTACAAAGTATAAATATCAGAACGAATATAATGCCAATAACAATTGTTATAAAATATTATTTGTGAATATGACTTATTTTCTAAGTATGTAGCACTGAAATGTTCTATCTTTGTCTATCATTACTTGATTTTTTATGAATGATGTATTTGTACCAATACATTGGTATACATACTGTATTCAGTTTATGTTCTAATTAAATGAACTTAGTTTAGAAGATATTATAGAGGGAGAGAATGGCAGTCTGGATCATATACTAGAAGAAAAATAGTTCATCCCTAAAGATCAAAATTTTATCCTGTGTATATTATTTCAAAAGCAACAGAGCAAACTACCTATGACCGCACAAATTATTTTTTGAGAAAAAAGTGAGTTTATTCAAATTACTGAAAATTATGATGCATTTCTTGTTTTTAATTCTTTAATTGAAGTATAATTGAAGTACAATTCCTAACCTGGAAAATGTTCCATGTGCACTTGAAAAGAATGTCTCTTCTGATGTTTTTGGATGGAATGTTCATATATATCTATTAAATCCACTGGTATAATATCCCAATTGTTCTTTATTGATTTTCTGTCTGGATGTTCTATCCATTGATGTAAGTGGGGTGTTAAAGTCTCCTACTAGTATCTTATCACTGTCAATTTCTCCATTTCTCCCAATATATACTTAGGCACTCCTATGTTGAGTACACAAATATTTACAAATGTTATATTTTCTTCTTGGAATGATCCCTTTATCATTATGTAAATCATTTCTTTGTCTTTTGTTATAGTCTTTGTTTTAAAGTATATTTTGTTTGATATGAGTATCACTAGCCCAGCTTTCTTTTTGTTTCCACTTGAATGGAGTATTTTTTTCATCCCTACACTTTCAGTTTGTGTGTGTCTTTAGATCTGAATTGAGTCTCATAGGCAGCATATAGATGGACCTCATATTTTTATCCATCTAGCCACTCTGTCTTTTGAGTGGAGCATTTAATTCATTTACACTTAAAGTAATTATTGACAAGTATATACTTATTTCTATTTTGTTCATTGTTTTCTCATTTTTTTTTTTTTTAGTTCTGTGTTCCTGTCTTCCTCTAGTCTATTCCCTCTTGGTTTGATTATTTTCTTTAGTGTCATGTTTGGGCTGCTTTCTCTTTATTTTTGTGTATCTATTATAGGTTTTTGGTTTGTGGTTACCATGATAGTCATATATATCGAGCAATATATTTATAGCAGTTTATTTTAAGCTGACAGTTGCTTAAGTTTGATTGCATTTTTAAAGCACTACATTTTTACTCTTCCCTCAATTATGATTAATTTCTTATCTGTGTCTTTATGAGATGAGCAAAAAATATTTTTGCTAAATTGATCTGTCTATGCATAGCTTATATATTCCCTGAGCCCAAAATGACCTTGAATAATAAGACTGAAAATTTGACTGTTCTGACTCTAAAATTACACCATCACTTCTATCATTTACAAAAGCCAGCATTCATGGCTTTTTCTGAAATATACATTATATTCTTGAAACAAAATGTTGCTCATCTAATGGAGATTTTGAATGAATAAGAATGTTCTATTTAGGACAATCATTTTACATGTTATATTATCAAATGAAATTATAAGTTCCTACAGGAAAGTAATGAAATATATATACATACACATATAGAAGATTTCTGCAGCCTTGGCCAAGATCTGTCTAAAAACAAACTAAACAAACTAACAGAAAACCTTCAATTTACATTATTTAAATTTACATTTAAATTCCAAAAATAATGCCAAAACCCTATGGTATTGTATTTTTAAAATAAAATATGCATAGCATACATAGTATTGTGTTCTAAATCAAAAGATAACATTGAAACAATTTATACATTTAAATAGATTATTTATTATAAAATTAGGAGTGATTCTTTCCTGAATTTGAAAAAGGATCCTAGCACCCCATTTGTAGCACATATATAATCTCACTGAACACTTCCAGAAAAATATATGAAATTTATATATATTCTACATGCTAGATTAAATAGCAAAAGATCATTCCCAACACAATTTGGCTCATCCAAACTCTCAGAATACATGACAAAATCTGGTTAGAACCGATTAGGCCCAAGTTGGTGGAAGATTTGACTTCCAGTAGACCTTGAGCCTCATTATCTGCTCACTGTAGCACATTAGCTAAATGACACACCCACAGACACCAGGACAGTTCCAAGGTGGACCATAAAAGGCCAAAAACTGGGAGGTGGCCCAACCCCTGGAAATCTCTGCCCCTTCTCCAAAATAGTTGGAATAATCCTCCCACTCATTAGCCTATG